>NW_027461962.1:3705000-4905000 GCF_050947455.1 Rhinoderma darwinii
GACACACGGAAGTGCTTCCATGTGCTGCGCGTGATTTTAACGCACCCACTGACCTCAATGGGTGCGTGATGCGCGAAAAACGGCCAAGCATAGGACATGTCGTGAGTTTTACGCAGCGGACACACGCTGCGTGAAAATCACGGACTGTCTGAACGGCCGCATTGACTAACACAGGTCCGTGCGACGTATCATGGACGTTAAACGCGTTCGTGTGAATAAGGCCTTACGTGTGTTAAAACAACGGACATCACACGGACCTATGCAATTCAATGGGGCCATTCAGAATCAATACTAGGAGTAAGAAAGACAAAGTATTAGGACAAATCCCAATCAATGGAAACATTTTCATGTAGAACAGAGACCAGTCCCCAACATTGTATTTTATAGCTTTAGGTGTATTATATATTATCTCATTTTTATGCTTCTACAATGTGTCTCTTATCAGTGAGTTATTATAATGAGCTTTATTCTTATTATATCACAACAGTAACTATTATGGGGTTTCTGAGGGGGTTCATACAATTATTCACACAGAGACACTTTATTAGGAGTCCTGCCACCCCTTCCCCTACAATGCTGCAGATAAACATTGCGGACGTCAGAGTGACAGGCGGCATGGATAGGTCCGCTCCCGGCCGCCCGCTTTTATTACTTGTAGTAATGATAACAGTAAGGTAAGCAGTGTCTCCCCTGACTGCTAGCAAAGTTTGGGGTACATGTCTGGGATACATGGCACAAGTGCCCAGCGCTGAGACACCAAGTAGTAGAGATGACTCCTGAACCCTGTACCTTTCCTTCACCACGACATTACAATATACAATATTATATAGTACAAGTCCTCAGCAGTTACATGACATGGAATCAGTGGCTATTACAAGATGTTTGCCCATTTGGCCTAGGTATTTAACCGATCAGGGGGCTTCTCCCATATGACTTTCTAACATAAATCAGGGGCGGACGTACTATATGTGAGAACTGTGCAGTTACATTGGGGCCCAGCAGGTCAGGGGGCCCTCTGCCACCCCGAAAGTAACTAGTAGCGTCCTACTGTCTATTAGATTGCATGTAAAGGTTTGGGCTAATGAATTTCTTGTAGGCAATAATGTGTGGCAAGTGCTCTTGGCAGGGTGACCGTGCCTTATATCCCCCAACACTGCTCCACCCCTAATCCCCAATTAACTTTACTGTACCCCTAGTCCCCTCAACCAATTACCTTAAATCTATCTTCAGGCCAAAACCGTTCCCTATTGTTCCCTTAGGTGTCCCCCCTAGACTACATGGCACCGCCAGTCATATGGCCATCTTCATACTATACAAAGAAACCCATTACCTACACGATCCCCATCCCTATATATAGTAACTAAAGATGGATATACCTCATATAGATGAAATATTACTTCAGAGAGTCCCCCTGGCAGCAGGCAGCGGATCCCAAGGTTTTCTGGAATGAAAAGTTAAAATTGTGATGTGAGCTTAGTATGGGTCATCATATCAACAAATATATGTTCAGCCAATTGACAACATTGGGGAATTTGTTCCCGCAGCCTCTCATGTGTCTCTATAGGAACATTCTGGATGACATCACATTATAGAATTTCTATAGGTTGTTATTTTCTATAATACTTACATATATACGGTGGATCTTCTAGCATGTCGGCTGTCACTGGTGCCACATATTCACATGTTTTATATGTCTGTAATATACATAATGGCTTTACTGCATATACATAAAATAACCCCATATCTATAATGTATAATAATATATTTACTGTCACACATGTCATTATCTATCACAGGGCGAGTCAGACATTGAACACATTTTGTAATGTAACGTAGACCCAGGGAACATAACTATAGGGGTGAAGAGGTTGTACAGGCCCTGGTGTCCATGACTGGCATAAGGGGGTCACAATCTGAACAAATCCCCAATGCCGCCATCACCTGGAGGAATCCTGATTTTACTTGTCACCCCCTTGACTGCCCTAGACCACCATACAATGAAAAAACAATTCCCCTTTACTGTCTTAAACCACCAGTGAATTTACACTGAACCCTTTCACAGCCCTAGACCACCAGATAAATATAAAAAACTGTATAGAAACATGACCCTGTGGGATGGGGTGGGTGGGTGAGCCTACTTTACTTGTTGCCCAGGACCCCATCTTACATAAAGCCTATTGTGTCTGTGGGAGTGCAGATTATATATGGTATATGATAGTTGGCAGGACCTGGTATAGATTTGGCACCAAGGCCCCGGAGCTTATAGTTATGTCTCTATATAAGCCTAAACTTAAGGGAAACTATAGAGAACTGTGGAGTTTCTGATTCTTCTCTCTTTTGTGGTGTCTCTGGACACATATAATGTGGGTACATGTAATGAATATTCTGGCCATGCACCGGGTTACCTGACAACATATAAGTTTGGGTGGCAGCTTAGTCTGGATGCCATAGTTGACCACACCGGGTTTCCAGGCTCTTGGTCTCTGTTCCTAATATATTACAGGTTTGTAGCTTGTCAGTAATAAGCGGTCACTACATTTTGTGTAGGACATTTTTTTCTATTCTTCCATCTACCACCCCCAACATTGAAGTGAGGAATATTAGGAAGAGCAACCTTGTTTTCTGAGGGACAATGTGAGAAAACTGAAATTGGGCTCTTGGAGAAAATATCCATTATTGCTATAAACCATCCAGCCAGTAAATATGTGATATAACATGTGTAGAGATAAAGAAATATTCTGCACTTACCTTGGACTCTCCTACTTTATATGCTGGGTATTAGTTTGGCGCTCTCCTTATTTTTGGAGCAGCCCCTCCTACACCTGGACCTGAGGCCATCACAGAGCTCTTCATTGGGCTGTTACTTTTTTATTACTCCTGGAAATGTAAGAAGAAATTGACAACTGGGTGACGTCCCTTTTCTCAATGGCCATGGTCTGATACTATACAATGAGTGCTGACAGTTTCATAATGTTTAGGGACACGTCCTATAGACAAGAGATATTGTATCCCCCATATTCAAACATTCCCAGGCGGAATTATAGAGGAATGGAAAAACTCAGAGTGCTAAGAGGAGATGCTCCAGCATTATAATTTTATGGGAAATACAATTATTTACTCGTCATAAGAACAGACAAGTCCAGAACATATGACCAGTATTATATACATAGAAGAGATAATCCATCATCCCTGGGATTGGAGGTTAATTGTAATAAAATATTATAATATAAGATTACACTTCATGGAAAATACAATTTGACAGTTATAGATTTAGACAGCAGTGGATTTGGTATCACTATATAGCAGGTAATGGAGTTGGTCCTCTCCTCTTTGCGGCTGGGTGGTGACAACCTGTGCAGGACTCCGCTCCCCAGAGGAACTACATTGGCAGCAAGCAAAGCGGTGGAGACTTGTCCCAAAGGTCATGGGAAGGGAATGGAGAGGTAAACAAACATCACGCCCGGATCTCCTCAGTAGCTGCATTGGGCCCCATAATGGAGGGCCCAGTTTGATCTTTGCTATGAGGACCCCAGTCTTCTATGTCCGGCTCTATATCCAGGAGTAAGATTATGTGACTGTTTGGCGAACTTCTTGGTGTCAGTAGAATTAGGGTATGTGCACGCGACGAGAGGCTTTTACGGCTGAAATGACAGACTGTTTTCAGGAGAAAACAGCTGCCTCGTTTCAGCCGTAAAAGCTCCTCCTCGTATTATGCGAGGCGTCTGTGACGCTCGTAAATCTTGAACTGTGCTTCATTGAGTTCAATGAAGAACGGCTCAAATTACGTTGCAAAGAAGTGTCCTGCATATAATGTATATAAGTGTCCTGCATATAATGTATATAAGTGTCCTGCATATAATGTATATAAGTGTCCTGCATATAATGTATATAAGTGCCCTGCACTTCTTTGCCGAGGCAGTCAATTTACGCGTCGTCGTTTGACAGCTGTCAAACGACAACGCGTAAATTACAGGTCGTCTGCACAGTACGTCGGCAAACCCATTCAAATGAATGGGCAGATGTTTGCCGATGTATTGTAGCCTTATTTTCAGGCGTATATCGAGGCATAATACGCCTCGTATACGCCTGAAAATAGGTCGTGTGAACCCAGCCTAAGGGTGTTCATGATAACTATGACTGCCGCCACGTGTCAGGGATCTATCTGCCTATGTGACATGGAGGAATGGCTTCAGTCATACACAACAGTGCCGTCTGTTTTCTGACCAGATAATTTGGGACGTGTGTGAGTAATATGCAGGAAAGGTAAATTACAGGAAAGAGATCAATACCTGAGCGCTGTATTCAGGACACTGTCCCGGCAGCAGCAGTTCTGGGACTAATCAAGGGATCTGTTCAGACAAGATCTAAGAAAAAGATACAAAACCTCTGATCACAGGATAGATACAATAATAGTTGTCATGTTACCAGAGGTTACACTTATAAACTTATACATTACACGTATACACTATTTAACATTGACGTCTATAGGTGACAGATGACCAACATATGACATATATCAGAGGTGTCCGTCACCGCCATCCTGTAAGAAACGTGTACAGTATAAGGAGTTTTCCCATGAGCGACTTATATGACGTAACCACAGGATATGTAATAAACGTCAGATAAATGCGGGTCCCACCTGTACACCAATCTCTAGAATGGGGCCCCCTAAACCCTGTTCTAGCATTTTGTGCTCACACTGACTCCCGGCCACTTACAGATTACATGGTCGGGAATTACGGAAACAGCGTAGCTCGCTGAACTACGCTGTTTCTCTAACTCCCACAGTAGTGAATGGCAGCTACGGAAGCAGCATATCATGCGAGCTACGCTGTTTGGGTAACTACTATTCAGTTCTATGGAGCTTTTCCCCTTCATAGTAGGAAATCAGCCGGAACACAAAAAGGTAGAACAGGGTTTAGGGGGCCCCAATCCAGAGTTGGTTCTCTCTGGGCTGCAATACCGAGCACAGCCACTACCAAATGCATGGAGCTTTCCTGGTAAACAATGAAGAGGACATGTGGCTGACCAGGGTGGTGCGGCCCCTTTACTCAGCTGATCATAGGGGTAGTAGGAGTCAGATCTCCACCGATTTGATATTTACTATTAATAATAAAGTTATGGAAAATCCCTTTAAAAGGTAAATAAGACATTTTATACAAAGGACAGAACATACATATAAAATTATAGAGGATCTGACGTCTCACCTGGCATGTCTGTCCTAGAAAATACTTGAGAATTCACATTTCCATTCGCACATTACTGACTGCTGTAATTTTCAGGAAATAATAAATTGTAACTTTAATGGGGAAATAAATAACCTCAAAATCTGAATGTAAAATCCACATGTTCAGTTTTTACTTGTGTTCATAGAAACATTTTACTGGAACTTGAAAAAAAAACAAAAAAACAACCCTGTCAATTACAGGGAAAAAAATCCTTCTACAATCATATAGTTGTGGTGAGATGCTGGTTATAAATTGCTGCAGTAATGTCCAGTGTGAATCTGGTCTTATATGAGAATTCTAGAGCATAGATATTTCATGTATCCAGTAACATGTATAATTAATAACACGGATATTATAGCTGATAAATAATAAAATGCTGCCTCTTACCTGTCAATCACACAGTCAATCACAGTCCTGGTCCAGATGTTATTCCCAAAAATTGGAGAAAAAGGCCAAAAATTGTGATCTGTAGGAAACACACTGATCAAATATCAAGTGCAAAGTGAGTGGAATCCAGCTGCACATAGAACTTAGCGACTAGTACTGTCTATGACATCATCAGTGACATCATAAGCGGCTGCAGTATCGGTTACCTCCTACTGCCTGGATAGACTGTCTGTGTATACACTGGATATAGGCGTTACATGGGACTGCTGTTTTATAAACATGGAAGATACATGCCCACTTGGTCAAAAGCTAAAAAAACGCCCAGTTGGGCATTAAGAAAGTTATTAGCATAAATCTAAAATAGGTCCTAACTTGGTCAAAATTGATCGTTTTTCTAAATAAAAAAACACTGCTGTGATCTACATGACAGCGCCGATCACATGTAGAAGACAGGCCACGTAGAATGCGGTGACACAGCCTCTTTAAGTCATTGAAAACCATTGAAAAAGTGAAATTAAAGTTTCTTGCCGCGGCGCTGTGTATTTAATGCATTAAAAGTCAAGTTAAAGATCTCCACATCTGTACATAGAAGGGGACATATTGCAGAACAATTATATCATTAGTGTCACTTATATAAATTGGAATTATGTGTAAAACTGTCACTTCTGTCTGTAAAGTGGTCGTCTCGTCATTACAAGCTCATTTTCAAATAACGTTTTCTCTTTATTCCGGAGACGCTACAGACACTGACCAATAGGCGACTATCTTTATAGACTGTGCGCCATTTATAATATTTGTGTCTTCTTTTAAGCCCCCTCAGGCACCAGCCCCCGGTGAGACTTTTACCTCTGTAACCCTATTATTAAGCCCTTGATGATTATACACCGTTCAGCCATAACATTAACCCCTTAAGCCCCCATGACATAACTGTGCACCATGGATTGTCTTACATAAGGCCACCATGATGTACAGTTACGTCATGGTGATTGTGCGGTCACAGGAGGTCATTTTATTTGAAGATGCCGCCACCGATATTGGGAATTATTAGGGATACAAAATCGGTGTAAATGGGTCTTAAAGGAGTATTCCCAGCTTACATATAAAGGACGTGTTCACACGGCTCATCTTCAGGCATATGTCAGAGCGTAAAATGGTCGTGTTACGCTCCAAAATACACTTGAAATGCGCCTGCAAACCGCTTCCCATTAATATTAATAGGAAATACACCGCGCAGCTCATATGAGGTGTA
The DNA here is from genome assembly GCF_050947455.1 of Rhinoderma darwinii. Classification (NCBI taxonomy): domain Eukaryota; kingdom Metazoa; phylum Chordata; class Amphibia; order Anura; family Rhinodermatidae; genus Rhinoderma; species Rhinoderma darwinii. The sequence continues at coordinate 3,711,865 of NW_027461962.1, forward strand.
TTTTTTTGCTGCTGAATTATTAAACACGTAAAAATACGCTTTATAAAAAAGAAGGGACATGTCCCTTTCGGAAGCATTTTAGAAGCTGATTTTTCTTTTTTCCCATGACACTTTAACCCCTTCCCCCTGCTTGCATTCTGGGCCCTAATGGCCAAGCCATTTTTTTAATTTTTCCATTGTCACATTCGAAGAGCTATAACTTTTTTATTTTTGCGTCAACATAGCTGTATAAGGTCTTGTTTTTTTGCGGGGCGACTTGTAGTTTTCATTGGTACCATTTTGGAGTAGATGCGACTTTTTGATCACTTTTTATCACATTTTTTTAAAGTCAGGATTAACAGAAAACAGCAATTCTTCTATAGTTTTTTATTTTATTTTTTACGGCATTCACTGTGCGGGTTAAATAATGTAATATATTTATAGTCGCGGTCGTTACGGACGTGGCGATACCAAATATGTGCACATTTTTTGCTTTATTGTGTTTTTTTTTAATAGTAAAGCAGTTTGTAAGGGGAAAAAGTGGGTTTTTCATTTTTTTTTTTCACATTTTTTTTAATTAACTTTATTCAACTTTTTTTTACTTTTATACTAGTCATACTAGGGGACTTCACTATGCGATCCTCTGATCACTATTATAATACACTGCAATACTTCTGTATTGCAGTGTATTACTGCCTGTCCGTTTAAAATGGACAGGCATCTGCTAGGACATGCCTCTGGCATGACCTAGCAGGCATTCATTACAGGCAGACCTGGCGGCCTTTATTAGGCCCCCGGCTGCCATCGGAGACACAGACACTCGGCGATTTTATCGCCGAGTGTCAGTGGGATGAGTTGGAGCTCCCTCCCTCTCTCCAAAACCACTCAGATGCGATGCACGCTATTGAGCACCGCATCTGAAGGGTTGAACGGGTGAGATCGATACTAATATCGATCTCACCCGGTCGAGCAGGGACGCCCCCAGCCCTTAGCTACCTCTGGCAGCTGAGAGCAGGGAGATTTGACAGCTCCCTGCTCTGTTTACTTTATTCTAAGGGTATGTTCACACGGCCTATTTATGGACGTAATTCGGGCGTTTTAGCCCCGAATTACGTCTGAAAATAGCGCCTCAATAGCGCTGACAAACATCTGCCCATTGAAAGCAATGGGCAGACGTTTGTCTGTTCACACGAGGCGTAATATACGCGCCGCTGTCAAATGACGGCGCGTAAATAGACGCCCGCGTCAAAGAAGTGACCTGTCACTTCTTTGGCCGTAATTGGAGCCGTTATTCATTGACTCCAATGAATAGCAGCGCCAATTACGTCCTTAATGGACGCGGCGTTCAAGCGCCTGCACATGCCGTTACTGCTGAAATTACGGGGATGTTTTCAGGCTGAAACATCCCCGTAATTTCAGCCGTTACGGACGCCCTCGTGTGAACATACCCTAATGCAGCGACGTGGAATGGCGGCGCTGTAGAATAAAGCCCATTAATGACCGCCGTGAAAAGGCTTATCGGCGGTCATTAAGGGGTTAAAAAACTCTCAGAAAAAAACGCCTCAAAATACGCTCAATAAATGATTGGAATATCAGCTGTAAAAAACGTCCGGATTCAGAGTCTGTCTTCTTTTAATCTCAGCCTCGTATTTTCATCCTAAACATCTGCGGTGTGAACCTGCCCTCACATGCACATTTCCTGCAGACCTTACCCAGTCATCGCTACTTGCTTCACCCTAAATTTGTTTTGGGGAGCAGGGGGTTTTCCTTTCCCAAATACCAGACAACCCTTTTTAGGCTGGATTCACACACAGCGCTTTGCTGCGTATTTGTGCTTTTTGTTGTGGTGTTTTTAATGCAGTTTCTGTGGTGTTTTTTCTTGCTGTATTAAGTGCTGCAGATGTTACATTAAAGTCTGTAGTAAAATATCAAATGCATTACACACAACTGCGTTCTGGTTTGTGTCATTTTTGAGGCAATTTTGTGATCAGTGGCATTTTTTTACACACAATCTGGGTATAGCGTTTTTTTCAGGCGTTTTTTCAATAGATTCTATATAGGACTTCAAAAATGCCATAAAACAAAGCACGTACAAAATGACACCACATAAACACGCCACTAAAAACGCCTTAAAAAAACGCTTGTTTCATTTTAATAACGCTGATGTTTTTAGAAGCGTTTTGGTGCAGTTTAAAATGACAGAAATTTTCTGTGTGTGAAGGAGGCCTTAAAGAGGCTCTGTCACCAGATTAAAAATGCCCTGTCTCCTACATCATTTTATGGGCGCTGGAATGTAGTTAACAGCAGTGGTTTTTATTTTGAGAAACGATCTTTTTTCAGCAAAGTTATGACCTTTATTACAATTATGCAAATTAGTTTCTTAATGCCCAAGTGGGCGTATTACAAAGAAGTGTATGACGCTGACCAATCAGCATCATACACTTCTCTTCATTACACCCAAGCTGGTTTCACTGAACAGCGTGATCTCGCGAGACCACGCTGTGACGTCACTTCCGCCCACAGGTCCTTCATCCCTGCGTTTTAAGACTGAACATAGATTATCTCCAGGCGTATGAGAAGTTACAGTCGTCGGATCTGCAGCAGCAGCAGCGGAGGAGGCAGCATCACACAGTGCAGGTAAGCATATAGAACTCCCTAGAGGCGAAGGACCTGTGGGCGGAAGTGACGTCACAGCGTGGTCTCTCGAGATCACGTTGTTCAGGGCATTTTTAATCTGGTGACAGAGCCTCTTTAAGGTAACCCTGTGGGAAAGATATTGTAACCGAAAGAAATTGATACATAAATATCCCTATGCATAGAACATATCCAAAGCCGCCCCTGTAGTTTTCTTCACCATAGTGTCCGTATCCCTCTCTATATGACTGGACACAATATTATTCGCTGTGATGGCGACTTTCCTATGATGCACACGGATATGAAATTCTTACATGGTGTATGGTGACGAATAAAATAAAAAGATACAATATATCACTGCATGTAGAGTTTCATATTATATATACTGTAAGTGGGAGTGCGGTTTGCATCGTGTTATTATTTAGGATTTGAACAATATTTTCCTATATGATCCATGAGAGGATTGGGATCATTTCTGGGGATAGTAATTCTCTTGAATTCTAATCAAACTTGGTGTCACACAGAAGGATCCTTTCTTTTTGAGTTGTGTCTTGACTTCTGCTCTCCATTTATCCTGGCACTGAGACGGCCTCCCCTTTCCAAGGGAGACTAAATGTCAAGAAATCACTACTTGAGAAATTCCCCAGAGTGCAAGTTTATGGAATTGCTATACGATAAATTCCCCAAAGGCAGCTGGATACCGTCTGGATGAAGTGTGCAGGTAAATTAGCTACCTCAAGTCCATCACCACTCTGGTCAGCATAGTCTAAGGCTACTCTATGGTCTTCACCAGAGCCCACCTCAAGGCAGGTTGGATTTGGCTGCATAGAACGCAGGTTGCTTTTATGGAATACAGTGTTGGACAGGAGGTGCAATGCAGGCAATGCCAGAACGGAAACCAGACAGATAGAGGGTAAACAGCAAGCGGAGTTCACAACCAGGAAATACTAAAAGTCCAAATCCCAAAACAGAAGAATACCAGGACTTGCAGAGGTCAAAACCAGCCAAGAGCAGAATGTCCAAATTTGTGAGCAGAGGGAAAATCCAAAGACAAAGTCGAGGACCAGTTCAAAGAGTCCAAACAGTCAAGGTGATACAGAAGCTTGATCAGAAACATGCAAACACATGAAATCACAAACAACAATGAGAAAACTGAACAGATTCGAAAACTCCACCCTTAGCCCTGATAGGACGCAGACAGAGAAATAGGATCGGCTCTGCATCAAAATCCAGGACCATCCAGAAGGTTGGATAGTAGTCATGACAACCTTAAAGTGACCGATGTTTCCTAAAATTAAATATTAAATAAATCACTTGCTCATAATTATTTTTTGTCCCATATGTCATGTAAATTGTCCAAATGTTTGATCCATTTTCATGAAACATTAAAGATTTTGTTTTTGGAATCGTTATTAACATGTTTTTTTATACTCATTTCTGTGTATTGTGCTTTGATTGCGACACATTCATTCGTTTTCAATTACATTTTTGTTTATTTTCTTTAGTATTTACAGTATTTGGAAGAGGGTGGGGATAGTAGCCAATCAGATCATTGGACAGATCCAAGCAGCAGGAGAGGAGTGTGCTGATCTTGTGGGAGTCAGTGACCTGTTCATTCATCTGACTATCTAAAGTGGATATAAGTAGTTATCATCTTGAAAGACTAGACCACATATGACAGCATTTGATGTGAAAAGTGAAAAAGATTATACCTCAAGTTTTGCTCACCTCATAAACAAGTTGCGTTTTTCCAATGCGTTTTGTGTAAAGCTTGATGATACCTGAATAGGCATAAAAATCCAAGAAGCTGTGGGTGCTCGTAGATCCTCCTGAGCTTAATCCTGTGTCGACAGCAGGTTGTAGTAACAAAAATAGTGTGTAGGAAAGGCAGATCCAGCACTCAAATGATAAAAAATTCAATTTTATAATTTTTTATCATTTGAGTGCTGGATCTGCCTTTCCTACACACTATTTTTGTAGCATTTGATGTGGCTAAAAGGTTACGGCCAAGGTTTGACAGCAACACAGATGGGTGCGATTTGCGGTCTTACCATAAATCATGGGTAAGTAATGTTCTCTATCGAAATAAAGATCCAAGCAACCTTGTCAAATACTCTTAGTTTTCCCGATATTCTCAATGTTCCTTGCAGGTGTCTCCTATTGAGTATCATTGACGTCACCTCTGAGTTTGCAGGTAACGCTTCTCTTTAACTGTAATTTGCGGCCAACTCCGATTCTACTACTAATAATGCTGCAATAACCCAGCTCTTCTAGGCAGAGTACATCACATACTGTAAAACACATCAAGGCCACCAGATGTCGGTTTGCTGTCAGTTATCTACACGTTTTCTGCTAGCAGGTGATCGCAGAAAATGTCTTTAGTGTAAACCTCAATGTGGATGTTTAAAGTATTACTTACTGCATCAATGACCAATGTTGTTGATGAAACGACCCTCTGACACTTTAGTGAAAAGTCGTCTTCTAAAACGTTGTTATCTCAATGAAATAGCCAAATTGAATATGATAGAAGAAAATTTATAATAAGTCATAGAAAAACCATGGGTGGTCTTCTCAAAGATGTGGTCTTTTGGAGTAGTTTTGGTACAGTAGGGGTGACGTATTGCTGCTCAATGCAAATAACCCCTTCCCGACATTTGCCGGATGGATATGTCATGGTAAGCTAGTGCTTTTCGCATTTTGCTGCAGCCATACGACAAATGCATGGCATCGGCTCAGAAGCTGAGTCGGTGCCATCATCGCCGGATGTCAGCAGTATCTTACAGCTGACATTAGGCTGTAATGCAAGAAAACGAAAGAATAGAGGATTCAGCGCAGTTAGTTAAAATAGAACATTGTTCCAATTTTATTTGGAGTATTAAAACAAGATCAGTCCCGAGTGTAATACTTAGAGATAGATAGAAGGTGCCTACGCGTTTCAGACGCACACCACGTCCTTCCTCATGGCTTTTTGTTAAATGACAAACTATCAGGGGGAGGTTTATATCCGGTTACCTACAGGTGGTAATTAAACCTAGTAGCTGCAACTAGTTCAGCAGGGTAATGCTATTGGATGAGCAAGGTAATGCTATCCAGCATATTGGTTTTTGAACACAAGAGGGCGCACAACTAGCTTGAGCAATTTATGAATGGAAGCTATGTATCGTAATGGAGCTGTCCAGCAGAATGGTGCTGAACTGAAACGCCGGTAAAGTGTTATGTTGTTATTCTATAGTAGTTGTCATGTTTATCATATCATGGACACTGAACATGTCCAAAAATGATAGAAATACCAAATGTTCTAGTTGTAGTTTAATGAAATAATATTTAATTTGTAAGGCTGACGGATATAAACCTCTTTAATGCTCACATCGAGAGATTAAAAATATGTATAATAGGCTAAAAAATTCAATATTTCAAACAATTTAAAATAAATTCTGAACTGAGAAGATTACTATAATTAGGTGTTTGGGGCAGACATGAATATTATTTTCTTACCCATAAATGTTATAACAGGTGGAAATAATGTACATCGTACAGAATAGTATGACCCGACAAATGCATGAAACCTATCAGTGCAGGAGGCCAAAATCTGGTGGGACCTAAATACTCTACGTAATTATATTACGAAACAGATGATCCCAAGAGGCTTACGCCTAAGAAAAAGCCCTACGTTTGTTTATTCTGAAGAGTTCAACACACAATGGAATTCTATACTATCTGAATGTTCCATAAAATTAATGGAATTAATAACCAGTCATGAGGAGGCCAAATTGACAGAATTGGATACAGATATTTTCTCACTGAAGGAACAAATTAATGCCTTTTCCAGCTCACCTGCTTTCATTTCATTGGAACAACGTACCTCTCTTTATTTGGAAAAACTAAATAAATCTATAGCTGAAACTAAAAAGAACAAGTTCCAAAGAGATCTTAGAGACTATTCAAATAAAGAAGTATATCAATGGAACAGAAGAGACAAACTACATAAAATTAAACCTATTCTTAAAAACCGCAGCAAGAGAGGAGATCAAATACTAGTCTGAATAGAGTCAGTTTCAGCTCCTCTGAACCAGACTCTTTTGAGGGGATAAATGGAACCTCAGACAGTGATAACTCCAGGAATTCTTATTCCAAAATATATCAACCAATTACCAAGGTCAAGAATTCAAAAAACGAGGAAGGAGGGGCGGCAGGAAACATAAATCAAAGGGATCTGTAAAGGATCTGCCAGGCACAGCTTCGGGGTTAACTCCCAGAACTAATCAGTCAGCACCTGAGAATACATCCCTGAGACTGACTCCTGCTTCCACCATTCAGGCTGGCAGGCTTAGGAGTGGGAGAGCCTATCGTAACCTGGCCAGACTCAGCTAGCTCCCGCCCTCGGTCTATTTAAGCCTGCACTTCCTGTCCCTCGGTGCTTGTGATTCTTTCCTTGTGGTTTCCTGGCCCAGCTACAGCTCCTGCTATTTTTGATCCTGCTCCATACAGACCCTGGCTTACCGACTACTCTTCTGCTTTTCGTTTTGTACCTCGCACACTCCTGGCTTGACTCGGCTCGTTCACCACTCTGGTTGCTAACGGTGTTGCCGTGGGCAACAGCCCCTTTTCCTTGCTTGTGTTCCTTTGTATGTTTGTCGTGCACTTACTGAGCGCAAGGACCGCCGCCCAGTTGTACCCCGTCGCCTAGGGCGGGTCGTTGCAAGTAGGCAGGGACAGAGTGGCGGGTAGATTAGGGCTCACTTGTCCGTCTCCCTACCCCCTGCCTTTACATAATCACAAGCCCATACCTAGTCTACCCCTGGTCCCTGACACCACTATGGATCCCCGTGAGACCCTGGCTCAGCAAATGCAGGGTCTCTCCCTACAGGTCCAGGCCCTGGCTCAGAGGGTCAACCAGCCTGATGCTACCCTGGTAGTTCCCCTCACCGCACCTCTTGAACCCCACCTCAAGTTGCCCGACCGGTTCTCAGGGGACCGGAGGGATTTTCTCTCCTTTCGGGAGAGTTGTAAGCTTTACTTTCGTTTAAAGCCTCATTCCTCAGGTTCTGAGAGCCAGCGGGTGGGTATAATTATGTCCCGGCTCCAGGAAGGGCCCCAAGAGTGGGCCTTCTCCTTGGCTCCTGACGCCCCTGAACTTTGCTCCGTTGATTGTTTCTTTTCTGCTCTCGGACTTATTTATGACGAGACTGACAGGACTGCCTTTGCCGAGAGTCAGCTGTTGACCTTACGTCAGGGTAAGAGACCTGTTGAGGAGTATTGCTCTGACTTTCGGAAGTGGTGCGTAGCTTCTCGGTGGAATGACCCTGCCTTAAGGTGCCAGTTTAGGTTGGGTCTGTCGAATGCCCTGAAAGACCTGCTAGTTAGCTATCCCTCTTCTGACTCCCTAGACCAGGTTATGGCTTTAGCGGTACGACTTGACCGACGTCTCAGGGAATGACAACGTGAACGTTTATGTGTTTTCTCCTCCGACTCCCCCATGATGCCTCCCGAAGCTCCGTTGCTTCGTTCCTCCCCGAAAGATTCAGAGATACCTATGCAACTCGGGGCCCCCGTGTCCCCCCAACAACGTAGAGAATTCCGCAGGAAGAATGGTCTCTGCTTCTACTGTGGGGACGACAAGCATCAAGTGAACAACTGTCCTAAGCGTAAGATTGCAGCCAGAGAACTTCCGCGTCTAAGTGATCATCGGAGAGGTCACTTGGGCGCACAGGTATTTCCCGTAAATATGAAACGTACTGATATCTTGCTTCCCTTTCAGGTCTCTTTTGGTGGTAGGTCTGCTACCGGCAGTGCCTTCGTGGATTCAGGGTCCTCTACTAATATCATGTCTGTGGAATTTACTATGTCCCTTGCTATGCCTCTGATTGATTTGCCTAAACCTGTCCCGGTAGTGGGTATCGACTCCACTCCTCTTGCTAATGGTTATTTTACACAGCATACCCCTGTTTTTGAACTCCTTGTTGGCTCCATGCATTTGGAGCAATGCTCTGTACTGTTGATGCAGGGATTATCGTACGATTTGGTTCTAGGTCTTCCCTGGTTGCAGTTGCATAATCCCACGTTTGACTGGAATACTGGGGAGCTAACCAAATGGGGTAATGAATGTTGTACGTCATGTTTTTCTGTTAATTCTATTTCTCCCCCTAAGGAGGCGAATACGCTACCCGAGTTTGTTCAGGACTTCGCTGATGTTTTCTCTAGGGAGGCCTCCGAAGTGTTACCTCCTCATAGAGAATACGATTGCGCTATCAAATTGGTACCAGGAGCTAAGCTTCCTAAGGGTAGGATATTTAATCTTTCTTGTCCCGAACGTGAAGCTATGAGAGTGTATATCCAGGAATCCCTGGCCAAGGGTTACATTCGTCCCTCTTCTTCTCCGGTAGGTGCTGGCTTCTTCTTCGTGGGGAAGAAGGATGGTGGTCTTAGGCCATGCATTGACTTCCGTAGCCTGAATAAGGTCACGGTAAGGAACCAGTATCCCCTTCCTTTGATTCCTGATCTCTTTAATCAGGTTCAGGGGGCCCAATGGTTTTCTAAATTGGATCTACGGGGGGCGTATAACCTTATTCGCATCAAAGAGGGGGATGAGTGGAAGACTGCGTTTAACATGCCCGAAGGCCATTTCGAATACCTCGTCATGCCCTTTGGGTTGTGTAATGCCCCTGCGGTCTTCCAGAATTTCATAAATGAGATTTTGAGAAATTACCTGGGGATTTTTCTGGTAGTGTACCTTGATGACATACTGGTGTTTTCCAAGGACTGGTCCTCCCACATTGAGCATGTCAGGAAGGTGCTCCAGGTCCTTCGGGAAAACAAACTGTTTGCCAAAACCGAAAAATGTGTGTTTGGGGTACAGGAGATTCCATTTTTGGGTCAAATCCTCACTCCTCATGAATTCCGCATGGACCCCGCCAAGGTTCAGGCTGTGGCGGAATGGGTCCAACCTGCCTCCCTGAAGGCGTTACAGTGTTTTTTGGGGTTCGCTAATTATTACAGGAGATTTATTGCTAACTTCTCGGTCATCGGTAAGCCCCTTACGTACCTCACTCGCAAAGGTGCTGATCTCCTCCACTGGCCTCCTGAGGCTGTCCAGGCTTTTGAGGTCCTTAAGAAGTGCTTTGTCTCGGCCCCGGTGCTGGTTCAGCCCAACCAAATGGAGCCATTTATCGTGGAAGTTGACGCATCTGAGGTGGGAGTGGGGGCTGAATCTGGTTTTCCTAGAATCTGCCCGGAGGCTAAACCCGAGACAAGCTCGATGGGCGTTATTTTTTACCAGATTCAATTTTTTGGTTACCTATAGGGCTGGGTCTAAAAATATTAAGGCTGATGCACTGTCGCGTAGCTTCATGGCCAGCCCTCTTTCGGAGGAAGATCCTGCTTGTATTTTGCCTCCAGGTATAATCATTTCCTCGATCGATTCTGATTTAGTCTCTGATATTGCTGCTGATCAAGGTGCAGCTCCCGGGAACCTTCCTGAGAACAAGCTGTTTGTTCCCCTGCAATTCCGGCTAAGGGTACTTAGGGAAAATCATGACTCCGCACTATCTGGCCATCCAGGCATCCTGGGTACCAAACACCTCATTACCAGAAATTATTGGTGGCCTGGGTTGCCTAAAGACGTTAAGGCCTACGTCGCCGCTTGTGAGGTTTGTGCTAGGTCCAAGACTCCCAGGTCCCGACCAGCGGGCTTACTGCGTTTGTTGCCCATTCCCAAGAAACCTTGGACACATATCTCCATGGATTTTATCACCGATTTGCCTCCATCCCAAGGCAAGTCGGTGGTGTGGGTGGTGGTGAATCGCTTCAGTAAGATGTGCCACTTTGTGCCCCTCAAGAAACTACCCAACGCAAAAACGTTGGCTACCTTGTTTGTCAATCACATCCTCCATCTCCATGGGGTCCCTGTCAATATTGTTTCGGACAGAGGGGTACAATTTGTTTCATTGTTTTGGAGAGCCTTCTGTATGAAGTTGGGGATTGATCTGTCCTTCTCCTCTGCCTTCCATCCTGAAACCAATGGCCAAACGGAGAGGACTAATCAATCTCTAGAACAATACTTAAGGTGTTTTGTCTCTGACTGTCAATTTGATTGGGTCTCTTTCATTCCCCTCGCCGAATTTTCCCTTAATAACCGGGTCAGTAACTCATCAGGGGTCTCTCCTTTTTTTTGTAATTTTGGGTTTAATCCACGGTTCTCCTCTGTTTCACCTGGTAGTTCCAACAATCCCGAGGTAGAGGTCGTTCATCGGGAACTGTGCACAGTCTGGGCCCAGGTTCAGAAAAACCTAGAGGTGTCCCAGAGCGTACAAAAAACTCAGGCTGATAAAAAACGTTCTGCTAACCCCCTGTTTATGGTCGGGGATCTGGTGTGGTTGTCGTCTAGGAACTTGCGTCTCAAGGTTCCATCCAAGAAGTTTGCTCCCCGGTTTATTGGGCCGTATAAGGTCATTGAGGTCCTCAATCCTGTCTCCTTCCGGCTGGAGTTACCCCCGTCTTTTCGGATACACGACGTGTTTTATGCCTCCCTCCTCAAACGCTGCTCCCCGTCCTTGGCTCCCTCGAGGAGACCTCCTGTTCCCATCCTCACCCCTGAGGGGGTGGAATTCGAGGTGGCCAGGATTGTGGACAGCAAGATGGTCCAAGGCTCCCTCCAGTACCTGGTCCATTGGAGAGGATACGGGCCCGAGGAGAGGACTTGGGTACCCGCCCGGGATGTTCACGCTGGGGTATTGGTCAGGAGGTTCCACCTGCGTTTCCCCAGTAAGCCAGGTCCACTTAGAAAGGGTCCGGTGGCCCCTCATAAAAGGGGGGGGTACTGTAAAGGATCTGCCAGGCACAGCTTCGGGGTTAACTCCCAGAACTAATCAGTCAGCACCTGAGAATACATCCCTGAGACTGACTCCTGCTTCCACCATTCAGGCTGGCAGGCTTAGGAGTGGGAGAGCCTATCGTAACCTGGCCAGACTCAGCTAGCTCCCGCCCTCGGTCTATTTAAGCCTGCACTTCCTGTCCCTCGGTGCTTGTGATTCTTTCCTTGTGGTTTCCTGGCCCAGCTACAGCTCCTGCTATTTTTGATCCTGATCCATACAGACCCTGGCTTACCGACTACTCTTCTGCTTTTCGTTTTGTACCTCGCACACTCCTGGCTTGACTCGGCTCGTTCACCACTCTGGTTGCTCACGATGTTGCCGTGGGCAACTTCCCCTTTTCCTTGCTTGTGTTCCTTTGTATGTTTGTCGTGTTTGTCGTGCACTTACTGAGCGCAGGGACCGCCGCCCAGTTGTACCCCGTCACCTAGGGCGGGTCGTTGCAAGTAGGCAGGGACAGAGTGGCGGGTAGATTAGGGCTCACTTGTCCGTCTCCCTACCCCCTGCCTTTACAGGATCAGGAACAAAACCGCCGCCTACGGAATCGCAAGAACCCTTATCCAGCATAAGTGTGATTAACCTCTCTTCAACTGAGTTAACTCCAGACCAAGTCAAAGTCCTTTCTTTGGGCCTTAATTTTGCCCCCAATCGTACGTTTGATACCTTTAACACGCTTTTGGATATCAACCGGTTTGTCAGAAACCTTACAGTTAAAAGGCATTTCTATAACCCACTATCAGTAATAACGGATAATGAAGAAATTAATCAACAAGAGCAGAATATCAATTCCCATGATCATAGATCACTGTCATTTGAAGAACACAGGACTATCCAATGTCTAGAAAGTTTGGACGCCCAACCTCCTGTACGGAACATCAGTCTCTCAACGGACTTTGTCACAAAAAATCCGAGTTTCTACCCTTTGGCATCTAGGACCGACTCCATGGATAGGTTCCAATGGGCAATAGAGAAAGATTTACAACAACTATCCGAGAAGTCCAAGCACTGCAAAAGGGACTATAACATCTCTAAAGCTCTTAGTAGGGCAAAACAATCATTGAAAAATAACAACGATATTGTGATTAAAATGTCGGATAAGGGGGGTAGCATTACCGTACTAGACAGGGAAATGTATAAAAGTCAAATTTTAAAGTTGTTGGAAGACACAGACAAATACAAAAAATTAACATGTAATCTAACCACCATGTTTCAAAAGAAACTTGACAAACTTATAAGTGATGGGCTAAATAGTGGTGTACTGACAAAAAAACAATCAGAATATATTACTGTACAATGCCCTACTATCCCAATCATGCACGCATTACCCAAAACACATAAAGGTATAGTTCCTCCTCCCATGTGTCCCATAGTGTCAGGGATAGGTTCAATGACAGAAAAACTTTCGGAATGGTTAGATTCCCTGCTACAACCTCTAGCAGTAAAAACCCCGGGTCATTTACATGATACAAGAGATGTTTTATGCTAATTTGTATATAAAAAGTGGAAAGATGAATTTGCATGGTTGAGTTGTGACGTGACCTCTCTTTATACCAGTATCCCTCACCATATAGCTCAGAGGGCACTAGAACATCATCTACTCAGACACAGTGCCTATAGCTATGAATTACAATCTTTCATACTTGAGGTACTCACGTTTCTTATGACACACAATTTCTTTAAATTTGATAATACATTTTACTTACAACTGACTGGAGTATCAATGGGAGCTAAGTTCTCCCCCTCCCTGGCAAATCTTGTGATGGCCTGGTGGGAGGAATTGTTCATCTTTTCTAGTGCTAATCCCTTTGGCAGATCCATCAATTGGTATTCAAGATACATTGATGACCTGCTATTTATATGGGAGGGTAATATATCAGACATCGCTAACTTTATATACTATCTGAATGACAACCAATTTAACTTAAAATTTACTCATTTGGTCCAAAAAAACACTATTCAGTTCTTAGATCTAGAACTCACAGGCCAATCAGGAGAAATAATTAACACTAAAACCTATCGCAAACCCATCTCAGGAAACACCATCCTGCATGCAACAAGCAGTCATCCCAAACAGACCATATCATCAATCCCTGTGGGCGAGATGTACCGGGCGAAAATAAATTGTAGTGATGATAGCAATTACCAAGTGGAACAACATCAAATAGAAAAGAGACTACGAAAAAGAGGGTACCCAGAATGGACCTTAAAAAGAGCATCCTCCATTGTAAAGCATAAACCTAGAAATCTACTCCTTGAACCAAAATGTAACAAAAATGTAATCCGAAATATACCCACTCTGGTGTTACAGTACAGTACTCAGTTCAATGCCATTAAGAAAATCGTTCAAAGAAACTTAGTCATACTTATGGATGACGACATCTTGTCAGATATTCTGAAGGACGGCTGTCAAGTAGTACCCAGAAAAGCTCCCTCTTTAGGTGATGCTCTCTCTTCCTCTATTCTTCCGCTAAATACTTTAAAGCCCACTTGGCTTCATTATGCGGGGTTTTTTTTAGATGCGGCTCACATCCTTGCAAAGTTTGCTCATATGCTAAACCTAAAAAAACTTTCAGAGACTCAGATAATGTAAAGAATTTCACAATCCAAAATCACATCAATTGTAATAGTGAAGCACTAATTTACATTATAGAGTGCAACACATGCAATCTCATGTACATAGGATGTACCAGCCGTAAATTTAAAGTGAGAATATTGGAACATCTGGGTTATATTAAAAATACAAACATTGCAAATATTTCCAATGTTGTAAGACATTTTATAACCCAACATAATAGATCCACTACAAGCCTTCAATGTTATGCCATAGAAAAAGTAAAATCACCAATTAGAGGGGGGAACATAAAACACAAAATCTTATCACGAGAAGCCTACTGGATATTCACTCTAAAAACGAGAGTCCCCGATGGACTTAACCTTAGAAAATAACTTATGTTCCACTTCTAATGGATAAAAATAATACAGAATCAGCAACACAAATTTAGGAATGCTAAAACATTGGCTAGTAAAGTAATATCACAACCACAATGCCATCTAAATGATTATTTGTGTTCGTCGGGGCATATTGTTCTATACAATGTGCATAATTTCCTAATTATGAGTAAGGAACAAAAATAATGAACAAAAATATTACAGAATAATTAATAGCAAACTAGAAAATATTAAAAGTTTGGCTAATAAAGTAATACTATTACTATAGAGATATCTGTTTGGTTTATGCATTTGTCGGGTCATACTATTCTGTACGATGTACATTATTTCCACCTGTTATAACATTTATGCGTAAGAAAATAATATTCATGTCTGCCCCAAACACCTAATTATTGTAATCTTCTCAGTTCAGAACTCATTTTAAATTGTTTGAAATATTGAATTTTTTAGCCTATAATACATATTTTGAATTTCTCGATGTGAGCATTAAAGAGGTTTATATCCGTCAGCCTTACAAATGAAATATTATTTAATTAAACTACAACTAGAACATTTGGTATTTCTATCATTTTTGGACATTTTCAGTGTCCATGATATGATAAACATGACAACTACTATAGAATAACAAATTAACACTTTACCGGCGTTTCAGTTCAGCACCATTTTGCTGGACAGCTCCATTACGATAGATAGCTTCCATTCATAAATTGCTCAAGCTAGTTGTGCGCCCTCTTGTGTTCAAAAAACAATATGCTGGATAGCATCGCTTTGCTCAACCAATAGCATTACCCTGCTGAACTAGTTGCAGCTACTAGGTTTAATTACCACCTGTAGGTAACCGGATATAAACCTCCCCCTGATAGTCTGTCATTTAACAAAAAGCCATGAGGAAGGACGCGGTGTGCGTCTGAAACGCGTAGGCACCTTCTATCTATCTCTAAGTATTACACTCGGGACTAATCTTGTTTTAAATACTCCAAATAAAATTGGAACAATGTTCTATTTTAACTAACTGCGCTGGATCCTCTATTCTTTCGTTTTCCTCCATCTTAAGACCTTGATCCGAGATGACGTAGCCCAGGAAGGGCAAAGACCTCTTTTCAAAGGTGCACTTTTCCAACTTGGCATACAAGCGATTCTCTCTTAGTCGCAAAAGAACTTGACGAACATGCCTCCGATGGGTCATCAGATCTGGGGAGAAAATTAAAATATCATCGAGATAAACTACAACACACATATAGAGGAGATCTCGGAAGATATCATTAACGAACTCCTGAAATACTGCGGGAGCGTTACACAGTCCGAAGGGCATCACTAGGTATTCGTAGTGCCCATCGCGGGTGTTAAATGCCGTCTTCCATTCGTCACCCCGGCGAATCCGGATTAGATTATAAGCCCCCCGCAGATCTAGGTTAGAAAAAAATTTGGCTCCTCGTATGCGATCGAAGAGATCGGAAATAAGTGGCAACGGGTATTTGTTCATGACCGTGATCTGATTGAGACCACGGTAGACAATGCAGGGTCGAAGAGATCCTTCTCTCTTTTTAACGAAGAAGAAGCCAGCCCCGGCCGGGGAGGAAGATTTTCTAATAAAACCCCTCTCCAAGTTCTCCTTGATATAGGCTGACATCGATAAAGTCTCTGGCAAGGAGAGAGGATATACTCGTCCACGGGGAAGAGAACATAGGGAACCAATTCAATGGGACAGTCATAATTCCGATGTGGAGGCAACGTCTCAGCCTCTCGTTTGCAAAAGACATCCGCAAAACTGGCATACTGAGATGGTAGACCAGAAAGTGACTGAGGTAGAGGGGCATTACAGGACGGACTTGTGACAGGCAATGGCTATGGCATCTGGAACCCCATTGAAGAACCTCTCCAGAACTCCAGTCAAGTGTCGGGGCGTGTAGACGGAGCCATGGCAGACCCAGCAGGATAGGATTGATAGCCTTGGGTAGTACCAGGAAGGTGATCTGTTCTGAGTGAAGAGCTCCGACCCGTAGTGTCAACGGCTCTGTGATGAGCATGATCGGATCAGGCAATGGTAGACCATTCACGGAGGCAACAGCCAGGGGTCTCTCCAGACGGACTGTGGGTAGACTAAAACGATCCACTAGATCCTGCTGGATGAAATTAGCAGCCGCTCCAGAGTCAAGATAGGAGGAGGAAGGATGTGATGTCTCTCCGGTGACGATGGCCACAGGAATCGATAATCTGGAAGAGGCTAACAGGATGGGGGCATCCAAGGTAGAAGGAAGGTCGCAGGTTGCCAGTTCGTCCTTGATGTGAGAGGACAGTCCCTGCCAGAAGGTCGTCACCAGTGCCTCATTGTTCCATGCCAGCTCGGCTGCTAGGGTACGGAAGGAGATAGCATACTCCCCTACAGTGGAGCCTTCTTGCTTGAGGGTCAACAGAGTGGCTGCGGCAGAGGATGTTCGACCCGGCTCCTCGAACACGGCACGAAACGACTACAGGAACAAGGCTAGGTCCGCGGATACAGGTCGTTGTTGCTCCAAAATTGGGTTCGCCCACGCGAGGGCCTTGCCAGTGAGGAGGGAGATAATAAACGCCATTTTGCCCTCCTCGGAGGGGAAGAGATGAGGCCGTAGCCTAAAATGCACCGTGCATTGTTTGAGAAATCCTCTACATGCTCTGGGGTCGCTGTCGTAGCGAGGAGGAAGAGGCAGAGGAACTGTGGATCCGGGACAAACAGGAGGAGCAATAGGCAGTGGCACAGCAACAGCTTCAGGAGGAAGAACCGGAGGTGGAACAGCGAGTCGATCCAGGCGGACAAGGATAGAATTCACCGCCTCAAGGAGTTGATCCTGACGTGTGCGTAGGTCATGCATCTCTGTCTGTATCTTCTGGATTGCGGTCTTAGGCAGGCCAGCGGGTTCCATGGCCTGAGCGTACTTTCACGAACACAGGGTATGTGGACCCACCAGGTCGCTCCGCCGTAGCGGGGAGGCAGCTGACAAGGTCACAGTCTATGCGAAAGTCAATGGCAGACAGTAATGCTTAGGTACCTGAAATAGTCCGGACGGTGGCTGTGGCTACAGCACAGATGGGGGCTGGTGCGGCAGGTGGCGCCAGACGTGGCGGGCAGTATGCGATGAAGCAGAAGACACTGGACGTGGCTCTTAATAAATTTGATACAACTTTGGCTGTCAAGGCTCCACAAACTGAAATCGACGCCAGAAACAATCTGCCATGGATTTCCGCTGTAATTTACACCAATGCCTGATGTAACTTATAGTAAATCTGTCGAGCAAGAGGACCTCACCTCCCGTTGTTGCATATAACCAATGGGTGGAATTAAAAAAGACTGGCATTTTTATACGCCAATTTTAAACCGAAGCCTACTGAAATAAGCTTTGAACTATTCGGACCCCGGCCTAGAGCATCGGTAGCACTCTGGCCGGGGATTCCAGTACCAGTGGGGCCTCTGATCTTACCGCCTTTTTATGCACAATGACGTCAGGGGTTCCCTCTAGAAGTCGAGTCCCCAGCCACAGCTTTGCCAATGGTCTGGTCTGAGACACTTGCATTAGAAAGCCCCTCACGTCAATGTCGATACATGGACAGTAAAATCAGGGGATCCTACAGAAGCAGAATCCCCGGCTAGAGCGTTGCCGACGCTTTGGCCGGCGATTCCGGCATCTCAAAGCCCCTAACATCACTGTCCATATCTGGACATTGACGTCAAGGGCACCTTCCAGGAGCGGAATCACTGGCCAGAGCATTGGCAATGCTCTGGCCTGAAATTCTCGCATTACAAAGCCCTTAATATTACTATCTATGTAACGTCAAGGTTTCCTCCAGGAGCAGAATCCCTGGCCAGAGCATTGCCAATGCTCTGGTCGGGGATTCCAACATCTCAAAGCCTCTAACGTCACTGTCCATATTTTGACCCTGCCATCAGAATCTCCCTCCAGGAGCGGAATCCCAAGCTAGAGCAATGCCGAGGTTCTGGCCTAGGATTTCGGCATCTTAAAGCTCCTGAACTCACAGTCCATTTATGGATAGTGTTGTCAGGGTCTCCTCAAGGAGCGGAATTCCCAGCCAGAGCGTTGCCAACGTTCTGCCTGTGGATTCTGAGTTTTTAAGCTCCTAACATCACTGTTCATATATGGACAGTGATGTCAAGGGCCTTCCCAAGACAGGGGCCCCCAGCCAGAGGGCTTTCGATGCTCTGGCTGGGGACTCCATAGTTGAAAGCCCCTGACATCACTGTCCATATATGGAAAGTGACATCACAGGCTCCCTCAAGAACCAGTTGTCCCTGCCACAGCATTTTCGATGCTCTGGCTAGGGATTCCAGCATCTCAAATCCTCTGACGTCACTGTCCATATATACACAGTGACGTTAGGGGCTTCCTCCAGGAGCAGAAACCTTGTCCAGAGTGTTGCCGATGTTCTAGCCTAGGATTACGGCATCTTAAAACCCCTGTAGTCACTGTCCATTTATGGACAGTAACGTCAGGGGCTCCTCCAGGGGCCGAATCCCAGGCCAGAGCAATGCTAACGCTCTGGGTGTGGATTCTTGATTTGTTTTAAGCCCCTAACATCACTGTCCATATATGGACAGTAACGTCAGGGGCTTTCCCGAGCTTAGTGCTTAAAGTATCTCTGTGCCCGAGAAATTCAGGTGACATATCCCACTGTATGCGTATACAATGGGATACATCGAGGCCTTCCGTTGGAGGTATACGTACAGTCTTCTCCCGACGTATACCTCAGTCGAAAAGAAAAAAATTTATGTGAACATACTCTAAGAAGCCCACAGCTCTGAACAAATTTGCTGCACCTTGGGTGTTCAGAGCTCCACAAACAGATACCTATGCCAGCTAGCATAGATTTCAGCTATAATATCCGCTGGTGTAAATCATATTAAATCTGTCATGCAGGAGGTCCCCTCTCCCGCTGGTACCAACTTACTATTTAAAAGATGCGAAAACAGCATAAAGTCTCAAAAAGCTAACATTGTTACTCAAAACAGGCGTGCGTGAAAATTTCCAATTACAATACTTCACAAAATTACGGATTTTAAAAATGTTTACTTTTGAGCTACTTTGCCTAAATTGTTAGCAAATGGAATAAAAAAACACCCAGGAAAAAAAGCTATTAAAAAACTATGGCCTCCTCCATTTCCCCTCTAGCCATCCTTTCCATCTCCAAAATGGTGTTCTTTCTGCCATTTTAGGTAGAACAAAAAAATCTATTTGCTTACCATTTAGGCAAAGTAGCATTAGAATACAGTATGCAGCTTCTCAAACTCTACCTTGGAGAGCTGTCTGGTTTGTATTTTAATAGTAAGTTTTTAATCTAAATTTACTTTTTACTCTGTTATTTTTTCGTTCAAAATTTCGAGCTCACATTGACTTGGTCCTCCACTATAGGACCTCTCTATCTGTTGAACTAAGTATCATTACTAAAACTTATCTGAATCTGATTCTTAAACATCTAGTTACTACTTCTGATCATACAGTACAGTCAGCCAAGCATACCAAGTTACCAAGTTCAATCACACAATATTAAAATGAGTAAGGAGCATGGATACATATCAGCATTAGATACACATGGGTAGAACTTATCATTGTCAAACCTTGTTCTTAAAGCTTAAAAAAATGGTTTCAATTTATTAAAGATCATATCCGACTACTACCATAACAATTGACAGACATCAGGGGCTCCTTCCAGGAGAGTAATCACTAACCAGAGCATTGCCGACGCTCTGGCCATGGATTCCTGGGTTTTTAAACTCCTAACATCACTGTCCATATAGTGAAAGTGACATCTAGGGCTTTCCCAAGTCAGGAGTTCCCGGCCAGTGAGTGCTTGCGATGCTCTGGCCTGGGACTCCAGAGTTTAAAGCCAAATATGGATATTTAAAGCCATATATGCACAGTAAAGTGAGAGGCTTTCTCTACAAGCGTAATTGCCGGCCACAGCGCTGCCAACGCCCCGACTTGGAATCCTCACATTACAAAGCCCCTAATGTCACTGTCTATGTACAGACAGTAACATCAAGGGATCCTCCAGGAGCAAAATCTATATATGGACAGTGACGTCAGGGGCTCCCTCCAGGAGTAGAATCCCCAGCCAGTGCAATGCCAGTGTTCTGGCCTAGGATTTTGGCATCTTAAAGCTCCTAACGTCAGTGTCCATTTATGGACAGTGTTGTCAGGGGCTTCCCTAGGAGCAGAATCCCCAGTCAGAGCGTTGCTAACGTCAGGGGCTTTCTGAGCCAAGTGCTTAAAGTAACGCTGTGCCCGGGGAGTTCAGGTGATATAACCCACTCTATGCCTATACAGCCTTCCGTTGGAGGTACATGTAGAGACTTCTCTCGACGCATACCTCTGACGAAAAGAAAAAATTGAATGTGAACATACTCCAAGAAGCCCACAGCTCTGAATAAATATGGCGCAACTTGGGTTGTCAGTGCTCCACAAACTGACATCTACACCAGTTAGCATAGATGTCAGCTATAATATCCGCAGGCGTAAATTAAATATGTCATGCAGGAGATCTGCTCTCCCGCTGGTCCCGACTTACTATTTGAAAAGACGCGAAAACAGCATAAAGTCTCAAAAACCTAACATTTTTACTCAAAATGGGCATGCGCCAAAATTTCCCATTACATTACTTTACAATATCATGCATTATAGACATTTACTTTTGAGCTACTTTGACTAAATCGTTAGCAAATGGAAAAAAAAAACACCAAGGAAAAAAAAATAATTAAAAAACTACGGCCTCCTCCATTTCCCCTCTAGCCGTCCTTTCCATTTCCAAAATGGTGTGTTTTCTGCCATTTTAGGTAGAAAAAATTATATTTGCTCACCATTTAGGCAAAGTAGCAGGAGGGTATATTATGCAGCTTCTCAAACTCTACATTGAAGAGCTGTGTGGTTTGTATTTTAATAGTAACTTTTTAATCTAAATTTACTTTTTACTCTGCCTGACTTGGTATTTATTTGTTCAGAGTTTCAAGCTCACATTGACTTGGTCCTCCCCTATAGGACCTCTCTATCTGTTGAACTAAGTATCATTACTAAAACTTATCTGAATCTGATTCTTAAACATCTAGCCATTACTTCTGATCATACAGTACTGTCAGGCAAGCATATCAAATTCAATCACACAATATTAAAAAAAGTAAGGAGCATGGATACATATCAGCATTAGATACACATGGGAAGAACTTTTTATTGTCAAACCTTGCTCTAAAGAGCTTAAAAAAAAAAATACTTTCAATTCATTAAAGCTCATATCCGACTACCTTAATTCATTTACCCTACCTTAACAACTAACAATGTCACTTGTTGTGATAATTGACTTTTAAGTCCTAAAGCTGGTTACATGAATGCAATGGGGGAATTTATTAGGACTGGCATTTCATATACCGGTTTTAAACAGAAACCTTCAGAAGTAAGTTGCCATAAATTTACTAAGAAGCGGACGGCTCTTAATAAATCTGCCGCAACATGGGCTGTCAGGGCTCCACAAACTCAAAGCTATGCCAGATACAAGCTTGCATAGATTTCCGCTATGATTTACACTAATTTCTGTTGTGTTTATATTGAATCTGTCGTGCAGCAGAACCCCCTACCGCTGGGACCCACTTCCTGTTTGGAAAGAGGCGAAAGCAGCATAATTTTCCAAAAAAACATAATTTTTTTTTAAAACAGGCGTGCAACAAAATGTGCAACTTTTCTTCTGTCAGATAACTACCGCAGGATATTTAATAAGTCCCCCTCAATGTCTTTATTTTGACCCATTACATTGCTTTACAAAATCAAGTATTATAAACACATCTACTTTTGAGTTACTTTGCCAAAATTGTCAGAAAATAGAATAAAAAACACCTAGGAAAAAAAATGCAATTTAAAAACACCGGCCTCCTCCATTTCCCCTCTAGCCATCCTTTCCATCTCCAATATAGGTGTGTTTTCTGCCATTTTAGGTAGAAAAAGAAAATAATCAATTTGCTTACCATTTAGGCAAAGTAGCAGGAGAGTATAGTATGCATCTTCTCAAACTCTAACTTGGTAGGGAGCTGTATGTTTTTTCTTTTTTAATAGTAAATTTTATCTAGTCTAGAACATCATGTTCAATCACACAATATTAAAACATACGTAAGAAGCATGATTATATATCAGCATGGCTCTTAATAAATTTGACACAACTTTGGCTGTCAAGGCTCCAGAAACTGAAATCAACGCCAGAAACAATCTGCCATGGATTTCCGCTATAATCTCCGCCAATGCCTGATGTAACTTATAGTAAATCTGTCGAGCAAGAGGACCTCACCTCCTGTTGTTGCATATAACCAATGGGTGGAATTAAAAAAGACTGGCATTTTTATACGCCAATATTAAACCGAAGCCTACTGAAATAAGCTTTGAACTATTCGGACCCCGGCCTAGAGCATCAGTAGCACTCTGGCCGGGGATTCCAGTACTAGTGTGGCCCCTGACGTTACCGCCTTTTTATGGACAATGACGTCAGGGGTTCCCTCTAGAAGTCAAGTCCCCAGCCACAGCTTTGCCAATGGTCTGGTCTGGGACACTTGCATTGGAAAGCCCCTCACGTCACTGTCGAAACATGGACAGTAAAGTCAGGGGATCCTACAGAAGCAGAATCCCCGGCTAGAGCGTTGCCGACGCTTTGGCCGGCGATTCCGGCATCTCAAAGCCCCTAACATCACTGTCCATATCTGGACATTGACGTCAAGGGCTCCTTCCAGGAGCGGAATCACTGGACAGAGCATTGGCAATGCTCTGGCCTGCAATTCTCGCATTACAAAGCCCTTAATATTACTATCTATGTAACGTCAAGGTTTCCTCCAGGAGCAGAATCCCTGGCCAGAGCATTGCCAATGCTCTGGTCAGGGATTCCAACATCTCAAAGCCTCTAACGTCACTGTCCATATTTTGACCCTGGCATCAGAATCTCCCTCCAGGAGCGGAATGCCCAGCTAGAGCAATGCCGAGGTTCTGGTCTAGGATTTCGGCATCTTAAAGCTCCTGAACTCACAGTCCATTTATGGATAGTGTTGTCAGGGTCTCCTCAAGGAACGGAATTCCCAGCCAGAGCGTTGCCAACGTTCTGCCTGTGGATTCTGAGTTTTTAAGCTCCTAACATAACTATTCATATATGGACAGTGATGTCAAGGGCCTTCCCAAGACAGGGGCCCCCAGCCAGAGGGCTTTCGATGCTCTGGCTGGGGACTCCATAGTTGAAAGCCCCTGACATCACTGTCCATATATGGAAAGTGACATCACAGGCTCCCTCAAGAACCGGTTTTCCCTGCCACAGCATTGTCGATGCTCTGGCTAGGGTTTCCAGCATCTCAAATCCTCTGACGTCACTGTCCATATATACAAAGTGACGTTAGGGGCTTCCTCCAGGAGCAGAAACCTTGTCCAGAGTCTTGCCGATGTTCTAGCCTAGGATTCCGGCATCTTAAAACCCCTGTAGTCACTGTCCATATATGGACAGTAACGTCAGGGGCTCCTCCATGGGCCGAATCCCAGGCCAGAGCAATGCTAACGCTCTAGGTGTGGATTCTTGATTTTTTTTTAAGCCCCTAACATCACTGTCCATATATGGACAGTAACGTCAGGGGCTTTCCTGAGCCTAGTGCTTAAAGTAGCTCTGTGCCCGAGAAATTCAGGTGACATGTCCCACTGTATGCGTATACAATGGGATACGTTGAGGCCTTCCGTTGGAGGTATACGTACAGTCTTCTCCCGACGTATACCTCAGACGAAAAGAAAAAACTTAATGTAAACATACTCTAAGAAGCCCACAGCTCTGAACAAATTTGGCACACCCTGGGTGTTCAGTGCTCCACAAACAGATACCTACGCCAGCTAGCATAGATTTCAGCTATAATATCTGCTGGTGTAAATTATAGTAAATCTGTCATGCAGGAGGTCCCCTCTCCCGCTGGTACCAACTTACTATTTAAAAGATGCGAAAACAGAATAAAGTCTCAAAAAGCTAACAATGTTACTCAAAACAGGCGTGCGTGAAAATTTCCAATTACAATACTTCACAAAATTACGGATTTTAAAAATGTTTACTTTTGAGCTACTTTGCCTAAATTGTTAGCAAATGGTATAAAAAAACACCCAGGAAAAAAAAGCAATTAAAAAACTATGGCCTCCTCCATTTCCCCTCTAGCCATCCTTTCCATCTCCAAAATGGTGTGTTTTCTGCCATTTTAGGTAGAAAAAAATAAATCGATTTGCTTACCATTTAGGCAAAGTAGCATTAGAATATAGTATGCAGCTTCTCAAACTCTACCTTGGAGAGCTGTCTGGTTTGTATTTTAATAGTAAGTTTTTAATCTAAATTTACTTTTTACTCTGGTTTTTTTTGGTTCAAAATTTCGAGCTCACATTGACTTGGTCCTCCACTATAGGACCTCTCTATCTGTTGAACTAAGTATCATTACTAAAACTTATCTGAATCTGATTCTTAAACATCTAGTTACTACTTCTGATCATACAGTACAGTCAGCCAAGCATACCAAGTTACCAAGTTCAATCACACAATATTAAAATGAGTAAGGAGCATGGATACATATCAGCATTAGATACACATGGGTAGAACTTATCATTGTCAAACCTTGTTCTTAACCCCTTGCCGCAATTTCACGTACAGTTACGTCATGGGAGATGGCCTATTCCCGCATCTCCACGTTACTGTACGTCATGGAGATGAAGCTGGCTCAGGTATGTTACAGCTGGCACCCTGAGGTATCGGCCAGGACCGGAGCTAGCCTCCGATCCGACCGATTAACCCCTCACATGCTGCGTTCAATAGAGATCGCAGCATATAAGGAGTTTATAGCCATCGGCACCCCAGCAACGTGATTGCTGGGTTGCCGGTGGCTGCAAAGGCGATCGGAGGGCTAATGCTTACCTCCCGGTCCGCCAGCAATGGAATCCTCCTATGCCCCGTCGTCGGCGGGGCCCAGGAGGCTTCCGGTACCATAGGCAAGATGGCGCCGGCTCAGCTTCCGGCTCAGAAGCTGAGCCGGCGTCATCAGCAGTGGGTGTCCGCTGTATGTTACAGCGGACACCCCGATCTATCGCCAGGAACCGGAGCTAGCTCCGATTCCTTGCATTAACCCATTCGATGCAGCGATCCATTGTGATCGCTGCATCCTAGAGGTTTGTAGCAAATCGGCAGCCTTGCCACGCGATGGCAAGGCTGGCGACTGCTACCATGGCAACAGGAGCCCTAACAATGGACTCCTGTCTGCCATTACGTAAGCTGATTAGGCCCCGCCCAGAGGCGGAGCCTGATTGGCTTGCTGTCAGTGAACAACTGACAGTTCTATTACATTGCACTACATAGGTAGTGCAATGTATTAGAACATCAAACAAACAGTTGGACCTTCAAGTCCCCTAGTGGGACTAAAGAAAAGTGTAAAAAATAAGTGTAAAAAAAGTAAAAATAAAAGTTGTAAAAAATACAATAAAAGTTTCAAATAATAACACAAAACACAATCGTCCTTTTTCCCTTATCAAGTCATTTATTATTGAAAAAAATAATAAAGCCATACATATTTGGTATCGCTGCGACCGTAACGACCTGAACTATAAAAATATTATGTTATTTATTCCGCACAGTGAACGCCGTAAAAAAAATAACTAAAAAATACTGACATAATTGCTATTTTTTGGTCACTTTGTCTTCCAAAAATTGAAATACAAAGTGATCAAAAAGTCGCATGTACCTAAAAATGGTACCTATAAAAACTATAACTCGCCTCGCTAAAAACAAGCTCTCATACAGCTCCGTCGATGAAAAATTTAAAACCGTTATGGCTCTCACAACTTGGCGACAGAAAAAATCCATTCTATTTACAAAAGTTATTTTATTGTGCAAAAAGTTGTAAAACATAAAAAGTGCTATAAATTAGGTATCACCGGAATCGGACTGACCCGCAGAATAAAGCTAACATGTAATTTATAACGCATGGTGAACGCTGTATAAAAAGAACTAAAAAAATATGCCAGAGTTGCTGTTTTTTGGTCACTTTGCCTCCCAAAAAAAAGGATAACAAGTGATCAAAAAGTCGCATGTACCCCAAAATGGTACCAATAAAAACTACAGCTCGTCACACAAAAAAAACAGCCCTCATACCGCTACGTCTATGAAAAAATAAAATTAGTCAAGGCACCAATAAGCCAGGAAATAAAAATATGCAGTTGTGCCGGCCCGAGGGGAACATTTCTTCAGTTTCAAGTGGCGAATGATCAAGGCCCCTAAAATTAGGGATCCAGGAAGGGGAGGGCCCAAACATATCTGCTGGAAGTGAGGGCGCTCGTATTTTACCAGGACAACACTTTCCCAGCAAAATTCCCCAAACTTCAAAGGCGCGGAGTGTGGATCAAAACGGGGATAATAAAGGACGCCATATATCAGTGCGACACCGGCCTGTGCAGAAAGGATTGTGTCACAGCGTAACACACATCTATGGATTATTTTATTGTTTTTTTTTACCCCACTATACCACCTGACTATGCCCCTTATATACTCCGCCCGCCTTACATGTGCCCCCACATTATAAACGGAAACACCAGTAAGACTCCAAACAAAACTACTACAAGCAATATCAACGCTCCAAAAGCCAAATGGCTCTACCTCCCTTCTGAACCCTACAGTGTGCCCAAACAGCAGTTTACTTCCACATATATGGCATCGCCATACCCGGGAGAACCCTTTTAACAATTTTTGGGGTGTGTGTCTCTAGTGGCACAAGCTGGGCGCCACATATTGGCATATCTATTGAAAAATCATTTTCACTCTGCAACATCACGTGCACACCAATTTCTGCCAATCACCTGTGGGGTTAATATGCTCACTACACCCTTAGGTGAATACCTTGAGGGGTGTAGTTTCCAAAATGGGGTC
Organism: Rhinoderma darwinii; assembly: GCF_050947455.1. Classification (NCBI taxonomy): domain Eukaryota; kingdom Metazoa; phylum Chordata; class Amphibia; order Anura; family Rhinodermatidae; genus Rhinoderma; species Rhinoderma darwinii. The sequence continues at coordinate 3,739,230 of NW_027461962.1, forward strand.
ACTTCTGGGGGGGGGGATGCACTGTTTTGGTCCCACAGGGACTTTGCAAATGCGACATAGCACCCAGAAACCAATCCAGCAAAAGCCAAATGGCGCTCCTTCCCTTCTGTGCCCTACTCTGTGCCTAAACAGCAGTTTATGACCACATATGTGGTATTGCCGTACACAGGAGAAGTTGCTTTACAAGTGTTGGGGTGCTTTTTTAAATTTATTTGTTGAGAATATGAAACATTTTCAGCTAAAACTACGTCTTATTGAAGAAAAAGGATTTTTTTTATTTTCACTGCCCAATTCTAATAAAATCTAAGAAACACCTGTGGGGTCAAAATGCTCACTACACCCGTAGATGAATACCTCTAGGGGTGTAGTTTCGTGAATCGAGTCACTTTTGGGGAGTTTCCACTGTACTGGTACCTTAGGAGCTTTGCAAAAGTGACATGGTGTCAAGAAACCAATCCAGCAAAATCTGTGCTCCAAAAGCCAAACGCCACTCCTTCTCTTCTGATCCTTGCCGTATGCCCAAACAGCAGTTTATGACCACAAATGAGGTATTGCCGTACTCCAGAGAAGTTGCTTTACAAATGTTGGGGTTCTTTTATTCCTTTATTTGTTGAGAAAATGAAAAATGTTGAGCTAAAGCTACGTCTTATTGGAAAAAAAGGATTTTTTTTATCTTCACTGCCCAATTCTAATAAAATCTATGAAACCCATGTGGGTTCAAAATGCTCACTACACCCCTAGATGGATTCTTCAAGGAGTGTAGTTTCCTAAATGGAGTCACTTTTTTGGTGTTTTCACTGTTTTGGTCCCTTAGGGGCTTTGCAAATGCGACGTGGTCTCCGCAAACCATTCCTGCTAAATTTGATCTCCAAAAGCCAAATGGCGCTCTTTCCCTTCTAAGCTCCGCCGTGTGTCCAAAAAGCCGTTTATGACCACATGCAGGGTATTGTTTTACTCGGGAGAAATTGATTTACAAAAGTAGTGGTGCATTTTCTCCTTTTAGTCCTTGTGGAAATTAGAAAAAATTAGCTAAACCTACATTTTCTTTGAAAGAATGTAGATTTTCATTTTCACGGCCTATTTCCAATAATTTCTGCAAAAAACCTGCAGGGTCAAAATGCTCACTATACCCTTAAATAATTTCCTCAAGGGGTATAGTTTCCAAAATGGTGTCACTTTTGGGGGATTTCCACTGTTTTGGTGCCGCAAGAGCCTTTCAAACCCGACATGGAGCCTAAAATATTTTCTAATAAAAAGAAGGCCACAAAATCCTCTAGGTGCTCCTTTGTATCAGAGGCCGGTGCTTCAGTCAATAAGTGTACCAGGGCCACATGTGGGGTATTTCTAAAAAGTGTAGAATCTGGGCAATAGATATTAAGTTGCGTTTCTCTAGTAAAACTTTCTGTGTTACAAAAAAAATAGATGAAAAATGAATTTCTGCAAAACAAAAAAGAAATTTGAACATTTCACATCGACTTTGCCTTAATTCCTGTGAAACATCTAAAGGGTTAAGAAACTATCTAAATGCTGTTTTGAATACTTTAAGGGGTGAAGTTTTTAAAATGGGGTGACTTATCGAGGGTTTCTAATATATAAGGCCCTAAAATCCACTTCACAACTGAACTGGCCCCTGTAAAAATAGCCTTTTGAAATTTTCTTAAAAATGTGAGAAATTGCTGCTAAAGTTCTAAGCCTTGTGATGTCCTAGAAAAATAAAAGAATGTTCAAAAAACGAGGCCAATCTAAAGTAGACATATGGGTGATGTTAATTAGCAACAATTTTGTGTGGTATTACCATCTGTCTTACAAGGTGATACATAAAAATTTAGAAAAATGCAAATTTTTGCAATTTTTCACAAAATTTTGGTGTTTTTCACAATTAAATACTTAATGTATTGAGCAAATTTTGCCAGTAACATAAAGTACAATGTGTCACGAGAAAACAACCTCAGAATCGCTTGGATAGGTAAAAGCATTCCAGAGTTATTACCACATAAAGTGAAACATGTCAGTTTTGAAAAAATTGCCTGTGTCCTGAAGGCCAAAAGAGGCTGTGCCTTGAAGGGGTTAAAGCTTTAAAAAATGGTTTAAATTTATTAAAGGTCATATCCGACTACTACCATAACAATTGACAGACATCAGGGGCTCCTTCCAGGAGAGTAATCACTAACCAGAGCATTGCGGACACTCTGGCCATGGATTCCTGGGTTTTTAAACTCCTAACATAACTGTCCATATAGTCAAAGTGACATCAAGGGCTTTCCCAAGTCAGGAGTTCCCGGCCAGTGAGTGCTTGCGATGCTCTGGCCGGGGACTCCAGAGTTTAAAGCCAAATATGGATATTTAAAGCCATATATGCACAGTAAAGTGAGAGGCTTTCTCTACAAGCGTAATTCCCGGTCACAGCGCTGCCAACGCTCCGACTTGGAATTCTCACATTACAAAGGCTCTAATGTCACTGTCTATGTACAGACAGTAACATCAAGGGATCCTCCAGGAGCAGAATCCATATATGGACAGTGATGTCAGGGGCTCCCTCCAGGAGTGGAATCCCCAGCCAGTGCAATGCCAGTGTTCTGGCCTCGGATTTTGGCATCTTAAAGCTCCTAACGTCAGTGTCCATTTATGGACAGTGTTGTCAGGGGCTTCCCTAGGAGCAGAATCCCCAGTCAGAGCATTGCTAACGTCAGGGGCTTTCCGAGCCTAGTGCTTAAAGTAACGCTGTGCCCGGGGAGTTCAGGTGATATATCCCACTCTATGCCTATACAGCCTTCCATTGGAAGTATACGTAGAGACTTCTCCCGACGCATACCTCTGACGAAAAGAAAAAATTGAATGTGAACATACTCCAAGAAGCCCACAGCTCTGAATAAATATGGCGCAACTTGGGTTGTCAGTGCTCCACAAACTGACATCTACACCAGTTAGCATAGATGTCAGCTATAATATCCGCAGGTGTAAATTAAATATGTCATGCAGGAGATCTGCTCTCCCGCTGGTCCCGACTTACTATTTGAAAAGACACGAAAACAGCATAAAGTCTTAAAAAGCTAACATTTTTACTCAAAACGGGCATGCGCCAAAAGTTCCCATTACATTACTTTACAATATCATGTATTATAAAGACATTTACTTTTGAGCTACTTTGACTAAATCGTTAGCAAATGGAAAAAAAAAAACACCAAGGAAAAAAAAATTATTAAAAAACTACGGCCTCCTCCATTTCCCCTCTAGCCGTCCTTTCCATCTCCAAAATGGTGTGTTTTCTGCCATTTTAGGTAGAAAAAATTCTATTTGCTCACCATTTAGGCAAAGTAGCAGGAGGGTATATTATGCAGCTTCTCAAACTCTACCTTGAAGAGCTGTGTGGTTTGTATTTTAATAGTAACTTTTTAATCTAAATTTACTTTTCACTCTGCCTGACTTGGTATTTATTTGTTCAGAGTTTCAAGCTCACATTGACTTGGTCCTCCCCTATAGGACCTCTCTATCTGTTGAACTAAGTATCATTATTAAAACTTATCTGAATCTGATTCTTAAACATCTAGCCATTACTTCTGATCATACAGTACAGTCAGGCAAGCATATCAAATTCAAGCTTAAAAAAAAATACTTTCAATTCATTAAAGCTCATATCCGACTACCTTAATTCATTTACCCTACCTTAACAACTAACAATGTCACTTGTTGCGATAATTGACTTTTAAGTCCTAAAGCTGGTTACATGAATGCAATGGGGGAATTTATTAGGACTGGCATTTCATATACCGGTTTTATACAGAAACCTTCAGAAGTAAGTTGCCATAAATTTACTAAGAAGCGGACGGCTCTTAATAAATCTGCCGCAACATGGGCTGTCAGGGCTCCACAAACTCAAAGCTATGCCAGATACAAGCTTGCATAGATTTCCGCTATGATTTACACTAATTTCTGTTGTGTTTATATTGAATCTGTCGTGCAGCAGAACCCCCTACCGCTGGGACCCACTTCCTGTTTGAAAAGAGGCAAAAGCAGCATAATTTTCCAAAAAAACATAATTTTTTTTAAAACAGGCGTGCAACATAATTTGCAACTTTTCTTCTGTCAGATAACTACCGCAAGATATTTAATAAGTCTCCCTCAATGTCTTTATTTTGACCCATTACATTGCTTTACAAAATCAAGTATTATAAACACATCTACTTTTGAGTTACTTTGCCAAAATTGTCAGCAAATAGAATAAAAAACACCTAGGAAAAAAAATGCAATTTAAAAACACCGGCCTCCTCCATTTCCCCTCTAGCTGTCCTTTCCATCTCCAATATAGGTGTGTTTTCTGCCGTTTTAGGTAGAAAAAGAAAATAATCAATTTGCTTACCATTTAGGCAAAGTAGCAGGAGAGTATAGTATGCAGCTTCTCAAACTCTAACTTGGTAGGGAGCTGTCTGGTTTGTTTTTTTAATAGTAACTTTTTATCTTGTCTAGAACATCATGTTCAATCACACATTGTTCAATCACGTATTAAAACATACGTAAGAAGCATGAATATATATCAGCATGGCTATTAATAAATTTGACACAACTTTGGCTGTCAAGGTTCCACAAACTGAAATCGACGCCAGAAACAATCTGCCATGAATTTCCGCTATAATTTCCGCCAATGCCTGATGTAACTTATAGTAAATCTGTCGAGCAAGAGGACCTCACCTCCCGTTGTTGCATATAACCAATGGGTGGAATTAAAAAAAACTGGCATTTTTATACGCCAATATTAAACCGAAGCCTACTGAAATAAGCTTTGAACTATTCGGACCCCGGCCTAGAGCATCGGTAGCACTCTGGCCGGGGATTCCAGTACTAGTGGGGCCCCTGACGTTACCGACTTTTTATGGACAATGACGTCAAGGGTTCCCTCTAGAAGTCGAGTCCCCAGCCACAGTTTTGCCAATGGTCTGGTCTGGGACACTTGCATTAGAAAGCCCCTAACGTCACTGTCGATACATGGACAGTAAAGTCAGGGGATCCTACAGAAGCAGAATCCCCGGCAAGAGCATTGCCGACGCTTTGGCCGGCGATTCCGGCACCTCAAAGCCCCTAACATCACTGTCCTTATCTGGACATTGACATCAAGGGCTCCTTCCAGGAGCGGAATCACTGGCCAGAGCATTGGCAACGCTCTGGCCTGAAATTCTCGCATTACAAATCCCTTAATATTACTATCTATGTAACGTCAAGGTTTCCTCCAGGAGCAAAATCCCTGGCCAGAGCATTGCCAATGCTCTGGTCGGGGATTCCAACATCTCAAAGCCTCTAACGTCACTGTCCATATTTTGACCCTGACATCAGAATCTCGCTCCAGGAGCGGAATGCCCAGCTAGAGCAATGCCGAGGTTCTGGCCTTAGATTTCGGCATCTTAAAGCTCCTGAACTCACAGTCCATTTATGGATAGTGTTGTCAGGGTCTCATCAAGGAGCGGAATTCCCAGCCAGAGCGTTGCCAACGTTCTGCCTGTGGATTCTGAGTTTTTAAGCTCCTAACATCACTGTTCATATATGGACAGTGATGTCAAGGGCCTTCCCAAGACAGGGGCCCCCAGCCAGAGGGCTTTCGATGCTCTGGCTGGGGACTCCATAGTTTAAAGCCCCTGACATCACTGTTTATATATGGAAAGTGACATCACAGGCTCCCTCAAGAACCGGTTTTCCCTGCCACAGCATTGTCGATGCTCTGGCTAGGGATTCCAGCATCTCAAATCCTCTGACGTCACTGTCCATATATACACAGTGACGTTAGGGGCTTCCTCCAGGAAAAGAAACCTTGTCCAGAATGTTGCCGATGTTCTAGCCTAGGATTCCGGCATCTTAAAACCCCTGTAGTCACTGTCCATATATGGACAGTAACGTCAGGGGCTCCTCCAGGGGCCGAATCCCAGGCCAGAGCAATGCTAACGCTCTGGGTGTGGATTCTTGATTTTTTTTAAGCCCCTAACATCACTGTCCATATATGGACAGTAACGTCAGGGGCTTTTCCAAGCCTAGTGCTTAAAGTAGCTCTGTGCCCGAGATATTCAGGTGACATATCCCACTGTATGCGTATACAATGGGATACGTCGAGGCCTTCCGTTGGAGGTATACGTACAGTCTTCTCCCGACGTATACCTCAGACGAAAAGAAAAAACTTATTGTGAACATACTCTAAAAAAGCCCATAGCTCTGAACAAATTTGGCACACCTTGGGTGTTTAGTGCTCCACAAACAGATACCTATGCCAGCTAGCATAGATTTCAGCTATAATATCCGCTGGTGTAAATTATATTAAATCTGTCATGCAGGAGGTTCCCTTCTCCCGCTGGTACCAACTTACTATTTAAAAGATTTGAAAACAGCATAAAGTCTCAAAAAGCTAACAATGTTACTCAAAACCGGTGTGCGTGAAAATTTCCAATTACAATACTTCACAAAATTACGGATTTTAAAAATGTTTACTTTTGAGCTACTTTGCCTAAATTGTTAGCAAATGGAATAAAAAAACACCCAGGAAAAAAAAAGCAATAAAAAAAACTATGGCCTCCTCCATTTCCCATCTAGCCATCCTTTCCATCTCCAAAATGGTGTGTTTTCTGCCATTTTAGGTAAAAAAAAAATCTATTTGCTTACCATTTAGGCAAAGTAGCATTAGAATATAGTATGCAGCTTCTCAAACTCTACCTTGGAGAGCTGTCTGGTTTGTATTTTAATAGTAAGTTTTTAATCTAAATTTACTTTTTACTCTTTCGAGCTCACATTGACTTGGTCCTCCCCTATAGGACCTCTCTATCTGTTGAACTAAGTATCATTACTAAAACTTATCTGAATCTGATTCTTAAACATCTAGTTACTACTTCTGATCATACAGTACAGTCAGCCAAGCATACCAAGTTACCAAGTTCAATCACACAATATTAAAATGAGTAAGGAGCATGGATACATATCAGCATTAGATACACATGGGTAGAACTTATCATTGTCAAACCTTGTTCTTAAAGCTTAAAAAAATGGCTTCAATTTATTAAAGATAATATCCGACTACTACCATAACAATTGACAGACATCAGCGGCTCCTTCCAGGAGAGTAATCACTAACCAGAGCATTGCCGACGCTCTGGCCATGGATTCCTGGGTTTTTAAACTCCTAACACCACTGTCCATATAGTGACATCAAGGGCTTTCCCAAGTCAGGAGTTCCCGGCCAGTGAGTGCTTGCAATGCTCTGGCCGGGGACTACAGAGTTTAAAGCCAAAGTGAGAGGCTTTCTCTACAAGCGTAATTCCCGGCCACAGCGCTGCCAACGCTCCGACTTGGAATTCTCACATTACAAAGCCCCTAATGTCACTGTCTATGTACAGACAGTAACATCAAGGGATCCTCCAGGAGCAGAATCCATATATGGACAGTGACATCAGGGGCTCCCTCCAGGAGTGGAATCCCCAGCCAGTGCAATGCCAGTGTTCTGGCCTAGGATTTTGGCATCTTAAAGCTCCTAAAGTCAGTGTCCATTTATGGACAGTGTTGTCAGGGGCTTCCCTAGGAGCAGAATCCCCAGTCAGAGCGTTGCTAACGTCAGGGGCTTTCCGAGCCTAGTGCTTAAAGTAACGCTGTGCCCGGGGAGTTCAGGTGATATATCCCACTCTATGCCTATACAGCCTTCCGTTGGAGGTATACGTAGAGACTTCTCCCAACGCATACCTCTGCCGAAAAGAAAAAATTGAATGTGAACATACTCCAAGAAGCCCACAGCTCTGAATAAATATGGCGCAACTTGGGTTGTCAGTGCTGCACAAACTGACATCTACACCAGTTGGCATAGATGTCAGCTATAATATCTGCAGGTGTAAATGAAATATGTCATGCAGGAGATCTGCTCTCCCGCTGGTCCCGACTTACTAGCTGAAAAGACACGAAAACAGCATAATGTCTCAAAAAGCTAAAATTTTTACTCAAAACGGGCATGCACCAAAATTTCCCATTACATTACTTTACAATATCATGTATCATAAAGACATTTACTTTTGAGCTACTTTGACTAAATCGTTAGCAAATGGAAAAAAAAAAACACCAAGGAAAAAAATGTAATTAAAAAACTACGGCCTCCTCCATTTCCCCTCTAGCCGTCCTTTCCATCTCCAAAATGGTGTGTTTTCTGCCATTTTAGGTAGAAAAATTTCTATTTGCTCACCATTTAGGCAAAGTAGCAGGAGGGTATATTATGCAGCTTCTCAAACTCTACCTTGAAGAGCTGTGTGGTTTGTATTTTAATAGTAACTTTTTAATCTAAATGTACTTTTTACTCTGCCTGACTTGGTATTTATTTGTTCAGAGTTTCAAGCTCACATTGACTTGGTCCTCCCCTATAGGACCTCTCTATCTGTTGAACTAAGTATCATTACTAAAACTTATCTGAATCTGATTCTTAAACATCTAGTTACTACTTCTGATCATACAGTACAGTCAGCCAAGCATACCAAGTTACCAAGTTCAATCACACAATATTAAAATGAGTAAGGAGCATGGATATATATCAGCATTAGATACACATGGGTAGAACTTATCATTGTCAAACCTTGTTCTTAAAGCTTTAAAAAATGGTTTAAATTTATTAAAGGTCATATCCGACTACTACCATAACAATTGACAGACATCAGGGGCTCCTTCCAGGAGAGTAATCACTAACCAGAGCATTGCCGACGCTCTGGCCATGGATTCCTGGGTTTTTAAACTCTTAACATCACTGTCCATATAGTGAAAGTGACATCAAGGGCTTTCTCAAGTCAGGAGTTCCCGGCCAGTGAGTGCTTGCGATGCTCTGGCCGGGGACTCCAGAGTTTAAAGCCAAATATGGATATTTAAAGCCATATATGCACAGTAAAGTGAGAGGCTTTCTCTACAAGCGTAATTCCCGGCCACAGCGCTGCCAACGCTCCGACTTGGAATTCTCACGTTACAAAGCCCCTAATGTTACTGTCTATGTACAGACAGTAACATCAAGGGATCCTCCAGGAGCAGAATCCATATATGGACAGTGACGTCAGGGGCTCCCTCCAGGAGTGGAATCCCCTGCCAGTGCAATGCCAGTGTTCTGGCCTAGGATTTTGGCATCTTAAAGCTCCTAAAGTCAGTGTCCATTTATGGACAGTGTTGTCAGGGGCTTCCCTAGGAGCAGTATTCCCAGTCAGAGCGTTGCTAACGTCAGGGGCTTTCCGAGCCTAGTGCTTAAAGTAACGCTGTGCCCGGGGAGTTCAGGTGAAATATCCCACTCTATGCCTATACAGCCTTCCGTTGGAGGTATACGTAGAGACTTCTCCCAACGCATACCTCTGACGAAAAGAAAAAATTGAATGTGAACATACTCCAAGAAGCCCACAGCTCTGAATAAATATGGCGCAACTTGGGTTGTCAGTGCTGCACAAACTGACATCTACACCAGTTAGCATAGATGTCAGCTATAATATCCGCAGGTGTAAATTAAATATGTCATGCAGGAGATCTGCTCTCCCGCTGGTCCCGACTTACTAGCTGAAAAGAGGCGAAAACAGCATAATGTCTCAAAAAGCTAAAATTTTTAATCAAAACGGGCATGCGCCAAAATTTCCCATTACATTACTTTACAATATCATGTATTATAAAGACATTTACTTTTGAGCTACTTTGACTAAATCGCTAGCAAATGGAAAAAAAAAACACCAAGGAAAAAGATGTAATTAAAAAACTACGGCCTCCTCCATTTCCCCTCTAGCCGTCCTTTCCATCTCCAAAATGGTGTGTTTTCTGCCATTTTAGGTAGAAAAATTTATATTTGCTCACCATTTAGGCAAAGTAGCAGGAGGGTATATTATGCAGCTTCTCAAACTCTACCTTGAAGAGCTGTGTGGTTTGTATTTTAATAGTAACTTTTTAATCTAAATGTACTTTTTACTCTGCCTGACTTGGTATTTATTTGTTCAGAGTTTCAAGCTCACATTGACTTGGTCCTCCCCTATAGGACCTCTCTATCTGTTGAACTAAGTATCATTACTAAAACTTATCTGAATCTGATTCTTAAACATCTAGTTACTACTTCTGATCATACAGTACAGTCAGCCAAGCATACCAAGTTACCAAGTTCAATCACACAATATTAAAATGAGTAAGGAGCATGGATACATATCAGCATTAGATACACATGGGTAGGGGGCGTGGCAAGCAGCGAGACCGGACGGACGCACTCACAGGGAGCTCCTGATCAGCGAGCCTCATACCGGGTAATCCGGACCTCTTCCACTGCAAACCCGGGGCCCCCATCGGTGTCACGGTCCTCCTCGCCCCTCGCTGATCACTTTGACGCTGGTCTCAGCCGCCTCGGCCGACTTCTGGTTTTGCGGCCTGCTGGCGGGACCGAAGCCGCGGCCTCGATTTGTACAGCAGACGCGGCCCGGAACGGTGCGGGCCTGACAAGTGACCGGAGACCTGAAGAGTGCAGGGCTACTTCCTGGTCCCCGCCTCCGGCCCTCAGCCGCATAAGAACACGTCCCAGAGGATCTGGGAACTCCACTGAGACGACTGGGGCCGCCAGTTTAGTCTCCTCTCAGCCTGGACGTCTTTAGGGGTCGGTGAGTAGCCTCAGGGAGGCAACTGATTGTGCACACTCCAGCTGCAACATACACAGCACCAGCCTAACCCCCAACCTCACCTTACCTCACCCAAGCCCCATCCTCACCTTTCATAACTCCAGCTACACCAGCCTCCGCCTGGACATTGAAGTCCGCCAATTGAATTAAAAAAATAAAAAAAAAAGCAAAGCAGGTTTCCTCCAATTAAAGGGCCCTCGACCCAATTTTTTTTCAGGTGCTGGTCCGTCGATCAGTACCGACTGTACCTGCCGGAACTCGCTTAGACCTGACCCCCTCTGCAGAGCCAGAGGGGTATCAAGGGACAGCTCAACTTCTCCGGTGTCAAGCTAAGATTACCGCAGCGATACCAATCGCTTCTTCTACACGCACTTCAAGACCACCGACGAATATGTAATATACTTACAACAGTGGCGAGCTTAAATAGAGAAAATTATTCCAGCTACGATATCTTCTTAGTTAATATGGTGAAAATCGGTCCGAAACAAACAGCTACGGTTTCGGGCCCACATCCGCAAACTCCACAAGCAGAGATGGACAAATTTGTAAAAAAACAAGGGGGGAAGTCGAGTCACTCCAAGTCAATCTCACCCTTAAAAGCTACGCAAAAACGGGGAGAACCCGAGCTGGAGCAAATGAGTGAAGACGACCAAAATATAGAGGATAAGGAACTTCCAGTCTCAAGATCCTTTATGAAGCGAATTTTAGCTAAAGCACTTGAACCACTTGCCAACGATCTTTCTGAAATCAAACAAGAGCTCTTACAAGTGGGTAATAGAGTCGATGCACTGGAAAAGACGCAAACGACCTTGCTTTCCTCCTCTTCTGATCTCACAACCTGTCTACAGTCACAAGAAGGACACATTAATAAAATGTATTCCATACTAGAAGACCATGAAAACAGGGATAGGAGAAACAACCTGCGCATCAAGGGACTGCCTGAGTAAATTGCCAACGAAGATATTCTTACCGCTCTGACCTAGACGTTCCGGAAATTCCTAGACCCTGAAGATTACCCAAACCTAGTTATTGAGAGGGCTCACAGGTCACTCCGACCAAAGCCATCCCCCTCAGATCCCTCGAGGGATATTATTTGCAGAATATTGGATTACAGAATTAAAGATCGCATCATACAGAAAAGCCGACTCTCAACAAACATACTCTATGGAGAGGCCCAAATTGCTATTTTCCAGGACTTGGCTTCCACCACTTTATACAAACGTAGGCTCCTGAAACCATTTACGTCTACATTGAGACAGAGGCAGATCCCATTTCGTTGGCTCTTCCCGTTTGGTCTCTCCTTATCTGTTAATGGAAAGAGATTCACAGCTAGATCCTCGTCAGACATCAGAAATATCTGCTCTGAACTTGACATATCTCTGGAGGCTTATCCCGACCTAGAAATGGTGCATGACGCTGCTCGTCTTCAACATATCTCTCAACTACCTCAATGGGAAACAGTTCAGGCACCCAAAGGTCAAAGGGCAAAACGGCGATCCCACAAAGCTCCAAGGTCCCCTTCATTGTCGGACCCTTCTTGAATATAAAGTATTTATTGTCTTATGCTCCAATCAACGGATTACACCCAGATGTATCCTTTCAAAGGACTGTACCGAGTGTGAACGGAGACTAGTTTTTTATGTGGTTATTTTGCATAGCTAGTCTTAATTGAATCTGAGGTTTAGCCAAATCTGTGTTTTTCTTTTGTTTTTTTTGCATTTATTACCGGTTTTCTGGAATACATATATGTGATACTATATAGAGACGTCTACTCGATGCAACTCATACCTGCTTTGCTTACGCAATATTGATGTCGACTAAGTTACATTTTGTTTCTTCTATTAGGGTTTATATATGTAGGGGGATTTATATCCACAGTCAGAAGATTACTCACCTCATATATATAAGATATATCTACTTCGACCAATTTGAGAGCCTCAAAAAGCCCTAGGTACACTCAGTTCATTCTGTTCACCCAAGTGCCTATACCTGATTAAATACCACCATTCTGTTAACATTCACCTAACATTTTCTCTATTGCTCTTCTACGTCAAATGACGATTGTTCACTTGCATCATCTGTTCATGGTGACACGATTCACCGATGATGCATTTACAGTACTGTTACAAGATACCCTAGTTATAGCTATGTTACTTATTCCCCTGTCCCATTTTCTAGGACACATCCCCGAGAGAGACCCCGCTCTTTACGGATCCAATTTGCAACGTCACTATGACTGACTCACATACAACATGGTCAATAGTTTCTTATAACGTCAGAGGCCTAAACTCTCCGGTCAAACGATCACAAATCCTTCAATATCTTAAAAACACAAAAGCAGACATTATATTGTTTCAGGAAACCCATCTACGAGCCCAAAAATTGCCATCTTTTCATAAATCATATTACAATACATGGTTTCACTCGCATTCCCCGTTCAAAAATTCATGTGGAGTTGCAATAGCCCTTGCTAAACATGTACCCTTTGTCTTACAAGATTCACTCTCTGACAGCGAAGGCAGATATATATTCATAAAGGGTCTCTTAGCGGGATCCTTAGTTACGTTGGGTAATCTATATGTAACTAATATCAATCAGGCGTCATGGATCCCATCCGCACTTGACACAGTTAGGCCCTTTATGGAAGGTATATGTCTGGCGGGGGGAGACTTAAACGTGGCTCTGGAGCCGGACCTCGATTCTTCTACAAAGAAATCCTCGCTTTCACGCAGAGCCCTTTCGCGAATTAAAAAATCACTGCAATCCTTCCCCTTAATCGATACCTGGCGATATATGCACCCAAATGCGATTGATTATACGCACTTCTCATCTCCGCACAATTCGTATCAGAGACTAGACTACCTCTTTCTTCCTCTTTCGTTATTGCCTAACATTGTGGAAGTACGAATTCTGACCGCTATACACTCCGATCACTCTCCCCTACTGCTCCGAGCCTCGCTAACACACAGACCGGCTGGACAAAAGGCATGGTCCCTGAACGAAAGTTTACTCAACTCAGAAACAAATAAGAAACGTGTTGCCTCGGCTATACTATCTTATTTCCAAATCAATACTATAGAGCAATGTCCTATGCCGGTGATCTGGGAGGCCCACAAGGCAGTAATTAGAGGTGAATTCATTTCTATTGGCTCGTATCAAAATAGCAGTAGAAGACGGAAACTTTCGGCGTTATATGAGGAAATCTCTCAGCTGGAGAGGCAACACAAAAATGTACAAACACTAGATGTCCTCGCCTCGCTCACGGTCAAAAGACAGGCCCTAAAAGATTTACTCAATAAGCAGTCTGTAAAATTCTATTCTAATTGGAAAAATCAAATATTCATACACGGAGATAAAGTCTCCAAACTCATGATTTCGTTGATAAAGAAGAGGAAATCCAGGTCTTATATTCACTCCCTGAAATTGCCTAATGGTTTGAAAACTAGCGACACTGATCTGATTTCAGAGGCTTTTGTAAATTATTACTCCTCCCTCTATAAAATTCGATCTCAAGAGACTGATGGAGAGCGGAGCAGTAGGAAACAAATCATTAACTCATTTCTTGCGTCCCTAACTTTGCCCCAACTTTCCCCTACACAACAAGCCACTCTGCAGAAATCGGTCACGGAGTCTGAGCTCCAGTCTATCCTGTCGAAGTGCCCTTCGGGAAAAAGTCCAGGACCAGACGGACTTCCCATACATTACTACAAAGTATTTCAGAAAGAACTACTACCTCATCTCCTTGGTTTGTGTAACTCTATACTACAAGGTTCTAGCTTTCCTAGACAGACTCTAGAAGTGCATATTACCCTGATTCACAAAGACGGTAAGGACCCTGACTTATGTAGTAACTACAAACCTATCTCACTTTTAAATACTGACCTAAAAATATTCGCAAAACTCTTAGCCAATCGATTAAGTCCGATACTACCGGACTTGATTGCTCCGGAACAAGTGGGATTCGTTTCGGGCAGGGAAGGGAAAGATAACTCTCTACGACTATTGCATTTACTACAGTTAGCTAAGGAGAAGAACAGATCTATGACATTCCTGAGCACTGATGCAGAGAAGGCCTTCGACAGGGTAGACTGGACCTTTATGGAAGAAACCTTAGACCGATTTGGAATTCCTAAAATTTTCACCCAAGCTATACTACAAATGTATACCACCCCAACAGCTAAACTCCGTATTAACGGAACCCTCTCATCTAGCTTTCAAATCCTAAATGGAACTAGACAAGGCTGCCCGCTATCACCACTTCTGTTTGTCCTTGTGATGGAGTCATTAATCCAAACTATCAGACAACACCCAGATATAAAAGGTATCACAACTCAATCAACACATCACAAGACAGCAGTATTTGCAGATGATTTACTCATAATCATGTCTGACCCGATTTCAGAAATACCGGCAGTCCTCGAAATTTTTTCTAAATTTAGTGCTCTGTCCAATTTCAAAATCAACGCAGAAAAATCCGAAGCCTTAGGGATCAATGTTTCTAACTCTACGACACGATTACTAGAATCCCGATATCCAATTAAGTGGCCTCCAAAATGCATTACGTACTTGGGAGTCAAATTGTGTAAACATTGGCCTGACCACTTCGCCTTAAACTGTCTCCCTCTCTTGGCCGGCACTAAAGTCATTATAGAATCCTGGTTAGCTCCCTTTATTTCCTGGATGGGCAGGAAAAACTTGATTAAAGGGTTAATCCTCCCCAAATTTAACTACCTATTCCAAATGTTACCTATTCACATTCCACAATCTTACTTCACGAAACTTCGCTCAATGATATTTCAATATATTTGGAATGGCAGGCACCCCAAAATTAGTGCAGAGACGCTTTCACTGCCTAAATCCCTGGGAGGAATTGGGGCTCCTGATTTTAAGAACTATTACCACACGGCTTCGATATCCAGGACTGTAGACTGGTTTCGGAAACCGGAGAATAAATTATGGGTCTCAATTGAGGAACTCCTAGCCCCTGTTCCTCTCAGAGCATTGCTACTTGCACACCCAGACAGCATAACAAACCTTTCATTTAAAAATGCTCTGACCAAGTTAACAATAAAATCACTCTCTCTCTTTAGGGATCTACTGGTTCCCACACCATCCCCACTGACACGTATCTCAGACTTGGTGGATTTATACCAAGAGGGTTTGGGAAGTCACACTAGTAACCCTTTGGTCAGATTGACTGATACTCTAGACTCCATACTAGCTGATGGGACGATCATATCCTTACAGACTTGGACCGAAAATCCAAACCTTCCGAATCTCCATTTAATGCACTATATGTCCCTAAAACAAGCAAACCTACCATACCTCACAGCAGGTTCCTTGGAAAGACCCTTGACTATCTTTGAATCCTTCTTCGGACAAGTAAAAAACCCACGGAAATGTGTTTCTCAGATTTATAAATTGTTAATTAATAGGAACGTCCCTTTCAAAAGATCATATATCGCACTCTGGGAAAAGGATCTCTCCATTACCTTAAATAAAAAATATACAAATATCCTTTACAGGAATTCCCATGGTCCCTCCCAGTGTATTAAAACACAAGAAAACTCTTATAAGTTAGTGTCACGATGGTATACCACACCGGATAAAACACATCTCTGGTACCCTTCCATCCCAGACACATGTTGGAGATGTTTGGGGGAAACCGGATCTTACATCCATATCTGGTGGTCATGCGCTAAGATCCAACGTTATTGGATACCTGTATTAGATCTTATAGCAAGAATCTGTGACATCTCAATCCAAATACCCCCAGCTACCATCTTTCTTAACCTTCCATTGGCAAAAATAAGTAAATCCACAAACACTCTCGTTAAACACCTCTTATCGGGGGCCAAACTTCTCATCCCCCCAAACTGGAGATCGATGCAAGTCCCCAAGCTCTCTCAATGGATAACCAAGGTAGAGCAAATTTACTATATAGAAGAAATAGCAGCACTCTCTAACCGCTCATATACTAAATTTATAGAGATCTGGAGACCCTGGACAATATTCCGCTCCTCAGATCAGTTCTTGGACGTAGCCTTGAATACACAATAGCCAGATCCGATGGGTCACCTTGTTAGATTTGCTAGTTTGCGAATAAGTTGTATAACTGTAACCGATATTTCTTGTCTTAGAAAAAATTATCTTGTAAATCTCTCTCAACCCCTTCCCCTCCTACTCCCTCTCGTTCATTTTTCCCCCTACCCTCCCCCCATTTGGCCCCTTTACAACCGAGTACTATTATTATACTCTTATAATGTATTGTTCCAAATTTGTATCTTAACCTGAATGTTACGGCATAGCTGCGTATGCAATGTTACACTGTATAAATTGACACATCATTTGCTTGATTGTACCTTCATATGCTGTTAAATCAACCTTTTGCTATTCAGTTGTATGATTCACTTTTGTTTAAAACAATAAAAAGAAAATTGAAAAGAAAAGATACACATGGGTAGAACTTATCATTGTCAAACCTTGTTCTTAAAGCTTAAAAAAATGGTTTAAATTTATTAAAGATCATATCCGACTACTACCATAACAATTGACAGACATCAGGGGCTCCTTTCAGGAGAGTAATCACTAACCAGAGCATTGCCGACGCTCTGGCCATGGATTCCTGGGTTTTTAAACTCCTAACATCACTGTCCATATAGTGAAAGTGACATCAAGGGCTTTCCCAAGTCAGGAGTTCCCGGCCAGTGAGTGCTTGCGATGCTCTGGCCGGGGACTACAGAGTTTAAAGCCAAATATGGATATTTAAAGCCATATATGCACAGTAAAGTGAGAGGCTTTCTCTACAAGAGTAATTCCCGGCCACAGCGCTGCCAACGCTCCGACTTGGAATTCTCACATTACAAAGCCCCTAATGTCACTGTCTATGTACAGACAGTAACATCAAGGGATCCTCCAGGAGCAGAATCCATATATGGACAGTGACGTCAGGGGCTCCCTCCAGGAGTGGAATCCCCAGCCAGTGCAATGCCAGTGTTCTGGCCAAGGATTTTGGCATCTTAAAGCTCCTAACGTCAGTGTCCATTTATGGACAGTGTTGTCAGGGGCTTCCCTAGGAGCAGAATCCCCAGTCAGAGCGTTGCTAACGTCAGGGGCTTTCCGAGCCTTTTGCTTAAAGTAACGCTGTGCCCGGGGAGTTCAGGTGATATATCCCACTCTATGCCTATACAGCCTTCCGTTGGAGTTATACGTAGAGACTTCTCCCAACGCATACCTCTGACGAAAAGAAAAAATTGAATGTGAACATACTCCAAGAAGCCCACAGCTCTGAATAAATATGGCGCAACTTGGGTTGTCAGTGCTGCACAAACTGACATCTACACCAGTTAGCATAGATGTCAGCTATAATATCCGCAGGTGTAAATTAAATATGTCATGCAGGAGATCTGCTCTCCCGCTGGTCCCGACTTACTAGCTGAAAAGACGCGAAAACAGCATAATGTCTCAAAAAGCTAAAAATTTGTACTCAAAACGGGCATGCGCCAAAATTTCCCATTACATTACTTTACAATATCATGTATTATAAAGACATTTACTTTTGAGCTACTTTGACTAAATCGTTAGCAAATGGAAAAAAAAAAACACCAAGGAAAAAAATGTAATTAAAAAACTACGGCCTCCTCCATTTCCCCTCTAGCCGTCCTTTCCATCTCCAAAATGGTGTGTTTTCTGCCATTTTAGGTAGAAAAATTTCTATTTGCTCACCATTTAGGCAAAGTAGCAGGAGGGTATATTATGCAGCTTCTCAATCTCTACCTTGAAGAGCTGTGTGGTTTGTATTTTAATAGTAACTTTTTAATCTAAATTTACTTTTTACTCTGCCTGACTTGGTATTTATTTGTTCAGAGTTTCAAGCTCACATTGACTTGGTCCTCCCCTATAGGACCTCTCTATCTGTTGAACTAAGTATCATTACTAAAACTTATCTGAATCTGATTCTTAAACATCTAGTTACTACTTCTGCTCATACAGTACAGTCAGCCAAGCATACCAAGTTACCAAGTTCAATCACACAATATTAAAATGAGTAAGGAGCATGGATACATATCAGCATTAGATACACATGGGTAGAACTTATCATTGTCAAACCTTGTTCTTAAAGCTTAAAAAAATGGTTTCAATTTATTAAAGATCATATCCGACTACTACCATAACAATTGACAGACATCAGGGGCTCCTTCCAGGAGAGTAATCACTAACCAGAGCATTGCCGACGCTCTGGCCATGGATTCCTGGGTTTTTAAACTCCTAACATCACTGTCCATATAGTAAAAGTGACATCAAGGGCTTTCCCAAGTCAGGAGTTCCCGGCCAGTGAGTGCTTGCGATGCTCTGGCCGGGGACTCCAGAGTTTAAAGCCAAATATGGATATTTAAAGCCATATATGCACAGTAAATTGAGAGGCTTTCTCTACAAGCGTAATTCCCAGCCACAGCGCTGCCAACGCTCCGACTTGGAATTCTCACATTACAAAGCCCCTAATGTCACTGTCTATGTACAGACAGTAACATCAAGGGATCCTCCAGGAGCAGAATCCATATATGGACAGTGACGTCAGGGGCTCCCTCCAGGAGTGGAATCCACAGCCAGTGCAATGCCAGTGTTCTGGCCTAGGATTTTGGCATCTTAAAGCTCCTAACATCAGTGTCCATTTATGGACAGTGTTGTCAGGGGCTTCCCTAGGAGCAGAATCCCCAGTCAGAGCGTTGCTAACGTCAGGGGCTTTCCGAGCCTAGTGCTTAAAGTAACGCTGTGCCCGGGGAGTTCAGGTGATATATCCCACTCTATGCCTATACAGCCTTCCATTGGAAGTATACGTAGAGACTTCTCCCAACGCATACCTCTGACGAAAAGAAAAAATTGAATGTGAACATACTCCAAGAAGCCCACAGCTCTGAATAAATATGGCGCAACTTGGGTTGTCAGTGCTGCACAAACTGACATCTACACCAGTTAGCATAGATGTCAGCTATAATATCCGCAGGTGTAAATTAAATATGTCATGCAGGAGATCTGCTCTCCCGCTGGTCCCGACTTACTAGTTGAAAAGACGCGAAAACAACATAAAGTCTCAAAAAGCTAAAATTTTTACTCAAAACGGGCATGCACCAAAATTTCCCATTACATTACTTTACAATATCATGTATTATAAAGACATTTACTTTTGAGCTACTTTGACTAAATCGTTAGCAAATGGAAAAAAAAAAACACCATGGAAAAAAATGTAATTAAAAAACTACGGCCTCCTCCATTTCCCCTCTAGCCGTCCTTTCCATCTCCAAAATGGTGTGTTTTCTGCCATTTTAGGTAGAAAAATTTCTATTTGCTCACCATTTAGGCAAACTAGCAGGAGGGTATATTATGCAGCTTCTCAATCTCTACCTTGAAGAGCTGTGTGGTTTGTATTTTAATAGTAACTTTTTAATCTAAATTTACTTTTTACTCTGCCTGACTTGGTATTTATTTGTTCACAGTTTCAAGCTCACATTGACTTGGTCCTCCCCTATAGGACCTCTCTATCTGTTGAACTAAGTATCATTACTAAAACTTATCTGAATCTGATTCTTAAACATCTAGTTACTACTTCTGATCATACAGTACAGTCAGCCAAGCATACCAAGTTACCAAGTTCAATCACACAATATTAAAATGAGTAAGGAGCATGGATACATATCAGCATTAGATACACATGGGTAGAACTTATCATTGTCAAACCTTGTTCTTAAAGCTTAAAAAAATGGTTTCAATTTATTAAAGATCATATCCGACTACTACCATAACAATTTACAGACATCAGGGGCTCCTTCCAGGAGAGTAATCACTAACCAGAGCATTGCCGACGCTCTGGCCATGGATTCCTGGGTTTTTAAACTCCTAACATCACTGTCCATATAGTGAAAGTGACATCAAGGGCTTTCCCAAGTCAGGAGTTCCCGGCCAGTGAGTGCTTGCAATGCTCTGGCCGGGGACTCCAGAGTTTAAAGCCAAATATGGATATTTAAAGCCATATATGCACAGTAAAGTGAGAGGCTTTCTCTACAAGCGTAATTCCCGGCCACAGCGCTGCCAACGCTCCGACTTGGAATTCTCACATTACAAAGCCCCTAATGTCACTGTCTATGTACAGACAGTAACATCAAGGGATCCTCCAGGAGCAGAATCCATATATGGACAGTGACGTCAGGGGCTCCCTCCAGGAGTGGAACACCCAGCCAGTGCAATGCCAGTGTTCTGGCCTAGGATTTTGGCATCTTAAAGCTCCTAATGTCAGTGTCCATTTATGTACAGTGTTGTCAGGGGCTTCCCTAGGAGCAGAATCCTCAGTCAGAGCGTTGCTAACGTCAGGGGCTTTCCGAGCCTAGTGCTTAAAGTAACGCTGTGCCCGGGGAGTTCAGGTGATATATCCCACTCTATGCCTATACAGCCTTCCGTTGGAGGTATACGTAGACACTTCTCCCAACGCATACCTCTGCCGAAAAGAAAAAATTGAATGTGAACATACTCCAAGAAGCCCACAGCTCTGAATAAATATGGTGCAACTTGGGTTGTCAGTGCTCCACAAACTGACATCTACACCAGTTAGCATAGATGTCAGCTATAATATCCGCAGGTGTTAATTAAATATATCATGCAGGAGATCTGCTCTCCCGCTGGTCCCGACTTACTAGCTGAAAAGACGCGAAAACAGCATAATGTCTCAAAAAGCTAAAATTTTTACTCAAAACGGGCATGCGCCAAAATTTCCCATTACATTACTTTACAATATCATGTATTATAAAGACATTTACTTTTGAGCTACTTTGACTAAATCGTTAGCAAATGGAAAAAAAAAAACACCAAGGAAAAAAATGTAATTAAAAAAACTACGGCCTCCTCCATTTCCCCTCTAGCCGTCCTTTCCATCTCCAAAATGGTGTGTTTTCTGCCATTTTAGGTAGAAACATTTCTATTTCCTCACCATTTAAGCAAAGTAGCAGGAGGGTATATTATGCAGCTTCTCAAACTCTACCTTGAAGAGCTGTGTGGTTTGTATTTTAATAGTAACTTTTTAATCTAAATTTACTTTTTACTCTGCCTGACTTGGTATTTATTTGTTCAGAGTTTCAAGCTCACATTGACTTGGTCCTCCCCTATAGGACCTCTATATCTGTTGAACTAAGTATCATTACTAAAACTTATCTGAATCTGATTCTTAAACATCTAGTTACTACTTCTGATCATACAGTACAGTCAGCCAAGCATACCAAGTTACCAAGTTCAATCACACAATATTAAAATGAGTAAGGAGCATGGATACATATCAGCATTAGATACACATGGGTAGAACTTATCATTGTCAAACCTTGTTCTTAAAGCTTAAAAAAATGGTTTAAATTTATTAAAGATCATATCCGACTACTACCATAACAATTGACAGACATCAGGGGCTCCTTCCAGGAGAGTAATCACTAACCAGAGCATTGCCGACGCTCTGGCCATGGATTCCTGGGTTTTTAAACTCCTAACATCACTGTCCATATAGTGAAAGTGACATCAAGGGCTTTCCCAAGTCAGGAGTTCCCGGCCAGTGAGTGCATGCGATGCTCTGGCCGGGGACTCCAGAGTTTAAAGCCAAATAAGGATATTTAAAGCCATATATGCACAGTATAGTGAGAGGCTTTCTCTACAAGCGTAATTCCCGGCCACAGCGCTGCCAATGCTCCAACTTGGAATTCTCACATTACAAAGCCCCTAATGTCACTGTCTATGTACAGACAGTATCATCAAGGGATCCTCCAGGAGCAGAATACATATATGGACAGTGACGTCAGGGGCTCCCTCCAGGAGTGGGATCCCCACCCAGTGCAATGCCAGTGTTCTGGCCTAGGATTTTGACATCTTAAAGCTCCTAACGTCAGTGTCCATTTATGGACAGTGTTGTCAGGGGCTTCCCTAGGAGCAGAATCCCCAGTCAGAGCGTTGCTAACGTCCGGGGCTTTCCGAGCCTAGTGCTTAAAGTAACGCTGTGCCCGGGGAGTTCAGGTGATATATCCCACTCTATGCCTATACAGCCTTCCGTTGGAGGTATACGTAGAGACTTCTCCCAACGCATACCTCTGACGAAAAGAAAAAATTGAATGTGAACATACTCCAAGAAGCCCAAAGCTCTGAATAAATATATCGCAACTTGGGTTGTCAGTGCTGCACAAACTGACATCTACATCAGTTAGCATAGATGTCAGCTATAATATCCGCAGGTGTAAATTAAATATGTCATGCAGGAGATCTGCTCTCCCGCTGGTCCCGACTTACTAGCTGAAAAGACGCGAAAACAGCATAATGTCTCAAAAAGCTAACATTTTTACTCAAAACGGGCATGCGCCAAAATTTCCCATTACATTACTTTACAATATCATGTATTTTAAAGATATTTACTTTTGAGCTACTTTAACAAAATCGTTAGCAAATGGAAAAAAAAAACACCAAGGAAAAAAATGTAATTAAAAAACTACGGCCTCCTCCATTTCCCCTCTAGCCGTCCTTTCCATCTCCAAAATGGTGTGTTTTCTGCCATTTTAGGTAGAAAAATTTCTATTTGCTCACCATTTAGGCAAAGTAGCAGGAGGGTATATTATGCAGCTTCTCAAACTCTACCTTGAAGAGCTGTGTGGTTTGTATTTTAATAGTAACTTTTTAATCTAAATTTACTTTTTACTCTGCCTGGCTTGGTATTTATTTACTCAAAGTTTCAAGCTCACATTGACTTGGTCCTCCCCTATAGGACCTCTCTATCTGTTGAACTAAGTATCATTACTAAAACTTATCTGAATCTGATTCTTAAACATCTAGTTACTACTTCTGATCATACAGTACAGTCAGCCAAGCATACCAAGTTACCAAGTTCAATCACACAATATTAAAATGAGTAAGGAGCATGGATACATATCAGCATTAGATACACATGGGTAGAATTATCATTGTCAAACCTTGTTCTTAAAGCTTAAAAAAATGGTTTAAATTTATTAAAGATCATATCCGACTACTACCATAACAATTGACAGACATCAGGGGCTCCTTCCAGGAGAGTAATCACTAACCAGAGCATTGCCGACGCTCTGGCCATGGATTCCTGGGTTTTTAAACTCCTAACATCACTGTCCATATAGTGAAAGTGACATCAAGGGCTTTCCCAAGTCAGGAGTTCCCGGCCAGTGAGTGCTTGCGATGCTCTGGCCGGGGACTCCAGAGTTTAAAGCCAAATATGGATATTTAAAGCCATATATGCACAGTAAAGTGAGAGGCTTTCTCTACAAGCGTAATTCCCGGCCACAGCGCTGCCAATGCTCCGACTTGGAATTCTCACATTACAAAGCCCCTAATGTCACTGTCTATGTACAGACAGTAACATCAAGGGATCCTCCAGGAGCAGAATCCATATATGGACAGTGACGTCAGGGGCTCCCTCCAGGAGTGGAATCCCCAGCCAGTGCAATGGCAGTGTTCTGGCCTAGGATTTTGGCATCTTAAAGCTCCTAACGTCAGTGTCCATTTATGGACAGTGTTGTCAGGGGCTTCCCTAGGAGCAGAATCCCCAGTCAGAGCATTGCTAACGTCAGGGGCTTTCCGAGCCTAGTGCTTAAAGTAACGCTGTGCCCGGGGAGTTCAGGTGATATATCCCACTCTATGCCTATACAGCCTTCCGTTGGAGGTATACGTAGAGACTTCTCCCAACGCATACCTCTGACGAAAAGAAAAAATTGAATGTGAACATACTCCAAGAAGCCCACAGCTCTGAATAAATATGGCGCAACTTGGGTTGTCAGTGCTGCACAAACTGACATCTACACCAGTTAGCATAGATGTCAGCTATAATATCCGCAGATGTAAATTAAATATGTCATGCAGGAGATCTGCTCTCCCACTGGTCCCGACTTACTAGCTGAAAAGACGCGAAAACAGCATAATGTCTCAAAAAGCTAACATTTTTACTCAAAACGGGCATGTGCCAAAATTTACCATTACATTACTTTACAATATCATGTATTATAAAGACATTTACTTTTGAGCTACTTTGACTAAATCGTTAGCAAATGGAAAAAAAAAAAACACCAAGGAAAAAAATTTAATTAAAAAACTACGGCCTCCTCCATTTCCCCTCTAGCCGTCCTTTCCATCTCCAAAATGGTGTGTTTTCTGCCAATTTAGGTAGAAAAATTTCTATTTGCTCACCATTTAGGCAAAGTAGCAGGAGGGTATATTATGCAGCTTCTCAAACTCTACCTTGAAGAGCTGTGTGGTTTGTATTTTAATAGTAACTTTTTAATCTTAATTTACTTTTTACTCTGCCTGACTTGGTATTTATTTGTTCAGAGTTTCAAGCTCACATTGACTTGGTCCTCCCCTATAGGACCTCTCTATCTGTTGAACTAAGTATCATTACTAAAACTTATCTGAATCTGATTCTTAAACATCTAGTTACTACTTCTGATCATACAGTACAGTCAGCCAAGCATACCAAGTTACCAAGTTCAATCACACAATATTAAAATGAGTAAGGAGCATGGATACATATCAGCATTAGATACACATGGGTAGAACTTATCATTGTCAAACCTTGTTCTTAAAGCTGAAAAAAATGGTTTAAATTTATTAAATATCATATCCGACTACTACCATAACAATTGACAGACATCAGGGTCTCCTTCCAGGAGAGTAATCACTAACCAGAGCATTGCCGACGCTCTGGCCATGGATTCCTGGGTTTTTAAACTCCTAACATCACTGTCCATATAGTGAAAGTGACATCAAGGGCTTTCCCAAGTCAGGAGTTCCCGGCCAGTGAGTGCTTGCGATGCTCTGGCCGGGGACTCCAGAGTTTAAAGCCAAATATGGATATTTAAAGCCATATATGCACAGTAAAGTGAGAGGCTTTCTCTACAAGCGTAATTCCCGGCCACAGCGCTGCCAACGCTCCGACTTGGAATTCTCACATTACAAAGCCCCTAATGTCATTGTCTATGTACGGACAGTAACATCAAGGGATCCTCCAGGAGCAGAATCCATATATGGACAGTGACGTCAGGGGCTCCCTCCAGGAGTGGAATCCCCAGCCAGTGCAATGCCAGTGTTCTGGCCTAGGATTTTGGCATCTTAAAGCTCCTAACATCAGTGTTCATTTATGGACAGTGTTGTCAGGGGCTTCCCTAGGAGCAGAATCCCCAGTCAGAGCGTTGCTAACGTCAGGGGCTTTCCGAGCCTAGTGCTTAAAGTAACGCTGTGCCCGGGGAGTTCAGGTGATATATCCCACTCTATGCCTATACAGCCTTCAGTTGGAGGTATACGTAGAGACTTCTCCCAACGCATACCTCTGACGAAAATAAAAAAATTGAATGTTAACATACTCCAAGAAGCCCACAGCTCTGAATAAATATGGCGCAACTTGGGTTGTCAGTGCTGCACAAACTGACATCTACACCAGTTAGCATAGATGCCAGCTATAATATCCGCAGGTGTAAATTAAATATGTCATGCAGGAGATCTGCTCTCCCGCTGGTCCCGACTTACTAGCTGAAAAGACGTGAAAACAGCATAATGTCTCAAAAAGCTAAAATTTTTACTCAAAACGGGCATGCGCCAAAATTTCCCATTACATTACTTTACAATATCATGTATTATAAAGACATTTACTTTTGAGCTACTTTGACTAAATCGTTAGCAAATGGAAAAAAAAAAAACACCAAGGAAAAAAATGTAATTAAAAAACTACGGCCTCCTCCATTTCCCCTCTAGCCGTCCTTTCCATCTCCAAAATGGTGTGTTTTCTGCCATTTTAAGTAGAAAAATTTCTATATGCTCACTATTTAGGCAAAGTAGCAGGAGGGTATATTATGCAGCTTCTCAAACTCTACCTTGAAGAGCTGTGTGGTTTGTATTTTAATAGTAACTTTTTAATCTAAATTTTCTTTTTACTCTGCCTGACTTGGTATTTATTTGTTCAGAGTTTCAAGCTCACATTGACTTGGTCCTCCCCTATAGGACCTCTCTATCTGTTGAACTAAGTATCATTACTAAAACTTATCTGAATCTGATTCTTAAACATCTAGTTACTACTTCTGATCATACAGTACAGTCAGCCAAGCATACCAAGTTACCAAGTTTAATCACACAATATTAAAATGAGTAAGGATCATGGATACATATTAGCATTAGATACACAAGGGTAGAACTTATCATTGTCAAACCTTGTTCTTAAAGCTTAAAAAAATGGTTTCAATTTATTAAAGATCATATCCGACTACTACCATAACAATTGACAGACATCAGGGGCTCCTTCCAGGAGAGTAATCACTAACCAGAGCATTGCCGACGCTCTGGCCATGGATTCCTGGGTTTTTAAACTCCTAACATCACTGTCCATATAGTGAAAGTGACATCAAGGGCTTTCCCAAGTCAGGAGTTCCCGGCCAGTGAGTGCTTGCGATGCTCTGGCCGGGGACTCCAGAGTTTAAAGCCAAATATGGATATTTAAAGCCATATATGCACAGTTAAGTGAGAGACTTTCTCTACAAGCGTAATTCCCGGCCACAGCGCTGCCAACGCTCCGACTTGGAATTCTCACATTACAAAGCCCCTAATGTCATTGTCTATGTACAGACAGTAACATCAAGGGATCCTCCAGGAGCAGAATCCATATATGGACAGTGACGTCAGGGGCTCCCTCCAGGAGTGGAATCCCCAGCCAGTGCAATGCCAGTGTTCTGGCCTAGGATTTTGGCATCTTAAAGCTCCTAACATCAGTGTCCATTTATGGACAGTGTTGTCAGGGGCTTCCCTAGGAGCAGAATCCCCAGTCAGAGCGTTGCTAACGTCAGGGGTTTTCCGAGCCTAGTGCTTAAAGTAACGCTGTGCCCGGGGAGTTCAGGTGATATATCCCACTCTATGCCTATACAGCCTTCCGTTGGAGGTATACGTAGAGACTTCTCCCAACGCATACCTCTGACGAAAATTTTTTTTTTTAATGTGAACATACTCCAAGAAGCCCACAGCTCTGAATAAATATGGCGCAACTTGGGTTGTCAGTGCTGCACAAACTGACATCTACACCAGTTAGCATAGATGTCAGCTATAATATCCGCAGGTGTAAATTAAATATGTCATGCAGGAGATCTGCTCTCCCGCTGGTCCCGACTTACTAGCTGAAAAGACGTGAAAACAGCATAATGTCTCAAAAAGCTAAAATTTTTACTCAAAACGGGCATGCGCCAAAATTTCCCATTACATTACTTTACAATATCATGTATTATAAAGACATTTACTTTTGAGCTACTTTGACTAAATCGTTAGCAAATGGAAAAAAAAAAAACACCAAGGAAAAAAATTTAATTAAAAAACTACGGCCTCCTCCATTTCCCCTCTAGCCGTCCTTTCCATCTCCAAAATGGTGTGTTTTCTGCCATTTTAAGTAGAACAATTTCTATATGCTCACTATTTAGGCAAAGTAGCAGGAGGGTATATTATGCAGCTTCTCAAACTCTACCTTGAAGAGCTGTGTGGTTTGTATTTTAATAGTAACTTTTTAATCTAAATTTACTTTTTACTCTGCCTGACTTGGTATTTATTTGTTCAGAGTTTAAAGCTCACATTGACTTGGTCCTCCCCTATAGGACCTCACTATCTGTTGAACTAAGTATCATTACTAAAACTTATCTGAATCTGATTCTTAAACATCTAGTTACTACTTCTGATCATACAGTACAGTCAGCCAAGCATACCAAGTTACCAAGTTCAATCACACAATATTAAAATGAGTAAGGAGCATGGATACATATCAGCATTAGATACACATGGGTAGAACTTATCATTGTCAAACCTTGTTCTTAAAGCTGAAAAAAATGGTTTAAATTTATTAAATATCATATCCGACTACTACCATAACAATTGACAGACATCAGGGTCTCCTTCCAGGAGAGTAATCACTAACCAGAGCATTGCCGACGCTCTGGCCATGGATTCCTGGGTTTTTAAACTCCTAACATCACTGTCCATATAGTGAAAGTGACATCAAGGGCTTTCCCAAGTCAGGAGTTCCCGGCCAGTGAGTGCTTGCGATGCTCTGGCCGGGGACTCCAGAGTTTAAAGCCAAATATGGATATTTAAAGCCATATATGCACAGTAAAGTGAGAGGCTTTCTCTACAAGCGTAATTCCCGGCCACAGCGCTGCCAACGCTCCGACTTGGAATTCTCACATTACAAAGCCCCTAATGTCATTGTCTATGTACGGACAGTAACATCAAGGGATCCTCCAGGAGCAGAATCCATATATGGACAGTGACGTCAGGGGCTCCCTCCAGGAGTGGAATCCCCAGCCAGTGCAATGCCAGTGTTCTGGCCTAGGATTTTGGCATCTTAAAGCTCCTAACATCAGTGTTCATTTATGGACAGTGTTGTCAGGGGCTTCCCTAGGAGCAGAATCCCCAGTCAGAGCGTTGCTAACGTCAGGGGCTTTCCGAGCCTAGTGCTTAAAGTAACGCTGTGCCCGGGGAGTTCAGGTGATATATCCCACTCTATGCCTATACAGCCTTCAGTTGGAGGTATACGTAGAGACTTCTCCCAACGCATACCTCTGACGAAAATAAAAAAATTGAATGTTAACATACTCCAAGAAGCCCACAGCTCTGAATAAATATGGCGCAACTTGGGTTGTCAGTGCTGCACAAACTGACATCTACACCAGTTAGCATAGATGCCAGCTATAATATCCGCAGGTGTAAATTAAATATGTCATGCAGGAGATCTGCTCTCCCGCTGGTCCCGACTTACTAGCTGAAAAGACGTGAAAACAGCATAATGTCTCAAAAAGCTAAAATTTTTACTCAAAACGGGCATGCGCCAAAATTTCCCATTACATTACTTTACAATATCATGTATTATAAAGACATTTACTTTCGAGCTACTTTGACTAAATCGTTAGCAAATGGAAAAAAAAAAAACACCAAGGAAAAAAATGTAATTAAAAAACTACGGCCTCCTCCATTTCCCCTCTAGCCGTCCTTTCCATCTCCAAAATGGTGTGTTTTCTGCCATTTTAAGTAGAAAAATTTCTATATGCTCACTATTTAGGCAAAGTAGCAGGAGGGTATATTATGCAGCTTCTCAAACTCTACCTTGAAGAGCTGTGTGGTTTGTATTTTAATAGTAACTTTTTAATCTAAATTTTCTTTTTACTCTGCCTGACTTGGTATTTATTTGTTCAGAGTTTCAAGCTCACATTGACTTGGTCCTCCCCTATAGGACCTCTCTATCTGTTGAACTAAGTATCATTACTAAAACTTATCTGAATCTGATTCTTAAACATCTAGTTACTACTTCTGATCATACAGTACAGTCAGCCAAGCATACCAAGTTACCAAGTTTAATCACACAATATTAAAATGAGTAAGGATCATGGATACATATTAGCATTAGATACACAAGGGTAGAACTTATCATTGTCAAACCTTGTTCTTAAAGCTTAAAAAAATGGTTTCAATTTATTAAAGATCATATCCGACTACTACCATAACAATTGACAGACATCAGGGGCTCCTTCCAGGAGAGTAATCACTAACCAGAGCATTGCCGACGCTCTGGCCATGGATTCCTGGGTTTTTAAACTCCTAACATCACTGTCCATATAGTGAAAGTGACATCAAGGGCTTTCCCAAGTCAGGAGTTCCCGGCCAGTGAGTGCTTGCGATGCTCTGGCCGGGGACTCCAGAGTTTAAAGCCAAATATGGATATTTAAAGCCATATATGCACAGTTAAGTGAGAGACTTTCTCTACAAGCGTAATTCCCGGCCACAGCGCTGCCAACGCTCCGACTTGGAATTCTCACATTACAAAGCCCCTAATGTCATTGTCTATGTACAGACAGTAACATCAAGGGATCCTCCAGGAGCAGAATCCATATATGGACAGTGACGTCAGGGGCTCCCTCCAGGAGTGGAATCCCCAGCCAGTGCAATGCCAGTGTTCTGGCCTAGGATTTTGGCATCTTAAAGCTCCTAACATCAGTGTCCATTTATGGACAGTGTTGTCAGGGGCTTCCCTAGGAGCAGAATCCCCAGTCAGAGCGTTGCTAACGTCAGGGGTTTTCCGAGCCTAGTGCTTAAAGTAACGCTGTGCCCGGGGAGTTCAGGTGATATATCCCACTCTATGCCTATACAGCCTTCCGTTGGAGGTATACGTAGAGACTTCTCCCAACGCATACCTCTGACGAAAATTTTTTTTTTTAATGTGAACATACTCCAAGAAGCCCACAGCTCTGAATAAATATGGCGCAACTTGGGTTGTCAGTGCTGCACAAACTGACATCTACACCAGTTAGCATAGATGTCAGCTATAATATCCGCAGGTGTAAATTAAATATGTCATGCAGGAGATCTGCTCTCCCGCTGGTCCCGACTTACTAGCTGAAAAGACGTGAAAACAGCATAATGTCTCAAAAAGCTAAAATTTTTACTCAAAACGGGCATGCGCCAAAATTTCCCATTACATTACTTTACAATATCATGTATTATAAAGACATTTACTTTTGAGCTACTTTGACTAAATCGTTAGCAAATGGAAAAAAAAAAAACACCAAGGAAAAAAATTTAATTAAAAAACTACGGCCTCCTCCATTTCCCCTCTAGCCGTCCTTTCCATCTCCAAAATGGTGTGTTTTCTGCCATTTTAAGTAGAACAATTTCTATATGCTCACTATTTAGGCAAAGTAGCAGGAGGGTATATTATGCAGCTTCTCAAACTCTACCTTGAAGAGCTGTGTGGTTTGTATTTTAATAGTAACTTTTTAATCTAAATTTACTTTTTACTCTGCCTGACTTGGTATTTATTTGTTCAGAGTTTCAAGCTCACATTGACTTGGTCCTCCCCTATAGGACCTCTCTATCTGTTGAACTAAGTATCATTACTAAAACTTATCTGAATCTGATTCTTAAACATCTAGTTACTACTTCTGATCATACAGTACAGTCAGCCAAGCATACCAAGTTACCAAGTTCAATCACACAATATTAAAATGAGTAAGGAGCATGGATACATATCAGCATTAGATACACATGGGTAGAACTTATCATTGTCAAACCTTGTTCTTAAAGCTTAAAAAAATGGTTTCAATTTATTAAAGATCATATCCGACTACTACCATAACAATTGACAGACATCAGGGGCTCCTTCCAGAAGAGTAATCACTAACCAGAGCATTGCCGACGCTCTGGCCATGGATTCCTGGGTTTTTAAACTCCTAACATCACTGTCCATATAGTGAAAGTGACATCAAGGGCTTTCCCAAGTCAGGAGTTCCCGGCCAGTGAGTGCTTGCAATGCTCTGGCCGGGGACTCCAGAGTTCAAAACCAAATATGGATATTTAAAGCTATATATGCACAGTAAAGTGAGAGGCTTTCTCTACAAGCGTAATTCCCGGCCACAGCGCTGCCAATGCTCCGACTTGGAATTCTCACATTACAAAGCCCCTAATGTCACTGTCTATGTACAGACAGTAACATCAAGGGATCCTCCAGGAGCAGAATCCATATATGGACAGTGACGTCAGGGGCTCCCTCCAGGAGTGGAATCCACAGCCAGTGCAATGCCAGTGTTCTGGCCTAGGATTTTGGCATCCTAAAGCTCCTAACGTCAGTGTCCATTTATGGACAGTGTTGTCAGGGGCTTCCCTAGGAGCAGAATCGCAAGTCAGAGCGTTGCTAACGTCAGGGGCTTTCAGAGCCTAGTGCTTAAAGTAACGCTGTGCCCGGGGAGTTCAGGTGATATATCCCACTCTATGCCTATACAGACTTCCATTGGAGGTATACGTAGAGACTTCCCCCAACGCATACCTCTGACGAAAAGAAAAAATTGAATGTGAACATACTCCAAGAAGCCCACAGCTCTGAATAAATATGGCGCAACTTGGGTTGTCAGTGCTGCACAAACTGACAGAGGATCTGGGAACTCCACTGAGACGACTGGGGCCGCCAGTTTAGTCTCCTCTCAGCCTGGACGTCTTTAGGGGTCGGTGAGTAGCCTCAGGGAGGCAACTGATTGTGCACACTCCAGCTGCAACATACACAGCACCAGCCTCACCCCCAACCTCACCTTACCTCACCCAAGCCCCATCCTCACCTTTCATAACGCCAGCTACACCAGCCTCCGCCTGGACATTGAAGTCCGCCAATTGAATAAAAAAAAAAAGTAAAGCAGGTTTCCTCCAATTAAAGGGCCCTCGACCCAATTTTTTTTCAGGTGCTGGTCCGTCGATCAGTACCGACTGTACCTGCCGGAACTCGCTTAGACCTGACCCCCTCTGCAGAGCCAGAGGGGTATCAAGGGACAGCTCAACTTCTCCGGTGTCAAGTTAAGATTACCGCAGCGATACCAATCGCTTCTTCTACACGCACTTCAAGACCACCGACGAATATGTAATATACTTACAACAGTGGCGAGCTTAAATAGAGAAAATTCTTCCGCTACGATATCTTCTTAGTTAATATGGGTAAAATCGGTCCGAAACAAACAGCTACGGTTTTGGGCCCACTTCCGCAAACTCCACAAGCAGAGATGGACAAATTTGTAAAAAAACAAGGGGGGAAGTCGAGTCACTCCAAGTCAATCTCACCCTTAAAAGCTACGCAAAAACGGGGAGAACCCGAGCTGGAGCAAATGAGTGAAGACGACCAAAATATAGAGGATAAGGAACTTCCAGTCTCAAGATCCTTTATGAAGCGAATTTTAGCTAAAGCACTTGAACCACTTGCCAACGATCTTTCTGAAATCAAACAAGAGCTCTTACAAGTGGGTAATAGAGTCGATGCACTGGAAAAGATGCAAACGACCTTGCTTTCCTCCTCTTCTGATCTCACAACCTGTCTACAGTCACAAGAAGGACACATTAATAAAATGTATTCCATACTAGAAGACCATGAAAACAGGGATAGGAGAAACAACCTGCGCATCAAGGGACTGCCTGAGTAAATTGCCAACGAAGATATTCTTACCGCTCTGACCGAGACGTTCCGGAAATTCCTAGACCCTGAAGATTACCCAAACCTAGTTATTGAGAGGGCTCACAGGTCACTCCGACCAAAGCCATCCCCCTCAGATCCCCCGAGGGATATTATTTGCAGAATATTGGATTACAGAATTAAAGATCGCATCATACAGAAAAGCCGACTCTCAACAAACATACTCTATGGAGAGGCCCAAATTGCTATTTTCCAGGACTTGGCTTCCACCACTTTATACAAACGTAGGCTCCTGAAACCCTTTACGTCTACATTGAGACAGAGGCAGATCCCATTTCGTTGGCTCTTCCCGTTTGGTCTCTCCTTCTCTGTTAATGGAAAGAGATTCACAGCTAGATCCTCGTCAGACATCAGAAATATCTGCTCTGAACTTGACATATCTCTGGAGGCTTATCCCGACCTAGAAATGGTGCATGACGCTGCTCGTCTTCAACATATCCCTCAACTACCTCAATGGGAAACAGTTCAGGCACCCGAAGGTCAAAGGGCAAGACGGCGATCCCACAAAGCTCCAAGGTCCCTTTCATTGTCGGACCCTTCTTGAATATAAAGTATTTATTGTCTTATGCTCCAATCAACGGATTACACCCAGATGTATCCTTTCAAAGGACTGTACCGAGTGTGAACGGAGACTAGTTTTTTATGTGGTTATTTTGCATAGCTAGTCTTAATTGAATCTGAGATTTAGCCAAATCTGTGTTTTTCTTTTGTTTTTTTGCATTTATTACCGGTTTTCTGGAATACATATATGTGATATGTGATAGAGACGTCTACTCGATGCAACTCATACCTGCTTTGCTTACGCAATATTGATGTCGACTAAGTTACATTTTGTTTCTTCTATTAGGGTTTATATATGTAGGGGGATTTATATCCACAGTCAGAAGATTACTCACCTCATATATAAGATATATCTACTTCGACCAATTCGAGAGCCTCAAAAAGCCCTAGGTACACTCAGTTCATTCTGTTCACCCAAGTGCCTATACCTGATTAAATACCACCATTCTGTTAACATTCACCTAACATTTTCTCTATTGCTCTTCTACGTCAAATGACGATTGTTCACTTGCATCATCTGTTCATGGTGACACGATTCACCGATGATGCATTTACAGTACTGTTACAAGATACCCTTGTTATAGCTATGTTACTTATTCCCCTGTCCCATTTTCTAGGACACATCCCCGAGAGAGACCCCGCTCTTTACGGATCCAATTTGCAACGTCACTATGACTGACTCACATACAACATGGTCAATAGTTTCTTATAACGTCAGAGGCCTAAACTCTCCGGTCAAACGATCACAAATCCTTCAATATCTTAAAAACACAAAAGCAGACATTATATTGTTTCAGGAAACCCATCTACGAGCCCAAAAATTGCCATATTTTCATAAATCATATTACAATACATGGTTTCACTCGCATTCCCCGTTCAAAAATTCATGTGGAGTTGCAATAGCCCTTGCTAAACATGTACCCTTTGTCTTACAAGATTCACTCTCTGACAGCGAAGGCAGATATATATTCATAAAGGGTCTCTTAGCGGGATCCTTAGTTACGTTGGGTAATCTATATGTAACTAATATCAATCAGGCGTCATGGATCCCATCCGCACTTGACACAGTTAGGCCCTTTATGGAAGGTATATGTCTGGCGGGGGGAGACTTAAACGTGGCTCTGGAGCCGGACCTCGATTCTTCTACAAAGAAATCCTCGCTTTCACGCAGAGCCCTTTCGCGAATTAAAAAATCACTGCAATCCTTCCCCTTAATCGATACCTGGCGATATATGCACCCAAATGCGATTGATTATACGCACTTCTCATCTCCGCACAATTCGTATCAGAGACTAGACTACCTCTTTCTTCCTCTTTCGTTATTGCCTAACATTGTGGAAGTACGAATTCTGACCGCTATACACTCCAATCACTCTCCCCTACTGCTCCGAGCCTCGCTGACACACAGACCGGCTGGACAAAAGGCATGGTCCCTGAACGAAAGTTTACTCAACTCAGAAACAAATAAGAAACGTGTTGCCTCGGCTATACTATCTTATTTCCAAATCAATACTATAGAGCAATGTCCTATGCCGGTGATCTGGGAGGCCCACAAGGCAGTGATTAGAGGTGAATTAATTTCTATTGGCTCGTATCAAAATAGCAGTAGAAGACGGAAACTTTCGGCGTTATATGAGGAAATCTCTCAGCTGGAGAGGCAACACAAAAATGTACAAACACTAGATGTCCTCGCCTCGCTCACGGTCAAAAGACAGGCCCTAAAAGATTTACTCAATAAGCAGTCTGCCAAATTCTATTCTAATTGGAAAAATCAAATATTCATACGCGGAGATAAAGTCTCCAAACTCATGATTTCGTTGATAAAGAAGAGGAAATCCAGGTCTTATATTCACTCCCTGAAATTGCCTAATGGTTTGAAAACTAGCGACACTGATCTGATTTCAGAGGCTTTTGTAAATTATTACTCCTCCCTCTATCAAATTCGATCTCAAGAGACTGATGGAGAGCGGAGCAGTAGGAAACAAATCATTAACTCATTTCTTGCGTCCCTAACTTTGCCCCAACTTTCCCCTACACAACAAGCCACTCTGCAGAAATCGGTTACGGAGTCTGAGCTCCAGTCTATCCTGTCGAAGTGCCCTTCGGGAAAAAGTCCAGGACCAGACGGACTTCCCATACATTACTATAAAGTATTTCAGAAAGAACTACTACCTCATCTCCTTGGTTTGTGTAACTCTATACTACAAGGTTCTAGCTTTCCTAGACAGACTCTAGAAGCGCATATTACCCTGATTCACAAAGACGGTAAGGACCCTGACTTATGTAGTAACTACAAACCTATCTCACTTTTAAATACTGACCTAAAAATATTCGCAAAACTCTTAGCCAATCGATTAAGTCCGATACTACCGGACTTGATTGCTCCGGAACAAGTGGGATTCGTTTCCGGCAGGGAAGGGAAAGATAACTCTCTACGACTATTGCATTTACTACAGTTAGCTAAGGAGAAGAACAGATCTATGACATTCCTGAGCACTGATGCAGAGAAGGCCTTCGATAGGGTAGACTGGACCTTTATGGAAGAAACCTTAGACCGATTTGGAATTCCTAAAATTTTCACCCAAGCTATACTACAAATGTATATCACCCCAACAGCTAAACTCCGTATTAACGGAACCCTCTCATCTAGCTTTCAAATCCTAAATGGAACTAGACAAGGCTGCCCGCTATCACCACTTCTGTTTGTCCTTGTGATGGAGTCATTAATACAAACTATCAGACAACACCCAGATATAAAAGGTATCACAACTCAATCAACACATCACAAGACAGCAGTATTTGCATATGATTTACTCATAATCATGTCTGACCCGATTTCAGAAATACCGGCAGTCCTCGAAATTTGTACTAAATTTAGTGCTCTGTCCAATTTCAAAATCAACGCAGAAAAATCCGAAGCCTTAGGGATCAATGTTTCTAACTCTACGACACGATTACTAGAATCCCGATATCCAATTAAGTGGCCTCCAAAATGCATTACGTACTTGGGAGTCAAATTGTGTAAACATTGGCCTGACCACTTCGCCTTAAACTATCTCCCTCTCTTGGCCGGCACTAAAGTCATTATAGAATCCTGGTTAGCTCCCTTTATTTCCTGGATGGGCAGGAAAAACTTGATTAAAGGGTTAATCCTCCCCAAATGTAACTACCTATTCCAAATGTTACCTATTCACATTCCACAATCTTACTTCACGAAACTTCGCTCAATGATATTTCAATATATTTGGAATGGCAGGCACCCCAAAATTAGTGCAGAGACGCTTTCACTGCCTAAATCCCTGGGAGGAATTGGGGCTCCTGATTTTAAGAACTATTACCACACGGCTTCGATATCCAGGACTGTAGACTGGTTTCGGAAACCGGAGAATAAATTATGGGTCTCAATTGAGGAACTCCTAGCCCCTGTTCCTCTCAGAGCATTGCTACTTGCACACCCAGACAGCATAACAAACCTTTCATTTAAAAATGCTCTGACCAAGTTAACAATAAAATCACTCTCTCTCTTTAGGGACCTACTGATTCCCACACCATCCCCACTGACACGTATCTCAGACTTGGTGGATTTATACCAAGAGGGTTTGGGAAGTCACACTAGTAACCCTTCGGTCAGATTGACTGATACTCTAGACTCCATACTAGCTGATGGGACGATCATATCCTTACAGACTTGGACCGAAAATCCAAACCTTCCGAATCTCCATTTAATGCACTATATGTCCCTAAAACAAGCAAACCTACCATACCTCACAGCAGGTTCCTTGGAAAGACCCTTGACTATCTTTGAATCCTTCCTCGGACAAGTAAAAAACCCACGGAAATGTGTTTCTCAGATTTATAAATTGTTAATTAATAGGAACGTCCCTTTCAAAAGATCATATATCACACTCTGGGAAAAGGATCTCTCCATTACCTTAAATAAAAAAGATACAAATATCCTTTACAGGAATTCCCATGGTCCCTCCCAGTGTATTAAAACACAAGAAAACTCTTATAAGTTAGTGTCACGATGGTATACCACACCGGATAAAACACATCTCTGGTACCCTTCCATCCCAGACACATGTTGGAGATGTTTGGGGGAAACCGGATCTTACATCCATATCTGGTGGTCATGCGCTAAGATCCAACGTTATTGGATACCTGTATTAGATCTTATAGCAAGAATCTGTGACATCTCAATCCAAATACCCCCAGCTACCATCTTTCTTAACCTTCCATTGGCAAAAATAAGTAAATCCACAAACACTCTCGTTAAACACCTCTTATCGGGGGCCAAACTTCTCATTCCCCCAAACTGGAGATCGATGCAAGTCCCCACGCTCTCTCAATGGATAACCAAGGTAGAGCAAATTTACTATATAGAAGAAATAGCAGCACTCTCTAACCGCTCATATACTAAATTTATAGAGATCTGGAGACCCTGGACAATATTCCGCTCCTCAGATCAGTTCTTGGACGTAGCCTTGAATACACAATAGCCAGATCCGATGGGTCACCTTGTTGGATTTGTTAGTTTGCGACTAAGTTGTATAACTGTAACCGATATTTCTTGTCTTAGAAAAAATTATCTTGTAAATCTCTCTCAACCCCTTCCCCTCCTACTCCCTCTCGTTCATTTTTCCCCCTACCCTCCCCCCATTTGGCCCCTTTACAACCGAGTACTATTATTATACTCTTATAATGTATTGTTCCAAATTTGTATCTTAACCTGAATGTTACGGCATAGCTGCGTATGCAATGTTACACTGTATAAATTGACACTTATCATTTGCTTGATTGTACCTTCATATGCTGTTAAATCAACCTTTTGCTATTCAGTTGTATGATTCACTTTTGTTTAAAACAATAAAAAGAAAATTGAAAAGAAAAGATACACATGGGTAGAACTTATCATTGTCAAACCTTGTTCTTAAAGCTTAAAAAAATGGTTTCAATTTATTAAAGATCATATCCGACTACTACCATAACAATTGACAGACATCAGGGGCTCCTTCCAGGAGAGTAATCACTAACCAGAGAATTGCCGACGCTCTGGCCATGGATTCCTGGGTTTTTAAACTCCTAACATCACTGTCCATATAGTGAAAGTGACATCAAGGGCTTTCCCAAGTCAGGAGTTCCCGGCCAGTGAGTGCTTGCGATGCTCTGGCCGGGGACTCCAGAGTTTAAAGCCAAATATGGATATTTAAAGCCATATATGCACAGTAAAGTGAGAGGCTTTCTCTACAAGCGTAATTCCCGGCCACAGCGCTGCCAACGCTCCGACTTGGAATTCACACATTACAAAGCCCCTAATGTCACTGTCTATGTACAGACAGTAACATCAAGGGATCCTCCAGGAGCAGAATCCATATATGGACAGTGATATCAGGGGCTCCCTCCAGGAGTGGAATCCCCAGCCAGTGCAATGCCAGTGTTCTGGCCTAGGATTTTGGCATCTTAAGGCTCCTAACGTCAGTGTCCATTTATGGACAGTGTTGTCAGGGGCTTCCCTAGGAGCAGAATCCCCAGTCAGAGCGTTGCTAACGTCAGGGACTTTCCGAGCCTAGTGCTTAAAGTAACGCTGTGCCCGGGGAGTTCAGGTGATATATCACACTCTATGCCTATACAGCCTTCCGTTGGAGGTATACGTAGAGACTTCTCCCAACGCATACCTCTGACGAAAAGAAAAAATTGAATGTGAACATACTCCAAGAAGCCCACAGCTCTGAATAAATATGGCGCAACTTGGGTTGTCAGTGCTGCACAAACTGACATCTACACCAGTTAGCATAGATGTCAGCTATAATATCCGCAGGTGTAAATTAAATATGTCATGCAGGAGATCTGCTCTCCCGCTGGTCCCGACTTACTAGCTGAAAAGACGCGAAAACAGCATAATGTCTCAAAAAGCTAAAATTTTTACTCAAAACGGGCATGCGCCAAAATTTCCCATTACATTACTTTACAATATCATGTATTATAAAGACATTTACTTTTGAGCTACTTTGACTAAATCGTTAGCAAATGGAAAAAAAAAACACCAAGGAAAAAAATTTAATTAAAAAACTACGGCCTCCTCCATTTCCCCTCTAGCCGTCCTTTCCATCTCCAAAATGGTGTGTTTTCTGCCGATTTAGGTAGAAAAATTTCTATTTGCTCACCATTTAGGCAAAGTAGCAATAGGGTATATTATGCAGCTTCTCAAACTCTACCTTGAAGAGCTGTGTGGTTTGTATTTTAATAGTAACTTTTTAATCTAAATTTACTTTTTACTCTGCCTGACTTGGTATTTATTTGTTCAGAGCTTCAAGCTCACATTGACTTGGTCCTCCCCTATAGGACCTCTCTATCTGTTGAACTAAGTATCATTACTAAAACTTATCTGAATCTGATTCTTAAACATCTAGTTACTACTTCTGATCATACAGTACAGTCAGCCAAGCATACCAAGTTACCAAGTTCAATCACACAATATTAAAATGAGTAAGGAGCATGGATACATATCAGCATTAGATACACATGGGTAGAACTTATCATTGTCAAACCTTGTTCTTAAAGCTTAAAAAAATGGTTTAAATTTATTAAAGATCATATCCGACTACTACCATAACAATTCACAGACATCAGGGGCTCCTTCCAGGAGAGTAATCACTAACCAGAGCATTGCCGACGCTCTGGCCATGGATTCCTGGGTTTTTAAACTCCTAACATCACTGTCCATATAGTGAAAGTGACATCAAGGGCTTTCCCAAGTCAGGAGTTCCCGGCCAGTGAGTGCTTGCGATGCTCTGGCCGGGGACTCCAGAGTTTAAAGCCAAATATGGATATTTAAAGCCATATATGCACAGTAAACTGAGAGGCTTTCTCTACAAGCGTAATTCCGGGCCACAGCGCTGCCAACGCTCCGACTTGGAATTCTCACATTACAAAGCCCCTAATGTCACTGTCTATGTACAGACAGTAACATCAAGGGATCCTCCAGGAGCAGAATCCATATATGGACAGTGACGTCAGGGGCTCCCTCCAGGAGTGGAATCCCCAGCCAGTGCAATGCCAGTGTTCTGGCCTAGGATTTTGGCATCTTAAAGCTCCTAACGTCAGTGTCCATTTATGGACAGTCTTGTCAGGGGCTTCCCTAGGAGCAGAATCCCCAGTCAGAGCGTTGCTAACGTCAGGGGCTTTCCGAGCCTAGTGCTTAAAGTAACGCTGTGCCCGGGGAGTTCAGGTGATATATCCCACTCTATGCCTATACAGCCTTCCGTTGGAGGTATACGTAGAGACTTCTCCCAATGCATACCTCTGACGAAAAGAAAAAATTGAATGTGAACATACTCCAAGAAGCCCACAGCTCTGATAAATATGGAGCAACTTGGGTTGTCAGTGCTGCACAAACTGACATCTACACCAGTTAGCATAGATGTCAGCTATAATATCCGCAGGTGTAAATTTAATATGCCATGCAGGAGATCTGCTCTCCCGCTGGTCCCGACTTACTAGCTGAAAAGACGCAAAAACAGCATAATGTCTCAAAAAGCAAAAATTTTTACTCAAAACGGGCATGCGCCAAAATTTCCCATTACATTACTTTACAATATCATGTATTATAAAGACATTTACTTTTGAGCTACTTTGACTAAATCGTTAGCAAATGGAAAAAAAAAAACACCAAGGAAAAAAATTTAATTAAAAAACTACAGCCTCCTCCATTTCCCCTCTAGCCGTCCTTTCCATCTCCAAAATGGTGTGTTTTCTGCCATTTTAGGTAGAAAAATTTATATTTGCTCACCATTTAGGCAAAGTAGCAATAGGGTATATTATGCAGCTTCTCAAACTCTACCTTGAAGAGCTGTGTGGTTTGTATTTTAATAGTAACTTTTTAATCTAAATTTACTTTTTACTCTGCCTGACTTGGTATTTATTTGTTCAGAGTTTCAAGCTCACATTGACTTGGTCCTCCCCTATAGGACCTCTCTATCTGTTGAACTAAGTATCATTACTAAAACTTATCTGAATCTGATTCTTAAACATCTAGTTACTACTTCTGATCATACAGTACAGTCAGCCAAGCATACCAAGTTACCAAGTTCAATCACACAATATTAAAATGAGTAAGGAGCATGGATACATATCAGCATTAGATACACATGGGTAGAACTTATCATTGTCAAACCTTGTTCTTAAAGCTTAAAAAAATGGTTTAAATTTATTAAAGATCATATCCGACTACTACCATAACAATTCACAGACATCAGGGGCTCCTTCCAGGAGAGTAATCACTAACCAGAGCATTGCCGACGCTCTGGCCATGGATTCCTGGGTTTTTAAACTCCTAACATCACTGTCCATATAGTGAAAGTGACATCAAGGGCTTTCCCAAGTCAGGAGTTCCCGGCCAGTGAGTGCTTGCGATGCTCTGGCCGGGGACTCCAGAGTTTAAAGCCAAATATGGATATTTAAAGCCATATATGCACAGTAAAGTGAGAGGCTTTCTCTACAAGCGTAATTCCGGGCCACAGCGCTGCCAACGCTCCGACTTGGAATTCTCACATTACAAAGCCCCTAATGTCACTGTCTATGTACAGACAGTAACATCAAGGGATCCTCCAGGAGCAGAATCCATATATGGACAGTGACATCAGGGGCTCCCTCCAGGAGTGGAATCCCCAGCCAGTGCAATGCCAGTGTTCTGGCCTAGGATTTTGGCATCTTAAGGCTCCTAACGTCAGTGTCCATTTATGGACAGTGTTGTCAGGGGCTTCCCTAGGAGCAGAATCCCCAGTCAGAGCGTTGCTAACGTCAGGGACTTTCCGAGCC
Organism: Rhinoderma darwinii; assembly: GCF_050947455.1. Taxonomy (NCBI): domain Eukaryota; kingdom Metazoa; phylum Chordata; class Amphibia; order Anura; family Rhinodermatidae; genus Rhinoderma; species Rhinoderma darwinii. The sequence continues at coordinate 3,782,292 of NW_027461962.1, forward strand.
TAGTGCTTAAAGTAACGCTGTGCCCGGGGAGTTCAGGTGATATATCACACTCTATGCCTATACAGCCTTCCGTTGGAGGTATACGTAGAGACTTCTCCCAACGCATACCTCTGACGAAAAGAAAAAATTGAATGTGAACATACTCCAAGAAGCCCACAGCTCTGAATAAATATGGCGCAACTTGGGTTGTCAGTGCTGCACAAACTGACATCTACACCAGTTAGCATAGATGTCAGCTATAATATCCGCAGGTGTAAATTAAATATGTCATGCAGGAGATCTGCTCTCCCGCTGGTCCCGACTTACTAGCTGAAAAGACGCGAAAACAGCATAATGTCTCAAAAAGCTAAAATTTTTACTCAAAACGGGCATGCGCCAAAATTTCCCATTACATTACTTTACAATATCATGTATTATAAAGACATTTACTTTTGAGCTACTTTGACTAAATCGTTAGCAAATGGAAAAAAAAAACACCAAGGAAAAAAATTTAATTAAAAAACTACGGCCTCCTCCATTTCCCCTCTAGCCGTCCTTTCCATCTCCAAAATGGTGTGTTTTCTGCCGATTTAGGTAGAAAAATTTCTATTTGCTCACCATTTAGGCAAAGTAGCAATAGGGTATATTATGCAGCTTCTCAAACTCTACCTTGAAGAGCTGTGTGGTTTGTATTTTAATAGTAACTTTTTAATCTAAATTTACTTTTTACTCTGCCTGACTTGGTATTTATTTGTTCAGAGCTTCAAGCTCACATTGACTTGGTCCTCCCCTATAGGACCTCTCTATCTGTTGAACTAAGTATCATTACTAAAACTTATCTGAATCTGATTCTTAAACATCTAGTTACTACTTCTGATCATACAGTACAGTCAGCCAAGCATACCAAGTTACCAAGTTCAATCACACAATATTAAAATGAGTAAGGAGCATGGATACATATCAGCATTAGATACACATGGGTAGAACTTATCATTGTCAAACCTTGTTCTTAAAGCTTAAAAAAATGGTTTAAATTTATTAAAGATCATATCCGACTACTACCATAACAATTCACAGACATCAGGGGCTCCTTCCAGGAGAGTAATCACTAACCAGAGCATTGCCGACGCTCTGGCCATGGATTCCTGGGTTTTTAAACTCCTAACATCACTGTCCATATAGTGAAAGTGACATCAAGGGCTTTCCCAAGTCAGGAGTTCCCGGCCAGTGAGTGCTTGCGATGCTCTGGCCGGGGACTCCAGAGTTTAAAGCCAAATATGGATATTTAAAGCCATATATGCACAGTAAAGTGAGAGGCTTTCTCTACAAGCGTAATTCCGGGCCACAGCGCTGCCAACGCTCCGACTTGGAATTCTCACATTACAAAGCCCCTAATGTCACTGTCTATGTACAGACAGTAACATCAAGGGATCCTCCAGGAGCAGAATCCATATATGGACAGTGACGTCAGGGGCTCCCTCCAGGAGTGGAATCCCCAGCCAGTGCAATGCCAGTGTTCTGGCCTAGGATTTTGGCATCTTAAAGCTCCTAACGTCAGTGTCCATTTATGGACAGTCTTGTCAGGGGCTTCCCTAGGAGCAGAATCCCCAGTCAGAGCGTTGCTAACGTCAGGGGCTTTCCGAGCCTAGTGCTTAAAGTAACGCTGTGCCCGGGGAGTTCAGGTGATATATCCCACTCTATGCCTATACAGCCTTCCGTTGGAGGTATACGTAGAGACTTCTCCCAATGCATACCTCTGACGAAAAGAAAAAATTGAATGTGAACATACTCCAAGAAGCCCACAGCTCTGATAAATATGGCGCAACTTGGGTTGTCAGTGCTGCACAAACTGACATCTACACCAGTTAGCATAGATGTCAGCTATAATATCCGCAGGTGTAAATTTAATATGCCATGCAGGAGATCTGCTCTCCCGCTGGTCCCGACTTACTAGCTGAAAAGACGCAAAAACAGCATAATGTCTCAAAAAGCAAAAATTTTTACTCAAAACGGGCATGCGCCAAAATTTCCCATTACATTACTTTACAATATCATGTATTATAAAGACATTTACTTTTGAGCTACTTTGACTAAATCGTTAGCAAATGGAAAAAAAAAAACACCAAGGAAAAAAATTTAATTAAAAAACTACAGCCTCCTCCATTTCCCCTCTAGCCGTCCTTTCCATCTCCAAAATGGTGTGTTTTCTGCCATTTTAGGTAGAAAAATTTATATTTGCTCACCATTTAGGCAAAGTAGCAATAGGGTATATTATGCAGCTTCTCAAACTCTACCTTGAAGAGCTGTGTGGTTTGTATTTTAATAGTAACTTTTTAATCTAAATTTACTTTTTACTCTGCCTGACTTGGTATTTATTTGTTCAGAGTTTCAAGCTCACATTGACTTGGTCCTCCCCTATAGGACCTCTCTATCTGTTGAACTAAGTATCATTACTAAAACTTATCTGAATCTGATTCTTAAACATCTAGTTACTACTTCTGATCATACAGTACAGTCAGCCAAGCATACCAAGTTACCAAGTTCAATCACACAATATTAAAATGAGTAAGGAGCATGGATACATATCAGCATTAGATACACATGGGTAGAACTTATCATTGTCAAACCTTGTTCTTAAAGCTTAAAAAAATGGTTTAAATTTATTAAAGATCATATCCGACTACTACCATAACAATTCACAGACATCAGGGGCTCCTTCCAGGAGAGTAATCACTAACCAGAGCATTGCCGACGCTCTGGCCATGGATTCCTGGGTTTTTAAACTCCTAACATCACTGTCCATATAGTGAAAGTGACATCAAGGGCTTTCCCAAGTCAGGAGTTCCCGGCCAGTGAGTGCTTGCGATGCTCTGGCCGGGGACTCCAGAGTTTAAAGCCAAATATGGATATTTAAAGCCATATATGCACAGTAAAGTGAGAGGCTTTCTCTACAAGCGTAATTCCGGGCCACAGCGCTGCCAACGCTCCGACTTGGAATTCTCACATTACAAAGCCCCTAATGTCACTGTCTATGTACAGACAGTAACATCAAGGGATCCTCCAGGAGCAGAATCCATATATGGACAGTGACGTCAGGGGCTCCCTCCAGGAGTGGAATCCCCAGCCAGTGCAATGCCAGTGTTCTGGCCTAGGATTTTGGCATCTTAAAGCTCCTAACGTCAGTGTCCATTTATGGACAGTCTTGTCAGGGGCTTCCCTAGGAGCAGAATCCCCAGTCAGAGCGTTGCTAACGTCAGGGGCTTTCCGAGCCTAGTGCTTAAAGTAACGCTGTGCCCGGGGAGTTCAGGTGATATATCCCACTCTATGCCTATACAGCCTTCCGTTGGAGGTATACGTAGAGACTTCTCCCAATGCATACCTCTGACGAAAAGAAAAAATTGAATGTGAACATACTCCAAGAAGCCCACAGCTCTGATAAATATGGCGCAACTTGGGTTGTCAGTGCTGCACAAACTGACATCTACACCAGTTAGCATAGATGTCAGCTATAATATCCGCAGGTGTAAATTTAATATGCCATGCAGGAGATCTGCTCTCCCGCTGGTCCCGACTTACTAGCTGAAAAGACGCAAAAACAGCATAATGTCTCAAAAAGCTAAAATTTTTACTCAAAACGGGCATGCGCCAAAATTTCCCATTACATTACTTTACAATATCATGTATTATAAAGACATTTACTTTTGAGCTACTTTGACTAAATCGTTAGCAAATGGAAAAAAAAAAACACCAAGGAAAAAAATTTAATTAAAAAACTACAGCCTCCTCCATTTCCCCTCTAGCCGTCCTTTCCATCTCCAAAATGGTGTGTTTTCTGCCATTTTAGGTAGAAAAATTTATATTTGCTCACCATTTAGGCAAAGTAGCAATAGGGTATATTATGCAGCTTCTCAAACTCTACCTTGAAGAGCTGTGTGGTTTGTATTTTAATAGTAACTTTTTAATCTAAATTTACTTTTTACTCTGCCTGACTTGGTATTTATTTGTTCAGAGTTTCAAGCTCACATTTGACTTGGTCCTCCCCTATAGGACCTCTCCAGTGGCGTAACTACCGCGGTAGCAGCAGTAGCGGCTGCTACGGGGCCCGGGGCTTGAGGGGGCCCGTGCCGCCAGCCGACAAGCCCTCCAAAATGCCCGGTGGCGCCGCTAGCAGCCGTTATGGCTGCTACAGGGGTAGCACCGCTACTGTGGGGCCCGCGCCACCGAGCCTTACACAGGCACTCTCATGCCTGTAGGTGTCGCTAGCACCGGAGGGGGCCCCGGTGCTAGCAACAGCCAAATACATGTATTAGCACTGAATGGCCGGGCATGTTCCGTGCCTGACCATCCAGTGCCTTACAATGACACTGATTGGCTAGCGGCGCGATGACATCATCGCGCCGCTTCCATGCTTGGAAGGTGCTGATTGGCGGGGCAAGTCATTCTGCCCCGCCAATCAGCGTCATTGAAGGACGCTCATTCAGCTCCTGCAGACATGCTCAGAAGAGAGCATGTCTGCATCGCCAGTGAACAGCGTGGGAACCGGAGAATGTGAGTATGTCAACTTTATAAAATTTTTTCCTCATAAAAATGTGAATGGCATTATCTATAGTGGGGGGGTCTATCTACAGGGGGGGGTCGTCTTTATGTGGGCTATTATATATAGGGGGGTCTATATGTGGGGCAGTAGCTACAGGGGGGTCTATATGTGGGGCAGTAGCTACAGGGGGGTCTATATGTGGGGGTGTGGGCCACTATATACAGGGGGGTCTATATGTGGGCCACTATATACAGGGGGGGTCTATATGTGGGGCACTAGCTACAGGGGAGGTCTGTATGTGGGGATGTGGGCCACTATCTACAGGGGGGTCTATATGTGGGGCAGTATATGTGAGACACTATACAGGGGTGGGCTATATGTAGAGCACTATCTATAGGGGAGCTATTTTTTAGGGTACTTTCTATAGGGGTGGGCTATGTGTGGGACACTATATACAGGGGTGGGTTACCTGTGGGGCACTAGCAACAGGGTGGCTATATGTAGTGCACAGTCTACAGGGGTGCGCTATATGTGGGACAATATCTACAGAGGTGGGCTATACGTGGAGCACTAACTATAGGGGAAGCTATATGTAGGGCAGCACGGTGGCTCAGTGGTTAGCACTATTGCCTTGCAGCTCTGGAGTCCATATGTGGGCACTATCTACAGGGGGCACTATCTACAGGGGGCACGGTGTGTGTGTGTGTGTGTGACAGTTATATTTAGATGTGTTGAGAATTTTAACTTTGTTTACAGGTGCAGAAATGTTTTAAAAGTGAGAAGCTGAAGACATCTAAACGGAAAACTGCAGAAATGGGTCATGGCCGGGAGAAATCCATCATAGATGTCTGAACCGGAGGGAGAAGAAAAGAACTAGAATCTGAGACGTCACCGGTGAGTCACTTAATGTAAATGTTTATTCTGCCTCTAATCAGTATTGTAGTCACTGTATGATCTGCAGCGAGATGATGGTGGTATGATTTTTTTTTTACGCTGTACAAACCTATGCGCAGTGGCGTAACTACCGCTATAGCAGCCGTAGCGACTTCTACGGGGCCTGCAGCATGAGGGGGCCAGTGCCACCCGCCGGCACGGCCCCTCCCATGGCCGCAGGCTCCGCTAGCAGCCGCTATGGCTGCTACAGCGCGACGCCACTGAAGGGGTTGTTCCTACAAAAGACATGCATCCCCTAACCACAGGATAGGGGATACATGTGGGATCGCTGGGACGCCCAGCGATGAGAACGGGGGACCGAAAGTCCCCCCTAAGTTCTCCATGACAAACCTCGGACTTCCGTAGTCTGTCTGCAGCTCCATGGAAATGACTTGCGCACCGGTCGTGGTTGTGCGCATGCGTGACCAGCGCTCCTTTCATTTCTATTGAGCTGCGCAGACGCCGGAAGTCCGAGGTTAGTCATGGAGAACTTCGGGGGACTTTCGGTCCCCCGTTCTCCTTATCGCTGCCAGTGATCATACATGTATCCCCTATCCTGTGGATAGGGGATGCATGTCTTTTGTAGGACAAACTATAGGCCGTTTTTTTTTTTGGGGGGGGGGTCTGTATGGCGTAATCTACAGAGGGGGCTGTATGGCGTTATCTACAGAGGGGGCTGTATGGCGTTATCTACAGAGGGGGTCTGTATGGCGTTTTCTACAGAGGGGGCTGTATGGCGTTATCTACAGGGGGCTGTGTATGGTGCTATCTATAGGGGGGCGCTGTGTGGTGAAATCTATAGGGAGCCACTATCTACAAGGGGGGGGGTTGTGTGATACCCAGCAGAGGGGGGGGGGCCCCAGTCAAAAGTTTGCTATGGGGCCCAGTCTTTCCTAGTTACGCCCCTGGACCTCTCTATCTGTTGAACTAAGTATCATTACTAAAACTTATCTGAATCTGATTCTTAAACATCTAGTTACTACTTCTAATCATACAGTACAGTCAGCCAAGCATACCAAGTTACCAAGTTCAATCACACAATATTAAAATGAGTAAGGAGCATGGATATATATCAGCATTAGATACACATGGGTAGAACTTATCATTGTCAAACCTTGTTCTTAAAGCTTAAAAAAATGGTTTAAATTTATTAAAGATCATATCCGACTACTACCATAACAATTGACAGACATCAGGGGCTCCTTCCAGGAGAGTAATCACTAACCAGAGCATTGCCGACGCTCTGGCCATGGATTCCTGGGTTTTTAAACTCCTAACATCACTGTCCATATAGTGAAAGTGACATCAAGGGCTTTCCCAAGTCAGGAGTTCCCGGCCAGTGAGTGCTTGCGATGCTCTGGCCGGGGACTCCAGAGTTTAAAGCCAAATATGGATATTTAAAGCCATATATGCACAGTAAAGTGAGAGGCTTTCTCTACAAGCGTAATTCCCGGCCACAGCGCTGCCAACGCTGCTCCGACTTGGAATTCTCACATTACAAAGCCCCTAATGTCACTGTCTATGTACAGACAGTAACATCAAGGGATCCTCGAGGAGCAGAATCCATATATGGACAGTGACGTCAGGGGCTCCCTCCAGGAGTGGAATCCCCAGCCTGTGCAATGCCAGTGTTCTGGCCTAGAATTTTGGCATCTTAAAGCTCCTAACGTCAGTGTCCATTTATGGACAGTGTTGTCAGGGGCTTCCCTAGGAGCAGAATCCCCAGTCAGAGCGTTGCTAACGTAAGGGGCTTTCCGAGGCTAGTGCTTAAAGTAACGCTGTGCCCGGGGGAGTTCAGGTGATATATCCCACTCTATGCCTATACAGCCTTCCGTTGGAGGTATACGTAGAGACTTCTCCCAACGCATACCTCTGACGAAAAGAAAAAATTGAATGTGAACATACTCCAAGAAGCCCACAGCTCTGAATAAATATGGCGCAACTAGGTTTGTCAGTGCTCCACAAACTGACATCTACACCAGTTAGCATAGATGTCAGCTATAATATCCGCAGGTGTATATTAAATATGTCATGCAGGAGATCTGCTCTCCCGCTGGTCCCGACTTACTAGCTGAAAAGACGCGAAAACAGCATAAAGTCTCAAAAAGCTAAAATTTTTACTTAAAACGGGCGTGCGCCAAAATTTCCCATTACAATACTTTACAAAATCATGTATTATAAAAAAAAATACTTTTGAGCTACTTTGCCTAAATCGTTAGCAAATGAAATAAAAGACACCTAGGAAAAAAAATAATTAAAAAAACACCGGCCTCCTCCATTTCCCTTCTAGCTGTCTTTTATATCTCCAAAATAGGTGTGTTTTCTGCCAATTTAGGTAGAAAAAAAAAAGAAACAATTTGCTTATCATTTAAAGAGGCTCTGTCACCACATTATAAGTGCCGTATCTCCTACATAAGGAGATCGGCGCTTTAATGTAGGTTTATTTTAAAAAAACTATCTATTTTTACCACTTTATTAGCAATTTTAGATTTATGCTAATGAGTTGCTTAATGCCCAAGTGGGTGTATTTTTACTTTAGACCAAGTGGGCGTTATACAGGGGAGTGTATGACGCTGACCAATCAGCCTTATGCACTCCTCTCCATTCATTTACTCAGCGCATAGGGATCCTGCTAGATCCTTATGTGCTGTCTTATACTAACACATTAACAATACTGAAGTGCTTAGACATTTAATAGACATTCCACGGGACGTCTATTCACAATCTCTGCACTTCGTTACTGTTTCTATGGTAGTTACAGCAGAGGAAGCGTGATCTCGTTGTATCACGCTTCCTCTGCTGTAACTACCACAGACAGAGTTACGAAGTGCAGAGATTGTGAATAGACATCCCGTGGAATGTCTATTCACTGTCTAAACACTTCAGTAGAACGGGTGTCGCGAAAAAAAATTATTATATATAAATTAGATTTTAGTGTGTTATTAAAATACATTTTATTTATTTGTGTGTTTGTGTTTTACTTTTTTATTTTTTCTAACTTTTACTTCACTATGGGGGCTGCCATTTTTTTTTTCATCTCTGTATGTGTCGATTAACGACACATACAGAGATGGAATACGGCACATACATCCCCATAGAGAATTCGAACGGGAGCCGTTCCATTAACTATGGTGTACGCCGTCTGTGTGGGAAAGGCGCATGCGCCGCTCCCACACAGTCTAAAAGGAAGGTCTTCGGCCGAGCGACATCCAGCGGCATTTTCATGTGGACCGGAAGCCGCGGCCTGACAGTAAGATGACTACTTCCGGTCGTGACTTCCGGACATGTGATTAGAAGCAAGTACTAGGAGCGGAGCGAGCGGACGGAGCGAAGTTAGCGGCGGCAGGAGCAGGTAAGTTGTGTTTGTGTATGTTTGTGTTTTACTGTGTGATTACCACTGTATGTAAGCCTACTACACTGTGCATTCGCTCAAAAAATGACGGCACATAGTGTAGGAGGTTTGAACATTCAACCCCCTCCTTTCTCCTGGCACTAGCCAGGACAAGGGAGGGGGGATTCTGTGAGCTCACTAGAGCGTGTGTGTCTATACCAAATTTGCAGCATAAAGCAATGAGGTTGCTTTACCACATTGCAATGCTGCAATTTTGGGAATTGCTCCCTCTAGTGACCAGCACATGGAAATGTTATAAATTAGAATCTAATTTATAATATTTCCTGAGTTGTGAAAAAATAAAAAAAAATAAGACAATGTCTAATCATGTATATACTAACAAAAAAGTCATGTATATACAACTAAAAAAGTTTCAATACATTAAAGATAATATCCGACTAGCTTAATTCATTTACCCTACCTTAACAACTAACAATGTCACTTGTTGTGAAAATTGACTTTTAAGTCCTAAAGCTGGTTACATGAATACAATGGGGGAATTTATTAAAGAGGCTCTGTCACCACATTATAAGTGGCCTATATTGTACATGATGTGATTGGCGCTGTAATGTAGATTACAGCAGTGTTTTTTAATTTAGAAATACGATCATTTTTGACAGAGTTATGACCTATTTTAGCTTTATACTAATGAGTTTATTGATGACCAAACTGGGCGTGTTTTACTTTTTGACCAAGTGGGCATTGTAAAGAGGAGTGTATGACGCTGACCAATCAGTGTCATACACTTCTCCCCATTCATTTACACAGCACATAGCGATATAGCTATATCGCTATGTGCAGCCACATAAACACACTATAACATTACTGCAGTGTTCTGATAATGAATATACATTATCTCCAGCCAGGACACGATGTGTATTCAGAATCCTGACACTTCTCTGTGATTTACAGCATAGCAGGCGTTGTCTCGTGAGATTACGCTGTAAGCTGTCATTTACAGCGAGATCTCGCTGTGCTGTGCTGTAGTCTCACACAGACGCTACAGAAGTGGTCAGGATTCTGAATAGACATCACGTCCTGGCTGGAGGTAATATATATTCATTGTCAGGACACTGCAGTAACGTTAGTGCTTGTATATGTGGCTGCACATAGCGATATAGCTATATCGCTAGTGCTGTGTAAATGAATGGGGAGAAGTGTATGACGCTGATTGGTCAGCGTCATACACTTCTCTTCACAACGCCCACTTAGTCAAAAAGTAAAACACGCCCAGGTGGTCATTAAGAAACTCATTAGATTAAAGCTAATATAGGTCATAACTCCGTCAAAAATGATCGTTTTTCTAAATAAAAACCACTGCTGTAATCCACATTACAGCGCCGATCACATTATGTACAAGATAGGCCACTTATAATGTGGTGACAGAGCCTCTTTAAGACTGTCATTTCATATGCCATTGTTAAACAGAAGCCTGCAGAAGTAAGTTGCGATAAATTTACTGTTAGTGACATTTTTACTACTTTTTTGTAGGGTTTTTATGACTGCCTCTGACAATCCTTCGGCTTTCAGTATCAGGCCCTCAGAAGTCGACTGCACTATTTATTCTGTCAAAACAACGACGGAACCTTGTCACAACGGTGACAAACGGAAACCATTAGCAACGTTTCCGTCACTATTTAGATCAACGGTGATGCAAACGGAAGCTAAGGTTTCCGCTTGCCTTTCCATTGAGGGGTTTCCCCGATGGAAACTCTCAAAGGAAAGACAACGCTGATGTGAACACAGCCTTAGAGGGCATCTCTACCCATAAAATGCTGTATTTGGTATTCTTCCATAGTGTAAATTTTTCTTTTTGTCATGCATGTAGCCATATAACTACAATCAGGGGTGCACCAGGCTGTTACGTAAGTTCTTATGACCTCCAGGCAATGCTGGAGGTTTCTGACCTATAGCAGCATTCATGGAAAGAAATCAACATTAGCTTATTGTATATTGAAAGCTGCTGCAGCGCTCAGGAGGAAGGACGTTACAGCCGCTTGAGTGGCCATACAATAATTAGATATGAAAAGGGAGACACGGTTTTGAAAACTGGTGTAACTCTTGAAACATGTAAGAAACATGTAAAATGGCATAGAGAAAGTCTGAATGTGACCCCCTGCCCTGGCATACAAAACTGGAATGGTCTTTACCTGTTTCCCTGCGGTGAACTTTCCTGCAGAGCCTGTGATTATGATGTGAAGATCTTGGAGCATGAAGAAAATGGTGGTCTTGTCTGAGAACTGAACAGGTCTGATAGGACGAAGACTGCTCTACACATAAGAGCTGCTGCATCAGGTGCTTGTCTGTAAAAAAGACACATCACAATGCCTTAGTATTCCATCAGCTGTGATGTCATCAACTGAAGGGAGAAGACTATGATGTCAACTGTAGGGAGAAGCCTGTGAGTGCTATAGATGAATATCCATGAAGAATTCATCATTTGTAGAGCACTGAAAGCAGATCATTATGCTTTATAAACAAATGTACATTTTGAGGCAACTCTGTTAGTAGAAAAAAAAAACATCGTATACCATTTTACACGTTGGCAATAGAATTCAGAATCACTACTGTAGGCTTATACTGGAACAATTGGGAACTTATTAAGGTTGCAGCATGCTTGGCCATTTTTATTTTTTTGCCTTCTAGCCATAATCTTTTTTTTACTTTAATGTCTACGTTTCTATTTGAGGCCTTGTTTTATTTTTGCAGGACAAGGTGTAACTTTTTTATGCATCACGTTTACGCTAGAAGACTTTCACTTTTGATTAGCACTTTAGAGCTTTACATGTGTATTCTTTTTATAATATTTTTTGTGCTGTATTAACATAATAGGCCAGCGGATCTCTACCTATAATATGCTGCCCTTCAGGAGTATTCCCAGGAACAATCCTCACTTCCTCATGTCTCATGTTAAAAGTGACACAAAGGCCTCGTTTACACGAGCGTGATATACGTGTGGGCGACGCGCGTGCTTTTCACGAGTGTCGTACGCACCTATATTAGTCTATGGGGGCATGCAGACAGTCTGAGTTTTGCTCAGTGTGAGTCCGCTGAAAAAAACTCACGACATGTCCTATCTTTGTGCGCTGTTCGCGCATCACGCACCCATCGAAGTCAATGGGTGCGTGAAAACCACGCATGCCGCACGGAAGCACTTCCGTGCGAACTGTGTGATTCACGCAACAGCTGTCAAACTCTGAATGTAAATGTTAAGGATCTGCCAGGCACAGCTTCTGTATCCACGCCCATAGGTAATCAGTCTGCACCTGCTTCTATGTCTGTGAGACTGACTCCATCTTCCACCACTCATAATGGCAGGCTTAGGAGTGGGAGAGCCTATCATAGCCTGGCCAGACGGAGCTAGCTCCCGCCCTCTGTCTATTTATACCTGCCTTTCCTGTTCCTCCTTGCTTGTGATTCTTCTCATTTGGTTTCCTGGCCCTGCTGCAGCTTCTTGATCTATTTGACCCTGCTTCATATTGACCCTGGCTTACTGACTACTCTCCTGCTCTGCGTTTGGTACCTCGTACACTCCTGGTTTGACTCGGCTTGTTCACTACTCTCCTGCTCTGCGTTTGGTACCTCGTACACTCCTGGTTTGACTCGGCTCGTTCACCACTCTTGTTGCTCTCGGTGTTGCCGTGGGCAACTGTCCCTTTTCCCTTGCTTCTGTGTACCCTTATCTGTTTGTCTGTCATGCACATATTGAGCGTAGGGACTGTCGCCCAGTTGTACCCCGTCGCCTAGGGCGGGTCGTTGCAAGTAGGCAGGTACTGAGTGGCGGGTAGATTAGGGCTCACTTGTATGTTTCCTTACCCCGGTCATTACAGTAAACAGAAAAGCACCACGTGCTTTTCTGTTTACAAACATCCAAATGGAGTGTCATAATGATGGCGGCTGCGAGAAAATCTCGCAGTCGCACATCATACGCTGATGACACACGGAGCTGTTAAGTGCCTTTTGCGCACGCAAAACGCAGCGTTTTTTGCGTGCACAAAACGCACACGCTCGTGTAAATCAGGCCTAAGGGTGTGTTCACACGGCTTATTTTCAGCTGTTTTTCGGGCTGTAAACGCATTGAAAAATGGCTGAAAATACATGGCCTGAACACCTCCGAACATATGCCGATAAATGTCAATGGGAAAAACGGCGTTTCGTTCCCATGGGGCGTTTTTTCTTACGCATCGTTTCTAAAAACGGCACATAAAAAAACGCCCTGTAAAAAAGAAGTGCATGTCACTTCTTGAGCCGTTTTGAAGCCATTTTGCATTGTCTCAAAGAAAAACAGCTACAAAAATGGCAGTAAAAAAACGCATCAAATAACGCTTTGCATAAAAAACACCTGAAAATCATAGGCTGTTTTCCCTTGAAAACAGCTACGTATTTTACAGCCGTTTTTTGTTAAGCATATGAGCATATCCTTAAAGGGAATTTATTTTATTTTTTTTAGTTAAACAATTAGTGTATAGGTGATTAAACATTGTTCTAATTTTTTTAATTTTTTTCACGAGTCAGGAAATATTATAAATTAGATTCTAATTTATAATATTTTCCAGCGCTGGTCACTAGATGGAGCAATTCCCAAAATTGCAGCACTGCATGTGGTAAAGCAACCACATTGCTTTATGCTGCAAAATTGGAGAAAACTCACTCGCTCTAGTGAGCTCTCAGAATCCCCCCCTGCCTTATCTTGGCTAGTGCCGGGAGAAACGAGGGGATTGAACGGTCAAACCTCCTACACTGTGTGTCGCCATTTTTTGAGCTAACACACAGTGTAGTAGGTTAACATACAGTAGTAAACACACAGTAAAACACGAACATACACAGACCTCACTTACCTGCTCCTGCCGACGCGGCTCCCTCCGGCCCGTCCGCTCCGTCCGCTACCTCCGCTCCAAGTGCACACGTCCGGAAGCCGCGACCGGAAGTAGTAATCTTACTGTCCGGCCGCGACTTCCGGTCCACAAGAAAATGGCGCCGGACGTCGCACAGTTCAATTTGGACTGTGTGGGAGCGGCGCATGCGCCGTTCCCACATAGACGGTGTACAGCATAGTGGATGGAACGGGCCCCGTTCGCATTCACTATGGGACTGTATGTGCCGTATTCCATGTCTGTATGTGTTGTTAATCGACACATACAGAGATGGAAAAAAAAATGGCAGCCCCCATGGACAAGAAAAAGTGAAAAAATAAAAAAAAGTAAAACACAAACACACAAATAAATAAAAAATGTTTTAATAAAACACTAAAAGCAAATTGATCGGAAAAAATTTTTTCCCGTGACACTCGTCCTTTAACCTTAAAAACACACATTAAATGAAATAAATCCTTTTATAAAATTGTCCCCTATAGATAAACCTGCAAGACTTCCAGCAAGCTGCAGAAAAAAGCCGTTGTGATTTTGCAGAAAAGAGGGAGCCTTTTCCTACCAGCCTCCTCTATCTAAACATCTGCAGCGGAAATGCCACTTGTGAACGCCCTAAAAGTATGTTCACACTGAGTTTTTTGTAGGCAGAAAAATCGGCCTCAAAATTCCTTCAGGAGGCTGCGCTCTCTTTGCTGCGTTTTTTTTTTTTTGCGAGTTTTTCAGCCGTGGGCAAAAAGCGCAGTGAAAAACATTTTCTCTGCCTCCCATTGATGTCAATGAAAGGTCAGAGATGGAAACGCCTGAAGAAAGAGCATGACGCTTTTTTTTTCCTGCAAGCGTTTTCTTTTCCACTCGCAGGAAAAAAAAGCCTTTACCTCCCTTTGAAATCAATGGTAGGCGATTTCTGCTGTATTTTGGCGCAGTTTCCAACGTGTTTTCCGCACCAAAAACAGGGCCCAAAAAAACTCAGTGTGAACTAGGCCTAAGGAAATGACGCAGCATTTACAGTAGCAGCACAGTGAATGAGATTTGAACAAATCTCATGCAGACGCTACAGTAAAAATCTGCAGCAAAAACGTTCATAAAATGACCTGCAGTGCGCATTTTAAATCCGCAGCATGCCAATTTATGCTGCGGATCCGTTGCTATTTTGTTGCTGGTTTTCCACATTGATTAAATTCAATGAGGAAAACCCGCAACAAAATAGCAACAAATCCGCAGCATAAATTGACATGCCATTGATAGGTCAATTTATTAAATTTTTTGCTGCGGAAGTGAAACCTAGAACAAATAGCAAATGTTGCCACTTTTGTGGCGGAAACGCTGCGATTCTGCTTCAAAATTCACAAAAAAGCTAATGCTTACCTCCAGCCTTTGTCATAGTGACGCGTTTCTCTGTTCTGAGTGACACCTGGCCTCCTGGGATGACGTTTCAACCCATGTGACTGCTGCAGCCAATCACAAGCTGTGGCGGTCAATTGGGCTGCCGCATCATTCCAGGAGGCCAGGCTGCACTGAAACAGAAGAAGGTGTTGCTATGACAACAGCCAGGGGTAACTATTAGCTTATTTTATTGTTTTTCAAGCAGTGTTTCTGCAGCGGAGATTCCGACTGAAAATCGGCGCCATGTGCACTTTTTCAGGCGGAATTCCCTGCAGGTTCAAGGTTGGATATGCTGTGTAGCCTAAAGCTGGGTTCTCACTGTGCAGATTTTGCAAGTATCCCAAAACTAGGAACGGAACCTAAACAGAAGAAATATATAAGGGAAGGCCTTATAGGTCCGCTCTCCTTGATCCAATTCTGGCTTTGGCTTACAAAATGCTGAAAAAATCTGCAGCAAATCTGCACTGTGGAAACCCAGTCTTAGGCCTTATTCACACGAACGTGTCCGTTTTACGAGCGCAAAAGTTCAGTGTGGCATCTGTATATGGTGCGTGGCTGCGTGATTTTCGCGCAGCCGACATCATTATGACACTCTGTTTTTATGTTTACAAACATAAAAGCAGGAGGTGCTTTTCTGTTTTCATTCATTTTTTTTACTACTGTAGCGAGCATCACGTGCGGCACCGGGAAGTGCTTCCGTGTGCCGAGCGCGATTTGCACGGACCCATTGACTACAATGTGTGCGTGCTGCGCAAAACACGGGCAAGCATAGGACATGTCGTGTGTTTTACGCAGCGGACACATGCCGTGAAAATCACGACATGTCAGAACGGCCCCATTGACTTACATAAATCCGTGCGACGCGCGTGATTTCCACGCGCGTAGCACGGACGTAATACACGTTCGTGTGAATAAGGCCTAATTTATTTAGGGGGATTTAGTATTTTACAGTTTCTATTACAACTTCACATGGTTTGTTACCCAGCTTTCCTGGGATCCTGAAAGACAAATCTGGCTAGCTAAGCTACAGTATGCAAAATGTATCACTGCATAAGAAGGCAGGTGTGTTAATCGCAGCTTCACAGCGATTCTTGGCTCCTGATTAGCAAATCTGACTAGTAATGCTGCGATATAGGGGATGTAGATTTATCAATGCAGGACTAGGCAGATCTGGCATTCTGCCGCCTGGGAAAGATTGGTAACAAACTCTGTGGGGCAGTGATGGATGGCATATTGGTCATATAAAACACACACAATACTGCTCTGATACGTTGAGTGTATCTAACAGATAGTATCAGGGCAATATGGCTTGTGGTCACCATTGCAGATCCACAGTGTTGCTGCTCTATGAGAGCTGAGTGACTAGTCGTTCTAGCTATATATATATATATATATATATATATATATATATATACAGGCCATGCTCCAGGTTTATGTGGGCCCTTGGGCGACACAGACTTAGTAAGCCCCTTTGCGGGGGAACTCACAGCGGCAGTAAAATGTCAGAAAACTTAATTTTTTTGTCCCCATGTAGACATTAGGCCCTGTTTATGCCCTCATATAGAATTTATGCCCTCAGTTTGTACCCCCATAAATTTAGTGCCCTCTGTAGATAGTGCCACACAGCCCCCCTCCCAGGTAGTGCCAAACAGCCCTCTCCTCCCAGGTAGTGCCACACAACCCCCCCCCCTCCCTGGTAGTGCCACACAGCCCCCCTCCCAGGTAGTGCCACACAGCCCCCTCCCTGGTAGTGCCACACAGCCCCCATCCCAGGTAGTGCCATGCAGCCCCCCTCCCAGGTAGGGCCACAAAGCCCACTCTCCCAGGTAGTGCCACACAGCCCCCCTCCCTGTAGATAGTGCCGTTGGGGTTCCCTCTAGGAGTAGAATACCCAGCCAGAGCATTGCCAACGCTCTGGCTGGGGATTCCACTTCAGGAGAAGCCCCTGACATCACTGTACATATATGGACATTGTTGTCAGGGGAAACCCCAGAGCCATAGTCCCGGGCAGAGCACTATTAGCACTCTGCCTGAGACATTTGACAGGGCTCAGGAGTGAAAGAGTACCATGTAAAATTGAGGCCTAATTTGAAGATTTACAAAGTATTGGTTCACAATTGCAGGGCTCTGATGTGAAATAATAAAGGAAACCCCTGACAAGTGACCTCATTTTGGAAACTGCACACCTCAAGTCATTTATTAAGGGGTGAAGTGAGTATTTTCACCCTACAGGACTTTTCCATAAATGATTGCGCTGCGGATTGTTGCAGAGTACAAATTTTAATTTTTCCCTAGATATGCTATTTCAGTGGCAAATATTGTTAAAAGTGTTGTCCCGGGTATGAAAATGCCTTATATGTGGAAGTAAACAGCTATTTAGGCACTGTCACGGCGCGGGGTGTGGACCCACTGAGCCGAATCGCGTAGTGGGATAGCAGCTGGCCAACTAGGTACAATACAATGTCTATAGTCCAGAAAGGGTACCTGAGGCAATGTAGACAGTAGCGGTGACACAACTTGACATTCACTGTAGATGGCACAGTAGATGCAGCGGAAGACACGACTTGACTCTCACTGTAGATGGCACAGAGGCACGGTAGCACAGGATACAGGGTACAGGCAGCAGGAACGGGTAATACTGGGAACTGGAAAACACTAGGAGACCATGTGCAAGACAAACTTTAGGTATACAACAACGTTCCGACAAGGATCAAGTGGGTAGGGCCCTTTTTATAGTCCAGCAGCATTCTGGGCTAATTACTGATTTTAAACAACTGGACGCGTACTGGGCCTTTAAGGCAATACTCGTGCGGGCGCGCACGCCCTGCAGGAAACAGTCTCAGAACCCGGAAGTTAGTGCCGGCGTCTCCCTGGAGGGAGATGCCGCCGAGAACACAGTCGTCCATGGCCTCGGCCGTCAGAGGGTAAGTTTGAACTAGGGTCCGCGGCCATAGACGTTGTAGGGTTCAGAGGGGAGGGAGCGCGATTTGTCTTTTGGAGAGTGGATTTGCTTGGTAGTCGTTTTGCTTGAGTATTGCTGGTATTTTTACGTTTACGTGAGGGTACATGTAAGCTGGGCAGAGTACATCAGGGACGTAGTCAGGTGGTATAATAATCTGGTTAAAAAACACAGTAAAATAATCCATAGATGTGTGTTACGCTGTGAAGCAATCCTTTCTGCACAGGCCGGTGTCACACTGATAAATAGTCCTTACTTATTCCCTTTTGGTCCACACTCCGCACCTTTGCAGTTTGGGGAATTTTGATGGGAAAGTGTTGTCCTGGTATAATACGGGCACCCTAGTTTCCAGCAGATATGTTTGGGGCCCCTCCTTGCGGGACGAGCTATAGTTTTTATTTTTACCATTTTGGGGTACATGCGACTTTTTGATCACTTTTTATCCTATTTTTTGGGAGGGAAGGTGACCAAAAAACTGCAATTCTGGCATTGTTTTTTAGTTTTTTTATACAGCATTCACCATGCGTTATAAATTACTTGTTACCTTTATTCTGCGGGTCAGTACGATTCCGGCGATACCTAATTTATAGCACTTTTTTATGTTTTACAACATTTTGCACAATAAAATTACTTTTGTAAAGAGAATGTATTTTTTCTGTCGCCAAGTTGTGAAAACCATAACGTTTTAATTTTTTCGTCGATGGAGCTGTATGAGGGCTTGTTTTTTGCGAGACGAGCTATAGTTTAAATAGGTACCATTTTTGGATACGTGCGACTTTTTGATCACTTTTTATTCCAATATTTGTAGGGCAAAGTGACCAAAAAAACGATATTCTGGTATCGTTTTTTTATGTTTTTTTTTTACACCATTCACCACGTGGAATAAATAAAATAATATTTTTATAGTTTAGGCCATTAGGGTTTGTTCACACGGCCTATTTTCAGACGTAATTCGGGCGTTTTACGCCTCGAATTACGCCTGAAAAAATGGCTCCATTACGTCTACAAACATCTGCCCATTGCTTTCAATGGGTTTTACGATGTTCTGTTCCCACGAGGTGTAATTTTACGCGTCGCTGTCAAAAGTCGGCGCGTAAAAAGACGCCCACGTCAAAGAAGTGCATGTCACTTCTTGGGACGTTTTTGGAGCCGTTTTTCATTGACTCCATTGAAAAACAGCTCCAATAACGTCCGTAAAATACACCGCGAAAAACGCGAGTAGTTACAAAAAACTTCTGAAAATCAGGAGCTGTTTTCAGGCGAAAACAGTGCCGTAATTTCAGATGTATTTTGCTACTGCGTGTGAACATACCCTTAGGGACGCAGCGATACCAAATATGTATGTTTTTGTTTTTTTTTCAATAATAATGGAAGTTTTCCGTGCTAGGCAGACCGGGAGGCCAGTATTAGGCCTCTGGTTGTCATTGCAGCCACCGGAACCCCTGCAATTTCATTGCTGGGGTTCCGATGAGCTGCAAACAACCTAAATGCAGCGATAGTTTTTGACCGTTGCATTTAAGGGGTTAATAGCGGTGATCGAGCTAATTTCGGTCCCCACCATTACAGCGGGATGTCAGCTGTAATACACTGCTGACATCCGGCAATGATGGCGCCGACTCAGGATACGGCAAAATGCGGGAAGCAGTAGCTTTCCATGACGTATCCATACAGCAAATGTCGGGAAGGGGTTAAATAGAGAAATATTGGCATAATAAAGCTGTGGCCACTTCCACTTTACCACACAAGGTGTCTTTGGTTTTATTTAAGGTAAAATAATGGTGTAATAGGCCAATGGCAAGTTGGTTTTAAGTTGGTGAATGTCCTTGCAGTCTCACAGCAGAAAGAAGAGGCTGGACGCAGCTGCAGGCTTAAGGGAAGCCGACATGACCGTCCTGGTAGGGAAAGGGTTAATGTTATGAGGTGAGGGAAAGTTCAAGGAGCTGAAGGAGGGACGGGGAGGAGTTAAGGGGGGCGGGGGGGGGCCGTTACTGCGCTTCCCGCTGTTTCTCGGCATTGAGCCGGAAGCAGCGGGAGGAGTAACACACAGTAAGCAAAGCTCCCCGTTGCCCGGTTTTTTAGTAATGGCAGAGGCCCTGATGGCTGGAGGAGACCGTGGCTGCATTAACGCGGATCCCGGACGCCGTTTCGCCACGTCGGGCACGGCGTTCGGGGTCTGTTGTAAGGGACAGGCTCCCCTCCCCCGGCCCCCCTACGAGCATGGCTATGGCGGCGGGGGGGGAGTCGGCAACAACCGCTCCTGCGCTGGGCAGGCAGAGAGCGGTGGCAGGGGTGACGGCGATGCAGGCTGTGTCGACCCGTCCCTCTCGGCGGTCCCGACCTCCAGAGCGCCTTAGTCCGGAGGTAGTCCCGCGGACACGGCGTCGCAGAGGGAGCCCGATCCCGGACGCTGCAGGCCAGGCAGCTGGGAGGACCGCCCCTTCCCAGGCCCTGCGTCCTGGCAGGAATCCCAGGCCGCGACGGGGTCCGGCGGTAAGCAGGGAGTCGCAGGCTGGGCTCCCTGTCACCCCTCCCCCATCAGATGGAAGATGTCGAGAGCAAGGTACGGCCGCCCCGCATGGTGATGTTCCGGCCAGGGGGCAGGCTTCGTCAGGATCGTCTAGACGGACGACTAGATCTGCAGCGACGTCGAGGCAACAGGTCCGGTCGGAAGTCTGGGTCCCGGCGGTCGGGCGGCAGGTTGCCGGCCCATCGGTCAGCGCGTCCTCATCCCCTTTCCGAAGATGTCGTTGGGAGGGACAGTCGTCGGCGAGAGAAGAACTGGAGGAAGGTGAACTGGACGTCTATCGTCGAGGTCAGGATGGTCCGGCTGACGGGAACACAGCGCCTGTGCAGCCCGGTGAGTGTATAACTCCATTATTGTCTTATCCAGCGATTTTTATGTCGGGTGTCGGCGGGGGGGCTGCTAGCATAGCATCGGGGGCCGGTAGTGGCGCGGGCGGACGCGACGGAGCGGGTTTGGCAGATTTAGTGGGTTGCTTACGGGAGCTGGTGGGGCGCCTGGATAGGGCCGCGGCGCCAGTAGTAACGGAAGTGTCCCCTGCGGTAGTTTGGGAAGGCCCCAGGGACGGGGGATCGTTGCAGGCGCGTCCTGTGGTGGCGGTTAGAGAGGCGGTCGCGGTGTCGGTGCAGACTGAGGCACAGAAGGACGGCGATCGAGTGCGCATGGACGATCGTGCTCGGGGGGAGGTGTATGTTTGTTTTGAGGGTCCGTTGGGGGCGCATTTAAAGCAGGAGGTGCGTGATCGGATCTGGAAAGATGAATATGTTGAAATTTTTTCTCTCTTGCCGCTGGCTAAATTCAATTTGGATAAGAGCAAGCGGGATGAGAGTAAAAAGGACGAGGAGGAACGGCGGCGGTATAGGCTTATCCCGCAGACGTTCGTTAATTGGTCGCAGGCGTTCGCCATATTGGCTAGTGTGATAGGGGAAAAGGCGCCGGAAAATTGTTCGGCGTTATTTTGTTATTTTGATGCTATTGGGGAGGCTCATAGGGCGTATGGGGGTCAGGCGTGGCTGCGATATGACGAGCAATTCCGTCAGCGGAAGGCGGTTCGGCCGGCGATTCGGTGGGACCAGAAGGATATTGCTCTCTGGTTACGGGTTACGGCTCCGGTTAGGCAGCCCTTTCCCGGGAGCGGTGGCCAGGGAGGCCAGTCTAGTCAGAGTGGACCAAGCGGCGGGGGAAAGGCGGGGTTTTGCTGGCAATTCAATGAAGGCCAGTGCAAGTTTGGGGCCACGTGCAAGTTCAAGCACGTGTGCTCCGAGTGTAATGGTGCATCACACGGGGCGGCAAAATGTCTGCGGAAAAAGAGGTCCGGGAACCAGCACGGGGCTGGTCAAGGGGGTGTCGCCGGTGAGGGTGGAAAGGATGGCCCCTTATCTAAATGAGTATCCGGATAGGGCG
Source organism: Rhinoderma darwinii (assembly GCF_050947455.1). Taxonomy (NCBI): domain Eukaryota; kingdom Metazoa; phylum Chordata; class Amphibia; order Anura; family Rhinodermatidae; genus Rhinoderma; species Rhinoderma darwinii. The sequence continues at coordinate 3,804,267 of NW_027461962.1, forward strand.
GCAGCTAAGTTGCTTTATGAAGGGTTTAGTGTTGGTTTTGTTATTCCTCCGCCTCCTTATGAGGTTCCGGTTACGCGGAGAAATTTAAAATCGGCTTACTTGCATGCGGAAGTCGTGTCGGAAAAGTTGTTAAAAGAAGTTTCGTTGGGGCGCATGTCGGGGCCATTTGTGGAGTCGCCGGTGAAAGATTTAGTTGTGTCCCCTTTGGGTATTGTCCCTAAACGCGAGCCCGGAAAGTTTCGTTTGATTCAACATTTATCGTATCCCAAAGGTTCGTCGGTAAATGACGGGATTGATCACGAGTTGTGTTCCGTAGTTTATACCTCATTCGATAAGGCGGTGGGGTTAGTGCGGGCTGCGGGTCCGGGGGCGCTGCTAGCAAAAACCGACATCGAGGCGGCGTTCAGGTTGTTGCCGGTCCATCCAGAAAGCCAACGGCTGTTGGGTTGTTTTTGGAATGGGGCCTTTTACGTGGATCGGTGCCTTCCGATGGGGTGTTCTCTTTCTTGTGCATACTTCGAGGCGTTTAGTAGCTTCGTGGAGTGGGTAACGAGGGGAGTATCCGGGGTCGATTCGTTGATCCATTACTTAGATGATTTTTTGTGCGTTGGCCCGGGGGGTTCGCCGGTTTGCGGTAACTTGCTTCATGCCCTGCAGAAGGTGGCGAGGGATTTTGGGATCCCTTTGGCGCCGGAAAAAACGGAGGGCCCGGTAGCGACGATTTGTTTCTTGGGAATCGAAATAGAAAATGTCGCTGAGGGAGCTTCAGTCGCTGCTGGGGAAGTTGAATTTCGCCTGCCGGATTATGCCGATGGGGAGGGTGTTTGGTAGAAGGTTGGCGGCGGCAACGGCGGGAGTGCGGGCGCCGCATCATTTTGTGAGGCTCAAGGAGGAGCACCGAGCTGATCTTCAGGTTTGGGATGACTTCTTGGGCCAGTACAATGGTCGCTCGCTATGGATGGCCCCAGCGCAGGATACGAGTGATCTGAATATTTTCACGGATGCGGCTGGGGCGGGTGGCTTTGGAGCTTACGGGGGAGGTCCGTGGTGCGCAGGTCAGTGGCCGGCTAGCTGGGTGTCCAGTGGATTGACGCGGAATCTGGCCCTGCTCGAGCTGTTTCCCATCGTGGTGGCGGCTACCATTTGGGGGGACAGGCTCAGGGATAAGAAGGTCCGTTTTTTACTGCGACAACATGGGGGTGGTGCTTGCCATTAATAACATCACGGCGTCCTCTCCTCCGGTAGTTCAATTGTTGCGACATTTAGTGTTGGTGTGTTTGTCGTTGAACGCGTGGGTGGTGGCGGTGCATGTCCCGGGTGTACGGAATTGTGTTGCTGATGCTCTTTCTCGCTCGCAGTGGGACCGGTTTCGGCAATCGGCCCCGGGAGCGGAACGTCTCGGTTTGGCTTGTCCGGATCATCTATGGGATCTGGTATCGGTCCCGTAGAGCAGCTGTTACAAAGGTCTTTGGCGCGCACGACGTGGAGGGCTTATGCTGCTTGTTGGAGGCAGTGGGAGGAGTGGGTAAGAGAGTTGGGTGATGTCAATACGGATAGAGACAGGTTGGTGGCACTTTTGTATTGGTTAGGGGATGCCTGGGAGGGGGGGTTTTCAGTAGCGAAGGTGAACCGGTTTATATCCGCGGTGGCGTTTGGGCTTAAGTTGCGGGGCTTGCGGGATGTATCGAAGGAATTTCTGGTATCGCAGGCTTTGAAGGGGTTGCGCAGAGGTAGGGTGGAGGCGGATAGTAGAAGGCCGGTGTCGTTTGCTTTGCTGGGCTTGTTGGGCGGTTCATTGGCATCGGTATGTCGTTCTTCAGATGAAATGGATTTGTTTCGGTTGGCTTTCTCGTTGGCGTTCTTCGGAGCATTTAGAATAGGTGAGTTGGTGTCGCCAAGTACTAAACAGGCAGGGGGGCTGAGATCTGGGGAGGTGAGCCTTTTTGCAGATCGGTTGGAGGTATGGTTGCGTAGATCAAAAACTGACCAATTAGGGAAGGGAAAACTGATAGTTTTGTTCGCTCTCCCGGGGTCGGTCATGTGCCCAGTAGAGTGCATGCGGGGTTTTACAAAAAACAGGGGGCCTCCAGATTTGCCTTTGTTACGTCATGTGGACGGGTCGTTCTTGTCCAGGTTTCAGTTTGGAGCTGTTTTTAAAAAATGTTTGACGGCGGTTGGGGTTGCGGCAGGCTCATATTCATCTCATTCCTTCCGGATTGGCGCAGCAACGGAAGCAGGGCGCTGGGGGTTGGATGATGAGGGGGTGAGGCGTATTGGTCGTTGGGAGTCTAAAAGGTTTAAGTCCTATGTCCGCCCCCATATGTTGTAATTTTGTTGTTTATGCTTGCAAATGTTATATGGTGGTGCCTAACTGTGTTTTCCGTTTCAGATTCGCCTCCTTGTCTGGTGTGGTTGATGGGTCATTCGTACGTGCACTGGGGGGCTTTGAGGGCGGACGTCCGCCCGGATGGTCGCCAGTTGCGCATTCCGCGACAGGATGCGGTTGTGCATTGGCTGGGGTTTAGAGGTATGTCGTGGAACAGGGTGTTGGCGGAATTCCAGACATATGTGCGGCTTGATAGGGTTCCGGAGGTTTTAGTGTTGCACGTGGGTGGGAATGACTTAGGAGTCCGCCCCTTTCGTGAGTTGGTGCGGGATATCAAACATGATTTGTTGTGTTTGTGGGTATCTTATCCCAAGTTGGTGGTAGTGTGGTCGGACATAGTCCCAAGGAAGCATTGGCGGTTAGCTAGATCGGTGGAGAGAGTCAATAAGGCTCGGATAAAAGTTAACCGGGCGGTGTCCCGTTTTGTGGCGAAGAACGGGGGCATTTGCGTGAGGCATAGGGATTTGGAGTCAGGATTGGGGAATTTCTGGAGGAGTGACGGGGTTCATCTGACCGAGGTTGGCATTGATATTTGGAGCTTGGCTATAGCAGAAGGCATAGAAAGGGCGGTGGTGGTGTGGAGGAACTCACAGGCTTAAGGTGGTCAAGGCCTGTTTCGCGGTGGCGGGGGGAGTCCTTGAGGCCAGTCAGTACAAAATGGTGGGGGGGTCGCATCGGGGGTATGCGTCCCCCAAAAAAGGTACATGGTTGAAGACTTCATCGGGTGTTATCCCTTTGAAGTGGTCTTCTGGTAGAAGGTATGTCACTTGAAGGCTTCATCGGGTGTTATCCCTTTGAAGTGGACTTCTAGTGGTCGGTATATCACTTGAGGGCTTCATCGGGTGTTATCCCCTTGAAGTGGACTTCTAGTGGTTGGAGCCATCTGCAGAGGTGAACGGTGCTTCCGAGCTGGTTTACGGCTGGAGGTAATTAGTGGTTTGCAGATGGCTAATTCGGTGTGTTCTTGAAAGGAACATCTGAAGGGGCTTCAAGGACTTCCTCTGCTCGGGTTAATGTTAACGTTTAATTGTTATTTATGATTCTGACCCATGTTGGGTCATGTGAATTATTAGGAGGAATTCTCTGGTGGATTCCTAACTAGTTATCCGAATGTTTCGGATTTAAATTGTTTTTATAAAACTGTGAAATTAATAAACGGCTGCTGTGGCCATTTCACATCCAACCTCGGTGTCATGTGTCGTTACTAAATGGGGGTGGGGGATAATATGGTTTAAGGTTAACACACGACTCTACCTAGGCAGGTCAAGAAGAGGCTGGACGCAGCTGCAGGCTTAAGGGAAGCCGACATGACCGTCCTGGTAGGGAAAGGGTTAATGTTATGAGGTGAGGGAAAGTTCAAGGAGCTGAAGGAGGGACGGGGAGGAGTTAAGGGGGGCGGGGGGGGGGCCGTTACTGCGCTTCCCGCTGTTTCTCGGCATTGAGCCGGAAGCAGCGGGAGGAGTAACACACAGTAAGCAAAGCTCCCACCCTCCCACCCTTGTTTTGTTACTCCTTAGGTCTTATGTACGTCTGTCTATGAGCGTTGTGTTTTATTTTGTGTGCTTATTTAACATGTTTTTCTTTTTTCCGGAGTAGGTTCTGTTGTCATGGCAGCTGGCGGGGGGAGTCCTTGAGGCCAGTCAGTACAAAATGGTGGGGGGGTCGCATCGGGGGTATGCGTCCCCCAAAAAAGGTACATGGTTGAAGACTTCATCGGGTGTTATCCCTTTGAAGTGGTCTTCTGGTAGAAGGTATGTCACTTGAAGGCTTCATCGGGTGTTATCCCTTTGAAGTGGACTTCTAGTGGTCGGTATATCACTTGAGGGCTTCATCGGGTGTTATCCCCTTGAAGTGGACTTCTAGTGGTTGGAGCCATCTGCAGAGGTGAACGGTGCTTCCGAGCTGGTTTACGGCTGGAGGTAATTAGTGGTTTGCAGATGGCTAATTCGGTGTGTTCTTGAAAGGAACATCTGAAGGGGCTTCAAGGACTTCCTCTGCTCGGGTTAATGTTAACGTTTAATTGTTATTTATGATTCTGACCCATGTTGGGTCATGTGAATTATTAGGAGGAATTCTCTGGTGGATTCCTAACTAGTTATCCGAATGTTTCGGATTTAAATTGTTTTTATAAAACTGTGAAATTAATAAACGGCTGCTGTGGCCATTTCACATCCAACCTCGGTGTCATGTGTCGTTACTAAATGGGGGTGGGGGATAATATGGTTTAAGGTTAACACACGACTCTACCTAGGCAGGTCATGGTAGAGGCACAGATCCTATGTAATGTATCCACGGGATAACTGAATATGACTAAACATGGTGGCAGTCATGTGACCCTCCCCTCTACATACACACACATACATCATGTGGCACCTAGCATTAACATGACATACATGTGTTGGGACCGCATAGAGGACACATCCATGGGCTAAGTGAATAGGACTAATGGTAGAATAATGATGACCAACCACATCACTGTTCGTGTATTTACTAAAATGGTCGCCTGTCTCTAGGTGATATTTAAAATGTCTGCCTGTCTCTAGGTAATGTTATCATGTTGTTAATAAAGTTAGCTGTTTTTAAAAAAAAAACCCATAGAGGAGACAGATAGTTTTATGTAAGAGCTGCTTCTACACAGACCCTGACAGACATGATGAGAGGCTGCTGGAAGAGGGAATACTTATAAGGTCTCATGCACACGGCCGTAGCCATGTGCACGGTCCGTAATTACGGGCACGGATGGCCGCGGACTGTCACCCATGTTTGCGGGCCGTGCTGCCATTATAAAGTATAGGAGCACGGTCCGTAAATTCAAAAAATAGTCCTATATTTTGCGGTTCATTTCTACAGCCCATACACCTCCCTGTAAATATACGGGAAGGTGTCCGTGGGCCATAGAAATGAATGTGTCAGTATTTTTATCTGCAATTATGGATCCGTAATTGCGGATAAAAATGATGGTCGTGTGCATGAGGCCTGACTTCTGTTCCTCAGTAAAATGCTATTGACGGGTTAGATACCTGGACAGTGTTACCTGAATGCTGGGGGTCACATGGAGTGTGTGCGCGTGCGTGAATGTATCACATGACTCTCCCCGTATTTAGTCACTTCAGTTAGCCCGTGGATGCATTACTATGGACTATACTATTATTATTTATTGATTTTTACAGTGGCAACTGCACTGATATGAGAAAGGCATGAGAGCAGAATGTCTAATACATGAATATTAGAGAACTGTATGATTTCCTATTCTATAAATAAATTAAACTGGACAACCCCTTTAATAAATGTGTTGCATCTTCGGCTGGCCGTGTCCCACAGGGTAAAATCCAGTTTGTGACGTAAATTGTAGTCAATCTTTTGCACCGTGGGTGGCCCCGCCCCTCCTGCCAAGCCACTCCCATTTTTTTTAACGTGGCAAGAGAGTTTCAAAACAACAAATAAATCGCAAATAATTCGGCAATAGGGCGTGCGCCATAATTTTGGACTTTTTAATGCCAGAAAACTGGGGTGATGCCCTTCATAAATTTCCCCCACGTTCTCACACAGTCTCCCCTGTGGAGCATCATAAAGTTGCAAAGTCTGAAGGTCAAAACTAAAATGGAAAGTAGTCCAATGTTTACATCACAAACATACACTTCATAAATGATTGTAATAAACAGATGATCTACTTTATTACATGTACATAGGATGTGGTTTTAGCATACAAAGTGACTGCAAGACGTCCTCAAATACAGTAGTAACCACAGTGTATCCAAATCCAATGACAGCCGGTGTCTTCCACTACAGTGACAGCCACAGTGCCCCGATTACAGTAACAGCCACAGTGCACCCGATTACAGTGACAGCCACAGTGCCCCGAATACAGACAGCCAGTGTCCCCAAATACAGTAACAGCCAGTGTCCCCAAATACAGTGAAAGCCACAGAGCACCCGATTACAGACAGCCAGTGTCCCCAAATACAGTAACAGCCACAGTGTCCCCAAATACAGTAACAGCCACAGAGCACCCGATTACAGTGACAGCCACAGTGCCCCAAATACAGTGAAAGCCACAGTGTCCCCGATTACAGAGACAGCCAGTGTCTCCAAATATACTAACAGTCACAGTGCCCTAAATACAGTGAAAGCCACAGTGTCCCCGATTACAGAGACAGCCAGTGTCTCCAAATATACTAACAGTCACAGTGCCCTAAATACAGTGAAAGCCACAGTGTCCCCGATTACAGAGACAGCTAGTGTCTCCAAATATACTAACAGTCACAGTGCCCTAAATACAGTGACAGCCACAGTGTCCCCGATTACAGAGACAGCCAGTGTCTTCCACTACAGTGACAGCCACAGTGCACCCGATTACAGACAGACAGTGTCCCCAAATACAGTAACAGCCACAGTGTCCCCAAATACAGTAGTAACCACAGTGTATACAAATCCGATGACAGCCAGTGTCTTCCACTACAGTGACAGCCACGGTGCCCCAGATTACAGTGACAGCCACAGTGCACCCGATTACAGTGACAGCCACAGTGCACCCGATTACAGTGACAGCCACAGTGCACCCGATTACAGTGACAGCCACAGTGCACCCGATTACAGACAGACAGTGTCCCCAAATACAGTAACAGCCACAGTGTCCTCAAATACAGTAACAGCCACAGTGTCCCCAAATACAGTGACAGCCACAGTGTCCCCAAATACAGTGACAGCCACAGCGCCCCCAGACACTGACAATCACAGTGCTCCAAATACAGTGACAGCCCCCCAGCATAATTTACCTTGTTTTATCGTGAATCCAATCTAAGCAAGAGGAAGCATCACTTGCAGAGCAGACTCTTTGTTGGAGATGCTGCCACCTGCTGGCTGTACTTGTTCTATGTCTTGATATAATACTATCTCACTGATAACCAAGGTTTTCGTTCCGTTAAATTGTAAATATGACTGCCTGATTTGAACGATTAAAATAAATTTATTAAGATATTCTTAAAAATGGGCCCTTAGAGCCAAAATAACAGGCTCAATCATTAGGTCAGCAGCAGAGACCCCACCAATGAGGCGAGCGATAATGACTACCCACAGACCAGTCTCTCCTATTATAATATATATGCTGAATCCTAATGATTGACTAGTAATAGCGCCGTACCACGCTACACCTTGCGCTATGTTGCGCTCGTCCGGCTCTTAAAGCCACGTACAATACTCTGGTCAGCAATAGGGTCAAAACCTCCAAGGTTTGGTAGCAAGCCCCCTATTACAAGATCACTGACCAGTATTCTTCTCAAAGTTAAATTGTTAGTTGTAATACTCTATCGTTAATCCTACGCGTTTCAGAACCACCGTTACTGGTGGAACCTCATCAGGGATTATTAGTGTTAAACGATAATTTTTGATTTCAATGCCGGAGCGCACGGTTGTGTGCATTAATGAACCTCCCGGCCCGTGCACGATCAAGATATAATGGTCGCACACGAGCCGGCGAGGTGCCGGTCTTTTAAGCGGCTAGGGCCCGCCCCCCATACTAACATGCCCCCGGCGTACCACCAATCCACATCCGACACGTCACTCAGGACCTGTCAGGATTGTGGCACGCCTCCCATTTTCGGCAGCCAATAGGGTATATGTAGGACGACTAGCGTCCCTAGTAACGCTGGAGATCCAAAAGCGGATCTAATACTTCAATGGGGAATATTAAACTGTGAGTGGATGCAATATCCTAAGCAGAGGACAATGCGCCGAACATCCGGCCCAAAACCCCACTACTACCAGATTGCAGAGTAAACACAGTGCACGGCATAAGATCGTCTGAATGACACCACAGTTGCGTCTCGTTGTTATGACGACCACCGGACGCATACATATCAATGGGTAGGTTACAAGCATGTAACACCACTCCTCAACGATATCGAGATGTTTAGACTTCCACAGACATCTAGTAACTGTGGATTGGATGTAGACCTTCACATCAATACCCAACGTCTTCTAGGGTGTACTAATTACTATATCAAGGTGGTACATAACCATAGTACGAAGTAATTAGACAGCTACCATGACTCACAAAACCATGTATCCTTATAGTGTTCTATCTCACCCTGGATTTAGATTAACCCCTTATCGTGTATACTAAAGGGGACATACTCAACCAGCTAAGGGTTCCTAGACGTTAACGTTTGTGGATGACAAAACGATGTCATAGAAAACAAGCATAAGAAATTTGTTCGTTCATACCCAGGGGAGCAATGGTGCGCAGTCGAAAAATCCACTGTGCTTCCTTTTGAAGGATAATTTTATTCATATTCCCTCCTCTCATAGTGGGTCTCACATATTCAACACCTTGGAATCTCAGAGAGGAACTATCCCCATTATGAAATTCCCATATGTGACGAGATATCGGGGTATCCTCCTTCCTTCTGCAATCCCCTATATGATCCCGTATCCTCCTCCTGAACTCTCTAATAGTTTTGCCAACATACTGTTTTCCGCATATACAGGTAATCATATAGACAATGCCCTTAGTCCGACAGTTGATATACGTTCTGTTCTCAAAAATCCTTCCCGTACTCATACTCTTGAAAGTCGTGCCACATTGAATAGAGGCACACGCCTTACACGATCCACATCTATACGTCCCTTTGAGGTTACTATTGAGCCACGTAGTGGAGGGGTCCTGTCTACCCATATGGCTATGTACCACATGATCCTTGACATCCTTGACATTCCTACCCCTCCTGAACGTAATCAAGGGAGAATGTCCCACCAAATCTCCAATATCTGGATCAGCCTCTAGAATCCCCCAATAACATTGGAGGATTTCTCTTACCTCCGAACTAGCTGAGTCAAATGTGCCAATGACTCTGATAATATTGTCATCACTTTGCTTTGGTCTGGGATTCAATAAATCATCACGGTTACATCCTAGGGCGTTCTGATAAGCCCCTCTTAGAATATGTCTCGGGTATCCTCTATTAATAAATCTGTTTTCCAGTTCACATGCTGATATTTTGAAATCAGATACAGTGGAACAGTTTCGTCGTGCCCTCAAGTATTGACCCTTTGGTATTCCCCGTTTTAAATTCATAGGGTGACAGCTCTCCCACCTAAGTAAGCTATTTGTGGCCGTTTCTTTACGAAACATGTTGGTATGAATATTTCTATGTCTTCTATATAAGGGTATGTTCACACGCACTAATTACGGACGTAATTCGGGCGTTTTTGCCCCGAATTACGTTCGAAAATAGCGCCTCGATAGCGCTGACAAACATCTGCCCATTGAAAGCAATGGGCAGACGTTTGTCTGTTCATACGGGGCGTAATTTACGCGCCGTTGTCAAATAACGGCGCGTAAATTGACGCCCGCGTCAAAGAAGTGACCTGTCACTTCTTTGGCCGTATTTGGAGCCGTTATTCATTGACTCCAATGAATAGCAGCGCCAATTACGTCCGTAATGGACGCGGCATTCAAGCGCCTGCACGTGCCGTTACGGCTGAAATTACGGGGATGTTTTCAGGCTGAAACATCCCCGTAATTTCAGCCGTTACGGACGCCCTCGTGTGAACATACCCTAACAAGTAAATCTTTCACAACTTGCCCAAAGACCACCTGCCGAACAAGTTTTCGGCAGGTTTATAAGATGAAAAACTGCCAGGCTGCAAAGAAAGCAGCCCAATTTGCCAAGTTGGCAACCCTGCTTAGGGCCCTAAATAAATGGCAGATCTGTGTAAAGTGTATTTTATTAGATATTCTGACCACATAGTGGAGCAAACATTAACCCCTTTCCGTCGTAAACAACTTTCAGATTTTAATTTTCGTTTTTTCCTCCCCACCTTCCGAAAGCCATAACTTTTTTTTTTGCGTCTATATTGTCCTATGAGGGCTTGATTTTTGCGGAACGAGTTGTAGTTTTTCGTAGCACCATTAAATGTAATGTACTAGGAAACGGGGAAAAAATTATTTGTGGGTTAGTAAATTTAAAAAACAGCGATTCCTCCATGGTTTTTTGCGCATCGTTTTTACGGAATTCACTGTGCAATTAAAACAACATGTTAACTTTATTCTGTGGGTCAATACGATTGCGGCGATACCAAATATATATCGTTTTTTCTATATTTTACTACTTTTAAAAACCTAAGTGTAAAAAATACAATGTATTTTGTATGGCCAAATTCCGAGAGCCATAACTTTTTTCTTTTTTCGTCGATTAAGTGGTATGAGGGCTTATTAAACACCTTATTAAACACCTGCATTAACCCTTACTTCACCACCTGCCCGGGGCCACTTCCTTACAGTGGGGCTCTGTGAGGAAAGGGGGCACGAAAGATGGTCACAGGCTCTGTAGGGTAGCGGGGTAGCACAGGGTGACAAGCAGGCACTGCCTACTCTTCAGCTTCTTCTGCTGGCTGGGCTGGCACTGCTGTACAGGGCTGGCTTCAGACTGGTGGCAGGCACTCCTTCCTCAATCAAAGCTCTACCTCCTCAAACATACAGAGACACCCTTGTCACTGAGGGAAAAGACAAAGTGGGAGGGGCTAGTATGAGTGGGGGCGGGCACTGGCTGTTGCTTGGAATCCGTATAGTTTCAACGTATAGGTCAACGGAACAGGGCTCTGCGATGCTATAGTGCCCGTTCCATTCACCTAAATGCAGCTATATGGGCCCTATAGTGTTAGGATATCGGTGGACACCTTTATGAGTTTTACACGTTAGCGGTTTCCTGGAGTTATAAAACTTGCACTAAGTTTCAGGCTGTAAATTTCATTCAGAAGTATTGCAATGTATTATATTAGCAATCAGCATATTGTATGTTAAAATCCCGCAGTAGGACTAAAATAAAAACGTAAAAAAAAAGTTTCATGAAGTTTATAGAAAAATGAAAAAAGAAACTAGTTTCCCTTACAAAATGCCTGACAGTACAAGATTGGTATCGTGGCATCTGTAGCGACCTGTACTATAAAAATACAACATTATTTATCCTGCACAGGGAATGACGGAAAAAACAATGTCAGAATTGCTATAATCTCGCCTCCCAAAACAGCAAAAACAACTCATCAAAAAACAATGGTGAAAAAAAGTTGAATTCTCAGAATGAAGTGTTTTTAAAAGTTTTTATTGTGCAAAACGAATAAAACAGAAAATAACTGGATATGTTTGCTATCGCCATAATTGTGACGACCTCCAGAACAAAGTCATGTCATTTGTACTGCACATTGAATTCTATAAAAACAAGACTAAAAGTTGTTCAATACATTTATGTGCCCCAAAATGGTAAGATTAAAAAATACACCTCATCCCGCACCAAATAGGCCTTTATAAGGCTGTGTCGATGAAAAAACAAAAAACCATGGAAATGTGGAGATGAAAAGAATCATTATGTGCACCCCGACATGGTACCGGTACAACATACAAGGAATACACTTTCTAATAGGCGTCCTGCGGGCTTCTGCGCAGGTCAATTTAAATAGAGGGGGAAGAAAATATTTGTAAATCTGTCGTTAACGAGAATACATAAAAACATGGGATTTATTTTGTTATTGTCAAAGATCTGTTATCCATGTCATGTACAGATAAAGTACAAAGCTGCCTGTACCCGCTGCCGCCAAACAGCAGGAGATGTCGCGTAGCCAAGAACTGCTTAGTAAATCCGCAAATAACACCGCGTGGGATTTGCCACCCGGCAGCCACCATTGTTCAGCTGCAGGGTGCATGGGCAGCCTAACTGTCAGTTAGTCACATGGCTGCTTAACATTAAAGCAACAACTGAACAGTTCAGCCCCATCTGTTGTGCTACACTGCATAGTGTGACTATATTGTGCTGTGTGTAGTGTGTTCAGAGTAGCGCTTACCGATAGATGTACAGGAGATCTGAGCACTCACAACCAGGTACACATGAAAGGAAATAATGTGCAGGACATTCTCCTCAGAGATCACCAGTCACTGGAAGAGTCGTTACAACTCAACTGATCATGGCAGTTGGCCAACGGTCTTACCAACCAGTCCAAATCATAACGGGGCGTACAGCCAATCACTGCCAGACATGTCTGTCACATGACCTCTTCACTGCAGACAATTGTCTTTCAGGAATTATCTTTAAAACTGGACAAATATCAATTTTTATCAATAATCTTTTTGGACAGTCGTTTCATCCAAATCAAACAAAGCAGATATTATAATGTGTAAGGAAGGGAAATCCCATCATGAAAATGTTCCCGGTGTATTCATTTTCAACAACTGTATGTGGCAGTTTTTATTCCCAGCTCTGACATCAGGGGCTTCTCCTGGGGTGGAATCCCCGGCCAGAGCGTCGGCTGTGAGAATAGCCCCATTTGGGGTGAATTGTTTTTACTGCTTCCGTGTGACGGCCATTATAAAGAACATCCTTCACATGGCCGGGGAACCCTGCTGTGTGAATAGGGACTAATAGATTGTCTGTCAGTTTTACAGTCAGTATTGCTGCGATCATAATAACAAAAATCTATACATATTTGGTATCGTCGCAATCGTACTGACCCATAGAATAAAGCTAACATGTTATTTACACCGCATAGTGAACTGCGTAAATTATAAACGTGAAAATCAATGTTGAAATTGCCGTTGTTTTTTTTTCCAGAGACACGCAGGACCCGCTGTCACTGAACCCGTCAGTCCCGCTGACCTGACGGATACAGGTTTCAGTGCTAGATACAGCTGCTCTGTATACAGGATACAAAGTAGCTGTGTATCAAAAACTTTAAAATATCTTTGAATAAAAATATAATTACAAAGTTGCACTAGTTGCACCGATACACGTTTTATCTATATAAATATATATATATATATATATATATATATATATATATATATATATATATATATACATACAAATATTCCCCAGGCACAACATTCGATAAAATATTTGGGGATTTAAGTGTGCCATACTTCAGACACGCTATACAAATTGAATTACCCCTCCTAATACAAAAAAATACAACAGGAATTGACCAGATGGCATAAGTTTTATCCTCATTGGGAAGAAATCATCTTTAACCCCTTCCCGATATTTCACGTATCCATATGTCATAGCCGGGTAGGGGAAGTATGGAACAGGCTCACGGAGTAAACCCGCTCCGTACGATGTGGGTGTCGGCTGTAGGTTACAGCCGACACCTCACAGTAACGACCGCGGCATTTAATTAGTTAGAAAGAGGGGGCGACCCCCTCTAGCAGCTCATCGCGCCCCCCGCAATGCAATCGCGGAGTGGCGATGGTTACTATGGCTGCCTGGGGGCCTAGCAAATGCCCCCAGGTCCACCATCTTTGTGCTCCTATTAAGAACTGCCTCTGGCATCATACACTCCTCTTTACAACGCCCACTTGGCCATATAGTAAAACACGCCCAGTTGTCCATTGAGAAACTCATTAGCATAAAGCTAAAATAGGTCATAACTCCGTCAAAAATGATTTTTTTTCTAATTAAAAAACACTGATATAATCCACATTACAGCGCCGATCACATTATGTAGAAGATAGTGCACTTATAATGTGGTGACAGAGCCTCTTTAAATACACAGTGGCAGTGTTTTTTCAATGACTTTTGTTGTGTGATATCACGCTGCAGCAAGTTATCTGTGTCAAGATAAAGATGGCTACATCCGTACATACACGCGATCACATTGTTTGCATTTAATGGCATAAATTACATGATGCTTAGTACAATTTTTATAAACGCATCAATATCGTAAGTACTTTTTAAAAAAGAAAAAACTTTTTGGGAAAGTCAAGTTTTGTTGTTAGCGACACTGTAGAAAAGACTTGTGACAACATTAACTAAGAGATCTCATCCTCTAGGTGACCCGAGGGCAGCCTTTACCCACAATTTGTGTCAGGACTGGATCCGGATTTAACATGGGTTCATTTTATCTGAATAATTTTTTGATATTTCTCCAAACTTTTGGCTCTATGCCGTTGAAGAAACTGGTAATTGATCTCTCGTGCTTCAGTATTTATTATTAAACAAGATGGATTCTTGTGTCCTTTGTTTTGATGCCCTTCTTAACATCCATTGTTAATATCCTGTAAGATGTAATCCACGGTCAATATTTATACATTGGTTGTGAAATGTCTTGTCATTTGAGCAGGCTACCCTAGTTCTTATAAGGTCCCCTGTAGGTATTGCCTATATGGTGTGAGCTGGGTGACAGCTCCTAGCATTAAGGATGGTAGTGCCCGAAGAGGGTTCACAAAATGTTTCCTTTTCTGTATTACAATTCCCCTGTAACGTAATCTCGAAGAAGGTAACAGAATCCATGGATGCCGAGCCTGTAACATTGTAAATTAAATGTATTGGTTTTATTGTATTCCATAAATGGTGATACAGACGCCACATCACGACCCCTAAACAAAAAAAGATTGTTGATGTAGCGTCCATCCCACACAATCCACTCGTAAAAGGGATTATTGGCTGAAAAAATGTTCTCCCACCATGTCATAAACAAATTGTCCATGGAGAGGGAGAATTTTGACCCCATCAGGGCGTCTTCTATCTGCAATAAAATAACACTATCAAGGCAGAAGTAATTATGTGAGCGCAGATACTCCACTGACATTAAAATAAATTCTTGTAGACATTTGGAATACCTGGTGTATTTCCTCAAATGGAATTCCATTGCCTTGATTGCCGGAATATGTGGTATGCAGGCAGGGCCACCATCAGAAATTTCTGGGTCTCATACAGTCAGTGGAATTCCATTTGAGGAAATACATCTGGGTCCCCCATTATTAGGGTATTTGGAGAGTTTGCAACGGAAAGTCGTGGGATGGGAGCAGGACGCAAAGTGCCAGGGACTCTGTGAGCGGGCGGAGGAGTAGGCTAAGAGAACGGAAGGTGGCCGAGGCGGGAGTTGTGCCAGAGTGGATATGACGCTTGACCGGGGTCTGGGGAGGGGAAGGGGAGAGGGACCGGTTGGAAGGGGACAGAGGCCGGTGGAAAGGGGAGAGAGACCAGTGGGAAGGTGGGAGAGAAGGGGCAACATAAAAAAATAATTAAACTGAATCTACTGCTTTAAAACAGAGTCACTCACCAAGTTGCAGAGCTGGCCGCTGCTTCTGGCCCATGCATGGGTCCCATTCCTTTCTACAAACCAATTACCGCTGATCATAACCTTGATGAACGGCGGCTGCCCACTTTAAATTACTTTTGTGGCCAGGCCCCTGACAGTAGTACCAGCGGTACTACCCTGATGGAAGGCCTGTTTGCAGGGGTACTAGCCAACTACGTCACAGATAATTCAAGTTTCAAGACCATGCAAAGTTATGGATTTTTGGCATCCCATGGAATATGGGAACAATAGGGAATTCTATCAGTAAGTATTCTGCCTGTTTCTTGGCTAATACTCCTAATCCAATTCCTTCTTCTAGCAGATTTTTTAAAGATTCTTTACATGCGGTGCTTGGTTTCACCACAAGTTTGCGATATGTCGATTCATTGTCTAAAATGGTATGAACGTGTCTGGGATATAAACAGGAATCTAGAACAACTCCTGCTCCGTGCACTCCTAAGATTTGGAGGACACAGTTATACGCTGGATATATGGTGAGCACCTCTGTTTTTTCACCTTTAGCCCTTATGTGTATGTATGAACCTTTTAGATGGTTAATCTATACCCGCTAAGGTGGGAGGGTTGGTTCCAATGCCTAGTTATGGTGGTGTCTGTAGACTGGAGTGTGGTGTCTGAGGAAGTAAAGGTCCTTTTAGACGGGCCGATACTGATCATGAAAACAAGCGCCGATTGACGATACATCGTGATGCAAAGAGCAATCGTCGGTAATGTATGGGGGGGGGAAACAATCGTTACTACACCCAGACACCGCACCGATACGCCAGTCCAGCTGCCTCCGGGCACTGGACAATATTGCCGGAAGCAGATGGCTCCGACTACTGCATAGCGGCCGTTCGGCAGAACTGCAGCTCGGCCTCTATTCTTTGACCTGAGCCATCTGCTTCTGGCAGTGTTGTTCGGTGCCGGGAGGCAGCTGGAGTGGCGGATCAGTGCGAGGTCCGGGTGTCGGGCACGCACTCATCATATACTGATGACCTATCCAGTGGATAGGTCATTAGCTGTCAAAACGTGGAAAACCCCTTTAATACTGGCGTTTCATACACCAGTCCTATTAAACAGTTTGCTGGAGTAAGATGCAACACATTTATTAACAGGCGAACGACTCTTATTAAATGTGTCGCATCTTTTAGCTGCAACGCGGCCTGTCATCAGTACTTTCTACGTGCTGCGGCCTGCTGTAAGAGCCTGAGGGGATCCGGGAGGGAGAATCGGAGTGGTGAGGTAAATACATTTTTAAAATGTATTTTATTGTCTGATTGGGGGGGCAAACAGTCTCATTGGGGGGAGGTATGGGTCCGGCACGGACCTTTGCCTTGTTACGCCCCTCAGAGATAAATCTGGGCCGCACTATAAATATAGATTTCTGCTATAATTTACATCAGTTACTGGCGTAAATTATTGTAAAATTGTTGGCCATTTCTGCTAAGCCCCGCCCATTTTTTGGCCCAAAAAATTTCGACTTTTGTGAATTTTCTACGCTAGTAAACTGTTGTAGAAAGGTTAATATATTCCCCCCAAAGGCTACAGACCGTAATACAATATATATTTTTTTCGTTATCAACATTTTTTATTAGAAATTAAACAGAGCAGATAAAACATTTTCACAAAATTGCAAAAGTTTGCACGCAGTGCAATATAATAAAGTCAAACAGTAGAAATTGTTAGAGATATATGAACAATGGTAGGAGGTAGCCTCCCAAACAGTGAAGTAATAGGAAGTAAATAATAAAATCTAATGGTAAGTGACAGTACCATAACCATAACAGAAGTAGTGCAAAATTTAGGGAAACCAGTCCCAACACAAATAGCAATGACGGTTAAGTGCAGATTTTAACCCCTTAACCCGTTAGTGACCGGCCCATCGTGTTTCTACGTCAGTCACTAACGGGCCTTATTCCGATGCCATCATGGCCGGCCTTAGCTATGTGCGACACGTGCGGTCGCACAGGGCGCTGGCCGCCATGCTGTAAGGGGGGGCGCCAGTGGGTACAAGCCGACGAGAGGAGAAATTTTCCTTCCTCTTCACGGCTGTGCAGGGCCGCCATCAGGGGGGTATTACTGGTACTCCCGTCAGGGGCCTGGCCACATGGATGAAGAAAAGGGGCCCGCCGGGCTGCCGTCGCCCCCCCCTCGGACTTTTTCCCCCCCACCACAACGCTCACGGGCCCCCCCTCGCAACGCTCGCGCCCCGCCCCTAGCAACACCCGCGGCACCCCCCTAACAACGCCCACGGCACCCTCCTAGCAACGCCCGCGGCACCCCCTGCATACCTGTTGTAGCTTCACTGGACGGGGAAGATGCAGCATGTGCTGAAGCTCCGTGTGGAGATCCCGCTCCCCAGCTCCTCTACACTGCCGAACGGACCTGCAGGCTGGTGAGTATTTTACCCTATCCATCCTGCTTCCCATCCCCCTGACCCCGTTTGTAGTATGTATAAAGTTGATTAAAATGTTTTTTTTTGTTTTCCTAGCGTTTTTTTTTGCCGCGATTTTCGTAATCGCGGCAAAAATGGTGCAGTTTTGCCGCGATTATATAAAAATCGCGGCAAAACCGCGTGATTTGTGCCGCAATTACGAAAATTTCATAAAAAAAGGATACAAGACATGAAAAGTGCTGTTAGGCTATATTCTCACAGTGCGGTCAAATCACGTTTTTGCCGCGATTTAGCAAAAATTGTGGCAAAAAAATGGGATTTCACCGCACTGTGTAACTAGACTAAGGCCTTATTCAGATGGCCGCGTTCGGTCCGTGACATACGGAGCGTGTATCGGCCGTATTTCCCAGGCTGACCACAAGTCATGGAGCCGGACTCCTAGCATCATAGTTATCAGTGTTGCTGGGAGTCCCTGCCTCTCCACGGGAATACTATCCCATATTGTAATGATGCTTTCAGTACGGGACCGGGGACAGTATTCCGACGGGAAGGGAGGGACTATGATCATAGATGACTGTGATGCTAGAAACCCGGCTCCCTGAACTGTGGTCGGTCCGGGAAATATGGCCGATACACGCTCCGTATTTCACAAACCGAACATGGACGTCTGAATAAGGCCACTTACTTGCCTCCTATTTTTGGTGCGGATTGCGCACTGAAAATTCACTACAAATTACAATATAAGGCCTTATTCACACAAACGTGTTATACGTCCGTGCTACTAGTGTGATTTTCACGGCAATCGCACGGACTTATGTTAGTGAATGGGGCCGTTCAGACTGTCAGTGAATTTCACGCCGCGTGTGTCCGCTGTGTAAACTCACGACATGTCCTATACTTTGCCCGTGTTTCGCGCAGCACGCACACATTGAAGTCATTGGGTGCGTGCAAATCGCGCACGGCACACGGAAGCACTTCCGGGTGATACGCGTGATTCGCACTACAGTAGGTAAAGAAGAGAAGGGAAACCTAAAAGCCCCTCCTTCTTTACTGTGTTGTAACATCAAAACAGAGTGTCATAATGATGCCGGCTGCGCGAAAATCACGCAGCCACGCACCATATGCTGCTGGCACACCGAACTTTTCCTCGCGCAAAACGCAGCGTTTTTGCGCGTGCAAAACGGACACGTTCGTGTGAATAAGGCCTAAGGCGATATTCAGACCAACGTGTGTGAAATCAGACGTGAAGAACGGCCGATTTGCAGCCGTTCGGGACCCGTTTTCACAGACTTGAGTCTATTGAGGGATCCGTGAAAACGCACAAAAATAGGACATGTCCTATTTTTTTACAGGCCCTTCACACGGTCTGTTAGAACAACGACCATGTGAATAAGCCCATAGAAATACACGCAGCCGTGTGACGGCCATTAAAAAAACATCCTTCACACGGACGATTAACACGTTAGTCTGAATAAGCCCCAACTCATGTGAATGGGGTTTGTCAGAACGTCATGCACGTGCAGCATTTCACCCCACAAATAATTTTTTTTCAGCTTCCCAGTACATTATGCGGCACAATAAATGGTGCCATGAAAAACTACAACTTGTACCGCAAAAAACAAGCCCTCAAGTAAAAAAAATGATAGCTTTTGGAATGTGGAGAGGAAAAAACAAAAGTTAAAATCCAAAAAATGGCTGAGAAGGGAAGGGGTTAAATAAGCTGCATGCCTATTAGGCTATGTTCACACAATTCGCAAAAACATTCTGAAAATACGGAGATATTCAAGCGAAAACCGCTCCTGATTTTCAGAAGTTTTTTAAGCAAACTCGTTTTTTTCGCGGTGTTTTTTACGGCCATTTTTGGAGCTGTTTTTCTATAGAGTCAATGAAAAACGGCTCCAGAAACGTCTGAAGAAATGACCTGCACTTCTTTTTCGCGGCCGTTTTTTTACGCAGCCGTTTTTTTCTCATTGAAATCAATGGGCAGATGTTTGGAGGTGTTCTGTTCTGATATATCAGACGATTACGGACAGAAAAACGGCAGAAAATAAGCTGTGTGAACATAACCTAATGTTGCAGAATTGTAACGTATTTCATCCTTTACAATGTAAAGGGTTAATTTGCGGTAAATCCCCAGCAAATTCTGTAACGCACACATTGAGGAATTTGGTGCATAAAATCCGTATCAAAACCGCAGGTAATTCCGCAGGTAAAATCTGCACCTAATAGTGCGTTTTTTTAGGCTGGGTTCACACGTGGCGGAATTTCACTTAAATTCCGCTGCGGACACTCCGCAGCGTTAATCCGCAGCGGAGCCGTTTGTCCATTGACACACTTTAATTTAGCAGTGTTCGTTTAGACGAGGCGTAAAATTCCGCTGCGGAGCATAGGCTGCGGAGCGGAATTTGGTGTCCGCAGCATGCTCTGTCTGTTGCGGAGCAGTGGCGGACTCATGGCGGAATTTCTCCATTGACTTCAATGGAGATTCTAATTTCCGCAATGAAGTCCGCAGCTGTCATGCACATGTTATGTGTGCTGCGGATCCGTCTTGCTTTTTTAACTTGACATTTCTTCATTCTGGCTGGACCTATGTATTTCTAGGTCTACAGCCAGACTGAGGAAGTCAATGGGGCTCCCGTAATGACGGGAGCGTTGCTAGGAGACGTCAGTAAATAGTCACTGTCCAGGGTGCTGAAAGAGTTAAGCGATCGGCAGTAACTGTTTCTGCACCCGGGACAGTGACTACCGATCCCAATATACATGTATCTGTAAAAAAAAATGAAGTTCATACTTACCGAGAACTCCCTGCTTCTGTCTCCAGTCCGGCCTCCCAGGATGACGTTTCAGTCTAAGTGACGGCTACAGCCAATCACAGGCTAATAACAGGCTGCAGCGGTCACATGGACTGCCGCGTCATCCAGGGAGATCGGCCTGGATGCCGAAGGAGGGACGCGTCACCAAGACAACGGGCGGTAAGTATGAATTTCTTTGACTTTCACAAGGGAAAGTGCTGTCCCTTCTCTCTATCCTGCACTGAATAGGGAGAAGGGAAGTACTTTTACCGCAGTCCGCAGCAGCTAGTCCGCATCAATTTACTGCACATTTTGTGCAGATCCGCAGCAGAATCTGCAACGCAGATTCTGTGCGGCATTGATGCGGACAGTTGCGGAGGAAATCCGCCACGTGTGGTCATGCCCTTATACATTTTTAGGTGCGGTTTTTACTTTTTGATGTGGAAATAGGTGCAGGTTTTATGCTGCAGATTTTTTATTTATTTTTAAACTAGTCAGAAACAATTCGCAAGCGGAAACGCAATATAAAGTGACATGTAGCATATTTTCAAATACGCACCGCAGGTCAGTTTTTGTGCAGAAAATGCGACATGTAAATGAGATTTCTTGATCTCATTTACTTTGCTGGTCCTGTATTACACTGCAGATTTTCCGCACGAAAATACCCTCATGAGTGCCACAATTTCCGTTGCCCACCCCCGGTAATGGAGGGGGGCCCCAGACATCTTGGCTGTATGGGGCCCAGAAATTCCTGATGGCTGCCCTGTCTATAATAGACAGAGGTTGGCATAGGACGCCAGGGACATTGTTTGGCCTTTTCTGGAATGATTGATAAATCTGAATTACCCTGTATAGTAGTAAAAGTAATTGTTTGATAGCTGATTGCATCCTTTACGCGGCAAGAAAAATGGTCGCTTCCCGGCAGCACATCTACCTGTGTAAATAGGAGATGTGCTGCCAACAAGATTCAAAATGTAATACAACATATCCACAAGGCATACATATGCACCATTTTACATTGTTAATCCCCTAAGGTGACATGACTGTACTCATTATATATAGTACCAAAATGGAGAACACTGAGTCTAGAAGTCAAATATAAAATACTCATTTTTATTCCATCAATTCTAAAAGATTACATACAATATAAATTAAAAAATGAATCTACACAGATGAAAGAAGCATCGCCAAGCAAGAAGAATATTACATAGATATTCAATGTTGGTATATTACAAAATGCATGGTATGGAAAGCACAATATAAAAGTGCATAGTGCCGAGCAAATATCAAATGTTGTGCATCCTACCAAGGAAATATTCTACAGAGACTGTCATTAGTCCCCAAAAGGATTAAATATATACTTTACACTGTAGTGCAACGCTGCTCTTAAAGTTCCCAACTCACAATATAAAGTGCGAAGTGCAAACAATTCCAATGATATAGAGCGACATACTAACCCGTCATGCTAAGTCTCGAGGTTGGTGTCCTGCCTGTTTTATCTGTGTAGATTCATTTTTTAATTCATATTGTATGTAATCTTTTAGAGTTAATGAAATAATAATTAGTATTTTATATTTGACTTATAGTGTTTCTATTTTGGTACAATATTCAAAATGTATAGTGACAAACAATCATATTAACAATCGTATTAACAATCGTTCAACCCCACACTTGTGATTATTGCTCTGTATTAATGGAGCAACTGAGTGCCGATTGATATGATGTATTGTTGCCCAGCGCTTGTATAACGGGCAGAATATCTGCTTGTGTAAAAGTAACTTTAGTGACAGCGGCAGGCCACAATATTGCAAGCAAGTAATTGTATTACTTTGTACAACAGCTGTATCTCTATAGTTAAAGTACATTTTTTGCAAAAAAATCTCCATGTAGCCCAAGCCTTATTCATACATTTCCAGGAGTAATAACATAGGTAGGGTACACCACAGAGTTCCAAAAAAGATGCTCTAAAATTGTTATCTCATAGGGAATACAAATATATACTAAAACAGACATGTCAAGAGAGCCAATAACTTTTTAAATCCTGTGACTAACAGGTGACATCTCCTCTTATTGGAGTTATTCTCCTTCCTTTTCCTTTGCAAGTATACATTAGCCAATGTCTGGTATAATGAAATTGCAGCTTGATTAGGAAATATGCGGAACCCTCCATCACCTCCATTGGGTCTGAGTTGTGGTCAATAATCCCATCGATGCAGAGCCTAAGAGCGGTGCAGAGCCTAAGAGAATCTGATTCTGGAACCAAATAATGTACTGGAAATTATCATGTATCTGCTGTTTAACATTCAGTGGCAACTGAGCAATAAAACTTCCCAGGTATCAAAAAAATGTTGTGTGCGTTGTTTTATGTGGAGGGCAGTATCCGTCCAATCCATCTTTAGGAGGAAAGATAGTTTTTCCAAAAGGTTTGGGGCTCCCATTCTAATCAAGTTTGTAGTAATTGGGTTGATGTGTAAGAAGATTCTTTGTGCCAAAATATTTGTATTCTTGGGCAGGCACAGAGACAATGGAACAGGTTGGTGTCTGGGGTTGACGGTGGGTCAATATGCCTATCTGGAAGCCTTAGAGAGGTATGAGATATGTTTGGTGCCTAATGTTGTGTCTCATCTCCCTGAATCTTGTAGATGGTAAAAACTTATAGGCATAATCCTGAGCGTTTAATGTAGTGTTATAGAATAAGCTTGGAATATCTCATTTCCATTTCGTAAGTGTAGCTATAGAGTCAGCATCGTCCAAGTGTTTATGAAGCATATTCTATTGTCTAGTGATTTGACCTTTCTGGGCATCATGTTTGGAGAACCACCCCTATAGCACTGGATTCCATTCTAGATCTGTCCATTTAGGCAGGATGGTTTAAAGGTAACTGTTAGGGTATGTTCACACGCAGTGGTTTCAGACGTAATTTGGGCCATTTACGCCTCGAATTACGACTAAAAAAACGGCTCCATTACGCCTCCAAACATCTGCCCATTGCTTGCAATGGGATTTACGGTGTTCTGTTCCCACAAGGTGTCATTTTATGCGTCGTTTTCAAAAGTTCAAAAGTTTTATCGGGCGTTATCTATTTGATTAGTTGTGGCTGATTAGGTGATGGGCACTTTGAGTGGCCATGGGCCCCACAGGAGCCTCAGGCCCCAGGCCCAAACCGCCCATATTATAATTCACCACTGTATGTTGTGCCCCCTCCACCCCTGACAAGCAGTTAGGGGTATAGATTGGTGGGAGCAATTAGTGCCTTACTATCCACAAAGTTCATTCATGCAGTGGCTCTCTTCCTCTATTGTAAATACTAAATATGAAATAAATGTTCAATCAACCTTCTTAAACATGAATAATAATAATTTTTTAATCATCCATTCACCTGCAGCATGCCTTGCCCGTCCCGTTCCCGTCCGTTTTGGGATCCTCTGGTCCAGTTGCCCGACAGTAGCAACCTAGCAATATAATTGCGAATTTTAACTGTGTTCAAGACTATTAGTTTAAAATTTATAATTCATAACTGTGTTCAAGACTATTAGTTTAAAATTTATAATTCATAACCTAATATTCCTTCTATAGAACTACATACTAGAGCTAAAAATACACTGTGTATTTCTACTTAAAATAAGAACTACTTAAAATAGAACTGCTCATTTTTAAGAGTTCTGTAAGTTCCAATTCTCTTACTCGTATTTATCCTTGTAGCTTCAAAAGATTGATTAAGACTAATACAGTATTTATGCACATTCTCTAATCTTACAAATGTATATTTTAACCCTTTTTTAAGCTTTCAATACCTTACCTATAGCAAGCGCAGATCTCTCCGTTGGTTCCGTCGCTTCGCTCTTTGCTCGGTTGCCTTGGCAACGAAACCGCGTCCCGGCTTCTCTCACTGTAATCCAGCAATACACTGATTTCCACTGTAGCCCTATGTCAAATCATTTCTTACTATTTCATATACTTACCCCATTGGTCTTACCATACTATGTTAACCGACTAATGTATGTTTTTATATCCGTATATTAATGACACTGAGACGTTTGTGAATATTTTACTTAACAATGTATTTATGCATTTATTATCGCTGTTTTTCACTGTTGCCCCTTCGTGTGTTCAACTGCTCTTTTATATTTAACCTTTTAGCTTGTATACTAAATTTAATATGTACTCATTGCTTCGCGGTATGAATGAGGAAAAAAAAAACCGGGTGTGACGTCACGATCGCACCTTGACCTTTACAGATTTGGCGTTTTTTTCACTCATGGTAAATTGAACCTAGATGCTATATAAGCTATGTTGTTTGTAATTTGTACATGGCCTGAGGAAGACGACTGTCCGTCGTTGAAACGCGTAGCCACTCTTTCAATTAAATTGAACTTATCAATATCTTTGGATTTCGCTCCCATTATTCCCACCACACAGCAGCGCCCCTGGAATGATCCACAATTTTTCTCCTGCAATTATTTGTAGGACAATGGAAAGATACCCTCGTTTCCACATGCCTGTTCTACCAACAGTCTCTCTCTAAAATAGATAAATGTATCTTGATCTTATGGTTATAAACTGATTGTCTATTTTGGACAATCCCTTTTTGTTAGAAGGGTCCCAAAATCATAAGCTGACTACAGGGCATCCAACTGCTGGGAATTACAGCGATCAGCAGTTAACAATGGAGGACTCCAGCAGCAAGTGCTATACACCCCTGTTCATGTAATGCCGGGTCCTCCAGAGTGACTGATGGTTCTTGTAGCTGCTATATGCTTCTAAACATCGAATCTCCCTATGTTAAATTAGAGTTTGGACGCATTTTTTAAAAAGACTGTGGGGTAAAATTGACCAAACAAATTGCCCTAGGATTCTTGCGTAAAAAGTGGAGTACACGGCGTAGGCCAAATTTATTATATATTTTGGACACTTTATGCACCTCCCTTGAAGGGGCGTGGCTAAGAGGTGTAGGTAAAATGCACCAATTTTATGAACAGCGTGTGCCATTTTGTTTTGGTGCAAAATGTTGATGCAAAGTACAGCAGCTATACGTGACATTTTTATTTATTTAGTGCAATTTGAACCATTTTCACTGTCTTATAGAATTATTAATTTTATGACATTATTAATAAACCCCTCCCGTTTTTTATTTTCAGTTTTGGCTCCTTACCATTGGTCGGGGTCCATTTGCAGCATATAAATACGGCCTTGCCATTTTTGGAAATAAAATCAAAAGCTTCAGTACTTTCCAGGATTCTGGGAACTTTTAGAGAATTACAGGTCACGTAGTTTGCATTGAAGCGGATTCACTTTGGGAGTTCTTCACTTTCACGGTAAAAAGGTCTTGCCCCCCCCATAAAAATTCCAGTTGGTTTGATTCTGGTGACATGGACTACACATCCAATAAAGTATCATGATGCTCAGCATTCTGCTCCTTAGAACAGTACGCACTAAGAATTTTGGCAGACTAGAGCTAAAATAGCTGGCACATGAAAAACACCATTACCAAATGCTTTAAAGTAGATCTCTGTGTTTTGTAATTTTGTAGTTTTTATGTCCAAAATTCTGTGCAGATTAATTTCTCAATATATCTTTATAGCGGTTTCAACTTCGCTTTTCTGATACAGAGCTCCAAAAAACCCCTGCATAAACAAAGGTTTAAACATAACATGCTGGCAGCCTGCTGCCGCCACTAGAGGGAGCATTAGAGCTAACTGCATACTGTATTATCATTGAGTTCAATGTATTAGGCCTTGTCCACACAGTGCAGATTTGATGCAGACTTTGCATGTGTTTTTTAAGCCAAAGCCAGGAATGGAACCTGAACAGAAGAAATGTATAAAGAAAGGCCTCATGGGTCTGCTCTCCTGGATCCAATTCTGGTTTTTAGCTTAAGAAATAAATGCAAAATCTGCATCAAATCTGCACTGTGTGAACAAGGCCTAACAGTACGCAGTTAGCTCCTAAGCTTTTTCTAGTGGTAGCTGGCTGCAGGTATCCAGCATATTATGTTTTAAATCTATGTCTATGCAAGAGATTTGGAACTTTGCATCAGGAAAAACTGAGCTTAGAACCACTATAAAGAAAGAGATATAAATAAATGCCAGTTCAAAAATAAAAATTAAAAATCCCCCTATGGGATTAAAAAAATAAAATTAAAAAGTAATGAAAAAAATGTAATGTTAAATAAAAAAACTTTGTAAAAAAAAAATACACACAAATGCACATTTATTACAATAAATAAACTTTATTAAATATAAGTCTCAAAACATAAAATAATACACACATATTTGGTATTGTCATGAACGTAACAACCTGCACAACAAATTTATGGTATCATTTATAATGATCAGTGATAAAAAAAAACAAATAAGAAATAAGCGGAAACACTTTTTTTTCTGCATTTTTTCCAAAATGAAAATGAATATAAATGTATTGATAATGTAAATGTACGAAAAGCTAGCACCAACATAAAGTATAACACGTCCTGCAAAAAAACACAATGTATCATACAACTACGTCAAACTAAAAAGAAAAAAGTTATGAGCGCCGGGATGCAAAAAAGAAAAATAGTTTTGTCCTCAAGCCCACAATTGGCTGCCTTTAAGGGGTTAAGGAAGTCTGGTCTGGGGTCTGTATTTATTTAGCGGGTCTTGTCGGGGGTCTGTATTTATTTATTTAGAGGTCCCCGCTAAATGCATGTCAAAGATTCACAGTGAGCAATAAGAATTTAAGGGGAAGCAGCGCACGTACGAGCGCTGTGGTCCCTTCAAAACAGCTGTTTTATAAAATAGCTGAAATAATATGGAATTTGAACCCAGGATCATATGCTGGGGGGCGACCAGAAGGGCAACATATGGACTGGCGGCTCCCTAGGCGGGGTTACTGTGGCAGGCAGACAGGGCTGGCCACGGTAGGCGGACTTGCCCGCATTAAGAGGTGGGGTGCCAGGGGCACGTGGGTCCCGGCTCCTGGAGTGCAGTGCAGTGATGATATTGGGCTCCCCTTTGTTGTATATTAAATTTTGGTCAATAAAGTTGGCATAAGCCACAAAAATGTTTTACGATGAAATGCTGTGTATGTTTTTTTTATTTTGGGATTAGGAGTAATGGAGTCTCTAGGGTTTAGCATGGGCGATCCTTACTGTATATAACATCATTGGAGCAGTCTGCATAGTATAAGGGCAGCAATGTTTACACATCATGAATCCAGCAGTATATATTATATATACTACATGCTTACTGTTGTTATATTACTAGAGGTAAAGGAACTGTGGAGGTGGAACAACATGGGCAATGCCTGTCCTTCTGGGGTGTGTAACACTGTAATATTTAGAAATAAGATTAATGTTTTAGTATACATCCCGGCTCCACCAACACAACAGATTTTTGTGAGGCCATTTTGTGTTGTGTTCTGGGGTCCTATATTTTCCATGTATGCCCCGTCATGAGTTTATTGTGGGCACTACTATGCTTTGCCACGCCCACATTGCCTGTCACTACTTATAGCTACAGTTTAGATTGCTGTGCCCCACCCACATACAGTTCCGTTGCTCCGCCCACTGAATGTCACTATAGACTAGTTGCTTGGCAGCAGACTTCTTAAGATAAGATTCCATGTGATTTCCTCAGTCTTATCTATTCCAAAACCATGGAGAAGGTAAATAACCTAATCCTCCAGCCCCACCCCCTGTAATACATGAAATCCAGGGGAAATGATGTAATTTGCTCCATGTATACCCTCATCTATACCACAATTTCTACATTATTTCAGAAAATGTATTAGCCGTAGCAAAACTATGAAGATTGCATCGGCAGATGTTTCTTGTAATTGTTCCTAGGAACACGTGCTGTAAGGCAATAGTGCTGAGCACTGATCCACCATACTTTATACTCCTTACCATTATATCAAGTATTGTCTAGTTTTAACCCTTTCACTTCCTAACCTCATTATTGGTTCCCCTCAAGTAAATAGATTTTTAGTCTGAGACTAGATCTTAAGTTTAAACTTCATTTTATCTTCAGATAAGAAAACTTTGTCCGGAAGGATTTCTCTGGAACGATGAGAAAAAGGCACTTGAGTTCTCAAGGTAAGAACAGACCCCACAGTCTCCAGGATTTCTGTTTCAGACAGTAGAAAGATTCAATAAAGATTATTAGCTCTCATTCTCTATTATTTTTATTCAGTTATTAGGTTTATATTAGGTATTTGCTTTGAGGCAATTTTCCAATTTATGTCTCAGCTAAAGTGTCTTCAAAGATGGAGCTCCCCTTTAACCCCTTCCCAACTTCCACCGTATATTTATAATGGAGGCCAGGTGGGGTGGTGTATTGCAGGCTCACGGGCTGAGCACACTCCATAAAATGAGCGTAATGGCTGTATGTTACACCCAAATCTTTACAGTAACTAACAGGATCCCGCTCGCTTAACCCCTTAGATGCCAGGGTCAATAGAAACCGCTACATCTAAGCCATTAGAATAAGGGGGCGTCCCCTCCGATTTCTTTTTGCCCCCTCTTGATGAAAAAGCGGGGTGCTAATGATTGTTATATCAGCCTATGGGCCTAATGAAGGCCCCAAGATCTGCCATTTTTGTTTTCCTATAAATACGAGCCTGAAAAGAACATAATGTGCTGCAATACAGTAACATTGCAGTATATCATGGAAGCGATCCAAACATCACTGGTTCAAGCCCTCTAGGGGGACTAATACAAAAAAGTTAAATAAAGGTTTTCTTATATACATAAAAAAAATTAAGAGTTTAAAAAACTTCCCTTTACCAATTTTCCTCCAAAAGCAATGTAAAAAAAAATAATATAACCGGTATCGCTGCGTCTGTAAAAGTATTTAACCTGCACCGTGAACGCAGTAAAACAAGAAAACAAAAACGACTGAATCGCTGCTTTTTGTTCATCTCATCTCCCACAAAAATTGAAATAAAAACTGATCAAAAGGTTTTATGTACCAACAAAAACTGGAGCTCATCCTGCAAAAAAACAAGCCCTTTTAGGCTATGTTCACACGGGGTATTTTGCAGAGTTTTTTGACGCGGAAACTGCGTCGCAAAACTCGGCAAAAACGGCCCGAGAACGCCTCCCATTGATTTCAATGAGAGGCGCCGGCGTCTTTTTCCCGCGAGCAGTAAAACTGCCTCGCGGGAAAAAGAAGCGACATGCCCTATCTTCGGGCGCTTCCGCCTCTGACCTCCCATTGACTTCAATGGGAGGCAGGAGAAAGCGTATTTCTCGCTGTTTTATGCCCGCGGCGCTCAATGGCCGCGGGCGAAGAACGGCGCGATAATCGCCGCGAAAATCGGCGTGCAGGGAGAGGAATATCTGCCTCAAAGTTCCAAACGGAATTTTGAGGCAGATATTCCTCCCCCAAAATACTCCGTGTGAACATAGCCTTAGCTGCTCAATTGACGGAAAGATAAAAACGTTATGGCTCTCAAAATATGGTGACACAATTTTTTTTTATTTTTAACAATTACGTTTTTTTTTTTTAAAAGCAGTAAAACATAAAAACAACTATATCATTTTGGTTTTGCCGTAATCGTACTGACCTGCAGAATAAATTTAAGATGTCAATTTTACTGCATGGAGAACGCTGTAAACATGAAACCCAAAAAGCAATGGAGGAATCACAGGTCTTTTTTTTCCTCCTTTCTACTCCACAAAGACGTTTTTTTCCAGTTTCCCAGTACATTATATCGTATAATAAATGGTGCCTAAAAACCTACAATTCGTCCCGCAAAAAACAAGCCCTAATACGGCTATATCGATAGGAAAATCAAAAACTTATGGCTTTTCGAAATTGGGGAGGAAAAAACAAAAATGGAAAAAATGAGAAGTGGCTGTGGAGGAAAGGGGTTAATGGTACTTGTTATTTGCTTGGTTGGCTTGGGAATGTCCCGGTTTCTCAGTATGGATGATCTTTATATTACAGGAATTTCACTTTTCTATTAGATGTCATTTATTACATGTCACTGGCAGAAAGTACAAGAAAGTTCCTTTAATCTGTAATGAGGGTCCGGCATCCTTCATCAATACATTTATGGTGGGAATTATTCTCCAAGATAATAAGTCACTAGTGCTCCCTAGGTTAACCATTTATGACCCCTAGCAGACATGTCAGGGGCACTTAAAATGCCGGTACTCTTGACCAGGATGACAAGGCAGCCTATAGTCCTCAGTCTGCAGGTCGAGACCCTTAAAGACACTTCAGAGTTCATATAGGTCTGTTCTAGCAATAAACGCTTACATCAGATGCTTATATAGTCTCTTATAAATACCTCTTATACTATTACTTTAGGTACAGCAATGTGCAGATGAAAAAGATGCCCCCTCTCAGCAGCAGCAAATTCATGGGCTCCAAGGAGACCCTGATGACGGTGAAGTCAGTCCGGCTTCAGGAGAAACCGTCAGACAGGTAGTTACATAAGGTCGTCATACATAAATGCAACAAACAGAAATCTACAGCGGATTATTAGATGTATCATCAGATACTGCAGTTGGATTCGCGGAGTAAAGGTCCTTTTACACGGGCAGATTTCCTGCCGGCTACAAGCACTGATAATAATATGTTGATCTGCGCTCTTTTAAAACATTTAAATAAATCAAACATCGTGTGGTATGAACAAGCGTTGATACAATATACAATACTTCATCCCCATACAGTTTCCATTTTGTCGGCAGCACATCCCTTGTTTCCACAGGAAGATGTGCTGCCAACAAATGATGATTCTTTTGACTGCATAAAAGATGCGATCAGCCAACAACAACAAGCGTTTGCTGGTTTGTTAGCTGATCGCTGCCATTTTTACACTGGGCAATGATCGGTCGTTCAGCCGATCATCTGCCCATGTAGAAAGCCCTTAACAAAAGTTTACACGTTCTTTCTTGTTACATTCAGAGGGCTTAAAGGGGTTTAAATTGATGGACTATCCTCAGGATAGGCCATCAATATGTGATCCGTAGGGATCCGACACCTGGCACCTCCACCGATTCACAGTACGAGCAGTGGGCCCTGCGGCGCCTTCAAAACGGCTGATCGGTGGGGGTGCCGGGAGTCGGACCCTGACAGATCACATATTGATGGCCTATACTGAGAATAGGCCATTCATTTTATGGGACTGGAAACCCCCTTTAAGCCTAGTCTGACACTAGTGCTACTCACACAACTGATGGGATGTAACAGTTTAGGCAATCCTAAACATATTCAGCTTTAGTTACATAATACTGGACAAGTATTTTAAGCTGCAGAATGTCACCACAAGGGTTATTCAGGGTTCTTTTCAGGGCCAGATTAAGATTGGTGGGATCCCCAATCCCACCGCTGGGACCCAGTCCCCTACTTACCCTGTGTCACGCCACCACCACATCTAGGTGATGCTTATATAGTCTCTTATAAATACCTGTAAAACTCTTCTCTTATACTGTTACTTTAGGTACAGCAATGTGCAGTTGAGCAAGCTGCCCCCCCTCAGCAGCAATAGCAGCAGCAGCAGCAGCAGCAAATTAATGGGCCCCAAGCAGACCCTGATGACGGGAAAGTCAGTCCCACTTGAGGAGACCCCGTCGGGCAGGTAATTTGAGTACAGTCATACATAAATGCAACAAACAGAAATCTACATTGGATTATTAGGAGTTGTAACATCAGATACTGCAGCTTGTAAAAGTGTATATGTGTTATAGCTGAGAAATCACATTCTATGTATAATTCACTTAGTCTTAAAGAGACAGTAAGAGATTATTTTACTATTATACTCTTACGTTAGATGGGGACCAGGAGATAAATCTCCTGAAAAGACCCTTCCATTGAAGAGGAAACCTGAACTGGAGAATCTGAAAGATGTCAAGAGTGAGTATTATCCATGTGACTTATGCACCATGTGTCTGTTCCATCAAGACTTTGTTGAGGGGACAAGTGTATTTCCCTGAAACCCGTAAAAGACCCATTAATTTTCTATCAATTAACTGGGTAAACAGCAGATCCATCTTACTTGTCCATTCTCTTCCAGGAATGGCTTTAACCTTGATGGAAGAACAGGAACGTCTGTGTTTCACATGTGATTTTGCCTCCGTCTTCGGGTATGTCGCTTCTACAAAACTGGCAAAATATTCTATTCCCATTGACCTATAGATCAGTGCAGGGCGGACACAAACAGCAGAGGGCTCCTGTGCAGGAACAATATTTGGGCCCCTTGTTCTTCGATTTTTTTTTATATGGCTACTAGGCCCTCTTACCTACTCGGCCCCTGTGCAGCTACACAGGTCACAAAAAGTAAGTCCACCCCTGGATCAGCGATCCTGAGAACCTTAGAATAGTTATCCGGGAGTATTTAAAATACAGTAGGGCAGGCAATGGTATAAAATAATAAACTAGCAGGTATTCAACCTCTACAGTGCCCCCCCCCCCCCGCTCCAGCACTGAGGTCCTGTTCTTCACCGCTTTAATCCGGGAAGCTCCTGCAGCAGTCACGTGCTGCTCATTAGTAAAGGCTGAGGCAAATGATTGGCTGCAGCTGCACATGAACGATGAACAGCATGTGACTGCTGCAGGAGCTTCTGGGACTGGAGCGGTCGAGAACAGGACCATAGTGCCGGAGGGAATGTTACTTCAGTGGTTGAGTAACTGATAGTTTATTATTTTATACCATCCCCTGCCCTGCTTCCTTTTATGAAGGATTGGTTGAAATCAAGCCTATTCCCCTTTTGAAAGATATTATTGTAATTGTTTTTGGCAATAAACCTCAGAGGAGTATTTTTGAGCTTACTAGCAATGTATGTGTCTCTTACTTCTCTCCGATATATATATATATATATATATATATATATATATATATATATATATGATCTGGATCTGGATAAATTCCCGCAGTGAGTGTCTGTTGGAACACTCGTCTAAAATTTCACTCTACTATATTTTTAGCCATAACTTGCTCAACAGATCTCATCAGTGACATAAAAGATCCAAGAATATGAGGTGGAGTCTTGTTTTAGGGTTCTCTTCATATTATTACTTGGTGTATGGGCTACCCGAGACATTCCCACCTCAGCTTTATCCACTCAGAATAAGAAGTGTGTGTACAGAACCCCCAGATAACTTTTCCACTGTTCCTTGGACTGTATGGCTGGTGAGGGGCGGTAATGGGACAGAAACAATTGTTGTAATTATGATTTAGGGTTGACGGTGAAATCTGCAGTGACCGATGGTTGACTGACTGTGTTGTAGAGGGGCGACATCTGACTTCCCATACCAAAGACCATCCTGATTGGTTACTATGGACAAAACCTCCTCTTTCTGTCATCACTGGTTCTCAAAAATTAGGTTCTTCATATTTAGTGTCTTACATCAACTATTTTAATTTTTATTTAGATCCAAGGAACTTGATGATTTCCTAGTGGCTGTGAATTATTACATGTATTGTTTTCTAATGAAACAATCACAAGACAAAAGGCCAAAATCTCTACTGCCGTAAGTGTTTGTCACGTTCACAAGTAACAGGTTGTTGAAGATTTTCTGTCCGGATTTGCATTAGCAGCAAAGTAGATGAGATTTTTTAGAAATCTGATCTACATGCTGCTGAAATTTTCTGCACAGAAATTGATTTTCGATGCTTATTTATAAATGTGCAGCATGTCAACTTCTGCTGTGGAAGTGCACATGTTTGTTGCTGTTTACCCGATTAAATTCAATGGGGAAGAAGAAATTCGCAAGTAAATCCTAGTGTTGCACATGTTGCTGTGGATTACCTGTGGATTCGCAGCAAAATGTGCAAGTTTAGATAGTTCAATATGTTAAAAAATTATATATTTTCATCTCCTGTAGTAATGCTTTCCTGTCCCCGTTGGTCTGTGTACATCCGGCCTCTAGCGATGACGTGTCGTGACGACACGTAACTGCTGCAGCCAATCACAGGCTGCGGCAGTCACATGTGACAACTCTGGAAGGAGGGTCTACAAAGACCGGCAGAAAAGCGTTGCCAAGGGAGCGCCAGGGGAAGTAATTGTAGTAGCATTGGACACCCACAGCAGGGAGATCCACATGATTTGGTGCGGATTTGCCACTGCAGATTTCCCTACAATTGTCAGCAGATTTGCTGCAGAAATCTTCTACGTGTGAACTTATCCCAAAAATCTGGTCATGTAGAGCTGAATTATTTGAAAATGTCACCAAAAAAAAAAGGGGAAGAGATCCTATTATCCATAATGCTGGGATGGATCCTCACCCCCTCTATAAAGGCTTTTCTTACAATGCTGCTTGTTTGTGTTTCTCGGAGGCGGAGACCTCCAGAAAAACTGGCAGAGAAGTCAGATCTGGAGAAGAGATCGGAAGCAGCACTGAGACATCTCACTGTCAGATACTCTGCCCTTAATATTGGACAAGAAATAAAGGAGCAGCACCACATGGCATTTGAAAAGTATGTTATCTTTTGAGAATTTATTCAAAATGTGGTGTCTTATGTTTTGCCATTTAGGAATATATTCACACAGTGCGGTTTTGCTACGTTTTCTTACTGCGTGGACAAAAAACACATTTTTCGGCCACCTGGCAAAAAAACTATGCAAAACAGCACTGTGTGAAGACACTCTAATGATTAGACTATAGAATAGTAATAATGTTAATATCAGAACTGTTCCCTATACAAGAGGGGGGGGGGGGGGGAGTACCGGGACCCAATAAAAAAAATCTTGCACAGCTGTGAAGAATTTCAAATTTGTTACATTTACCCATAAAACACAGGCTGCCAATTATGATGGCCTGTAATCAGGGCCGGCCTTAGGGGTGTGCAACCTGTGCAAGTGCACAGGGTGCTACACCGTCCCAGCATGCAGGGGGCGCCACTGGGTTCTGCCTCTGCTCTATCCTCTGCTCCTCCTTACACATGAAGGAAACAAGAGCAGAGGAGGAAGCTCCGCCCACAGCCCATCCTGCAAGAAGCCTGTGAGTCTGTGTCACGAAGGGTCTGTGGACTTACTGGGCCGTACCTCCTAGGCGGTAAGGCAGCTGGCCTACAGAGTGCAGGTGAATGTCTATAGTTCGTATAGGTACCTGTGGCAGCTCAGACAGCAGCAAGGCAGGCTCGGCTAGGAATAGGCAGCAGTGTCAGACGTCAGGCGAGGTGAAGCAGGTCAGACATGGATACAGCACAACACGACTTTGGCACAGCACAGTGCTCGACCAGGGTGGTTTGAAATGCTAGGGACAGGAACAGGAACAAGTACAGGAACTGGAACAGGTACAGGAAAAGGTAACACACTAGGAGGCCATCACATAGACAAACTGGGGAACAACAACAGC
Organism: Rhinoderma darwinii; assembly: GCF_050947455.1. NCBI lineage: Eukaryota > Metazoa > Chordata > Amphibia > Anura > Rhinodermatidae > Rhinoderma > Rhinoderma darwinii. The sequence continues at coordinate 3,840,189 of NW_027461962.1, forward strand.
GCTCAGGCATCGAAGCAGGGGGCTGGACCCCTCTTATAGTCCAGGGTACCCACGGGTTAAAGTTCGTCAAAAGGTCCGGTGCGCACGCTGCCCCTTTAAGAGCGGGCACGAGCGTGCGTGTGCACTCTACGGGATCCGGCTGAGGTGAGTGAATGCGAGCACTGGCGTCTCCTGAGGAGGAGGCTGGGGCCAGCGCTTGCTGACTTGTGGCTGCGGCTGTCAGGAGGGGACTGGAGCTGACAGCCCGCAGCCACGGACATTACAGCCTGTCAGCAAGGAGAGATGGTAATTGTCTATGTGTGTATATGTGTCTCTGTGTTTGTGTGTGTATATGTTCCAGTATGTGTATATATGTTTCTGTTGGTGTGTATATATGTATGCCTCTGTGTGTTTTTATATATGTGTGGGTATAGTTATCAGAGTGTGTTATCTGTGGTGTTACATAGGACTGCAGTTAACATCTACTACATTATCTGTACTCAGAGAGTTATTACTGTGTTATCTGTTGTGTTACATAGGACTGCAAGTAACATCTACTACATTATCTGTATTCAGAGAGTTATTACTGTGTTATCGGTGGTATTACATAGGACTGCAGGTAACCTATACTACATTATCTGTACTCAGAGAGTTATCACTGTGTTATCTGTAGTATTACATAGGACTGCAGGTAACATATACTACATTATCCGTACAGTGTATATATGTGCCTGTGTGGGTGTATATGGGTCTGAATGTGAATGTATCTTTGTGCTTGTATATTTGTGCCTTTAATGAATTTGTATATGTTCCTGTCTGTGTAATTATGTGCCTGTGTGTCTGTATTTATGTGCCTGTATCTGTCAATGTCATGCTGTCACTGGCTGCCGTAATGTCCTCATGGGCGCTCTGCCCCTTGCAGTGTTGCTATGGGTCACACATGTTTCTGGTCATACCTCAAAACTCAGAGCTCATTGTATTTTTCCTGTCTTCGTGTTCCAGGAGCAAAGCATCAGCTACAAGGAGGCTCCGCAGATTCTTTGAGGTAACGGCATTGAATTTATATTCTAAGATATGTTGAACTGAGGTCGTCACGTTCTGCTGGGGACAAGGCGCTGGCGCTTTCCTTATTTCTTACATCGGGTGTGTTTGTTTCTTTGCAGTGTTTATACAGCTTCAGTGTCAAAGTGGCTTGGGTGACTCTGAAGCGTAAAAAGCTGGAGTCTATAGAGAAGGAGCTGCACAGGATATTCTGGACAGTACTTTCCCACACCAAACTGGAACCAATGAGGAACCTGTTTGAATATAGGAAGAAGACAACACCATCTGCAGAAGAGAGGTACAACACATTATTGCTGAACATTGGTCAAGAAATAGTCCTAGCTCTAGTGAATAGACAGGGTCGTAGCAATAGGGGGTGCAGAGGTAGCAGTCACACTTATATTGAATTTATGACAAAAAGATTTGTTTTGACTCAGAAAAATCAGAAGGATTCCTATACACAGCACCGCCAGCGAGCGGTATGAAATCCACCTCTCCGCACTGGCCATTGCCATGGAGAGTTCTCCATACATGTTCCACCATCAGGAAGTGTGTGCAAGAGGCATCAAGAAGAATGATAGGGCCCCCCCAGAGCAGTATTGCTTGTGGGACACATGATGGCATAGGGGCATTCATGTTACGAATTTATTGCTGGTTCATTTAATTATTATATTTTTGTTAGGTGGTTTGGTGCCCCCCCCCCCTTCTTTTCCCTTATAACTTGCAGTTGGTACTTACCTACCTTTTCCAGAAGATTCTGATATTCTGCCCAGCACCAGGTTACTGTCGCTGATTGGTTGTCTAATTACTGGGGAGATTCTTGGAAGCTTCTATTCTTCTGCCCAGCACCTGGACTTTGTCGCTGATTGGCCGTTTAGTCTGAAGGCGGGAAGATTTTGCTTTAAAAAAACCAAGCTTTCCCGCTGTTTCTGTCAGTTCCAGATTTCCTAGGACCAGGGTCCCCACTCTCCCTCCCTTTATTTCATTTCTGCTTGTCGCAATGTCTTATTGGTGGGGTTTTTGTCTTCCAGCTATTGCTGGGTGGATTGAGTTTTAAACTGGTTTATTATTATTATTGTGATTTTTAATTTATAATGGTTTTAATTATTTATTTGGTTCAAGTATTTATCTTATTGATTCAAGTATCAATATCTTTTGGTAACCCTTAATAAAAACATTGCGGCCTTTTTTATCCACATATTTTGTCTGGTGTCTTTAATTCTGTTATATTAATGTATGAATTTGGGCCTTGTGCCATCATGTTTCGCAGTATGAGATCCCATCTATGCAGTCCTAGATTTTAATGTTGTCCCGGGTGTCCCCTTGCCTTTTCCACAGAGTGGGCATTGTTTGGCGCTATTTGGGCACTATCAGAATATGTGAATAAGTATGGCATCTCGGAACGGTTTTCCACTATGCGGGCAAGGTTTGATTATGTAGGCTAGTATAACACTGTTGATACTGGTATGATGGTGGCACCATTTGGGCCCATTACGGTGCTACATAGGCATTGCATAATTATGTGGGCACAGTATGGCAGTTTGGGCAGTATTTTGAACTGTGTAAGCAAGTATGACACTGTGTGGGTACTGTTTGGCTTTATGAGGCACTATGTTTTGGCAAAATAGAAGACATAGCCCTAACTTGGCACTTTATGTACTAGCTGCAGTGTGTGGACTTGATGGGCACTATCTGGTCAGTTGTTTCCTATTTAATCTGGGCACTGTGCAGCACTCTCTGTCCAGGTACTATGTGGCACTGTATTCATATATAAATATGGTAGTTACTAGGAGGGGCCACATTTTAAGAGACTTGCCATGGGACATTAAACAAACTGCAAAGTGCTCTCCCTTTTTTCTTTATCAGAATTGTGTGGGTGGGGGGGGGGGGGTTATGCAAGACAGTGATAGGTTCGGGTATAAAAGTAATATCCCACATATGGATTGTGTATGTGCCAAGCATGTGAAAGCAGATACGAGCTCTTCACCTCATACTCTTTTCTCTTCTGTCTCCAGTCTCGGCATAACAGGAGCGCCATCGAGGATGTTCAACCTACAGGATTTAACAACTAAAAAACCTGGTTGGAAGAAGAAGATCTCAGAGAATCGCACCTAGTGAGCCACAGAGGCAAATGACTATTACTACCGGACATGGATTTTATATGGACATGACAAGATTTACTAGATATGGACTTTTTACCGGATTTGACAATTACAATCGGATATGACTTATACTACTGGATATGACTTATACTATCGGATATGACTTATACTACCGGATATGATTTATACTACCGGATATGACTTATACTACCGGATATGACTTTTTACTGAATATGGAATTTCAACTATGATTTGGGTCATCACCACCAGCAGAGCAATCTAAGCCAACCCTCCACCAGCAGAGCAGACTGTGTTATAATACCACCAGCAGAGCAAACTGTGCATCCATCACACCAATAAAGCGGCTATGTCACCATCACACCAGTAGCGACGCATTTCCAACAGTCTACTGGCTACGCTGACATTGTCACCAGTCGGCTAATAACATCCAACTTTAAGCACAATTCAATTTGTGTGTCTAATTATTTATCTTAGTTTGCTTTTGGCCATTGAATTTACTCTTTCACAAGATCAGTACATTTCTCCCCTGCTGCTGTGATTATCCCCATGACCTGACTGATTCGGGTGTGTTCACACATTGCAGTCATATTATAATTTTTTTCGGTGTTTTCTTCAACAATTGCAGCAAAATGCCGCAGTTGGGCAGCGCTTTAGTGAAAATCATGCCAATAATCGCAGGAGTATCATCGGCAGCGAGATCACAAAGTCAAGTCGTCCTTGTCTGCCTAGAACTGATGAGTGAGAAAGTGCGTGCTCGCACGCATGTGCGCAAAGCTACGAAGTCGCTGCCGACAATACTCCCACCGCCACATCACAGAAGCAGAAGAATTCACATTCTTCGTCTCAACTTCTGCTACGTGGCGGCGGCTTTTGTCAAACAATGGGGGAAGCCGCTGTGACACTGTCCATAGCTGATTGGACAGTATCACAGTGATAAGTAACACACCCCATTGACTGTTCAGGGGGTTGTTTACATATTGGGCGCCAAATATAACGGCACCGATATCTAAATAACGGAGGAGGATAGAAAAAAAAACGTAAAGTAAGAGAAGGTTTGTGCAGCCCTGCCTATTACCTTCTGCACTCATATTCACATGTATGGGCAGGTGAAAGGTTCTCTTTAAAGATTTTAGACTTTCTCCAGTCTTGGCCTAATAGGAGCGCTAATGAGGATATTCTATTCCAGTATTTGACACCTAAAGAACCTGGTGAGAAGAAGGAAGATCTCAGAGAATCACACCTAGTGAGCCACAGGGGCAAACACATATTTATACTGGATATGGACATTAGACAAACATGACATTTTTTTTTTACTGGATATGGACTTTTTATTGGATTTTACAAATAGTATCGGATATGACTTTTGATAGTGGATATACATTTTTTTACTGAAAATGGACTTATAAATATTATTTGAGAAAATAAATTGGTCAACTCTCTACCAGCAAAGTAGGCTAAGTCACCCTTCCACCAGCGGAGCAGACTTTGTTACCACCCCACCATCAGAGCAGACCGTGTCTCCATCACCCTAATAGAGTAGGTTATGTCACCACTTATACAGCAGCGCACACATTTCCAGCAATCTACTGGCTACGCTGACATTGTCACCAGTCGGCTAATATCATCCAACTTTAAGCACAATTCAATTGCTTTTTGGCCATTGAAGTCACTCTTTCATAAGATCAGCACATTTCTTCCCTGCTGCTGTGATTATTCCCATGACCTGACTGATTTGGGTGGTAAATTGCTGCAAAATGCTGTAGGTGGGCAGTGCTTCAGTGAAAATCATGGCAATAACTGCAATATGACTACAACTTCTGAGTTTACCCTTGCCAACTATTCTATACCTGCCGCAGGGGTGAAGTTGTTGTTAGGGTTTTTAAACCCTTCCTGACATGCGCCATATATATACGCCAGGGACATTGTTTGGCCTTTTCTGGAATGATTGATAAATCTGAATTACCCTGTATAGTAGTAAAAGCAATTGTTTGTCAGCTGATTGCATCCTTTACGCGGCAAGAAAAATGGTCGCTTCCCGGCAGCACATCTACCTGTGTAAATAGGAGATGTGCTGCCAACAAGATTCAAAATGTAATACAACATATCCACAAGGCCAGGGCCGCCATCAGGGGGGTATTAGGGGTACTGGTGTGAGGGGCCCGGCCAAACCTAATTGAAAGGGGGGCCCGGCAACTGGCGCGATTTGCCATTGGTAGAAAAAAACGGGCCCCTGCAATGGGCCCGTTTTTTTCACCACAGAATGTCGTGAGCTGCGGGCCCCCCTCTCGTCATGGGGGCCGTCGAACTGCCCTCGCGTGCACAAAGAAACTCCCGCGCGTGCGCACTCGCGAGCGTCCGCGAGCACGCACCCACGAAAGCCCGCACTTGAGACCGCCCGCGCGCGCACCCGCAAAATCACAGAAGCGCGCACCCGCGAACAAAGCGCGCGCACCCGCGAACACACACATGGACACAACTTACCTGGAGCCTGGCTGGAGGTGAAGGACTGGACGTCTGGACCGAAGACATCGCCTGAAGAGGACTGGAGTGGGAGCAGCTCTTCAGACACAGTGAGTAAAGTGTCTGAAAGTGCTGTTTAAGTATGGCCCTGTTCACACAGAGTATTTTGCAGGCAGAAAAAATTCTGCCTCAAAATTCCTTACAGAATTTTGAGGCAGATTTTGACCTGCCCACACTATCTTGCCGCTTTTTTTGCTGCGTTTTTTGCCCGCGGCGATTGAGGACAGCAGACAAAAACGCAGCGAAAAATGCATTTTCTGCCTCCCATTGATTTAGATGGGAGATCAGAGACGGAACCGCGGCAAGAAAGGATGTGCTGCTTTTCCTTTTTTCCGCGACTGGCTCCCATTGATTTCAGATTAAATCAATGGGAGGCGGTTTTGGAAGTTGTTTGGTGCTGATTCTGACGCAGTGTCCGAGTCAATATCAAGGCCCAAAAACTCTGTGAACTGGGCCTTATTGTTAGGGCTTATTCAAACGAACGTGTAATACGTCCGTGCAACGCGTGTGATTTTCACGCGCCTGGCACGGACCTATGTTACTCTATGGGGCCGTGCAGACTGTCAGTGATTTTCACGCAGCGTGTGTCCGCTGCGTAAAACTCACGACATGTCCAATATTTGTGCATTGTTCGCGCATCACGCACCCATTGAAGTCAATGGGTGCATGAAAATCCCGCCCAAAACTTCCGCAGCCGTATAAACTATGAATGAAAACAGAAAAGCACCACGTGCTACAAACATACAAACAGAGTGTCATAATGATGGCGGCTGCGCGAAAATCACGCAGCCACGCATCATACGCTGCTGCCACACGGAGCTGTTATGAACCTTTTGCATGCACAAAACGCCACGTTTTTTTGCGCGCGCAAAAAGCACACGCTCGTGTGAATCCGGCCTTAGGGTAGGAACACACTAGGCATGAACGCTGCGGATTTTATGCAACACATTTTATTGTGGAAAATCTGCAGCGTATCACAGTCGCAGCAGAGCGGGTGAGATTTGAAAAAATCTCATCCACACGCTGCAAAAAAAATGGACCTGCAGTGTGGCTTTTTAAGTCGCAGCATGTCAATTTATTCTGTGGAATCGCTGCTCCTCTGTTGCGGAAATGCTGCGGTTCTGCTGCAAAAATCACACATGAGAACAAAAAAAGGTACTTTTTTAAATTGATAAAAAAGTTTAGACTTGCCCCGGCCGTAGTCCTGGTGACGCGATCCTCTATTCTTAGCGCAGCCCCGCCTCCTGTCATGACGTTTCATCCCATGTGACTGCTGCAGTGGTCACATGGTCTACAGCATCATCCCAGGAGGCGGGGCTACGTTCAGAAGAGAGAGATGCGTCACCTAAACTACGGCCGGGGTAAGTCTAAACTTTTTTTCTCCCTGCAGGATTCCCGCAGTGGACATGCCTCACGAACTCAACGCAAACAATGCACAAATATCGGACATGTCGTGAGTTTTACGCAGCGGACTCACGCTGCGTGAAAATCACTGACAGTCTGCACTGCCCCATAGAGTAACATAGGTCCGTGCGAGGCGCGTGAAAATCACGCGCGTTGCACGGATGTATTACACGTTCGTCTGAATAAGCCCTAACAATAAGGCCCAGTTCACAGAGTTTTTGGGCCTTGATATTGACTCGGACACTGCGTCAGAATCAGCACCAAACAACTTCCAAAACCGCCTCCCATTGATTTAATCTGAAATCAATGGGAGCCAGTCGCGGAAAAAAGAAAAAAGCAGCACGTCCTTTCTTGCCGCGGTTCCGCCTCTGACCTCCCATTGAAATCAATGGGAGGCAGAAAATGCATTTTTCGCTGCGTTTTTTGTCTGCTGTCCTCAATCGCCGCGGGCAAAAAACGCGGCAAGATAGTGTTGGCAGGTCAAAATCTGCCTCAAAATTCGGTGCGCGGTTCCAGGCGGTCGCCGGTGCGCATGCGCGATCGGTCGCACGGGCGGCGGTGTTTGACGACCCCCATGCTACCCAGGGCCGCCATCAGGGGGGGTATTAGGGGTACTGATGTGAGAGGCCTGGCCAAACCTAATTGAAAGGGGGGCCCGCAGCTCATGACATTCTGTGGTGAAAAAAACGGGCCCCATTGCAGGGGCCTGTTTTTTTTCTACCAAAGGCAAGTCGCGGCAGTTTGCCGTGCCCCCCTTTCAATTAGGGCTTGTGAAGTGAGCGCTGATTGGAGGAGCAGCAGCAGGTGCTTCTGTCTGCTCCACCAATCGGCACAGCCTGTACTGCAGTGTCACTCAGAGCCTCACGCAGCTCCTTCCTGCTGTGCTGCTGCCACAGAGAAGACTCCTCCACGGAGCTCCAGAGTCAGGTAAGAGCAGAGGCTTTAGCTTAATCTATGTTTATTTGTGTGCTGTGTGAGGGAGGAGGAAAGAGGGAAGGGGTTAAGTGATGTGTAACAGGATGTTTTTTTTGTTTGTTTTTTTAAAAGATCGATTTTGTGGGGGAGGGGAGACTAGGTTATAGGTGATTTAAGTGTGTATTTTTTACAGATCGATTTTGAAGGTGAGGGGACATTGCCCTAAATGCTATAGGAGTGGGGGGATTCTTTATACATGTATTTTGTGGGGAGGGGGACTTCTGTATAGTTTATTTTGTGGTGTAGGAGCTTATTATGAATCATGGGGAGGGGAACTTAGCGTTCTGTATGGGGAGAAAGGATTCTTTAGGGTACGGCCACACGGAGCGGCCCTCACACTGTCGCAACGCGGCCAACAACCGCGCTGGCACTATGTAGGAGCGGCTGTCAAATACCTCGTTAAGGGGTATTCCGGTTACATTCCCATGCGCACTGCCGCTCCATTCATTCTCTATGGGAGCGCCGGAGATAGCCGAGTGCAGTGTTCTGCTTTTTCCGGTGCTCCCATAGAGAACCCGGTGAAGTTCGGTTCGGTTGTCCGGGTTCGCTCATCTCAAAGACACTCCGTTTGCATGTTTGTAAACAGAAAAGCACGTGGTGCTTTTCTGTTTACATTCAGAGTTTGACAGCTCTTGCGCGAATCACGCAGTTCGCAGGGAAGCGCTTCCGTGCGGCATGCGTGGTTTTCACGCACCCATTGACTTCAATGAATGCGTGATGCGCGAAAGACGCCCAAAGAACGGACACGTTGTGACTTTTTTTCAGCGGACTCACACTGAGTAAAAATCCCGCACATGTCCGCACGGCCCCATAGACTAATATAGGTCCATGCATTGCGCGTGCAAATCACGCGCGTTGCACGGACGTTTTTCCCGTTCGTCTGAATAAAGCCTTAGGCTGGATTCACACGAGCGTGTGCTTTTTGCGCTTGCAAAAAATGCAATGTTTTGCGTGCGCAAAAGGCACTTGACAGCTCCGTGCGGCAGCAGCATATGATGCGCGGCTGCGTGGTTTTCGCGCAGCCGCCATCATTATGACACTCCATTTGGATGTTTGTAAACAGAAAAGCACGTGGTGCTTTTCTGTTTTCATTCATCCTTTTGACTGCTGTTGCGCGAATCAAGCTGTTCGCACGTTAGTGCTTCCGTGTGGCATGCGTGGTTTTGACTTCAATGGGTGCGTGATGCGCAGAAAACGCTCAAAGAACGGACATGTCGTGACTTTTGCGCAGCGGACACACGCTGAGTAAAAATCACGCACATGTCTGCACGGCCCCATAGACTAATATAAGTCCGTGCCACGCGTGTGAAAATCCCGCGCGTTGCACGGACATATATCCCGTTCGTCTGAATAAGCCCTTAGAGATAATATTTGTGGGAAGAGCAACTTGATTATAAGGGTAGGAACACACAGGGCGGATACGTAAAACCACACAGTGTATACGTCCTGAGAACCGCAGGGAATTTCACCTGAAAAACAGCACCAAATTTTGGTGTAGTTTTTTTGGCGGAAAGACTGCAGAAATAAATTTAAAAAAAAGCTAATACTCCCGGCCGTAGTCCCTCTCTCTCTCTGAGCGTAGCCCGACCTCCTGCGATGACGCTGTAGTCCATGTGACCGCTGCAGGCTTTGATTGGCTGCAGCTGTCACATGGGATGCATCGTCATCCCTGGAGGCCGGGCTACACTCAGAACAGAATACGCATCGCTATGACTACGGCCGGGTGTATTACCCTTTTTTTCATTGATCTTCTCCTTTGTGAACACTGACCAAATACCATTATAATTGGTCAGAAACTGGCGAATCATGATGATAATTGGCTAAACTAAATAGGCCTGTAATGGGGGTATAGTCAGGCTTAGTGCCTAGGGCAGCGTGAGTTGTAAATACGGCCCTGCTAAAGACGCAGATACTATTGAACACTATAGCGGAGCAGGGAGGTATCTCACTGCTCTGCGATCTACTAGGCTGGTGGTTCCCAACATGAGGTTCCCATGAGAACCCTCCAGGGGTGCCGCGACACCCCTCTGGACAACTGCCACGGACGTGCTTTCTCTCCTCCTCACAGCGCGAAGTAGATGTGAGGAAGAGATTTTTTGCAGAACCCCTGTAGATAGCCCCCCCCCCCCCCGACTAAATGGACAGAGACGTCAGGGGCTTCTCCTGGAGTGGAATCCCCGGTCACAGCGTCGGCAATGCTGAGGACAGGGATTCCGCTTCAGGAGTTAGTTGCCCGATGTCACTGTTCAAATATGTACAGAGGCATCAAGCACTCCGTCAAGGAGCGGAATCCCCAGCCACAGGGAGCTACAGTGGCGCTATCTACAGGAAGGGAGTGCTACCTACATGGGGGCTGTGTGGCACTACCTACAAGGGGGCTGTGCGGCAAGGGGGGGATTTGTGGCACTAATTACTAGGGGTGCACAATGCATCGAAACTTCGATACTGTTTCGATACTGTGCATCCCCAAATGGTTCGAGCCACACAGCTAAGTATAGTAATGCATGATGAATGAGAGCGGGGCTGCGGCTGTGTAATACAGCCATTGCCCCGCTCCTGAGTCTTGACAAGTGCGCGCCGCGAGGATGATGCGATGCGGCCAGCACTGCACTAATGAGCGGCGGCACTGAAAACAGAACATGGCGGCCGCACTGCTCACCTCATGCTGACCGCGCGTGCACTTAATGTCAGGAGCGGGGCAATGACTGTATTACACAGCCGCAGCCCCGCTCTATAACGGCGGAGATCAGAGAAACCGCTCATCTCCGCCGCTATTCTCCTGAATGCTGCGATCAAAGCTGACTGCAGCATTCAGAGGAAAGTGAGGAGGGGGGAATGCCCCTGGATCGCGTCACAGGGAATTCCTGTGACGCGATCGAGGGCCATACCATATATGGGCAGACAGCCCAGGGTCTATTGAAGGACCCCAGGGCTGTCCTACCATATTTCCTGTTGTTAGGGCATACTGAGGTATGTCCTAACAACTGCCTGTGTGCTATCCGTCCACAGGCTAATGTACTGGCATATATCTGATATATGCCAGTATATTAAAGTTTAAAAATAAAGTAAAAACATAAAGTAATGTTACATTTAAAAAAATACACATACGCCTTTTTTACAATAAGCATTAAAATAAGTCTCAATACATAAAATATACACACATTCGGTATTGGCGCAGCCGTAATAACCTGCACAACAATTTTTTTGCGTCATTTATGATGTGTACGCTGTAAAAAATAAATTAAAAAAAACTTCTTTCACTTATTAATGTGGGGCACGAGGTGTGATGAATTTAACCTCCATGTGCCTCACATTAATAGTAATTAACCCCATCATGTACCTCACACATTAACCCATTATGACTGAGAAACATGATTGGGTTAATTACTATTAATGTGAGGCAAATGGAGGTTAAATTCAGCATCACACCTCGCGCCTCACATCAGAAAATGGAAGAACTTTTTTTTATTACTGTTGGCAAAGTATCGTTTTGGTATCGAAATCGCAATACTACACGAAGTATCGGTATCGAAGTCCAAATTCAGGTATCGTGACATCCCTACTACCTACAAATGGGCTGTGTGGCACTACCTACAAGGGGGCTGTGTGGCACTACCTACAGGGGGCTGTGTGGCACTACCTACAAAGGGGCTGTGTGGCACTACCTACAAGGGGGCTGTGTGGCACGAACTACAAAAGGGCTGTGTGGCACTACCTACAAGAGGGCTGTGTGGCACTACCTACAGGGGGCTGCGTGGCACTACCTACAGGGGGCTGTGTGGCACTACCTACAAGGGGGCTGTGCAGCAAGGGGGCTGTGTGGCACGACCTACAAGGGGGCTGTGTGGCACGACCTACAAGGGGGCTGTGTGACACTTTCTACAGGGGGCTGTGTGGTACTATCTACAGGGGGCATCTGTGAGTGGCGGGCTGATTTTCATTTTACTGTGAGTGGGGGGCTGATGGTCATTTTACTGTGAGTGGGGGGCTGATGGTCGTTTTACTGTGAGTGGGGAGCTGATGGTCATTTTACTGTGAGTGGGGGGCTGATGGTCATTTTACTGTGAGTGGACGGGCTGATGGTCATTTTAGGGTATGTTCACACGGCAGCCTCCGTTACGGATGAAATTACGGAGCTGTTTTCAGGAGAAAACAGCTCCGGAATTTCAGCCGTAATGGCATGTGCAGGCGCTTTTCGCTGCGTCCATTACGGACGTAATTGGAGCTGTTTTTCCATGGAGTCAAGGGAAAACGGCTCCAATTACGTCTCAAGAAGTAACAGGCACTTCTTTGACGCGTCTTTTTTATGCGCCGCCTTTTGACAGCGGCGCGTAAAAAAAATGACCGTCGGCACAGAAGACCCATTCAAATGAATGGGCAGATGTTTGCCGGCGCTTTTGAGCCGCATTTTCGGACGTAATTTGGGGCTAAAACGCCCGAATTACGTCCGTAAATAGTGTGTGTGAACCCAGCCTTACTGTGAGTGGAGGGGCTGATGGTTATTTCACTGTGAGTGGAGGGGCTGATGGTTATTTCACTGTGAGTGGGGGGCTGATCGTCTCCAAGTGTTTTCCACCTCTGACCTCCAATTGAAATTAATAGTAGGAAGAAAATAGATGTGGCGCTCGTTTGGAGCTTTTTTTGCTGCGTCTTTTGCATTCGCTTCAACGGCTTAAAAAAAAACGAAAAAAAAAACCCATCAAATAACGCTGTCAATTCAAAAGCAGATTTTTTCTGCCTTACAAAAAATGCTGTGTGAACATACCCTAAGAATGTGGTGCTTATTTTTAGCTATTTTCTGTCTTTCTCTAAACAATTTTTGGTATTTTTTTTTTCCAGGGGTGGCTCAAGTCCGAAAAGGTTGGGAAACTCTGTAGCAGGCTACAGAGGCGCCTGCAGCCTATGAAGCGCAGGGACAGGATCCCTGCGCAGTTGGCGTTGTGATCGCAATTTGAGTCACGTTACGCCTTGATCTCCATGCAGGTTCAAATCAGGTGGGGGGGGGCGAGCTCGGAGAAGCAACAGATACACTGAGACGTTTCTCAAAGTAAAAATCCTTCTGCTTTTATTTAACTGTAGTGGTTGCTTTTATAGCGTCAGAACAAAGAACAAAGAAGTCATCTGTATATTCAATCCTTACATCCTTTTTTTCCCATAAAGCTCATTGGTGGAACTCAAGGTATTCCCTTAGGCTTCCTTTATGCTTAGGGGGGGGGTTGGTCAATTGATTGTCCACCATCTGTTCGCAATTTCAATGGACAGCAAAGCAGCTGTAAACTATTTCCTCTCTTAACCTTTCTAACATACCCATTCTATTGTAACACATGTTCTCCTCTATAACATTTCACTCCTTGGGGCCCCAGATACATTATACATATATTTATACCATAACAATCCCTCCTTTTGTGATTTTACCAACACCTAAATTCCAATGCTACTTCTATCTCCTGATAGCAAGGCTTCGATCCATTTCTTCACTTGATTCACACAGGTATGTAGGTGGGGTAATCTCACAACACTCTTTCATCATAATGTATAGGCCTCTGACTGAATGCTTCCCTTATTTTGCAAAATGTATAACAATTGAAACATGTAAGCAATATAAACAATATTATGAAACATATCAAGGGTTGGAATAACACATGCAGTATCTTAGTGGCAGTGGGGGAAAATCCTGTAAATATGTCATACCAGTGATGGGCACTGGCATCTTTAATGGCTGATGACAAATGTATCACTTCCTTAGCTGCTATTGTAGCCAATACTTTCACTTTACTTAGAGTTACATTATGGGCTGCTATCAATTTCTTTACGTCTTTAGACTTTTGTAACACTTGTTTTAACTCTTCCAGTGGCAAACTAAAATTTCCATAGGGCAAAGGTTCAGGTACCCATACAGTGGACATTATTTCTTCTAAAGTAGGCAGGAACACTATAGTTTGGTTCCCCCAAGTCAAATGCGTCACATTGTATAGACATCCTGAAAATGGTCCTATGAGATTAAACTGGCTAAGGGTCTGCTTGTCGTTAGTTATTAAGCATACATGCTGTGGACCTACTTCAATATAAACCTGTAGGTTAGCTTCTGGGATTATAGTGAGTGCGCATACATTATCCTGCTGCTGCATTAGACAGGGTTCATATATCCCTGACTGCTGATTACATACATATCCTTGCTCTGTTAACTGGCACAAATCTATATTCCTTGTCTTATTTTGAGAGTCTATGTGTGTTCCTTTTATTTCTGGCATCCAATATTGTCCTAATAATGTCACCGGATCAATCATTACCATTGGCATAACAATAAATTTGCATAATAGAGTAGGATTTTTCATATGAAATGCTATTAGTCTTCCTGCACACCATCTAGGTGTACACTCAGTATACTCAGGCTGTAACAATAACCACGTATCATTTCTCTCTCCTACGGGCAGAATGTCTGTCCATTGCCTAACATGACTACTAAACAATTTATTCTTAAAATTATTCATCTGTTCTTGTTGCCACATCGTTTTAAGCGTACATACTGTCCAATTTACAAAAGTTGATACATTCTGTAATGTTCTATATTCGGTTAGCATACTTTCATTAAAAACATTTAGAAACAGTTCATCTATAGCTAACCCTTTCTGTTGTATGGCAAAGGTAGTAGGTAACCATGAGGCACCTATCCTTAATGCAGTAGATGTGTCGTCTCCCACTGAGTTTAATTTGTTCATAACTGTTTCTAACTGTATACCATTCAATACTCCTAGTCCCGTTCCTACCCCTCCTAATAACGTGTCATACCATTCTCTTTTTTGTCTATGACAGCTGGGGGATTCAGGGAAGGAAATATTGAAGTGTACATTCTCTTTCTGCTGTTGGGTTACAGCATTCTTACATGTATGTGGTATTCTTTCTAAATTCTGTTCAGTAACATTTGGTTTGTGGCCATCGTGTAAAAATTCAACACATAACACATAGGTAGTTCTATTTTCGATCTTGGTGTTATTGGTGCACCAAAGTCCAAACATATTTTGATCAATAGAGAAAGTATCAGCCAATTTTAGATATTTGTATTGTGTTTCATTGTAGAACCTCCATCTGTCCGTATTTCTTGGGGCATCATATTTCATCAGAAACCCTACCTGTCGCTGTTCCTGCATAAATGTTCCTTTTGGTATCTGATAACAATCAAGATACCCTTTTAATTTCATAGTTATATTATCACCATCTTTGGGTATTCTTACATACAACATCCGTGAATCTGGGGGTCCATTTTGACATAAGGCTGGTGCAGAGATAGAAATATTGGCAATAGTGCAAAAACTACTCCCGTTCGCTTTTTCCGGAGGGGAAGGTGCACACGTAAAGTTACCGTGTTCCGTTTGGTTGCTCTTCTGTAACCATCCTGCTTTAAAACTTCCACAATCCTGAGGAGGTCGTGTTAATTCCGACGGTGTATGGGGGGCAATTTCTTTCAAGATTAGAATTCCCAACATCCACATAAAAATTCTAAACATCTTCTTTAGAGTCTTCTTTCGTTTGTACTGTAATTTTTTTGCAATGGCTGGCGTGAATCCAACTTGTCTTTCCTTCGAGTTTTACAGAGGTGCTTGTTGTGAGTAGGACTTGAAACGGTCCGTCAAATCTTGGGTCTAGACTTTTCCTCACGTGTCTCTTAACGACCACCCAATCTCCCGGTTCCAGCTTATGCGTCACTTCAACTGAATCGGGATCTGGAATGGAAGCAAAAACTTGTGCATGCACCTTGGTCAATTGTTTGTTCAGGGTTGATACATAATCTGTTAGTCTACCATACTGCATTTGGAGCACCTGTGGAAAATAACATCCTAATCTGGGAGCCGACCCAAATAAGATCTCATATGGGCTGAGACCTGTTCTTTTTGTGGGCGTGTATCTTACTGAGAACAAGGCTAATGGTAGACACTCGGTCCATGGTTTCCCGGTTTCTACCATTGCTTTTTGGATTTTCAATTTGAGAGTCCCATTTAGTCTCTCAACCTTCCCACTACTTTGTGGATGGTATGGTGTATGTAGGGCTTGACTTATGCCTAGAGCTGACAACACATGGTTCATGATTTCACCCGTAAAATGAGTTCCTCTGTCGCTCTCGATCACCTCTGGAACTCCATATCTGCACACCACCTCGTTGATCAGTTTCTTTGCTGCGGCTACGGCTGTAGCTTTGGTTACTGGAAAAGCTTCTGGCCATCCTGAAAAGAGATCAATACAAACAAGCACATACTCATAGGTACCGACTTTTGGTAATTGAATATAGTCTATCTGCAGTCTCTGGAACGGATATATAGGTCTGGGTGTGTGCTTCTGTGGTACTTTTACAGTTCTTCCAATATTATGTGTTGCACAGATCATGCATCCTTGTGTAAAACTGCTGGCCATCACACTAAACCCTGGGGCATACCACACCTTGTTTACCAAGTCCATCATTGCCGTTTTTGACTGGTGTGTCTCTCCATGTGTTATCTGGGCCATCATTGGGAACATTGTCTTAGGCAGGCACAGTTTATTCTGGCACTGCCAGAGGCCATCTTTTCGTAGCGTTGCTCCTTGGGCCGTCCACTTGTCTTTTTCTTCTTTTGTTGCTTGTCCTTGAAGTTTTTGCAGTAGTTCCGGGCTTACAGCTGGTCTTGTTTCCTCTGGATCGTTTATCTGACATACGGCTGCTAACACGGGTAGCTTCTGTGCTGCTTGCTTTGCTGCTCCGTCTGCCAGGGCATTTCCCCTTGCTTCTGGTGTGTTGGCCGTAGTGTGAGCTTTTATCTTTATTACTGCTACCTCAGTAGGTAACATCAGGGTCTCCATCAAGTATTTTACAAAGTCTGCATTTTTTACAGGTGTACCTGCAGAGGTCAAAAATTGTCTTGCCCTCCATATGGGGCCATAATCGTGTGCAATCCCAAAAGCATATCGAGAGTCAGTGTATATATTTGCTGTCTTTCCTTCTGCATGTTGGCATGCTGCTGCCAGGGCCTTAAGCTCCGCTTCTTGTGCTGAGCGGGACGCTGGTAAGGAGGCTGCTTCTAGGATTACATCTTCGGTGGTTACTGCATATCCTGTAAGAAAAGATCCTTCTACACAATACCTTGAACCATCCACAAAGAGTATTAGGTCTGGGTTTTGGAGTGGGGTATCTTTTACATGTGCGAACCCCACTGTTTCCTGGGCCATAAGGGCCATACAATCATGTTCATCAGTTTCAGGCAAAAATTGTGACCATACTTTACCTACGTCTTCTCCCCCTTGCTCCAAAGGCAGTAAGGTAGCTGGGTTCAATGTAGTACAGCGGTGTAAAGTAACCTGCTCAGGAAGAAGAAGAGCACAGGTTAATCTCAAATGTCTTGCAGTTGACAAATGCTTCGGCTGTATTTGAGTAAGAATAGCAGTAATATCATGTGGTGCAAACACTTGGACTGGAAATGCTAGGACCAAATCTGAGGCCTTGTCTAACATTGAATTTACAGCAATGATAGCTCTCACACATGATGGGGAACCTCGGGCCACAGGGTCTAGTCTAGCTGAATAATATGCTACCGGGCGCTGCTGTGGTCCATGACTTTGTGTGAGAACTGCAGTGGCATGTCCATTTTGTTCAGTACAGTACAACCTGAAGGGTTTGTCATAGTCTGGAGTACCAAGGGCTGGAGCTGTTTGTACTACTAATTTAAGGCTATGAAAATTCTCTTCAGCTTCTGGGGTGAGTCCGAATGGCTGACTTTTTAGGCAATCATACAGGGGCTGCATGAGGATCGATGCTGATCTGATCCAGGGCCTGCAGTAAGAGACTAAACCTAAAAATGTACGTAAAGCATTTAAAGATTTTGGAACTGGTATTTGTACAATAGTTTCTACTCTGCTGTGTGTGAGATGCCTCGTGCCTTGTGCTACACAGTGTCCTAAAAATACCACTTGTGTGCAACAAAACTGCAACTTGTCTTTTGATGCTTTGCAGCCATGGTTAGCTAGGAACGTGAGGAGTGACACAGAAGCCTCTGCGCACTCTTGTTGGGAGGGACAGCAAAGGAGTAGATCATCAACATACTGTAATAATACTATTTCCTCGGGAGGCACCCATTCTGCAAGTACCGACTGCATTGCGGCCGTATAGGTACTTGGAGAGTTATGTGCTCCCTGGGGCAAAACAGTCCATGCATACTGTTTTCCCTCATGTGTGAAAGCAAAAAGATACTGACTATCTGGGTGCAATGGGACTGAGAAGAAGGCGTTTGCCAGATCCACCACCGTGAAATGCGAAGATGCTGCTGGGATCTGAGCCAATAATACATGGGGATTTGGCACTATCGGTGTGTTAAAAACTGTTGCCGCATTTACTGCCCTCAGGTCTTGGACCATCCTATATTTTGTAGGTTGGCCTTTTTCTGATTTCTTTTTAACAGGGTATAAGGGAGTGTTACATGGGGACACTATTTCCCTTAGTACTCCTGCTTGTAGGAAGTCCCTGATGCTACTGGTTATAGCATCTGATTGGGCTTGACTGAGGGGGTATTGTTTCTTTTGAGGTAGTGGATGATTGGGTTTCAGTTTGACCTCTACCGGGGGTACTGGCAGTATGCCTACATCTGTAGGACTTTTTGACCACAACTTGTGTGGTACATATTTCAAACATTGTTCTTGCTCTGTGGGAGTATATGCTTGTACGTATGCTTGCATAGAGGTACTCCATGGATTGGTGTCACAAGCCGCTACCAAACACAACTCCTCCTCATTCAGCTGGCCACATAGTTTTACCGTCCCATCTGGCAAATACTCGATGGTGGCCTGTAATTTTTGTAATAGGTCAGCACCAAGCAAGCAAGCAGGAGTAGTATCACAAGTGACCAACCTAGTAACGAGCGAGCTGTGTGGTCCAAACTGGAGTGTGACAGGTTTACTTATTTGATTTTTCACCACAACTCCTCCCACACCCACACATTCTTGATAATCTGGGGACAACATCTCGGACGGAAGTAATTGGGTTTTGATGACAGTCATGGCTGCTCCCGTATCTATAAGGAAGGGTATGGAGGGACCTCCGTTTATCTTTAACGGGACCGTAGGGGCGGGGCCTAAGGAAACTACTTGTATCTGTGTTACTGCCCCTTCCTCGGGATTGCCACTGTCCTATGCTTGGTATGACTGCAGTTGTTGTATCTGCGGAGGTGCTGCTTGCGGGAACTGTCGTGGGCGTTTTGGACCTCTACAGTACCTGGCTACATGTCCTTGCTTCCGACAATTATAGCAAGTTATATCTTTCTGTAATGGCCTTTGTGCCTGTTCCTGTTGCTGGTACTGAGGCTGGTATACTCCAGCACCAACAACTTGTTTCTTTCTTTGCCCTTGTGCTTTTTGACCCTGCTCTATACCTTGTGCTATTTTTAACAGGTCTCCTGGGGCCAAACTTCGGTACTCAGGTCTAGCTACTAACAATGCGTCTTTTATGTGTCGTTTTAGCCCGTCTACAAAACAGTTTGTCAGTAGTCTAGTATCTAGTTGGTTATCTCTTCTGTATCCCATATTTTTCCAGCTTGTCTGAAGTCTAGCATAAAATTTCTCCACTGTTTCACTTCCCTCTTGCGTAAGGTCTGTCAGGTTAAGTCCTAGCTCTGCCTGCTTTTTCACTGCCCATTCTTTCAATTGATTTACCATGTCCTGTCCTGATGGCTCCGTCTGAGCCCAATTCCCTCCTACCGGGGAATCTAAATCATCCATGACAGTAGAGCTATAGATTCCCATTTTGGTATGTATGAGCTGCACTAAGTCTTCCCATGTTGCTGAATACATTTTCTGAATTTGTTCTATATATCTCCAAAAAGGGACAGGCTCTGTCTCCGGGTCGGGGGCTTTCTGAACTAAAGTCAATGCATCCCTAGGGTTCCATGGCTTATATTTATGTTCTCTACCTTTATTGAAATTTTTGTCAGCTTCAGCCGCAAATAGGTCTGTCAACACTTGTAACCTTTTTCCCACGTTTTCTAATGCTTGCGTCGTATCTTTTGACTCGGGAAGCTTCCTTGCTGCTTCTGCCTGATTCATATTACGCTGATGTCTTTCCCTTTCCTCTTTCTCTTCTGCCTTCTCTTTTCTCTTTAAACGCTCTAGTTTCTATTCTTTCATCTGTTGAGCCCTCAGCCCCTCCTGTTACTGGGGTTATTCCTGCCAACACTACAGGGGCCAACCCTATTGTTTGTTTATATGGTTCTGGTACTTGTTGAGGTGAGGGGGCAAAGGGGTTTGTGCTATTCATTCTTGGTACCACTGGATATATCCCTAGGGGATTTTTCCCTCCTGCTCTTGCTGCCCCGCATGCAAAACAAGTATCCCTCCATGCTTGATTCTGCTGACCACACACTCCACACGTCCATCCCCCTGGTCCCTGCGTCGTGACTACCCCATACCCCGGTGGGCTACTTGCTATTCCGTTTCCTTGTTTACCACCTTCATTATAACAAGTGTAGTAAAACTTATCTTTACATTCTGTTTCCCTGAAACCTCCTCGTACTACTTCTTCTGACACTTTTCTCCATGCTTCTGCTTTCCCCTGTAACTTTTTATCTTTCAACCATCCATGTTTTGTGTCACAACATTCATTCCATTTTTCCAGATCTAATCTTCCCGCTTTTCCCATTCCACATGCCTTCATTAACTGATTCGTTCCTTTTGTCACATCCTTTCCCTCTTTTTCCGCCACTACCTGTTTGGCTGTCAGTCCTTGTGGGTGCTCATCTTGTAATAGGGACACCAAGTTCCCCATCTTACCTAGTTATAAGTGGTCGCCTATGGGCAGACCCTAAGTTACGTAGGGGGTAATTTTCCTGATAGGTGAATTTTTTCCTCACCTATTTTAGACAGTTACTTATCCCCTCGAAACTCCTTAATAGGAACACCAAGTTCCTCATGTGACTGTAAGTGGTGGCCTTTTTTGGCACACCCTAAGTAATTCAAGGGGTAAGTTTCCTGATAGGCAAATTTCTTTCTTGCCTATTTTCGACAGTTACTTATCCACTTGATACTTCTTATTTTGTTACAGATTTTAGCTACTGACAGATGAATTTCTTTCTCATCTATTTTAGACAGTTCTAGTTTCCGTACTTCTTCTACTCTGGCCAGAGGATCTTTCCCTTTCACAGTCCTTTTATAACTTTCCTCGTCTGAGACACCACTCAAGGAGATATCCTCCACACCATAAGAGTAATATGACAAATATTCCTAATCCAAATAACAAGGCAAACGTAAAATCAAGCTGTTCATTTGACATGCCGGATTATCAGATTGCAGAAAATTCTGGAATTTTGAGCTGAAAATCAGTGCATGATAATCTCCGCAAGTACCTCAATGCTGTACACACATTTTCGGTATTTTGCCGGATTATCAGATTTGCACAAAATTTTCGATTTCCGGGCTAAAATTTAGCCTATCATAATCCCCGTAGTCACCTGAAGCATGTACACATGTTTCTGGTAATTTGCCGGATTATCGGAAGTTTTTTTCCCAAAAACAATTTCCTTATTCTAAAATGCATTTGTGACACAAAACTGGGTTTCTACAACATTCATACAAATACTGTCATGGAGATCAGGCACTTTATCCTGAGGGTAGGATTACATATAGACTTGACCAGATTTTTACACTAAAAATACCCTCATGTGGCCCCTCTATCCCTCAGGAGTACTACCGGGAAGGTGACCTACCAGACAGGAAGGTGCAGAGCAGAGTTTGTAAGAATTAAGTCTTCTTACCTTGCTGCAGCAGTGGTCTGCCCGTTCCTTCGTCCGGGAGGTCGCCACTCTAGTCCCGGGAGATCCCCTGGGTGGGGTGCCGTCCTTCTGGTCAAGTCCCTGGTTCGGGCGCCAATTTCTGTGATCGCAATTTGAGTCACGTTACGCCTTGATCTCCATGCAGGTTCAAATCAGGTGGGGGGGGGGCGAGCTCGGAGAAGCAACAGATACACTGAGACGTTTCTCAAAGTAAAAATCCTTCTGCTTTTATTTAACTGTAGTGGTTGCTTTTATAGCGTCAGAACAAAGAACAAAGAAGTCATCTGTATATTCAATCCTTACATCCTTTTTTTCCCATAAAGCTCATTGGTGGAACTCAAGGTATTCCCTTAGGCTTCCTTTATGCTTAGGGGGGGGGGGTTGGTCAATTGATTGTCCACCATCTGTTCGCAATTTCAATGGACAGCAAAGCAGCTGTAAACTATTTCCTCTCTTAACCTTTCTAACATACCCATTCTATTGTAACACATGTTCTCCTCTATAACATTTCACTCCTTGGGGCCCCAGATACATTATACATATATTTATTCCATAACAGCGTGATGACATCTCTGGATCAAGCCGGCCTATGCAAGGATCCTGTCAGGTGGAGGTGGGGGGCAGTATGGCACTGTCTACAAGGGGGATGTGGGGGGCAGTATGGCACTGTCTACAAGGGGGATGTAGGGGCTATATGACACTGTCTACAAGGGGGATGTGGGGGCTGTATGACACTGTCTACAAGGGGGGATGTGGGGGCTGTATGTCACTTTCTACAATGGGGAGGTGGGGGCTGTATGTCACTTTCTATAATGGGGAGGTGGGTGCTGTATGACATTGTCTACAAGGGGTCGGTGGGGGGCACTGTGTACAAGAGGGAGGTGGGGCTGTATGACATTGTCTACAAGGGGCAGGTGGGGGCTGTATGGCACTGTCTACAAGGAGGAGGTGGGGGATTATGGCACTGTCTACAGGGAGGATGTACGGCACAATCTACAGGGGGCACTTTCTACTAGGGGGTCTGTAGGGGTATTCTACTCTGTGGAGGCCACTAAGCGGACATCATACTGTGTAGGGGCACTACAGGGGGCAATATAATGTGTGTGGCACTTAGGGGGCATAACACTGTGTGGGCACAATTAGAGGACAAAATACTGTGTCCTTGAAGGCGTTATAATATATTACATTATGAAATATTATTATTATACTGTGTGTGGGGCACTAAAGGGGCATTACACTGTGTGGGGGCACTATATAGGGCATTATACTGTGGGGAGGAATTATGCTTTTTTTATGGGGCATTTTTTATAATGGCGTGGGGCGCGGAAAGATAATTTCGCACGGGGCGCCATCTACCCTAAGGCCGGCCCTGGATGCCATAGACTTTTTACGTTGCGGCATCGGAATAAGTAAACAGAGCAGGGAGCTGTCAAATCTCCCTGCTCTCAGCTGCCAGAGGCAGCTGGGGGCTGGGAGCGTCCCTGCTCTGCCGGGTGAGATCGATATTAGTATCGATCTCACCCGTTTAACCCGTCAGATGCGGTGCACAATAGCGTGCACCGCATCTGAGTGGTTTTGGAGAGAGGGAGGGAGCTCCCTCTCTCTCCCACCGACACCCAGCGATACGATCGCCAAGTGTCTGTGTCTCCAATGGCAGCCGGGGGTCTAATAATGGCCCCCAGGTCTGCCTGGAGTGACTGCCTGCTAGATCATGCCGGAGGCAGTAATACACTACAATACAAAAGTATTGCAGTGTATTATAAATGCGATCGGAGAATCGCATATTATAGTCCCCTAGTGGGACTAGTAAAAAAGTGAAAAAAAAGTTTAATTGTAAAGGATCTGCCAGGCACAGCTTCGGGGTTAACTCCCAGAACTAATCAGTCAGCACCTGAGAATACATCCCTGAGACTGACTCCTGCTTCCACCATTCAGGCTGGCAGGCATAGGAGTGGGAGAGCCTATCGTAACCTGGCCAGACTCAGCTAGCTCCCGCCCTCGGTCTATTTAAGCCTGCACTTCCTGTCCCTCGGTGCTTGTGATTCTTTCCTTGTGGTTTCCTGGCCCAGCTACAGCTCCTGCTATTTCTGATCCTGCTCCATACAGACCCTGGCTTACCGACTACTCTTCTGCTTTTCGTTTGGTACCTCGCACACTCCTGGCTTGACTCGGCTCGTTCACCACTCTGGTTGCTCACGGTGTTGCCGTGGGCAACGGCCCCTTTTCCTTGCTTGTGTTCCTTTGTATGTTTGTCGTGCACTTACTGAGCGCAGGGACCGCCGCCCAGTTGTACCCCGTTGCCTAGGGCGGGTCGTTGCAAGTAGGCAGGGACAGAGTGGCGGGTAGATTAGGGCTCACTTGTCCGTCTCCCTACCCCCTGCCATTACATAATCACAAGCTCATACCTAGTCTACCCCTGGTCCCTGACACCACTATGGATCCCCGTGAGACCCTGGCTCAGCAAATGCAGGGTCTCTCCCTACAGGTCCAGGCCCTGGCTCAGAGGGTCAACCAGCCTGATGCTACCCTGGTAGTTCCCCTCACCGCACCTCTTGAACCCCACCTCAAGTTGCCCGGCCGGTTCTCAGGGGACCGGAGGGCTTTTCTCTCCTTTCGGGAGAGTTGTAGGCTTTACTTTCGTTTAAAGCCTGATTCCTCAGGTTCTGAGTGCCAGCGGGTGGGTATAATTATGTCCCGGCTACAGGAAGGGCCCCAAGAGTGGGCCTTCTCCTTGGCTCCTGACTCCCCTGAACTTTCCTCCGTTGATTGTTTTTTTTCTGCTCTCGGACTTATTTATGACGAGACTGACAGGACTGCCTTTGCCGAGAGTCAGCTGGTGACCTTAAGTCAGGGTAAGAGACCTGTTGAGGAGTATTGCTCTGACTTTCGGAAGTGGTGCGTAGCTTCTCGGTGGAATGACCCTGCCTTAAGGTGCCAGTTTAGGTTGGGTCTGTCGAATGCCCTGAAAGACCTGCTAGTTAGCTATCCCTCTTCTGACTCTCTAGACCAGGTTATGGCTTTAGCGGTACGACTTGACAGACGTCTCAGGGAACGACAACGTGAACGTTTATGTGTTTTCTCCTCCGACTCCCCCATGATGCCTCCTGAAGCTCCGTTGCTTCGTTCCTCCCCGAAAGATTCAGAGATACCTATGCAACTCGGGGCCTCCGTGTCCCCCCAACAACGTAGAGAATTCCGCAGGAAGAATGGTCTCTGCTTCTACTGTGGGGACGACAGGCATCAAGTGAACAACTGTCCTAAGCGTAAGATGGCAGCCAGAGAACTTCCGCGTCTAATTGATCATCGGGGAGGTCACTTGGGCGCACAGGTATTTCCCGTAAATATGAAACGTACTAAGATCTTGCTTCCCTTTCAGGTCTCTTTTGGTGGTAGGTCTGCTACCGGCAGTGCCTTCGTAGATTCAGGGTTCTCTACTAATATCATGTCTGTGGAATTTGCTATGTCCCTTGCTATGCCTCTGATTGATTTGCCTAAACCTGTCCCGGTAGTGGGTATCGACTCCACTCCTCTTGCTAATGGTTATTTTACACAGCATACCCCTGTTTTTG
This sequence comes from Rhinoderma darwinii, assembly GCF_050947455.1. NCBI lineage: Eukaryota > Metazoa > Chordata > Amphibia > Anura > Rhinodermatidae > Rhinoderma > Rhinoderma darwinii. The sequence continues at coordinate 3,865,578 of NW_027461962.1, forward strand.
AACTCCTTGTTGGCTCCATGCATTTGGAGCAATGCTCTGTACTGTTGATGCAGGGATTATCGTACGATTTGGTTCTAGGTCTTCCCTGGTTGCAGTTGCATAATCCCACGTTTGACTGGAATACTGGGGAGCTAACCAAATATGGTAATGAATGTTGTACGTCATGTTTTTCTGTTAATTCTATTTCTCCCCCTAAGGAGGCGAATACGCTTTTCAGGCGTAATTCGAGGTGTAAACCGCCTCCATTATGTCCGAGAAGAGGTCGTGTGCACATACCCTAACAGTGCCAACCACAGTACTCCCATAACAGGGCCATCCAGTGCTCCCTTAACAATGCCAACCACAGTACTCCCATAACAGTGCCATCCAGTGCTCCCTTAACAGTGCCAACCACAGTACTCCCATAACAGTGCCATCCAGTGCTCCCTTAACAGTGCCAACCACAGTACTCCCATAAGGCTGGGTTCACACAACCTATTTTCAGACGTATTGGAGCCGTCTTTTCAGGCGTAATTCGAGGTGTAAAACACCTCCATTATGTCCGAGAAGAAATTTCAGACGTAATTGCAGTTATCGTGTGCACATACCCTTACAGTGCCATCCAGTACTCCCATAACAGTGCCAACCACAGTGCTCCCATAACAGTGCCAACCAGTACTCCCATAACAGTGCCAACCAGTACTCCCATAACAGTGCCAACCAGTACTCCCATAACAGTGCCATCCAGTACTCCCTTAACAGTGCCATCCAGTGCTCCCTTAACAGTACCAACCACAGTGCTCCCATAACAGTGCCAACCAGTACTCCCATAACAGTGCCATCCAGTGCTCCCATAACAATGCCAACCAGTACTCCCATAACAGTGCCATCCAGTGCTCTAACAGTGCCAACCACAGTGCTCCCTTAACAGTGCCAACCAGTACTCCCATAACAGTGCCATCCAGTACTCCCTTAACAGTGCCATCCAGTGCTCCCTTAACAGTGCCATCCAGTGCTCCCTTAACAGTACCAACCATAGTGCTCCCATAACAGTGCCAACCAGTACTCCCATAACAGTGCCATCCAGTGCTCCCATAACAATGCCAACCAGTACTCCCATAACAGTGCCATCCAGTGCTCTCTTAACAGTGCCAACCACAGTGCTCCCTTAACAGTGCCAACCAGTACTCCCATAACAGTGCCAGCTACAGTGCTCCCATAACAGTGCCATCCAGTGCTCCCTTAACAGTGCCAGCCACAGTGCTCTCATAACAGTGCCAGCCACAGTGCTCCCATAACAGTGCCAGCCACAGTGCTCCCACAACAGTGCCAGCCACAGTGCTCCAATAACAGTGCCAGCCAGTGCTCCAATAATCATGCCAGCCACAGTACTCCCATAACAGTGCCAACCACAGCCACAGTGATAGCTGCAACAACAGTTCTAGTCAGGTGTAATGGGCCCCATTGAGAGATGTCTAACAGGGACCCCACCTACCAGGTGCCATTGCTAATACTGGTGTCTTCTTATGTGATAGAGGGGCCTTTGCGCCGCCTTAGGCACTGGAACCCAGATACGACTGCTGCCTCTGCACTCCTTATAGCCAAGTCCCAGTTTTCACCCACAATGCTCCAATAATATCTTTCCCACAACAGCACCAGCACAGTGCCCCAATCACAATGAATCTGTGGCCACTCTCACGTAGCAAGAGCCCTTACTCGGCAGGGGCCACGCGGGATTGTGATTGGGAACTTGGGAGGAACTCATTAGGACAGTCTGAAAAAAGGCTGCTCTAGAAATATAATTTTTTTTTATTTTTTTTATTTATTTATTTATATATATATATATATATATATATATATATATATATATATGAATATGAGTTCCTGCATTCTGTTGTTTCACCACTAGATGCCACTCCAGTTCTGTGTTCTGATTTTGGATTCTTCCAATGTACAAAATGATTGTAGACTTAGGCTTTTTCTTCTTCTTCCTCCAGTCCAATCACAGGCTGCAGCGGTCACATGGACTGCCGCGTCATCCAGGGAGGTCGGACTGGATGTCAAGAGAGGGTCGCGTCACCAAGACAACGGCCGGGGTACGTATGAACTTTTTTGTACTTTCAAACGCTGCCCGAAAGGGTTGCCCGTTCCCTCTATCCTGATAGAGAGAAGGGGCTGCCGATTAGTGCAGAGAAAATGGGTCCGTAAATATGGGTGGAATACTGGTGACACCGGACCCGTATTTACGGACAGGAAAAAATACGTTCGTGTGCATGGGGCCTAAAACAGCAACATTTCCTGCATTTTTTACTGCAGCAATTCAGTCCACTTTCCGCAGCAGGAATTCACATTCTGCGGTACGAAAAATACATACCGCAGGTGAATTTCTGCTCCAAAATTTTACGCATCGTGAGGATAAGATTACGTGTGGGCAAGTCCTTAACCCCTTAACCCCTTTTTCAGATTTTCATTTTCGTTTTTTCCTCCCCACCTTCCAAAAGCCATAACGTCTTTTTTTTTCCGTCGATATAGTCCTATGAGGGCTTGATTTTTGCAGGGCGAGTTGTAGTTTATCGTGCCATGTAATGTACTTAGAAACGGGAAAAAAAATAATTGTGGGGTAGAAAATGAAAAAAAACAGCGATTCCTCCATTGTTTTTTGGGCGTCGTTTTTACAGAATTCACTGTGCAATTAAAACAACATGTTAACGGGGGGCGTGGCTTGGATGCAGAACGGGACGGACGCTTCAGAGTGAGCTCCGTCTTAAAACCTCAAGCGACGATATATTTAAGCGTGCCCGAAGCCGGGGTTTGACTGTTCTTCGTCACTCAACCCGGGGACAACGATGATGACAAGGAGAAAGGGGAATAAGTCCGGCCCGAAGCGGCTAATGGACTTCTTTTCGACCCGCAGCGCGAGGAAGGAGGATTTCCAAGATGGCGTCGGCAGCAGCTTCTCTGGAGAGATGTGTGACAGAGGATCGAGACTGGCGTCGCCCTCGGATTCTCCCGGTGAGTCTATATACTCCCCTAAATGCCCAATAGCGGCAAGCCCGAGTTGCAGAGGAAGCAAGCTGATCTTTGGCCCTAGCTCCCCTCTGACACCGGAGAGAGTCCTCATGCACATGGCGGCTGAGAGACGGCAACAAGAGGAGGGAGATCTCCCCCCTGATCATCAGGTCTCCCAAAGGGACCAATTCCCAACTACTGATTCCTTGCAAGAGGATACATCACTTGAGGAGGGGGACCCGATCTCTAGCCTCCCCACTACAGATCAGGCGGCGTCGGAAACTTTTATTAAAGGCCTGGTGATGGCCCTTAGGGGGTCCCTGCAAAAGGACTTAGCAAAAATCTCTGCTACGTTACACACTAATATAGAAGAGTTAGGCTCCAGAGTGGATCACGTGGAGAGGAAAATGGGGGAATTCACTCAGGCGCACAATGATTTAGTGGATGCACACTATACTTTAGAAGAAGAGGTGGAAAGCATGAAATCTAAGATGGCGGATATGGAGGATAGGAATAGGAGGAACAACGTTAAATTTCGGGGCATTCCTGAATCCGTGTCTCCGTCTGATCTCCCACTGTTCTTGCAAAAGCTGATTAAATCCCTCTTGCCACACTCCACGCCTCAAGATCTGATTATAGACCGGGCACACCGTTTGCCGAAACCTAAGGCTTTACCATCAGATATACCAAGAGATGTACTTTCTCGCATACATTTTTTTCATGTCAAGGAAGCCCTAATGTTCGCAGCGCGAAAAGCTCAGAAACTCCCAGACCCATATGAAGGGGTACATCTTTATGCGGACCTCTCACAAGCCACTCTTCAAGCTAGAAGGAATTTCCTGCCTGTTACCCTCGCGCTGCGGAACAACAAGATGCCGTATAAGTGGGGGTTCCCTACGAAGCTTCTGGTCCGAAAAGAGGATCATACACATGTTCTTCACAAGCCTGCGGATGGTATTCAATTGCTGAAGGAGTGGGGGGTCCGGATGTCCGACATACCTGTGAAACCCTCAATCAGAGCTCCGTCCAGAATTTCTCCAGAGTGGCGGAGTCAGGCTGACTCTCGCTGAAGGTACTTTATGCGTGAGATTATGAGGTTGAGTCTCTTCAGGCCGAACTTTCGTCCCCAGTATCTTTACAGGGTCGTTGAGATCTTCTAGATCCTGTGGTTTTCATAGTGCTTCAGGGACTGTTATATCTCTGATACATGTGGTTAAAGTTATGGTTCAAGTATTCCCTGTTTTTCTCCCAAACATGTAACACCAAGTGTATATTCTCTGGTATGTCTACAAATGATGATGAGTCGAGGTTGAAGCAGACTCCATATGGTATAATGCTCATTAGGAATTTTGATAATGGCGGTTTAAATAGTTTCACTGAATGTAAAGGGACTGAATAGCCCATTTAAAAGATCCTCCGCCTGGAAGGAGGCCCGAAGTTCTAGAGCAGATATCCTGTGTTTACAGGAGACGCATTTCCAGAGAGAGAAGTGCCCTTCTTTTGTAAATCCGAATTTCCCTCATGTTTTTATGGCCAATTCTGACAGGAAAAAAGCAGGGGTCTTGATTGCAGTCAGTGATTCTTTGGATTTTAGGGCAGATTCACACGAACGTTGCGTTTTTGCGTGCGCAAACAACGCGCCGTTTTGCGAGCGCAAAAACCATTTGACAGCTGCGTGTGTCATGCGTGTCTGATGCGCGGCTGCGTGATTTTCGCGCAGCCGGCATCATAGAGATGAGGCTTGTCAATGCCCGTCACTGTCCAAGGTGCTGAAAGAGCTAAATCTTTCAGCACCCTCGACAGTGAATGCCGAACACAACAGCGAAAAACCTGTAAAAAAAAAAGATAAAGTTCCTACTTACCGAGAACTTCCCGCCCGTTGCCTTGGTGACGCGTCCTTGGTGACGCGTCCTTGGTGACGCGCCTCTCTTGACATCGGGCCCCACCTCCTTGGATGACGCGGCAGTCCAAGTGACCGCTGCAGCCTGTGATTGGCTGCAGCCTGTGCTTGGCCTGTGATTGGCTGGAGCTGTCACTTGAACTGAAGTGTCATCCCGGGAGGTCGGACTGCAGGAAGGAGACAGGAGTAATCGGTAAGTTAGAACTTTGTTTTTTTTTACAGGTGCATGTATTTTGGGATCGCAAGTCACTGTCCATGGTGCTGAAACAGTTTAACTCTTTCAGCACCATGGACAGTGACTATCTCCTGACGTCGCGTACCGATAATTTTTTTGCCGGGATCGGCCAAAACGAGTTTGGCCGAACCCGGTGAAGTTTGGTACGCTTGTCCGGCTTCGCTCATCGCAAAGACACTCCGTTTGGATATTCGGAAACAGAAAAGCACGTGGTGCTTTTCGGTTTTCATTCATCCTTTTCACTGCTGTTGCGCGAATCACGCTCGTCCCACGGAAGTGCTTCCGTGTGGTGCGCGTGATTTTCACGCACCCATTGACTTCAATGGGTGCGTGATGCGCGAAATACGCAGAGTTATTGAACCTGTCACGCTTTTTGCGCAGCAGACAAACGCTGCGCAAAAAGCACGGACTGTCTGTACTGCCCCATAGACTTGTATTGGTCCATGCGTGCCGCGTGAAAACCACGCGGCCCGCACGGACCGAATACACGCTCGTGTGAATCCCCCCTTAAGCTGGTGGATTCTCTGATCGATGTGGGGGGGAGATTTCTTGCTCTGGTGTGTTCTATCAATGACTCTTTGATAACGTTAGTCAATATCTATGCTCCTAACGCCTCACAGATCCGCTTTCTGAACATAACCATGCGGAAAATTCGCAAGATCCAAAAGGGTCAACTCATACTTTGTGGAGATTTTAATGTAGTTCCAGACAGGGTTATGGACACCACCAGCAAGAGCAGGAGGTCTCTCCTTACACTCTCACCGTGGGCTCAAAGGGAAGACCTTTATGATGTGTTTAGATGCCATAATGCTTCGTCCAGGGAATTCACTTTCTATTCTTCCTGCCATCACACTTTCTCTCGGATTGATGTATTCCTAGTAGATAAATGGTTGCTGCAAGCAGTACAGAAAGCAGAGGTAGGGGTGATCACGTGGTCAGACCATGCTCCTATATCCATGCAGATAGCATTGGCACCCTGGGCCCGTCCCTTTAGGAATTGGCGCAATAATACCTTTCTGATGGCCCTGCCTAAATATAAAGAGCATATTTCCTCTCAATTGCAAGAATACTTTGATCTTAATGACACCCCAGAGGTTGATCCCTTTGTCCTATGGAATGCCCATAAAGCAGTTATGCGTGGACTCCTGATCCAGTAGAGCTCGCACTATTATAAACAGAAACGGGTAAATACGGACAAGGTATTGGAACAGATCAAAGCTCTAGAGACCCAACAAAAATCCTCCCCTTCGGACACACTAAATGATGTGCTGACCAAACTTAGACAGGAACTTAGGAGGCTGCTTATAGCGGACTTTGATAAACATTTAACCTCGCTCCGCATGACCTACTACACCTCACATAATAAAGCGGGCAAATATATGGGGACAAGGGTTAAACTGAAACAACAAAAAAGTAGGATTCCATTTTTAGAGGCAGAGGGGGAGGATTCTAAGGTTTCAAACCCGCAAGACATCGCGGACAGATTTAGTTCGTTCTACGCTAAACTTTATAATTTGAAAGAAGACCCTGCCACGTCTCACCCAACTTTGAAGACTATAGATGGGTTTTTGGACAAGTTACAGCTGCCCAAGATAACCCCTTTACAGCTAGACCAACTTAATGCCCCTATTCTGACAGAGGAAGTGACCAGAGTAATTCGGATGGGTAAACAACATAAGGCCCCGGGACCGGATGGGCTCTCCTCCGAATATTATAAACTAAATGAGAAGATATTGGCCCCATACTTGGCGCAAATTTTCACCGTTGCAATGGCCAAGGGTAACCTTCCTGAGGAAATGCTCCAAGCAACCATAGTTACCATCCCTAAACTGGGGAAATCCCCTACGCTACCAGCTAATTTCAGGCCCATATCCTTGTTGAACTGCGACACCAAACTTTATGCAAAGATACTGGCCCAACGTCTATTGACCATACTCCCTACCATAATACATAATGACCAGGTGGGGTTTACGAAGGGCCGTCAAGCCCCAGATGGCACCAGACGCATTATCAATCTGATATCTAAGGCAGAGACTAGCCGGACGCCTTCTCTTCTCCTCACGCTGGATGCGGAGAAGGCATTCGATAGGATTCAATGGGACTTTGCCTTTGCTACCATGCGAAGGTTCGGTTTCTCTGGTTCCATTCTCACTGCGATAGGTGCTCTATATTCCTCACCTTCAGCTAGGGTCCTGGCTAACGGGATGATGTCCAGAGCATTTCATATCACCAATGGTACCCGACAGGGATGCCCTCTCTCGCCCTTACTGTTCACTATGGTTATGGAACCATTGGCGGAAATGATACAAATTGATTTGGGGGTGCGAGGGATTTCAGTAGGGCATAGACAGCATAAGATAGGCTTATTCGCTGATGACGTCATTTTGACACTTACAGATCCATTGACATCTCTTAGAAGGGTATCGGAAATTCTGGAATGGTTCAGTAGGGTCTCGTATTATAAAGTTAATGTATCCAAGTCTCAGATACTGGGATTATCAATTTCCACAAGACTGCGACGGGACATTCAGAAAGAATTCTCGTATGGTTGGGAGGAGGGGTCGATCCCTTATCTAGGTATTAAATTATGTGCCAATACCTCTAAACTGGCACATATTAATCTGCTTCCTTTATTCGATAAACTACAGGGAGACCTTCAGCGATTATCAGGCACTGAACCGTCCTGGATGGGACGCATGGTCCTATATAAAATGTTAATTCTGCCCAAAATACTATATATTTTTAGAACAGTTGTAGTTCCTATTCCTAGACCCCTTCTTAGAAAGCTACAAGATCAGTTGATGGGATTTATTTGGAACAAGGGGAAACCACGAGTGGCACGGCAGCGTCTCTATGTCCATAGACGGAGGGGGGGAATGGGAGTCCCGAATCTTGAAGCGTATCACGCAGCTATAGTGATGCGCCAGTTGAGACACTGGTGTTTTCCATTCACAGGCTCTAGCTGGCCTATGATAGAACGACATCTGATTGGAGATATCCCTCTCTCCTCGCTACTGCTAGCTCAAGCGAAGTTCCCTACAAGCTTGATTCCAAGATTTCCTACGGTGATAGCTTCTATCCAGGCATGGAAAGCAGCTCTAAAGGCAACACCCCCTGACGCTCCTACCCGCAAGATCCCTCTACCGGTGGACACCCTGGAACTTTTGGTTCCTAACCTAAAATTGAAAAACTGGGAAGCCCGGGGGATTGTGACACTATCTGATTTGTTTAATAGTGACAATATAAAAACTTTCTCAGAGCTATGTACGGAATTTGGAATTTCACAGGCAGATCTTTTTAAATACAGGCAGGTTAGACATCTTCTGCCATCTAAATCGCATGCACAGGTACAGATTCCATCTGGGCTACATGACTTGATTATTAAGAACGGTACGGGGGAGCCTAAGCTAACCCGAGCTTTATATGATATAATCCTGGGGGATGGGGCAATTTCAAAAACCCCGCAAATGGCAAAATGGGAAGTAGACTTGGGATACACATATGACATTGAGACATGGGAAAAAGCGATTAAATGGACATTGAGGTCCACTATGAATTCGAATCTCCTGGAAGTTTTCCACAAACTACTTTTGAGATGGTACTTTACTCCATGCAAATTGTCCAAAATGTACCCGTCCTCTAGCCCCTTGTGTTGGAGAGGATGTGGGATGGTTGGGTCATTATTTCACATCTTTTGGGAATGCCCAGTTATTGCTTCATTGTGGAAAGAGGTGTTTGACTTAGTGTCCAATTTAGTGGGTACCCAGATGGAACTCAGTGCAGCTCTAGCCCTTCTCTCCTTGGATATAGATGCAGTAGAGCCGTCCCAAAGAGTTATTGTGTCCCACATATGTCTCTCAGTTAAACTTTTAATGGCTAAACGATGGAAAACTAATGTAGCTCCCTCTATACGGGAAGTGATTGACAATGTTTCATCCCATTGTGGGTACGAGAGGCTCTTTGCACTTCGTCTTAATAAAATGGAACGCTTCAAATCCCAATGGCGTTCGTGGATAGATAGATTCTCTTGCTGAGAATAAAAGTCCAGAGAAAAAGGGGATTATTGGGAAATGTATTGTCATAAATACTACAAAGGTGTATGGATTAATGTATACTTGGTGTGTATCCTGGTTTTCCCTACCCTCCCCGGTTGCTTTTCCCTTCTGTATTCCCTTCCCCCCCTCCACAGGTCACTTCTCAAATGTTGATTTGCATCGTATAGGTACTTCCTTGCAAGGATACTATGTACCATTGTATAATCTGTAACCTGTGGTTTCTTTGATATACTAATAAAAAACTAATGTTGGAAAAAAAAAAAAAACAACATGTTAACTTTATTCTGTGGGTCAATTTGATTGCGGCGATACCAAATGTATATAGTTTTTTCTATATTTTACAACTTTTACAAGTAAAAACCGAAGTGTAAAAAAGAAAATTTATTTTGTGTCGCCAAATTCCGAGAGCCATAACTTTTATATCTTTTTTTTTCTTTATCAAGATTTTTATTTTGCAAAAAAGATTACAGCATATAAACATTGTACAATATTGCCCAAAAAAATGTGCACGCAATATAAAATACATATTTTTACAGTATATGAACAGTATATAAAATGCATGAACATCAATGGGAGGTAACCTCCCAGCCATCAAAAAGTGCGTATGAATCAAAATACAGTGGTACTAACTGTACCATGTTCACATCAAGATAGTGCAATAAACATGGGGACCAGTGAAGTAAGAGTCGGTACGTATAAGTGCCACAAATATAATATAACACCAACACAAGACACCAGACAACAAAGGGAAACACAGACAGACATAGCGCATGGAGTAAGATCACAGAAGTTGCTCAGAACCTTCCATCCAGCCAGAGAGGTAGATCAGTACCACCCCGGAATCCAGACTACACTGCCCAAGTTTGGACGAAGAGCACAGACTTGCCCCTGTCAGCGGACAGCAATTCCTCCATCCTCATAATCCCGTTCACCTCTGTTACCCATTCCGTCAAAGAAGGAACAGTATGAGACTTCCAGTGACGAGGTATCACCGTTCTCGCCGCAGTCAGGAAATGCCTAAAGACACCCCTTTTGAGGTGTGGGAGTGATCCAGGAACCATGGAGAGTAATCCTATAGAAGCCGAGGTCGGGACCTCAGTGTGAAAGAGCTTGTTACCCAAGTCAAAAATCTTTACCCAGAAGGGACGTATCCTGGGACAGTCCCACCAAATATGCAACATGGTTCCAGGAGCCTCCCCACACCTCCAATAATCAGCAGACACATCAGGAAATATCCTATGCAACAAAGCAGGGCAACGATACCACCGGGTGAGTATTTTGTAGTTTTTTTCTTGAGCAAAGCAAGACGTTGGTAGTTTGTGAGCTAAAAAGAAAGAAGTACCCCATTCCTCTTCAGAATGTTGAACCCCCATTTTCTCGTCCCATGCAGTAGTGAAGGACAGTTGAGAGAGAGAAAATTTAGGCAAGAGAATTCCATGTAAATAGGACAAGACATGAGAAGGGGCAGTTGATAAAGACAAATAATGTTCCAAAGGAGTCCTATCCTGTAGCAACACCAGACAGTCTTCCATGGAAGATAGATAGGAACGCAACTGTAGGTATGACGTCTGGTCAGCGCCATGTCCAAGCCACACCCCATAACTTTTATATTTTGATCACTTTTTATTTCATCTTTTGTGGGCGATGAGGTGACCCAAAAATAGAGATTCTGGCGCTTACAATTTTTTTTTTTACGGCGTTCACCCTGCGGGTTACATAATGATATATTGTAATAGTTTAGACTTTTACGGACGCGGCGATACCAATTATGTTTATTTATTTTTTACTATGCTCTAGGGGGAAAATGGGAAATGGGGGGTGTTTGGAACTTTTAATCTTAAACATTTTTTTACATAAAAAACAACAACTTTATTTTACTAATTTTTACTTTTTTTATTAGTCCCCCTAGGGGACTTCAACCAGCGATCGTCAGATCACTTGCACTATATACTGCAATACTAATGTATATATAGTGATTCTGACAGGCATCTATTAAGCCCTGCCGGAGGCATAGCTTAATAGGCGCACAAAGATGGCGGACCTGGGGGCCTTCATTAGGCCCCCAGGCAGCCATAGCAACTATCGCCACCCCACGATTGCATTGTGGGGGGCGTGATGAGCTGTTAGAGGGGGTCGCCCCCTCTTTCTAACGATTTAAATGCTGCGGTCGCTATTGACCGCGCCATTTAACGAGTTAAACAAGCGGGATCGCACACGATTGTCATATACAGCCGACACCGGCATCGTATGGAGCGGGTTCACTCCGTGAGCCCGTTCCATACTTCCCCTTCCCGACTTTGGAGTATGGATACGTCAAATGTCGGGAAGGGGTTAAACTTCATGTTAGTTCCTGATTTATTCGTCCTTGTCTACCAAGGTGCCTTCCTGCCGGGACGTATGAGATTCCCATCTTGACAGGGAAGGGTTAAAGAAGTTGTCCAGGATTAGAAAAACATGGCTGCTTTCTTCCAAAAACAGCGCCACACTTGTCCATGGGTCGTGCCTGGTATTGCAGCTCAGCTTCATTGTAGTAAAAGAGGCAGGGCTGCAATAACACACACAACCTGTGGCCAGGCATGGCAGTGGTGCAGCAGAGTCCCCCCCACTACTGAACATGGATAGAAATGGACTAGAAGAGAGAGCTGAGGTACAGTGGAGGAAATAAGTATTTGATCTCTTGCTGATTTTGTAAGTTTGCCCACTGTCAAAGACATGAACAGTCTAGAATTTTTAGGCTAGGTTAATTTTACCAGTGAGAGTTAGATTATATAAAAAAGAAAACAGAAAATCACATAGTCAAAATTATATATATTTATTTGCATTGTGCACAGAGAAATAAGTATTTGATTCCTTTGGCAAACAAGACTTAAAGGGGTTGTCCGAGATACCAACATTTTTTCAAAAACTGTGTCATACATTACCCCTTATACAGACAACCTAAATAAAGCATTATTTAAAAAAAAAATTCTACTTGGCACATTTCTGCTTTGAGTTTAGCGCAGCTTGTTTACATGCAGTTCAGCTCTGGTTTGTTGATCTTTCCTTGTTATGAAACTTTTTTCCCGTGCACGCTCCTTGCAGGCTGCAATGAGCGTGCACGTACCTTCCAAGAGTTCACGTGAGCTGTCCCTGCTCCTCCCCGCTGACATCCTTCACTGGCCTTGTCTTCTTGCTGACATTCTTGAAGGATGGTGACCGTTCTCCCCCCATTATGTTTTCACATTTATGTTTTCTTTCTCTTTTCAGGTCTATAAACCTCTTCGTGTCCACCCTCACCCTCGTCCACCCTCACCCTCGTCCACCCCCACCCTCGTCCACCCTCACCCTCGTCCACCCTCACCCTCGTCCACCCTCTTCTATCTCATGTCTCTCTCCACTAAGGCCATGTTCACACAGAGTTTTTTTGCAAGAGGAATATCTGCCTCAAAATTCCGTCTTGAAGTTTGCGGCAGATTTACCTCTCCCTGCACGTTGATTTTTGCGTCGTTTTTCCCGGAGTTTTTTGTGCGCTGTTTGCGTATTTGTTTGCCGGTTTGTTCGGGGCGTTTTTCGCTTCGTTTATCTTGGCGTTTTTTGCTTGTTTGTTTGCGTATTTTTTTGCGATGTTTTTTGCTGTGTTTTCCATTGCGTTTATCGTAGCCTTTTTCACGTAGTTTATCATTTCTTTTTTTGCATCGTTGTTTGCGCCTATTTTTGCTGCGTTTTTCGTTGCGTCTTTCGTGGCGTTTTCCCAGTTGATTTTCGCTGCGTTCTTTGCCTCTTTTTGCGGCGTTTTTTGCGTCTTTTTCCGCGATGTTTTTCGCAGCGTTTTCCGTGGCGTTTATCGTAGCCTTTTTTGCGTCGTTTTTCGCGTTTTTTTTCTGCGTTTTTCATTGCGGCTTTCGTGTCGTTTTCCCTGTCGTTTTTCGTGGCGTTCTTTGCCTCTTTGTTTGGGGCTTTTTTCGCGCCTTTATTTGCGATGTTTTTCGCGGCATTTATCGTAGCCTTTTCGGCGTTTTTTTTTGCGTCTGTTTTTTGCGGCGTTGTTTGTGGCTTTTTTTGCTGCGTTTTTTGCGTCGTTTTCCGTGGCGTTTTTCGCCTGCGGCAATTGAGCGCCGCGGGCATAAAACAACGCAAAATACGCTTTCTCTGCCTCCCATTGAAGTCAATGGGAGGTCAGAGGCGTAAACGCCCGAAGATGGAGCATGTTGCTTCTTTTTCCCGCAAGGCAGTTTTAATGCTCGATTTTAATGCTTGTTACAACAAATTGCAGCATAAATCACGCACCAAACACGCTTGTTTGGTGCATGGTTTTCACGCATGCATCTACTTGAGTGTAGGTGCATGATAACGCACCAATATAGGACATGCAGTATGTTTCACGCAGCGGACTCTCGCTGCGTGAAAACTGCCCCATTGAAATAAATGGGTCGCGTGTGCTGTGCGTGGTTTCGACGATCAGCACACGGACGAGATTCACCCTGGTGTGAATGGGGCCTTAGGCACGATTTACACAAGTGTGAATCACGTCCGTGTGCTGTGCTTTGAAAAAACGCACAACACACGCGACCCATTTATTTCAATGGGGCCGTTGACACATGTGTGACTTTTCACGCAGCGAGAGTCCGCTGCGTGAAACATACTGCATGTCCTCTATTGGTGCGTTATCATGCACCTACACTCACATTGAAGTCAATGCATGCGTGAAAACCACGCACCGCACACGTGTTTGGTGCGTGATTTACACAGCAATTTGTTGTAAAAAAGAAGAAAAAAATGGGCTGGCTTTGTGAGTGCGTGAATAACACATGACAATCGAAAAGCACACTGATGCATAAGGGCGGATTTACACCAGCGTGTGCATTTTGCGCACACAAATGCGGCGTTTTGCGTGCGCAAAATGCACTTGACCGCTCCATGTCATGTTCATACGGATGCGCGGCTGCGGTTTTCGCGCAGCCGTCATCATTATGACACTCTGGATGTTTGTAGCACGTGGTGCTTTTCTGTTTACATTCATTATTTTACTGTTGTTGCGCGAATCACGCTCGTCCCACGGAAGTGCTTCCATGGGGTGCGCCTGATTTTCACGCACCTATTGACTTCAATGGGTGCGTGATGCTCGAAAAACGCAGAAATATAGAACATGTCGCGAGTTTTACGCAGCGGACTCACGCTGCGTAAAATTCACGGACTGTCTGCACTGCCCCATAGACTAGCATAGGTCTGTGCGACCCGCGTGAATACCACGCGGGTTGCACAGACGTATAGCACGTTCGTGTTAATCCGCCCTAACGCAAACACACGGATGGGATTGACGCAAGTTTTTCACGCGCGGAAAATACACACGCTAGTGTGCATGAAGCCTTACTAATGGACGCTGTTAGACAGTGGCCATTAATAATGCACTAGTAATACATTTTTAAATAAATGAGAAGGACATAGAAAAAATATTGTAATAAAATAACACACACAACACTGGTTAACAATTTTATTAAAAATAAAAAAGGTGTCATTGAAGTAGTCCTTGAACTTGATGTAGTACCAAGGACCCAACCTGTAAAAAACACCTAATAACTAAGAAAAGAGGGATGCTTAGATACACTGCTCATGTGTGATACTGTTAGACCATGTATCTAAGCCTACCACAAGGTAGCCTTAGTAACATTACCCAAGCAGACAGTGTCACACATGGGCCATGTATCTAAGAATACCACATGTTAGGCTTAGATACAGGGCCCCAAAACACTAATCTTAGGGTATGTTCACACGGCAGCGTCCGTAACGGCCGAAATTACGGGGCTGTTTTCAGGAGAAAACAGCCCTGTCGTTTCAAACGTAACGGCATGTGCAGGCGCTTGAACGCCGCGTCCATTATGGACGTAACTGTAGCTGGTTTTCCATGTAGTCCATGGAAAACGGCTCAATTTACGTCTGAAGAAGTGACATGACACTTCTTTGGCGCGGGCGTCTATTTACGCGCCGTCTTTTGACAGCGACGCGTAAATATACGCCTCGTGTGAACAGACAAACGTCAGCCCATTGCTTTCAATGGGCAGATGTTTGCCAACGATTTCAAGCCGTAATTCGGGGGTTAATACGCCCGAATTACGCCCGTAAATAGGCCGTGTGAACATACCCTTATACAGGAATAAAAAGAATGTCATCTGGGGTCCTGTATCTAAGCCTACATTGTGTTAGGCTTAGATACAGGCTCCATGTGTGACACTGTTTGTTAGACCCTGTATCTAAGCCTAACAATGTAGGCTTAGATACAGGACCCCAGAAGATCTTATCTAGTTCAGGACGGGGCACCGTTTAGCCCTTTTTAGCACGTGTTAGTTTAATTATATTTTTATTACTATGGTCTGTCCCTCAAAGGTCAAAAAAGACCTTTGGGGAACATTATATATATTTTTTCTTTCTTTTACACCATCTTTTCCACTGTAACTGGAGTTGCACGGCAGCCCCAGTTACAGGGGAAATCAGCCCTCTCATAGTGACGATTGTCACTAATAGGGCTGTGCTGGGTCTGATTAGACCCAGCAGCAGTCTGCCACTAACGGTACCCGGTGATCCTATACACAGCGTTCATTGAACGCTGTGTAAAAAGACATTGGAGAAGACAGAAGCAGCGAAAGCTGCTTCTATCTTCTCCTCCGAGTCCCCGGCAGTCACTGACAGCCGGAGACCCGACATTCCCGCAGGTGCCGTCCCTCTTCACTTTTTTCACTGTGAACACGCATAGGCGCGCTCACAGTGAAAAAAAGCTGCATAGGCTGGGCGGGCACCCGCAGAAACGACACGTCTCCATGGGCGAGACCATGTGATCGGGACACGACACGACAGTGGAGGAGGAAGAAAACGTGACGTCAGAAGACATGTGATCGGAAGAAAAGAGCTGCCAGAACGGAGAACAGAAGCTTGCACAGGTAAGTATATTATTCAATAGTTAATGTGTGCATTGTGTGTTTAACTTTTAAATAAAAATATATCTCGGACAACCCCTTTAATAAAATGGCTGCTGTGGCCACTTTATCCAAACCCTCGGTGTCAAGTCTTCTTGAGAGAAAGGTGTGGGATATGAATGGGGAACAGATATATAGGTAAGTGTAATTTGCATGCACATACATCACTCGACTTAACCCAAGTCATGCAAAATAAAGACACAAAACATTATAATTGGGTGTTAAATGGTCAATACTTTTATTATATTATATGACCAAACCCAAAATGGCAAACCTCCGACTCACGAAGAGTCACCCTCCAGCACGCAGGAAAGGAAAAACCCCCTGTGGGGGAAACCTCTAGGGAAACCATGGCTGGAGGATTGCCCTTCCTCTGGGCTTAGAAGGTGCCAAAATAGAATTTGTAACAGAATTTGTACGTTTTCTCAGATTTTCAAGGAAAGACATTACAATGAACGAACGACATGAAACACATAAATCGGCTGATCTGGTTGGCTAGGCGGATGTCTCTCTTCCTGGGCACCCATTAAAATGAATGGGTGATCCACGGATGAGACGGGTCCTCCAGATGCCTCCTTGTAGCACCTGTCTCCTTTCTGGCTAATAGGGGGGGATCTCCTGCTGGAAACCCCCCTCTATTACAGACAACCCATATGAAGAGGATGGCATCACTGTGATGAAGAAGTGGTCTTGGGTGTAGGGTTTCCCTGCTAGAACCTACAAGTTACATCAGGTCGGCATTGGTGGGGAAGTCAGGCTCAAGGTCCTCAGTCCCATCCAATATGGCACTAAATGTGGCAGTAAAACCTTCTAATATGGAATCTTCTTTATGTCATTAACATTTGTATTTATGACATCAGCACATTCATCATCATTACTACAGGAGTTTCTTACCACTGCCGCCTCGTTCATTGTGACGTCACCCACAGTGGTCTGAAGTGTTAACCCTTTAATGACTGGCAGTGTACTTACCACAGAGGCCATAAAGCTGAATAGGAAAAAGGGAGGCCATAAAGGAAAAGGGATAATGCAGGGAGCATCTCCGCACAAGAACAATCCATGACAAAGGGTTGTCCAGGATAAGATAACTTGTCTGCTTTCTCCAAAAACCAGCACCACACCTGTCCATAGGTTGTGTGTGGTATTACAGCTCATTACCATTCACTTCAATGGAGCAAACCTGCAATACCAGATACAACCTGTGGATAGGTGTGGTGCTGTTTTTGGAAGAAAGCAGCCATATTTTTCTAATCCTGCACAGCCCCTGTTAGAAATAGTTCAAAAAAAGGGGGAGAGAAGAAATTAAAAAAAGGTAAAAAGAGGAACTCTGAGGTAAAAGAAATCAAACTAGACTGAAAGGAGTCTACTGGAGGTGCCAGATGGAAAGACATGTTTCTGCCATGGGGACCAGATTAGTTGAAAAACTATGCAGTTCATCTTCGAATGCAGCGTCACAAAAACAAATTATTTTGTAAAAAAATTAAAAAGTGTTTTTATTGTGCAAAACTAGAAAAACTTTTACATACATGTTGGTTCAGGAGTCCTGGTGGTCCTCCATGGGCTTTACCCATGGAGTGTTTGGAGACATGTTGGAGCTGTGGGGGAATGGTAGGTACGCTTACTGACATCTGATGGGATTGTAGGCACATCGCACCATTTTGGTTGGCAATAAATTCTCTCTACGAACATGCCTTCTCCGCTCCATTCTCTCCAGATCTATTTCTTTCCAGAAGAAGGTTCTCCTCCATTTATTCAGACTAGGTTGTGCCTAGACATTAGAAGTCTACAATTCCCCGGTACAAATCTAAATGTTTGGCCACATTCACTGATATTCAGAATCCAGCAACTCTGCCGATTGTTGAAGTAAAATCTCAGGCATTTTCTGAGTGGTTGACCGCTAACCCCCTCCACTCTGCTACCTCGCTGTAGTGCCCGACCATTAAATTGTTTTCTTCTCTCTCTGTAATTGTCGTCTGTCTATTGCTTGTTGTTTTAACCTTTCTCATTGATAAAAGTACAGATTTGGTAAAGACGACGCTGACATTGTTTCCTAATTGTCTTTTGGTGAGCTGCATTTTTTTTTTAACATTTTGTACTTCTTTATGGTTTTAATAAAGATTGAGCAGAGTTACTGCAGTTAAGCGGTGATAAATATTCTTCTACGTCCTGCTCCTGAGATGACCTCAGGGAGAACAGAAGCCTCCCATAAAGCAGAAGGAGACCGGGGTGGTGGACATTGTTAGGTAAAGGTTAAACAGACTTACCATCAGGGGTGCTCAGGGATATGCCGCTAATCCCCAAGTCAAGACTAGCTAGGAGGTCAAGGCTTCCTGAGCCCTGCTCACACCATAGTCAGGAGCCCCCAGCTTGACTGTGTCTGATTTGGGACAGGTAGTGGCTCAATTACTGGCTGGTGTTAGAGAGGCTTTGGTGCAGCGTGAGGTCCCACCACCTGTGGTCCCCCTTGCTCCTTCTCCTGTTGCGGCATGGTACGGTTCGGTATCTGGGGCTGCGGCGCTAGGTTCTAAAGTCACTGGGAGTGCTGGTGGGTCTTGCGCTCCTGTTGCGGTTCAACTGCATGGGGTTCGGTTAGCCAAATGTTTGTTTTGAGAGCTCCCTTAAGACGGAGATTAGAGATCGTATTTGGCGTGATGAATATGTTGAGATTTTCTCTCTTTTGCCGTTAGAGAAATTAAATTTGAATAGAGGAAAGTCTGACAAGAGTAAGGCTGGATTCACACGAGCACATTACGTCCGTAATGGACGGAACAAATTTTGGCCGCAAGTCCCGAACCGAACACACTGCTGGGAGCCAAAATAAGTGTCAGACAATATTAGCATCATACAATACAATACAATACAATACTGCTGTAGTACAGCGCCCTAATAATACAGTGTACTTAACACTAAATGAAATTTACTACATATTTCAAGGAGTTTTCCAGGAACATTTAAATGGGTTTATATGGCCACAAAACATTAAAAAAAAAAAACACTTTACAATATACTGATGTTCTCCCTTCCAGGCTGTATCACGTGCTTGTATTGTCAGGTCAGTTTGATCACTGTTGTATCTGATCCCATTAGAGGAAAGCAGGAAAAACCTTCCCACATCTCTCCCTTATGGAAACGTTTTCCCTTCATTCCACTAATGGGAACCATATAAAAAATACACAATGCTCACATTGCCTAATACGACAGAATACATACAGGAGAAAATAAGAAAACAGCGTCTAAGCTTTACAATATAGTACTGGGGGGGATTGTGTACAAAAAGGAAAAATAAGTTGTACGGCCACCAAGACGAGCTGGAGATCCTTCAGCTTCAATTAGAGTCTGTTCACATGTGGATTTCCACCACATTTTATTAAATTGGCATTAGAATTTTAGTGATCTGAATAGTAATCTGAAAATTGTTAACTGTTTTCCTGCCATTTTTTTTTTTACTTTTCAAAGGTTTAATTTATAATTTTGCAAAAAAAAAAAACGGACAAAAAAACGACAAAGCATGAAAAGCAAATAATAACACATTGAATTCTATTTAACCAACAAACCCAACCAGTCACACAGAGGCGTCCATTTCCTCATCTAAGGCTTCATTCACATCTGCATCAGGACTCCGTTCATGGGTTCCGTCGAACCTTTCCGTCAGAGGAACCCATGAACGGAATCCAAACTGAAAGAAACAGAAACCATAGGTTTCCGTTTGCATCACCATGGATTTCAATGGTGACGGATCCGGTGAAAATGGTTTCCGTTTATCACCGTTGTGTGAGGGTTCCATCATTTTGACAGAATGAATAGCACAGTCAAAATAACAGAACCCTTACACAACGGTGACAAATGGAAACCATTTGCACCGAATTAGTCACAATTAAAATCAATGGTGATGCAAACGGAAACCTATGATTTCAGTTTGGAGTCCGTTCATGGGTTCCCCTGGCGGAAAGGTCCGACGGAACCCATGAACGGAGTCCCAACGCCGATGTGAACGAAGCCTTAGTTGTAAGGATAGATAATGATTTCCTTCACATTTGAGCTACAAGTTACGTAGCCGTTTCTTTCAGCTTAACCCATCGGGACCAAATCTTTTCTAATTTGTAGAGACATTTCCTACTCATATATAAAATGTTATACAGGAGGACATATTTATTGACAAGTTGTAACTAATGAGAAAGGGCAGGGGGGAAGTGTCTGTGGATGTCCAGGTCATATTTCCCTGTGTTTTTTAAATGTAAGAATCCTCGAAGGAAACACCACTTTGGTACATATCGTATAATCTGTCCCTGAAAAATCTGAGAGCTCAAACTATGCATGAAAAGATTTAGGCCTCGGTCACACAGTGCAGAACATGCACTTCTATTAAATACAGGATTGCTGGCAACTTGTCGCCAACTGGAGTTTCGCCATAGCAGTTTTATCTGGGGCCAGTGTGAGGAATGGGGGGAACCACTTTGTCTATTTTGCTGCAGGTGGACAGAGACTTTTTCTAGGAATATTTCTGTTAGGGCATGACCACACGTGGCGGATTTCCTCCGCAACTGTCCGCATCAATGCCGCACAGAATCTGCGTTGCAGATTCTGCTGCGGATCTGCACAAAATGTGCAGTACATTGATGCGGACTAGCTGCTGCGGACTGCGGGAAAAGTGCTTCCCTTCTCCCTATCAGTGCAGGATAGAGAGAAGGGACAGCACTTTCCCTTGTGAAAGTCAAAGAAATTCATACTTACCGCCCGTTGTCTTGGTGACGCGTCCCTCCTTCGGCATCCAGCCCGACCTCCCTGGATGACGCGCCAGTCCATGTGACCGCTGCAGCCTGTTATTAGCCTGTGATTGGCTGCAGCCGTCACTTAGACTGAAACGTCATCCTGGGAGGCCGGACTGGAGACAGAAGCAGGGAGTTCTCGGTAAGTAGGAACTTCATTTTTTTTTACAGGTTGCTGTATATTGGGATCGGTAGTCACTGTCCCGGGTGCAGAAACAGTTACTGCCGATCGCTTAACTCTTTCAGCACCCTGGACAGTGACTATTTACAGACGTCTCCTAGCAACGCTCCCGTCATTACGGGAGCCCCATTGACTTCCTCAGTCTGGCTGTAGACCTAGAAATACATAGGTCCAGCCAGAATGAAGAAATGTCAAGTTAAAAAAGCAAGACGGATCCGCAGCACACATAACATGTGCATGACAGCTGCGGACTTCATTGCGGAAATTAGAATCTCCATTGAAGTCAATGGAGAAATTCCGCCATGAGTCCGCCACTGCTCCGCAACAGACAGAGCATGCTGCGGACACCAAATTCCGCTCCGCAGCCTATGCTCCGCAGCGGAATTTTACGCCTCGTCTAAACGAACACTGCTAAATTAAAGTGTAAGTCAATGGAGAAACGGCTCCGCTGCGGATTAACGCTGCGGAGTGTCCGCAGCGGAATTTAAGTGAAATTCCGCCACGTGTGAACCCAGCCTTATTT
This sequence comes from Rhinoderma darwinii, assembly GCF_050947455.1. Classification (NCBI taxonomy): domain Eukaryota; kingdom Metazoa; phylum Chordata; class Amphibia; order Anura; family Rhinodermatidae; genus Rhinoderma; species Rhinoderma darwinii. The sequence continues at coordinate 3,887,173 of NW_027461962.1, forward strand.
GCCCCTTGTCCTGAGCTCAGGAGGTTCTAAATTCAAATGAGACAAGCAGCCGATCAAACTGGGAATCCAGTGAACCAGTCCAAACCAGTGTAGAAGTGTCTGAAAATAATCCTCTCCACTGTCACCTTCAGACTGTCCGACCATAATGGTGAGGCTATGCGTAGCAGCAGCCGCAGGTGGGCATGGATTATAAATTTATAGTTGATGATACTTTTGATTGTTGTGTTTTTATTTACAAGTTTAGCACCAAGCGTACCGCCTATGTAAACATGTATGCCGCCTATGTAAACGTGTATGTGTATATAATTTCAGTGCTTTGCTGCCATCTAGTGAACAAACTGCATAAATAGTTTGTGTAGTGCTGTTGTGTTATGTGTGCAGGACCTGTGATCACATGACCAGAGAGGCAAATTCTCAAATTCGTGCAGGTGCTGCACAGCTACTCAAGTAGGGGAGAAGCTGAATCTTTATTTAACAGGAGTTTAGCACCATATTTAAATATGCAATATTTAAAAAACAAATCGCCATAAAAGTCATCAAACTGCATATTATGAGAGGAAAATGACTGTTATGCTATGTCGTTGATATATACATTGTGTAGTAAGTGTTATTCCACTTAAGTAAACATATAACAGATCATTCCTGCAATTAAGACCCTTCGGGAATCTTGTATGAAGCTGCAGATCGCAGAACGCCTCCCTATTCAGGAAGTGTCTTCTCCAATATCCACCCGTCTTTTGTTTCTTCAATTGTTCAAGGCCATAAAAAGGGGAATTTATTAAGATGGCATTTCATATGCCAGTCTTAATATAAAGAAAGTTGGAGTAAGATGAAATACATTTATTAAATGTGTCACATCTTTCGGCCGTTCGTGCGCCACAATCGTTATGTAGCGACCGCGGCCATGCTCCATCCATTCCCCCTACCCATCCGACATAATGTAAAATAAAAAATAAGTATAATCTTTTCTCCGCTTCTCTTCTTCCCCCTTGATCCCCTAAGGCTCCCTGCTGCCCATACAATACACTGACACCGAGCAGCGTCAGGTTCTTTATATGCGACACAGCACTCAACGTCATCATTGCACTGTATGAGCCGCAGGCTGCGGAGAGAACATGAGGGGACCAGAAGAGGAGTGGTGAGGTGAGCATTCATTTTTTATTTAATTGTCCGATAGAGGGGACGGAGAGGAGCCTGGCATGGGCCTCTACCTAGCTACGCTCCACATAGTGACATTTTTGCCAATTATTAGCAGGTGTAGATTTCGACTATAGTTTACGCCAGGTGTAAATTATTATAAATTTGTTGAGCTGCTGTCACCCTGCCCCCTTTTGGGAAGCCCCCTTTTAGAAAACTGGTGTAGAAAGGTTAATACATTTCCCCCATAAGCTTTAAAAATTGCCATTATGTGTTTCTAAGAAGTGTTTTTCTGCACCAGAGAGGCATTAGTGGTTTTTTTGTTTTTGTATCTGAAATGTGTTCTACAATGCGCGTTTTGAAGTTTCTAATCGTGCGCCCTACAGATGTAGCCGGCTTTATCTTGACTTTCAACGCCTTAAAGAGGCTCTGTCACCACATTATAAGCGGCCTATATTGTACATGATGTGATCGGCGCTGTAATGTAGATTACAACAGTGTTTTTTATTTAGAAAAACAATCATTTTTGACGGAGTTATTACCTATTTTAGCTTTATGCTAATGACTTTCTCAATGGACAACTGGGCGTGTTTTTGTAATGGCAGGAAGGAGGTGAAGGGAAAGTGAGCCCTAATCTACCCACCGCCCTGTCCCTGCCTACTTGCAACGACCCGCCCTAGGCGACGAGGTACAACTGGGCGGCGGTCCCTACGCTGTCTAAGTGCACGGGAGAACAAACAGGGAACACGCAAGGGAAGGGGCAGTAGCCCACGGAACGCAGCGAGGAAACGGAGCGGTGAAAGAATAGTCAGGACCAGGATGAAGTGGAGTATACCCAAGCGGGCACGGAGACAGAAGCAAGCCAGGGGCAAAGCAAGGCAGGTCAAGCAGAACTGCAGCAAGGCAGAAGCACGGCAGAAGCAGGCTGGAGCAAGCAGCAGTGGGGCCAGGAATCCAAAAGAATTACAAGCACTGAGGAAGAGAACAGGGCAGGTAATAAAGGACAGGGGGCGGAGCTAACAGACCAGGCCGCGATAGGCTCTCCCACTCCTGAGCCTGCCACCCTGGTTGGTGGGAGATGGTGTCAGTCGAACAGGTCTGGCCTCAGGTGTGGATTGATTAATCCCAGGAGTATACCTAGACGTAGTACCTGGCAGATCCCTAACAGTACTCCCCCTTTTATGAGGGGCCACCGGACCCTTACTAAGAGGACCCGGTTTAGTGGGGAAGAGAAGGTGGAACCTCCTGATCAATACCCCAGCGTGAACATCACGGGCAGGTACCCAAGTCCTCTCCTCCGGCCCGTATCCTCTCCAATGGACCAGGTACTGGAGGGAGCCCTGGACCATCCTACTGTCCATAATCTTGGCCACCTCGAATTCCACCCCCTCAGGGGTGAGAACGGGAACAGGAGGTATCCTCGAGGGGGACCAGGACGGGGAGCAGCGTTTAAGGAGGGAGGCATGGAAGACGTCATGTATGCGAAAGGATGGGGGGAGCTCCAGACGGAAGGATACAGGGTTGAGGACTTCAATGATCTTATAAGGTCCAAAAAATCGGGGAGCAAACTTCCTGGACGGGACCTTAAGGCGCAAGTTCCTGGACGACAACCAGACCAAATCCCCGACGACAAACCGGGGGTTAGCAGAACGTCTACTATCCGCCTGAATCTTTTGTGCGCTCTGGGACGCCTCTAGGTTCTTCTGAACCTGGGCCCAGACAGTGCACAGTTCCCGATGAACATCCTCTACCTTAGGATTATTGGAACAACCAGGGGAGACGGAGAAGAACCTTGGGTTAAACCCGAAATTACAGAAAAACGGGGAGACCCCTGACGAGTTACTGACCCGGTTATTCAGGGAAAATTCAGCAAGGGGAAGGAATGAGACCCAATCGAATTGACAGTCAGAGATGAAACACCATAAATATTGTTCCAGGGATTGGTTAGTCCTTTCCGTTTGGCCATTAGTTTCGGGATGGAAGGCGGAGGAGAAGGACAGATCAATCTCCAACTTTTTACAAAAAGCTCTCCAAAATAAGGAAACAAATTGTACCCCTCTGTCAGAAACGATATTGACTGGGGCCCCATGGAGACGCAGGATGTGTTTCACAAACAAAGAAGCTAACGTCTTGGCGTTGGGTAGCTTCTTAAGGGGCACAAAGTGGCACATCTTGCTGAAGCGGTCGACTACCACCCACACCACCGACTTGCCCTGAAATGGAGGCAAATCGGTGATAAAATCCATGGAGATATGGGTCCAAGGTCTCTGGGGAATGGGCAAGGAACGTAGTAGGCCCGCAGGTCGGGACCTAGGGGTCTTGGACCTAGCGCAAACTTCACAAGCGGCGACGTAAGCCCTAACGTCTTTAGGCAACCCAGGCCACCAATAGTTTCTGGTAATGAGGTGTTTGGTGCCCAAGATGCCAGGATGACCAGATAGAGCGGAGTCATGGTTTTCCCTGAGTACCCTCAGCCGGTATTGCAGGGGAACAAACAGTTTGTCCCCAGGGACGTTCCCGGGAGCTGCACCCTGATCAGCCGCGATATCAGAAGCTAAATCAGAATCCGTGGCAGAGACGATTATACCAGGGGGTAAAATACAAGCAGGATCCTTCTCGGAAGGAGGATTGGCCATGAAACTACGTGACAGAGCATCAGCCTTAATATTCTTGGACCCAGCCCTATAGGTAACAAAGAAATTAAATCTGGTAAAGAATAGTGCCCACCGAGCTTGTCTAGGATTAAGCCTCCGGGCCGATTCTAGGAAAACCAGATTCTTGTGATCCGTAAGGACCGTTACCTGGTGTCTGGCCCCCTCCAGGAAGTGCCGCCACTCCTCAAAAGCCCATTTAATGGCTAGAAGTTTGCGGTTGCCAATATCATAGTTACTCTCCGTGGGCGAAAACTTCCTAGAGAAGTAAGCACAGGGGCGGAAATGGGTGAGGGAGCTGGTACCCTGGGACAAGACGGCCCCCACTCCCACCTCGGATGCGTCAACCTCCACAATAAATGGCTCCTCTTGGTTGGGCTGAATCAGCACGGGGGCCGAGATAAAGCACTTGTTGAGGGTCTCAAAGGCCTGGACGGCCTCAGGGGGCCAATGGAGGACATCAGCACCCTTGCGGGTAAGGTCCGTAAGAGGCTTAGCGACGACCGAGAAGTTGGCAATAAATCTCCTGTAATAGTTGGCGAACCCTAAAAAACACTGTAACGCCTTAAGGGAGGCAGGTTGGACCCATTCCGCCACAGCCTGAACCTTGGCAGGGTCCATGCGAAATTCATGAGGAGTGAGGATTTGCCCTAAAAATGGTATCTCCTGTACCCCAAAGACACATTTTTCAGTCTTAGCAAACAGATTATTCTCCCGAAGGACCTGGAGCACCTTCCTGACATGCTCCACGTGGGAGGACCAGTCCTTGGAAAACACCAGTATGTCATCAAGGTACACAACAAGAAAATTACCCAGGTACTCTCTCAGGATTTCATTAATAAAATTCTGGAAGACAGCAGGGGCATTACACAACCCAAAGGGCATGACCAGGTATTCGAAATGACCCTCGGGTGTGTTGAACGCAGTTTTCCACTCATCCCCCTCTTTGATGCGGATAAGGTTATATGCCCCCCGTAGATCGAACTTAGAAAACCATTGGGCTCCCTGAACCTGATTAAAAAGATCCGGAATCAAAGGAAGTGGGTACTGGTTCCTTACGGTGACCTTATTCAGGTTACGATAATCAATGCACGGCCTAAGACCACCATCCTTCTTCCCCACGAAGAAGAAGCCAGCACCTACAGGGGAAGTCGAGGGGCGAATGAAACCCTTGGCCAGGCATTCTTGGATATACACCCTCATAGCTTCACGTTCAGGACATGAAAGATTAAATATCCTACCCTTAGGAAGCTTGGCACCAGGCACCAAATCGATAGCGCAATCGTAATCTCTATGGGGGGGCAACACCTCGGAGGCCTCCTTAGAAAACACATCGGCGAAGTCCTGAACAAACTCAGGAAGCGTGTTTACCTCCTCCCGGGGAGAAATAGAGTTAACAGAAAGACATGACATAAGACATTCATTACCCCATTTGGTGAGATCCCCAGTATTCCAATCAAACGTGGGATTATGCAACTGCAACCAGGGAAGGCCTAAAACCAGATCAGACGATAATCCCTGCATCACCAGTACAGAGCACTGCTCCAAATGCATGGAGCCAACCAGGAGTTCAAAAACAGGAGTATGCTGAGTAAAATAACCATTAGCAAGGGGAGTTGAGTCGATTCCTACTACAGGGATAGGATAAGGTAAATCAATACAAGGCATCTTTAGAGACATAGCAAATTCCACAGACATGATATTAGCAGATGAGCCAGAATACACGAAGGCACTGCCCGTGGCAGACCGGCCAGCAAACGAGACCTGAAAGGGAAGCAAAATTTTATTGCGTTTCACATTAACGGGAAATACCTGTGCGCCCAAGTGACCTCCCCGATGATCACTTAGGCGCGGAAGTTTTCCGGCTTCTTATTCTTGCGCCTGGGACAGGTGTTCAGTAGATGCTTGTCGTCCCCACAGTAGAAGCAGAGACCATTCATTCTGCGAAACTCCCTACGTTGTCGAGGGGACATGGAGGCCCCGAGTTGCATAGGTACCTCCGAGTCCTCCGTGGAGGGGCGAGGAGACGGGACCTCTGGGGGGATCGCAGAAAAGTCAGAGGGGAGCACATTGAAGCGTTCTAGCTGACGTTCCCTGAGACGTCGGTCAAGTCGTACTGCTAGGGCCATAACCTGGTCAAGGGAGTCAGACGAGGGGTAGCTAACCAGCAGATCCTTCAGGGCGTCAGATAATCCTAACCTAAACTGGCACCTTAGGGCCAGATCGTTCCACTGAGAAGCTACGCACCACTTCCTAAAATCAGAACAGTATTCCTCAACCGGTCTCCTACCCTGACGTAAGGTCACCAGCTGACTCTCGGCTAAAGCAGTCCTGTCAGTCTCGTCGTAAATGAGTCCGAGGGCAGAGAAAAAACGATCAACAGAGGAAAGTTCAGGGGCGTCAGGAGCCAAGGAGAAGGCCCACTCTTGGGTCCCTTCCTGGAGTCGGGATATGATGATACCCACCCGCTGGTTTTCGGAACCTGAGGAGTGGGGCTTTAGGCGGAAATACAGTCTGCAACTCTCCCGGAAGGAGAGAAACGTCTTACGGTCCCCTGAGAACCGGTCAGGTAACTTGAGGTCGGGTTCTAGAGGTGAGGTGAGGGGTACTACTAAAGCAGCGTCACCCTGGTTGACCCTTTGGGCCAGGGCCTGGACCTGTAGGGAGAGGCCCTGCATCTGCTGGGTCAGGGTCTCAAGGGGGTTCATGATAGCGTCAGCGTAGGAGAAATGGTAGACTAGGTAAGGGCTTGTAATTATGTAATGGCAGGAAGGAGGTGAAGGGAAAGTGAGCCCTAATCTACCCACCGCCCTGTCCCTGCCTACTTGCAACGACCCGCCCTAGGCGACGAGGTACAACTGGGCGGCGGTCCCTACGCTGTCTAAGTGCACGGGAGAACAAACAGGGAACACGCAAGGGAAGGGGCAGTAGCCCACGGAACGCAGCGAGGAAACGGAGCGGTGAAAGAATAGTCAGGACCAGGATGAAGTGGAGTATACCCAAGCGGGCACGGAGACAGAAGCAAGCCAGGGGCAAAGCAAGGCAGGTCAAGCAGAACTGCAGCAAGGCAGAAGCACGGCAGAAGCAGGCTGGAGCAAGCAGCAGTGGGGCCAGGAATCCAAAAGAATTACAAGCACTGAGGAAGAGAACAGGGCAGGTAATAAAGGACAGGGGGCGGAGCTAACTCCGACAGACCAGGCCGCGATAGGCTCTCCCACTCCTGAGCCTGCCACCCTGGTTGGTGGGAGATGGTGTCAGTCGAACAGGTCTGGCCTCAGGTGTGGATTGATTAATCCCAGGAGTATACCTAGACGTAGTACCTGGCAGATCCCTAACAGTTTTACTATATGACCAAGTGGGCGTTGTACAGAGGAGTGTATGACGCTGACCAATCAGTGACAAATCAGTGTCATACACTTCTCTCTATTAATTTACTCTGCAGATAGCGATATATCTATATCGCTATGTGCAGTCACATAAACACACTATAACGCTACTCATGTGTCATGACCATGAATATACATTACCTCCAGCCAGGACGTGACGTGTATTCATTCGCCTGACCACTTCTCTGCACGTCTCTGTGATTTACAGCACAGCACAGAGAGATCTCGCTGTGAATGACAGTTTACAGCGTAATCTCGCGAGACTACCCCTGCTATGCTGTAAATCACAGAGACGCTACAGAAGTGGTCAGGAGAATGAATACACGTATGTATATTAATTGTCATGACACATGAGTAACGTTATAGTGTGTTTATGTGACTGCAAATAGCGATATAGATACAGTATATCGCTATCTGCAGTGTAAATGAATGGAGAGAAGTGTATGACGCTGATTGGTCGCTGATTGGTCAGCGTTATACACTCCTCTTTACAATTAAACAAGAGAAGTCTCACAGGACACAACAATGTAAGGTGGGATATAAATCTCAACCACCTGCAATTTTTCGGAGATACGGACTCCAAACAATATTATATAAACTAGAGAAACAAAGAATCCAAAGTATCCAAGTATTTAGAAAAGTACAAAATCTTTATTTGAACAACACATGAGAATCTAAAATACAATGTTTTAATTGGATCATAAATGGACGTGCATTAAAAAAATTATTAGAAACAGGTAATGCATGAAAAAATATAAGTTCCAATACAAGTAATATATAATATAGTGAAATCACTTTTAAGGAACAAACTCATATAAATGAACGTCGGTAAGAAAAAACAACAGAAGGAAAGTGACAGTAAGATGTAAGTACTAACACTTCCTATCAAAAGGACGTAGAGAGTGTCCTAGTTTCTAGTTACAACTTGAAACAGTAATCGTTCAAAGCTTACCCATTATCAGTGGTGTAGTGGTATGACCCAGTAAGTAAGGAGGTGCCCCAACGTGCGTTTCGCGTATCGCTTCTTCAGGGGAAGAGGTAATGTATACCACTACACCACTGATAATGGGTAAGTTTTGAACGATTACTGTTTCAAGTTGTAACTAGAAACTAGGACACTCTCTACGTCCTTTTGATAGGAAGTGTTATTACTTACATCTTACTGTCACTTTCCTTCTGTTGTTTTTTCTTACCGACGTTCATTTATATGAGTTTGTTCCTTAAAAGTGATTTCACTATATTATATATTACTTGTATTGGAACTTATATTTTTTCATGCATTACCTGTTTCTAATAATTTTTTTAATGTACGTCCATTTATGATCCAATTAAAACATTGTATTTTAGATTCTCATGTGTTGTTCAAATAAAGATTTTGTACTTTTCTAAATACTTGGATACTTTGGATTCTTTGTTTCTCTAGTTTATATACTCCTCTTTACAATGCCCACTTGGCCATATAGTAAAACACGCCCAGTTGTCCATTGAGAAACTCATTAGCATAAAGCTAATATAGGTCATAACTCCGTCAAAAATGATCATTTTTCTAATTAAAAAACACTGATGTAATCTACAATACAGCGCCGATCTCATTATGTAGAAGATAGGGCACTTATAATGTGGTGACAGAGCCTCTTTAAATACACAGTGGCAGTGTTTTTTCAATGACTTTTTAATGACTTTTGTTGTGTGATATCACGCTGCTGCAAGTTATCCGAGTCAAGATAAAGATGGCTACATCCGTACATACACGCGATCACATTGTTTGCATTTAATGGCATACATTACATGATGCTTAGTAAAATTTTTATAAACGCATCAATATCGTAAGTACTTTTAAAAAAATATTTTTTGGGGGGGAAAGTCAAGTTTTGTTGTTAGCGACACTGTAGAAAAGACTTGTGACAACATGTAACTAATCTCATCCTCTAGGTGACCCAAGGGCTGCCTTTACCCACAATTTGTGTCAGGACTGGATCCGGATTTAACATGGGTTCGTTTTTTCTGAATAATGTTTTGATATTTCTCCAAACTTTTGGCTCTATGCCGTTGAAGAAACTGGTAATTGATCTCTCGTGCTTCAGTATTTATTATTAAACAAGATGGATTCTTGTGTCCTTTGTTTTGATGCCCTTCTTAACATCCATTGTTAATATCCTGTAAGATGTAATCCACGGTCAATATTTATACATTGGTTGTGAAATGTCTTATCATTTGAGCAGGCTACCCTAGTTCTTATAAGGTCCCCTGTAGGTATTGCCTAGATTGTGTGAGCTGGGGGACAGCTCCTAGCATTAAGGATGGTAGTGCCCGAAGAGGGTTCACAAAATGATTCCTTTTCTGTATTACAATTCCATCCATGGATGCCGAGCCTGTAACATTGTAAATTAAATGTATTGGTTTTATTGTATTCCATAAATGGTGGTACAGACGCCACATCACGACCCCTAAACAAAAAAAGATTGTCGATGTAGCGTCCATAACACAATCCACTCGTAAAAGGGATTATTGGCTGAAAAAATGTTGTTCTCCCACCATGTCATAAACAAATTGTCCATGGAGAGGGAGAATTTTGACCCCATCAGGGCGTCTTCTATCTGCAATAAAATAAAACTATCAAGGCAGAAGTAATTATGTGAGTGCAGATACTCCACTGACATTAAAATAAATTCTTGTAGACATTTGGAATACCTGGTATATTTCCTCAAATGGAATTCCATTGCCTTGATCGCCGGAATATGTGGTATGCAGGCAGGCCCGCCATCAGAAATGTCTGGGTCTCATACAGTCAGTGGAATTCCATTTCAGGAAATACATCTGGGTCCCCCATTATTAGGGGATTTGGAGAGGTGGCAACGGAAAGTCGTGGGATGGGAGCAGGACGCAAAGTGCAATTGACTCTGTGAGCGGGCGGAGGAGTAGGCTAAGAGAACGGAAGGTGGCCGAAGCGGGAGTTGGGCCAGAGTAGATATGACGCTTGACCGGGGTCTGGGGAGGGGAGAGAGGCCGGTGGGGAGGGGAGAGAGGCCGGTGGGAAGGGGAGAGAGACCGGTGGGAAGGTGGGAGAGAAGGGGCAACATAAAAAATAATTAAACTGAATCTACTGCTTTAAAACAGAGTCACTCACCAAGTTGCAGAGCTGGCTGCTGCTTCTGGCCCCTGCATGGGTCCCATTCCTTTCTACAAACCAATTACCGCTGATCATAACCTTGATGAGCGGCGGCTGCCCACTTTATTTTACTTTTGTGGCCAGGCCCCTGACAGTAGTACCAGCGGTACTACCCTGATGGCAGGCCTGTTTGCTGGGGTACTAGCCAACTACGTCACAGATAACCCAAGTTTCAAGACCATGAAACGTTATGGATTTTTGGCATCCCATGGAATATGGGAACAATAGGGAATTCTATCAGTAAGTATTCTGTCTGTTTCTTGGCTAATACTTCTAATTCAATTCCTTCTTCTAGCAGATTTTTTAAAGATTCTTTACATGCGGTGCTTGGTTTCGCCACAAGTTTGCGATATGTCGATTCATTGTCTAAAATGGTATGAACGTGTCTGGGATATAAACAGGAATCTAGAACAACTCCTGCTCCATGCACTCCTAAGATTTGGAGGACACAGTTATCAAACGCTGGATATATGGCGAGCACCTCTGTGTTTTCACCTTTAGCCCTTATGTGTATATAGTGAACCTTTTAGATGGTTAATCTTTACCCGCTAAGGTGGAAGGGTTGGTTCCAATGCCTAGTTATGGTGGTGTCTGAGGAAATAAAGGTCCTTTTAGACGTCCCGATACTGAAAATTAAAACCAGCGCCAATCGACGATACAGCGTGTCACAAGGAGCAATCATCAGTAATGTATGGGGGAAAACAATCGTTACTACACTAGACCCCGCACTGATCTGCCAGTCCAGCTGCCTCCGGGCACTGGACAACACTGCCGGAAGCAGATGGCTCTGACCACTGCATACCGGCCGTTCGGCAGAACTGCAGCTCGGCCTCTATTCTTTGACCGGAGCCATCTACTTCCGGCAGTGTTGTCCGGTGCCCGGAGGCAGCTGGAGTGGTGGATTGGTTCGGGGTCCAGGTGTCGGACACGCACCGATCATATACTGATGACCTATCCAGTGGATAGGTCATCAGTTGTCAGAACGTGGAAAACCCCTTTAAAGGGAAGGTGTCATGAAAATTTTTTTGTTTCTAAAGCACTTCTTAAAGGGGATGTGTCGCTAGAATTTTTTTTTATTTTTTTTTAGTTAAACAGTTAGTGTATAAATGATTAAACATTGTTCTAATTTTTTTTATTTTTTCACGAGTCAGGAAATATTATAAATTAGATTCTAATTTATAACATTTCCCAGTGCTGGTCACTAGATGGAGCAATTCCCAAAATTGCAGCATTGGTATGTGGTAAAGCAACCACATTGCTTTATGCTGCAAAATTTGAGAATACACACTCACTCTAGTGAGCTCACAGAATCCCCCCTCCCTTATCCTGGCTAGTAGAGATGAGCGAACCGGGACAACCGAACCCGGTTTTGGTCCGAACATTGTGAAAAGTTCGGTTCGCAGCGAATGCGAACTTCACCGGGTTCGGCTGAACCTGTTTTGACCGAACCCGGCTACATTTTGGCACCTGCCACATGTTAGATGTAAAATGAGGGATTTCAAAATATCACCTGACATCAGGCTACCCCATAATGCCTTGCAAACGGCTCTCCCAGCCAATCGGGAGGCAGCATAGGGGCGGGCTCAAGCCTGCAATAAAAGTCTATGCACGGAGCTCAGCGGCCATTTTAGAGACAGGAGCTGTAGGGATAGCATCTCTGTGCAGTAAGGGAAAGCTTTAGGAATCCAGCAATCGAAGGGGCTCATCCACTACAGCGGGAGTCTACTCTACTCAACAATCAACATCCAAATTGCAATACAAATTCTCCATTTGCCAAGCCAGTGTGTGAATAACCTTTTATAAGGGGCTCATCTCCGTAGCATGGGTTAACATCCAACTTGCAATCCAGGCAGGCAGCTGTAGTACTACAACGCCCAGCATTCCCTGAGTGCACCGTGGCTGATAGAAATTCTCATTCATTGCCATTTGCCAAGCCAGTGTGTGAATAAGCTTTTAGAAGGGGCTCATCCCCGTTGCATGGGTTAACATAACAATCCAACTTGCAATACAGGTAGCCTATGTAGTACTACAATGCCCAGCATTCCCTGAGTGCACCGTGGCTGATAGAAATTCTCATTCATTGCCATTTGCCAAGCCAGTGTGTGAATAAGCTTTTAGAAGGGGCTCATCCCCGTTGCATGGGTTAACATAACAATCCAACTTGCAATACAGGCATCCTTTGTAGTACTACAACGCCCAGCATTCCCTGAGTGCACCGTGGCTGATAGAAATTCTCATTCATTGCCATTTGCCAAGCCAGTGTGTGAATAAGCTTTTAGAAGAGCTCATCCCTGTTGCATGGGTTAACATAACAATACAACTTGCAATACAGGCAGCCTTTGTAGTACTACAACGCCCAGCATTCCCTGAGTGCACCGTCCGTGGCTGATAGAAATTCTTATTCATTGCCATTTGCCAAGCCAGTGTGTGAATAAGCTTTTAGAAGGGGCTCATCCCCATTGCATTGGTTAACATAACAATCCAACTTGCAATACAGGCAGCCTTTGTAGTACTACAACTGCCAGCTTTCCCTGAGTGCACAGTGGCTGATAGAAATTCTCATTCATTGCCATTTGCCAAGCCAGTGTGTGAATAAGCTTTTATAAGGGGCTCATCCCCGTTGCATGGGTTAACATAACAATACAACTTGCAATACAAGCAGCCTTTGTAATACTACAACGCCCAGCATTCCCTGAGTTCACCTTCCGTGGCTGAAAGAAATTCTTATTCATTGCCATTTGCCAAGCCAGTGTGTGAATAAGCTTTTAGAAGGGGCTCATCCCCGTTGCATGGGTTAACGTAACAATCCAACTTGCAATACAGGCAGCCTTTGTAGTACTACAATGCCCAGCATTCCCTGAGTGCACAGTGGCTAATAGAAATTCTCAATCATTGCCATTTGCCAAGCCAGTGTGTGAATAAGCTTTTAGAAGGGGCTCATCCCCGTTGCATGGGTTAACATAACAATCCAACTTGCAATACAGGCAGCCTTTGTAGTACTACAACGCCCAGCATTCCCTGAGTGCACCGTCCGTGGCTGATAGATATTCTCATTCATTGCCATTTGCCAAGCCAGTGTGTGAATAAGCTTTTAGAAGGGCTCATCCCCGTTGCATGGGTTAACATAACTATCCAACTTGCAATACAGGCAGCCTTTGTAGTACTACAATGACCAGCATTCCCTGAGTGCACCGTGGCTGATAGAAATTCTCATTCATTGCCGTTTGCCAAGCCAGTGTGTGAATAAGCTTTTAGAAGGGGCTAATCCCCGTTACATGGGTTAACATCCAACTTGCAATACAGGCAGCCTTTGTAGTACTACAACGCCCAGCATTCCGTGACTGACCGGTACCTTATGAGTCACTGATTTTCCGCCAGTCCGAATAACAATTTAAAAGGGCCTCATTTCTGTCTAAGGGTTTAATTCAACGTGCTAATTAAGTACAGCGGGTGCCTTTGGTGCTATTATACAAGTCACAGCATACACTGACTGCAACCTATTCACAGTCACTCATTTTCAGCCATATTTTATAAGTGCCTCATTCCTCTAGTAGGGGTAGGGGTTTTGATTAAACTTGCTGCACTCCAGCACAGCAGTGAAATGTCTGGTAAAAAAAAAGTTGTGAAAGGACGGAGTAGAGGAAAAAACACCCATGCCATGTCATCTTCCAGTTCAAATGTTGGATCTGTTGGTGCCAGACCCAGTACCAGCATTTGTGGCACAAGACATGTGCCCAGTTCTACTAGTAGCAGCAGCTATGTGCCTGCTGGTAGTAGTAGCAGTATCAGCAAGCCAGACTTGTCCATCTCCTCCGGTGGGTGGGTTACTTTAGACAATACGGCCATTGTGGACTGGTTGGCTGGCTCGCGGTCATCTCAGCAGGAAGACTCTGATGATCTGGCTTCAAGTCAGGTTTAGTTGGATTACAGATGCTCTACAGTTCCTTGGCACAGTGACAGTAGTAATATGGCTATTTCTAGCGTTTCCATTCCATCATCTATGTCTTCATTCCCCCTTCCTAGCGGGAAGCCATCTTTCCTGAGAGTCCTAAGAGACATCTCCTCGGGTACTGAACAACATAGTGATGATGATTTGTTTTTCGCGAGTCAGCCAACGGAGTGTGTTGCGGCGGTGGTGGAGGCGGAAGCGGTGTCCGAGACGCATAGCTGTGGTAGTGGGGGCGTTGGTGGTAGCCGTGGTGGCAGACGCAGTAATGAGGGGGGGGCATGGAGCCCGCCATGATGTCACATCACATTCACAACACAGTGACAGAAGTGGCGGGGATGATGAGGAGGGCTATGATGATGTTGTTTTAGACAGGACGTGGGAACCAGGTGACGAGGTGATGACGGCGTCAGAGGAGGAGGGTAGTAGTGGCGGCACTGGCAGTGATAAACAGCCAAGCCGAGGTAGGGGCAGAAGTCAATCTGCAAAACGTTGCAGCGGTAGGATCAGCTCAGGAGCCGGTGACGGCGACACTGATGCTACTGGTGTAGGCTCCCGAAAAAAGCCTGCCAGACAAGGGGCAAGCTCGGGTGGTGGTGGACGTGGTACTACCTCTTTACGGTACTCTGCCGTGTGGCAATTTTTCTGTACCTTCCCGGAGGACGAAAACAGTGCCGTATCTGCAAGCAGAAAATAAGGCGTGGGCAGGGCAGCAATGTAGGAACTACCGCTCTACGTAAACACATGGAGCGGCATCACAAGGCCATGTGGGACAATCGACATGCCCCACCATCATGTACATCTAATGAAGACACCTCTGCCGCTGCTGCTGCTCCGAGTCCCTGCCATCTAAGTAGTAGCCAGGCCTTATCCACCATGTCGTTGTCATCATCATCATCACTGTCATCTGAATCATTGTCCAATAAGCAACAATATATACCCAGTCATCCACTTGTCGTGCGGCTTAATTCACACCTGGCTAAGTTGTTGGTGGTGCAGTCGCTGCCGTACCACCTGGTCGACTCCGCCGGCTTCAAGCAATTGATGGCGTGCGCTCAGCCTAGGTGGCGAATACCTAGCCGCCATTACTTCTCCAAAACAGCTGTCCCTGCCTTGCACAAGCACGTGGAGGAAAAGGTGGGCCAGTCCTTGCAATTATCCGTGTGCAGCAGGGTACATGCCACCGTCGACACGTGGAGCAGCAACTATGGGCAGGGACAGTACATGTCTTTCATGGCCCACTGGGTCAATATTTTGCAGTCCGATGCACCACCGCAGCAATGCCAGGCATTACCACCTCCACGCTTGTATCTTTCTGGTTCAACTCCGGACACCAGGCGCCTACGATCCTCCTCCTCCTACTCCTCCTCCTTGCCCTCCTCAATGGAGGTCTTCCCGTCCCCGTCAGGACACAGCGTATCTTCCACTCCTCCTCCCTCCTCTTTTCATAGGTGCAAGGTGAAGCGCCACAACGCTATCTTACACCTGCTGAGCCTGGGCGAGAAAAGCCACACAGGGCAGGAGCTGCTGCTGTGCATCAAGGAGGAAATTGCACGCTGGCTGTCTCCTCTGAAACTCACACTGGGCAATGTTGTCTCTGATAACGGGAAGAACGTTGTGGCTGCACTGCGTCTAGGTCACCTGACACATGCTCCTTGCATGGCACATCAATCTGGTCATAACACGCTTCTTAAAGTCATATGTTGGTTTGAAGGGTGTGCTGGCCACGTCCAGGAGGGTTTGCGTTCGCTTTAGACGTTCGTATACATTTAAGCACACCCTCCTGGACTTGCAGCGTCAAAACAATCTCCCAGAACATAGCCTGATTTGCGACGTTCCAACACGCTGGAATTCCACCCTGCACATGTTGGACCGTCTGTACAAACAACGGAAAGCCGTGAATGATTTCCTGATGCAGCAGACGGGCAGCGTTTGGAGCCAGTGTAATTTCGAGCTCAGGCACTGGCAGCTGGTTTGAGGCCCTTTGAAGAGGCCACACGATTTGTGAGCCGTGACGCTAGCGGAATGAACGATGTTATGCCGCTGATATTCATTATGGAGCAAACGCTCACAGCGATGATTCAGCAAAGGATGGAGGAAGGATCACATCTGGCTATGGATGTTGAGGAGGAGGAGGATGAGGATGAGGAAACAGGACCTGAAGAGGAGCTGGATTTGGAGATGGAATCACAGGAAGGGATAGGGGACGAGGCAGCCGCACAACATGACAGTGATGGTGATGACGAGTCTGACGACGACCTTGATGATGGACAACAATGGCAGTATGGGGCGGAGATGGAACCAACCGGGCCCTCTGAAATGCTGGCCAGGATGGCAAGCTGTATGCTTCGTTACTTGAGCGCTGACTGTCGTATTGTTAGCATGAAGCAAAAAAAAAGATTAGTACTGGATAGCCACACTTTTAGATCCTCGGTATAAAGCCAGAATGGGGGAGTTTTTTGCGCCTTCCGAGAGGGAGGAAAAATTGGCTTATTATCGAAAGAAGCTATGCAGCCAGCTTGTCCCGGCTTTCAAATGGCAAACACCTGCTGCAAGCATGTCTGACCGGGGGGCCACTCTCCGCTCCCCACTTGACCTGCCTAAGTAGAGTCATGTGTTATTGAACCTTCACTTATCCCTTTCTTTCCCCCCACCCCCACCTTTTAGAAAAGACACGTGACACCGAGGTTGGATGTGAAATGGCCACAGCAGCCGTTTATTAATTTCACAGTTTTTGAAAATGCAATTTAAATCCGAAATATTCGGATACTAATTAGGAATCCAACCAGAGAATTCCTCCTAATAATTCACATGACCCAACATGGGTCAGAATCATAAATAACAATTTAACGTTAACATTAATCCGAGCAGGGGAAGTCCTTGAAGACATTTTAGATATTCCTTTTAAACACTCGAGTTAGCCATCTGCAACACCACCAAGACCTTACCTCCAGCCGTAAACCAGCTCGGAGGCACCGCTCACCTCTGCAGATGGCTCCAACCACCAGAAGACCACTTCAAAGGGATAACACCCGATGAAGTCTTCAACCATGTACCTTTTTTGGGGGACGCATACCCCCGATGCGACCCCCCCACCATTTTGTACTGACCGACCTCAAGGACTCCCCCCGCCACAGCGAAACAGGCCTTGACCACCTTAAGCCTGTGAGTTCCGCCACACCACCACCGCCCTTTCAATTCCCTCTGCTATTGCCAGGCTCCACAGATCAATCCCAACCTCGGTCAGATGAACCCCATCACTCCTCCAGTAGTTCCCCACTCCTGACTCCAAATCCCTGTGCCGCACACAAATGCCCCCATTCTTGGCTACAAAACGGGACACAGCACGGTTAACCTTTATGCGAGCCTTATTGACTCTTTCCACTGACCTAGCCAGCCGCCAATGCTTCCTCGGAACAATGTCCGACCACACTATAACCAACCCAGGATAAGAAACCCACAAGCACAGCATATCGTGCTTGATATCCCGCACTAACTCACGAAAGGGGCGGACCCCCAAATCATTCCCACCCACGTGCAACACCAAGACTTCAGGAACCCTATCCAGCCGGGCGTATGTCTGGAATTCCGCTAACACCCTGCTCCACAACATACCTCTAAATCCCAGCCAATGCAAAACCGCGTCCTGCCGCGGAATGCGTAACTGGCGACCGTCCGGGCGGACGTCCGCCCTCAAAGCCCCCCAATGAACGTAAGAGTGGCCCAACAACCACACACACAAGACACGGAGGCTGATCTGAAACGGAAAAGAAAGTTAGATACCAGCACGCAAACGTTTTTTAACTGCTAACATGACTCATAACAAATGGGGGCGCACATAGGACCTAAATCTGTTGGACTCCCAACGACCGATGCGCCGCACCCCCTCATCATCCAACCCCCAGCGCCCCGCTTCCGTTGCTGCGCCAATCCTGAAGGAATGAGATGAATACAGACCCTCTGCGACACCGACCGCCGCCAAGCATTTCTTAAATACAGCTCCAAATTGAAATCTGGACAAAAATGACCCATCCTCGTGACATAGCAATGGCAACTCGGGAGACCCCCCCCCCCCCCCCCGTGGCTTAAAAACCCGCATGCAAGCGACCGGGCACATCGCCGACCCCGGGAGGGCGAACAAAACAATCAGCTCTCCTTTTCCCAATTGGTCAGTTTTTGACCGGCGCAACCATACCTCGAGCCGATCCGCATACAGGCTCACCTCCCCCAGTCTCAACCCCCCTACCCGCTTGGTACTAGGTGACACCAGCTCACCAATTCTAAATGCCCCAAAGAACGCTAAAGAAAATGCTAACCGAAACAACTCCACCTAGGACGAAGAACGACAGACCGATACTAATGATACGCCCAAAGAGCTAAGCAGAGAAAACGACACAGGCCTTCTACAATCCGCTTCGACACTACCTCGGCGCAAACCCTTTAAAGCCTGTCCCACTAAAAATTATTTTGATACATCCCGAAAGCCACGTAACTTAAAACCAAAAGCCACCGCAGACATGAAACGATTAACCTTTGCCAACGAAAACCCCACCTCCCAGGCGTCCCCCAACCAGTACAAAAGTGCCACCAACCTGTCTCTATCCGTGGTGACGTCACCCAACTCTCTTACCCACTCCTCCCGCTGCCTCCAACAAGCAGAATAAGCACTCCACGTTGTGCGCGCCAAAGACCTTTCCACCAACCGAGACCAGATCCCAGAGATGTTCCGGACAAGCCAAACCGAGGCGGTCCGCTCCCGGTGCCAATTGCCGAAACCGGTCCACTGTGAGCGAGAAAGAGCATCAGCGATACAATTCCGTACCCCCGGCACATGCACCGCCACCACCCACGCGTTCAACGACAAGCACACCAACACTAAATGTCGCAACAACTGAACCACCGGAGGAGAGGATGCAGTGATGTTATTAATGGCCAGTACCACCCCCATGTTGTCACAGTAAAAACGAACCTTCTTATCCCTGAGCCTGTCCCCCCAAATGGTCGCCGCAACCACGATAGGGAACAGCTCGAGCAGGGCCAGATTCCGCGTGAGTCCACTGGACACCCAGCTAGGCGGCCATTGACCTGCGCACCACGGCCCTCCCCCGTACGCTCCAAAACCGCCCGCCCCAGCCGCATCCGTAAAAAAATTTAAATCACTCGTATCCTGCGCTGGAGCCATCCATAGCGAGCGCCCGTTATACTGCCCCAAGAAGTCATCCCAGACCTGCAGATCAGCTCGATGCTCCTCCTTGAGCCGCACAAAATGATGTGGCGCACGAACCCCCGCCGTTGCAGCCGCCAAACTTCTACTAAACACCCTCCCCATTGGCATAATCCGGCAAGCGAAATTCAACTTCCCCAGCAAAGACTGAAGCTCGCGCAGCGTAATTTTCTTTAACCTACAAGCCCGACGAACCTCCTGACTCAATGCCCCCAACTTATCCGCGGGAAGACGACACTCCATCGCCACCGAATCAATTTCAATTCCCAAAAAGCAAATCGTCGGTACCGGGCCCTCAGTCTTATCTGGCGCCAAGGGGATCCCAAAATCCCTCGCGACTCTCTGCAGTGCATGAAGCAAATTACCGCAAACCGGCGAACCCCCCGGGCCGACGCACAAGAAATCGTCCAAGTAATGTATCAAAGAGTCGACCCCAGCTACTCCCTTCGTCACCCACTCGACGAAGCTACTAAACGCCTCGAAGTATGCGCAAGAAAGGGAACACCCCATCGGAAGACACCTATCCACGTAAAAAGCCCCATTCCAAAAACAACCCAACAGCCGTTGGCTCTCTGGATGAACTGGCAACAACCGGAAAGCCGCCTCGATGTCGGTTTTCGCTAACAGTGCACCGGGACCCGCAGCACGGACTAACCCCACCGCCTTATCGAATGAGGTATAAACTACAGAGCACAACTCGTGATCAATCCCGTCATTTACCGACGAACCCTTGGGAAACGATAAATGCTGAATCAAGCGAAATTTTTGGGGCTCGCGCTTTGGCACAATACCCAACGGGGACACCACTAAATCTTTTATTGGCGGATCAACAAAAGGCCCCGCCATACGACCCAACGAAACCTCTTTAAACAATTTTTCTGATACGACCTCGGCATGCAAGTAGGCCGACTTAAGATTCCTCAGCGTAAACGGGACCTCATAAGGAGGCGGAGGAATAATAAAACCAACACAAAACCCTTCGAAAATTAACTTGGCCGCCGCCCTATCCGGATACTCATTTAGATAAGGGGCCATCCTTTCCACCCTCACCGGTGACAACCCCTTGACTAGCCGAGGACGGCTGGTTCCCTGACCTCTTCTTCCGCATACATTTCGCAGCCCCGTGGGATGCACCGTTACACTCTGAACACACGTGCTTGAAATTGCACGTGGCCCCGAACTTACACTGGCCATCGTTGAATTGCCAGCAGAATCCCAACTTTGCCCCTGCACCTGGCCCGGCCTGACTGGACTGGCCTCCCTGGCAAGGACTGCCTAACTGGAGCCGTAACCCTTAACCAAAGAGCAATATCCTTCTGGTCCCACCGAATCGCCGGCCGAACCGCTTTTCGCTGACGGAATTGCTCATCGTATCTTAGCCACGCCTGCCCCCCGTACGCCCTATGGGCCTCCCCAAAGGCATCAAAATAGCAAAACAACGCCGAACAATTTTCCGGCGCCTTTTCCCCTATCACACTGGCTAATATGGCAAACGCCTGCGACCAATTGACGAACGTCTGCGGGATAAGCCTATACCGCCGACGTTCCTCCTCATCCTTCTTACTCTCGTCCCGCTTGCTCTTATCCAAATTGAATTTAGCAAGTGGCAGGAGAGAAAAAATCTCGACATATTCGTCCTTCCAGATACGCTCACGCACCTCCTGCTTTAAATGCGTCCCCAACGGACCTTCGAAGCAAACGTACACCTCCCCACGAGCGCGATCATCAATACGCACCCTATCACCATCTTTTTGGGCCTCAGTCTGTACTGACACCGCGACCGCCTCCTTAGCCGCCATCCCAGAACGCGCCTGTAACGATGCAACTTCCCGGGGACCCTCTCAAACTACCGCCGGGGACACCTCCGTAACTACTGGAGCCGCCGCCCTATCTAGACGTCCGACCAGCTCCCACAAGCAACCCACTAAATCCGCTAGACCCGCACCGTCGCGCCCGACCGCGCCGCTACCGGCAGCCAATGCTACGCTTACCGCCCCCCCACCGACACCCGACATAAAAATCGCTGGATATGGCAAAGACGGAGTTATACACTCACCGGGCTGCCCAGGCGCTGTGTTCCCGTCAGCCGGACCATCCTGACCTCGCCTATAAACGTCCAGTTCGCCTTCTTCCAGATCCTCTCTCGCAGACGACTGGCCATCCCACCGACATCTCCTACACGGGGACGAAGACGCGCTGGCAGATGGGCCGGCAACCTGCCGCCCGACCGCTGGGACCCAGAATTTCCGACCGGACCTGTTGTCTTGTCGTCGCTGCAGCTCTAGGCGTCCGTCTTGACGATCTCGATGAAGCCTGCCTCCGGCCAGCCTGCCTCCGGAACATCACCAGGTGGGGCGGCCGTAGATAGTCCTCCAACTCTTGCATCCGATGGGGGAGGGGTGACAGGGAGCCCGGCCTGCGACTCCCTGTTTATCGCCGGACCTCGTCGCGGCTGGGGATTCCTGCCAGGATGCAGGGCCTGGGAAGAGGCGGCCCTCCCAGCTGCCTGGCCTGCAGCGTCCTTTGTAGGGCTCCCCCTGCGACGCCGTGTCCGCGGGACCACCTCAGGGCTGAGGCGTTCTGGAGGGCGGGACCGCTAGGAGCTACGGGGAGACCCGGCCTGAGCCACCGTCGCCCCCTGGAGACGCTCTCTGCCTCCTCTGAGCAGGAGCGGGTGTTGCCGACTCCCCCCCCGCCGCCATATTACTAATAGGGAGGGGAGCCTGTCCCCATGTGCAACAGACCTCGGGTGCCGGGCCTGACGTGGCGATGCTTCGGCCTCCGGGATCCTGGTAAGTGCCGCCACGGTCTCCTCCAACCAGGCGGGACCGTGGTGAACAGCTGCAGCATGCAGCCGCTCTAGTATGTCGGCATCCGACATTACAGGGCACAGAGCGGAACAACGCAGGGAGCTTAAGAATTTTTGTGTTACTCCTCCCGCTGCTTCCGGCTCAATGCTGAAAGCAGCGGGAAGACCAGTAACGGCCCCTAACTCCTCCCTGCCTCCCATCCACCTCCCCCTACCTCTCCCTCACAGTTAACTCTTTCCCTACTAGGTCCCGTCATGGAGGCTTCCCTCTGAAGCCCTGCAGGCTGCGTCCAGCCTCTTCTGTCTCATCGTTCCACCGCCTCTGGCAGAGCTACCTCTGCAATAGGCAGCGGCAGCAGCAGCAGCAGCCAATTCAGTTTGGAAAATATGATGACAACATTTTTACATCCAATACCCCGACCTGACACACATCGTAGTCACCAAAGGGATGCTCACCATCACCAGCACCTAAACAACCAGGTTCACTCATACCTAGACTGTGCCCTTTCTCCGTCAGAAATCCTGATCCCAGACCCCATGGACTTCTGTGTCAGCAGATTGGATCATTGGCAAGAACTGGCCCAGTTTGCCATGGGTGTACTGTCTTGCCCACCCTCCAGTGTAGTGTCAGAGAGGGTATTCAGCGCGGCAGGGGGCTTCGTCACCCCTAAGCGAACAAGATTGTCCACCAACAGCTTGGAAAATCTCACGTTTCTGAAAATGAATCAAGCGTGGATCGGTGAGGATTTTAAAACTCCTGTGCCTGATGCCACTGATTAGATCTGACACTGCCGCCTGCTACTACGGGATTCTGTCCTGTCCACTCTTTTTTTAATGTGCCGCTGTTGGTGCTGCTACTACTTCTACCACCAATCCACCTCAAGTGCCGTCTGCTACAAGCAGGCCTGCCCCACCACAGGGCTTTGTCCTGTGACTGTCCAGTGTCTTTTAATGTGCTGCTACTACTACCACCACCCTTGCTGTCTGTTGGCTACCTCTACTACCACCAATACACCTCCACTGCCGTTTGCTACAAGCAGGCCTGCCCCACCACAGAAGAAATACAGGAGGAAAACACGGGATACACGGCGCTGCTTAAGGTAAATGATTTAATAACGATAATTGCTACGCGTTTCGATACCGGACCGGCATCTTCATCAGGCATATCAAGGGGATAGTACAAAAAGACACATATATATACACAAATGTACAAAATTGAAAGCAAGTTCATTGGGCCAGTTCAGACCAGCCTCCTGGCCAGAAAAACCGCCAAAAACAGCAGGTCAAAGTTCAGCAATGTCAAAAAATAAAAAACATAGTAAACTGTAAAAATGGGGTGAATAAAGTCACAAATGGGTTGCTAACAGATAATAATTGATATTAAAGGCCACATTTAATACAGTTAATAAATAAACATAATGATCCGTTCAGTCAAAGAACCACAGGGAATTGCGGCACTCAATACAAACGTTATGTTGTTCATACAAGTGTTTTATATGTAGTATGTGGAAGGGATAGATGATGTGGAGTTGTCAAGGGGATGGTGAGAAAGTATGTTGTCAAAATAATGTACGAGATCTTAATACAGCGCATAGTAGCGCGTTGTCATGGTAACCTGTAAACACAGACATACCGGAAGAGAAGGGAAACTATGTTGGAACGCATAGTGAAGTGCAAAGCGCGCAGGGGGGAAGTTTTACAAAAAGGCTAATGAGCCAGTCTTCGTTTTTAATCAGTCATAAATGGCAAAATAGAAGCAGCAGGGTATGTGTTTATTATAAGTGTAACAAAACTACTATAAAGACTATGTCAAATAGTAAGGTATTGTAAATAAAGTGGTCATGACGAACACTAACAGCTACAGTGGCCGAACAGGTTCAATGCAGGGAAATATACCATGAGTCAAATGGGCAGCTTGCAGGAGCATATCGCATAATTATATCGTAATTAAAGCTATTAGACAAAAATGCAATTGTATATGCAGTATAAATCTATAAAAAATAAAAATTATATAATAAAAATAACACTTAGTTGTGAGGATATATGTATACCCTCAGCATCGGACAGATCTGGAAATATTAGTAAATATAAATAACTAGATGTAGACATTAAAATATAATATATCAATGAAATTGAAATTAGTGCATAAACATTAATAAAATTAGATTAGTATAGACATTAAAATGCAACATATCAATAAAATTAATAAATAAAATTAATACATTATAATAAATGAAATTAAATTAAATGGTTGAAACTGTAATGAGGAGTATTGACATTAGTCCAACGCGGACTCTGCAATGTCATTAAGGCCATTGGGGTATAAGGTCACCAGTTTATATATCCAAAAATTTTCTCTTTGCTTTAATCTAATAAATCTATTAGATATATCAAGGGGTATTTTTTCAATGGGAGTCACAGTGATAGAGTCAAAATTGCACTTATGTTCAGTAGCACAGTGACGGGACACGCTATGTTTTTCAAACCCTGTCCTAACATTGAATCTATGTTTGTTAACCCTACATCTAAGGGTTTGGGTGGTACGACCCACATATTGTCGATCGCACGTGCATTGTAACAGGTAGATGACGTAGTCACTACCACAGTTGAGAAAACTTTTTATCGGAAAACTTTCATTCGTAATCATGGAAGTGAAGTGCGTTTTTTTATTTGCAATATTTAGACAACAAAGACATCTAGATTTGCCACAACGATACGACCCATTAATAATTAATGATGTTTTTGGAGGGTCTTGAGTAATTTTATGCAGTTTGCTCGGCGCTATCATATTTCTTAGCGTTTTTGCCCTTCTATATGTGATCTTAGGCCTGATGGGAAGGATACTTTTCATGAATTGGTCATTTTTTAGAATGTGCCAATGCTTCAGAAGTATAGCATTAATTAGTTTGCTCCCTTTATTAAAAGTAGTGATAAAATTACAGTTAAAATCGCTCGGTTTCACAGCAGCTTGCGCTTTGGGGTTGATACACTCAGATTGTGTTAACGCCTTTGCTCTAGACTCTGCTCCCTTAATCAAACTAGTTGGAAAGTTTTTTTGTTTAAATCTTTTTTTTTAAATATTACATTCAATGGAGAAATCTTTATCGCTAGTACAATTTTTTCTTATTCGTTTGAATTGGCCAAAAGGTACATTCTTAAGCCATGGACGATAATGTGCACTTTTAAAATTTAGATAGCTGTTAACGTCAACTCCTTTAAAATGTGTCTTGGTACTTAAAAAGCGGCCATTTTTTTCAATTGTTAAGTCTAAAAAGTCTATTCGTTCAACGTATGATGTATGCGTGAATGAAATACCAAAATTGTTGTTATTAAGGTGGCTAACCCAATCAAAAATTACAGTTGCATCTCCTTTAATGATGAAAAAAAGGTCATCTATATAGCGTTTGTAAAAAATAATATTATCCTTAACCCCTTAATGACCGGGCATGTTTGTACCTTAATGACCAAGCCAGATTTGTTAAATCTGGTATGTGTGACTTTATCAGAGAATAACTCTGTGAAAGTTTTGAATATCCAAGTAATTCTGACATTGTTTTTTCGTCACATGTTGTACTTTATTTTAGTGGTAAAAGTAGACTGATGCGATTTGCGGAAATTAATTAAAAAATAGAAAAATGGAAGAAATTTTGTACAAATTACCATTTTCCCCTATTTTTAACTGCAATATGTCACATATGTACACACATACTGTACAATTGTTTTAATTCAATATATATTTCTATCTCTTTACTCCATTTTGGCAGCACTTTTGAAAAAATAAAATAAATTTTCAGCAATTTAGAGGACTTACAAATTGAATAATAATTTTATAAATTTTGAAGTACATTTTGTTTTCCTGCACCAAGCCAGGTTTTCAGAGGCTCATAGGTGTCAGAATGGTGGAAACCCCAACAAATGACCCCATTTAGAAAACTAGACCCCTTAAGGTATTTACCTAAGGGTATAGTAAGTATTTTGACCCCACAGTTTTTTGCTAAATTGAATACATAGCAGGTGAAAAAAAAATAATTTCACTTTTTTTCATAAAAGTATCAGTTTGAAGACCAATTTCTTTGTAAAGCGACCATGAGAATGAAGAAACACACCACAAAATCTATCACCCTGTTTCTTCTGTTTTCAAAAATACCAACATTGTGGCCCTAATGCGCTGCCTGGACACACGGCAGGACCCAAAAGGAAGGGAGCACCCGGAGGCTTTCAGGACTCATATTTTGCTTGAAAATGTTTTAGGCCCCACTGTACATTTGGAGAGGCTTTGAGCTGCCAGAACGATAGAAACTCCCCATAAACGACCCCATTTAGAAAACTAGACCCCATAAGGTATTTATTTAGGGGTATAGTAATTATTTTGACCCCACAGTTCTTTGCTAAATTTAATGCATATCAGGTGAAAAAAAAAATAATTTCACTTTTTTCATAAAAGTATTTGTTTGAAGACCGATTTCTTTGTAAAGCGACCATGAAAATGAAGAAACACACCCAAAAATCTATCACCCTCTTTCTCCTGTTTTCAAAAATACCCACATTGTGGCCCTAATGCGTTGTTTGGACACAGGGCAGGGCCCCAAAGGAAGGGAACACCCGGAGGCTTTCAGGACTCATATTTTGCTTGAAAATGTTTTAGGCCCCAATGTACATTTGGAGAAGCTTTGAGCTGCCAGAATGATAGAAACTCCCCATAAACGACCCCATTTCGAAAACTAGACCCCTTAAGGTATTTATCTAGGGGTATAGTTAGCATTTTGACCACACAGGTTTTTCACTAAATATATTGAAATTAGTCTGTAAGAATTAAAATGTACTTTTTTTCTGAAACAACATAGAAATTTTTATTATTTACAAGGAATAACGAAGAAAATGCACCCCAACATTTGTAAAGCAATGTCTCCCGATTACGACAATACCCCATATGTGGTAATAAACTGCTGTTTGGACCCACAGCAGGGCTCAGAAGGGAAGGAGCGCCATTTGGATTTATGATTTTGCTGGAATGGTTTTCGGTGCCATTTCGCATTTGCAATGCACTGGAGGGAACAAAACAGTGGAAACCCACCAAAAGTGACCCCATTTTGGAAAAACCTTCAAGGAATTTTTCTAGGGGTATAGTGAGCATTTAGACCCCACGGGTCTTTTGCAGAGTTTATTAGAATTAGGGCGCGAAAATTAATATCAACATTTTTTCCACTAAAATGTTGCATTTTCTCATTTTCACAAGGGATAAAGGAGGAAAAAAACAACCATTTTTTTATAAAGCAATTTCTCCCGAGTACGGAAATACCCAACATGTTGTCATACGTTTTTTCATTAGAAATGAATTAACCCTTTCAGGACTGATCCATTTTTTGCTTTCATATTTTAGATTTTCACTCCCCGCTTTCCAAGAGCCACTTTTTTTTATTTTTCCATCAATAGAGTGGTGTGAAGGCTTATTTGTTGCGGGACAATCTGTAGTTTTCATTGGTACCATTTTGGGGTACATGCGATTTTTTTTTTTTGATCACTTTTTATTCAATTTTTTTGCAATCCTGAGCAAAAAACAGGAATTCTGACACCGTTTTTTAGTTTTGTTTTTTTGCGGCGCTCACCGTACGCAATAAATGACATTTTTACTTTATTCTGCGGGTTGGTACGGTTACGGCGATAACATATGTATATAGGTTTGGTCCTTTTTTTTAGCGTTTGCGCAATAAAATGACTTATTTATAAAAAAAAATAATTCTGTGTCACCATATTCTGAGAGCCATAATTTTTTTAGTCAAAAAAGCTGTGTAAGGGCTTGTTTTTTGCGGGACGGATAGAAGTTTTTATTGGTACTATTTTCGGGTACATGCGACTTTTTGATCACTTTTTATTCTTTATTTAGGGAGCGGTGGTGACCCAAAAAATTGCGATTCTGTCGTAGTTTTTTATTGATTTTGTTTGGGGTGTTCATCGTGCGGGAAAAATAACATTATAGTTTTATAGTTGGGGTCGTTACGAACGCGGTGATACCAGATATGTGTACTTTTTTAACGTGTTAATTTTTTTTCTATAATAAAAGTCTTATTATAGGAAAAAAAGCATTTATTGTTTATAGAACTTATAACTTTTATTTTTACACTTTTTTTAAAACATTTTTATTACTTTTTTTTTACTTTTTTAACTTGTCCCACTAGGGGACACTTAGTCTTGCAGCTTTGATCGCTGCTAGAGTACATTACACTACACACGTAGTGTGATGTACTCTAACTGTCATTGTGACGTGACTGTCACACTGACAGGAAGCAGAGGAGGAACGGCCGGAGGCTGTTCCTCCGAGGCTTCCGTGCATGGCAACCCGGAGGTCATTATCTGACCTCCGATTGCCCTGACAAGCATCGGTAGCCCCCACGATCACTTAGTGGGGGCTGCTGATGTGCTTCAAACCACTTAAATGCGGTGACGGCAATCCGTCGCCGCACTTAAGGGGTTAACTGCCGAAATCAGCGGCGATGGTCCGCTGTCCGGCAAGACTGATGTCTCAGCTGTCGGGGACAACTGTCAGCGCGGGTCTGTCACTCTGTGTTTACACAGAGTGACAGTTTGAAATGCGGACGAAAATGAACGTCATGGTGCGGGAACTAGCAGCCGACCATGACGTTCATTTTCGTCCTTGGTCGTTAAGGGGTTAAAATTATGGTCACCGTATATATAAAAGTCTTCAAAGGCCCCCATGTACAGGTTAGCGTACGACAGGGCAAATCTTGACCCCATCGCACAGCCCTTTACCTGTCTATAAAATTTGCCCTCAAAAGTAAACACATTGCGTTTAAGTATAAAATCAATACAGTCCATCAGAAAATTGATCTGATTATTCGGGAAAAGAGGGTTAGAGGTTAAATAGATTAAAAATGCTTGCATGCCAAGATCATGTGGGATATTCGTATAAAGTGATGTCACATCTACAGTTAAAAACCATAGATCCGTAAAATCGTGGGCGGTTTGTAATTTGTACAGTTCTCTAATTAGATGGGTAGAATCTACCACCACAGGGCTTTGTCCTGTGAATGTCCAGTCTCTTTTAATGTGCTGCTACTACTACTACCACCACCCTTGCTGTTAGTTGGCTACCTCTACTACCACCAATACACCTCCACTGCCGTCTGCTACAAGCAGGCCTGAGGCCAGCCCCACCACAGGGCTTTGTCCTGTGACTGTCCAGTCTGTTTTAATGTGCTGCAACTACTACTACTACCACCACCCTTGCTGTCCGTTGGCTACCTCTACTACCACCAATACACCTCCACTGACGTCTGCTACAAGCAGGCCTGAGGCCAGCCCCACCACAGGGCTTTGTCCTGTGACTGTCCAGTCTGTTTTAATGTGCTGCAACTACTACTACTACCACCACCCTTGCTGTCCGTTGGCTACCTCTACTACCACCAATACACCTCCACTGCCGTCTGCTACAAGCAGGCCTGAGGCCTGCTCCACCACAGGGCTTTGTCCTGTGACTGTCCAGTGTCTTTTAATGTGCTGCTACTACTACCACCACCCTTGCTGTCCGTTGGCTACCTCTACTACCACCAATACACCTCCACTGCCGTCTGCTACAAGCAGGCCTGCCCCACCACAGGGCTTTGTCCAGTGACTGTCCAGTGTCTTTTAATGAGCTGCTACTACTACTACCACCACCCGTGCTGTCCGGTGGCTACCTCTACTACCACCAATACACCTCCACTGCCGTCTGCTACAAGCAGGCCTGGAGGGCTTGTGAAAAGCCATTGCTTGTTGCTTTTACATCCATGTATGGATGAACCCCGGCAGGCATCTGCCAATAAAAAGGGTAAATTTTTGGAGGGCTTGTGAAAAGCCATTGCTTGTTGCTTTTACATCCATGTATGGATGAACCCCGGCAGGCATCTGCCAATAAAAAGGGTAAGTTTTTGGAGGGCTTGTCAAAAGCCATTGCTTGTTGCTTTTACATCCATGTATGGATGAACCCCGGCAGGCATCTGCCAATAAAAAGGGTAAGTTTTTGGAGGGCTTGTCAAAAGCCATTGCTTGTTGCTTTTACATCCATGTATGGATGAACCCCGGCAGGCATCTGCCAATAAAAAGAGTACATTTTTGGAGGGCTTGTGAAAAGCCATTGCTTGTTGCTTTTACATCCATGTATGGATGAACCCCGGCAGGCATCTGCCAATAAAAAGAGTACATTTTTGGAGGGCTTGTGAAAAGCCATTGCTTGTTGCTTTTACATCCATGTATGGATGAACCCCAGCAGGCATCTGCCACCATAAAGGGTACATTTTTTGAGGGCTTGTCAAAAGCCATTGCTTCTTCTTTTACCACCTTATTTGTATGAACCCTGGCAGGCATCTGCCGCCAAAAATGGTTAATTTTTGTATCTTTTTTAACAATGCATTAAGCAAACAACATGCACAAGTGCAGTGGTTTCTGTTAGTTATCACCGTGTCCCATCCGTTTTCCTATAGCCATACATGTTGGCGTAATTTTGACACTAACTTTGCCTTAAAGGCAGCTCAAAAGTACTTGGATACACTCATGGGTGACCTAAGAGTGTTATACAGGGCTTCTAGGGCTTTTAAACAGTATTATACGCGGTTTTTAGGGGCTTTCTTGAATTACAGGTTCGGTCAGAACTAGTTCGGTCCGAATCAAACTTTTTCATGAAATTCGGCGAACCAGCCGAACCAAACTTTTCATAAGTTCGCTCATCTCTACTGGCTAGTGCCAGGAGAAAGGAGGGGATTGAATGGTCATACCTCCTACACTGTGTGTCGCCATTTTTTGAGCTAACACACAGTGTAGTAGGTTTACATACAGTAGTAATCACACACTAAAACATGTACATACACAGACCTAACTTACCTGTTCCTGCCGCCGCCGCTCCCTCCGGTCCGTCCGCTCTGTCTGCTCCCTCCGCTCCAAGTGCTTGCTTCAGAACACAAGTCCGGAAGCCGCAACTGGAAGTAGTAATCTTACTGTCCGACCGCGGCTTCCGGTCCACAAGAAAATGGCGCCGGATGTCGCTCGGCCGAAGACCTTCAATTTGGACTGTGTGGGAGTGGCGCATGCGCCGTTCCCACACAGACGGCGTACAGCATAGTGGATGGAACGGGTCCCGTTCGCATTCACTATGGGGCTGTATGTGCCGTATTCCATGTCTGTATGTGTCGTTAATCGACACATACAGAGATGGAAAAAAAAATCGCAGCCCCCATAGACAAGAAAAAGTTAAAAAATAAAAAAAAGTAAAACACAAACACACAAATAAATAAAACATTTTTTAATAAAACACTAAAAGCAAATTGATATAAAAACATTTTTTTTGCGACACTCGTCCTTTAGGGACCAATGATGGGCAGATAAAATAAAGCAGCTGCAGCCTAGCATCCCCAGGGTGGGAAGGGCCACGTTTTTTGACCCTTCCCAGCCTCATAATACCAGCCTGCGGCCTAACCGTCGTTTCAGATGGTCAGGCACTGAATTGTACTCGACTCCTTCTGGTATCCCTGGCGGCAGTGGGAATTGGGGTAATAATAGGCGTTAGTGATAGCCTTGTTACTGGCTAATGCGAAGCCCCAGCCTTAGTAATTGAATGCTGTCAATCAGACAGCAGCCATTACTAAGGCCATAATAAAGTATTAAAAAAAACAGCCATAAGAATTTTTTTTTATTGAAATGAAAACTCCCCCATGCAACCCTCTTTCACAATTTTTTTTATTTTTTTTAAAAGTAGATCATTGAAGTAGTCCAATGAATCTACAACGTAGTCCAAACGGTCCAGCAGAACCTACCAAAAAAAAGTTAGCAGTATAACATTTTAAAAAACTTAAATTTGCCACAATTTGCCCTGATCCTCCTTTTGCTGCATTGTTGATCTATGATACTAAAGTAACACAGTAAGTCGAATTCTTAAAATCTTTTCTATACCTCAAACAGCACTTTAGCAAATAAACAACAAATGTTTTCCTATTTAACCCCTTAATGACCGGGCCATTTTGCACGTTAATGACAAAGGATTATTTTTTGCTTTTTCATGGTTGCATTCCAAGAGTCGTAACTGTTTTTGTATTCCGTCTATATAGCCGTATAAGGGCTTGTTTTTTGCGGGACGAGTTGTATTTTGTAATTGTACCATTTTTAGATGCTTATAATATATCGATTAACTTTTATTAACTTTATTTTAGGAGAGAATTGAAAATAAGCAGCTATTCCAGCATTGATTTTCACGTTACAAATTTACGCCGTTTACTATGCAGTGTAAATAACATGTTCACTTTATTCTATGGGTTGGCACGATTACGGGGATACCAAATATGTAAGGGTTTTATATGTTTTCCTACGTTTACACAATAAAAAGCCTTTTAGAAAAAAATTACTTGTTTTTGCATCACCGCATTCCAAGAACCGTAACGTTTTTATTTTTCCGTCAATGTGGCCGTATGGGGGCTTGATTTTTGCGGGCCAATGTGTAGTTTTCATTAGTACTATTTTGGGGTACATAGGACTTATAGATTAATTTGTATTTATTTTTTTATGGGGGAATGGGAGAAAAGAGAGAATTTTGCCGTTGTTATTTGCGGTTTTTTTTGGACGCCGTTCATCCGGCGGTTTAATGTGTTCATTTTATTTTTCAAGTCGTTATGATTGCGGGGATACCATATATGTGTATGTGTGATTTGTTTTGACACTTTTACTAAATAAAACCACTTTTTGGGTTTTATTTGATTTTCACTGTAAGGGCAGATTTACACGAACGTTGCGTTTTTGCGCACGCAAACAACGCGGCGTTTTGCGAGCGCAAAAACCATTTGACAGCTGCGTGTGTCATGCGTGTCTGATGCGCGGCTGCGTGATTTTCGCGCACCAGGCATCATAGAGATGAGGCTTGTCGATGCCCGTCACTGTCCAAGGTGCTGAAAGAGCTAAATCTTTCAGCACCCTCGACAGTGAATGCCGAACACAACAGCGAAAAACATGTAAAAAAAAAGATAAAGTTCCTACTTACCGAGAACTTCCCGGCCGTTGCCTTGGTGACGCGTCCTTGGTGACGCGTCCATGGTGACGCGCCTCTCTTGACATCGGGCCCCACCTCCCTGGATGACGCGGCAGTCCAAGTGACCGCTGCAGCCTGTGATTGGCTGCAGCCTGTGCTTGGCCTGTGATTGGCTGGAGCTGTCACTTGAACTGAAGTGTCATCCCGGGAGGTCGGACTGCAGGAAGGAGACAGGAGTAATCGGTAAGTTAGAACTTCGTTTTTTTTTACAGGCTCATGTATTTTGGGATCACAAGTCACTGTCCATGGTGCTGAAACAGTTTAACTCTTTCAGCACCATGCACAGTGAATGTCTCCCGACGTCGCGGACCGGAAATTTTTTGGCCGCGTTCGGCCAAAACGAGTTTGGCCGAACCCGGTGAAGTTAGCTTCGGTTGTCGGGGTTCGCTCCTCGCAAAGACACTCCGTTTGGATGCTTGGAAACAGAAAAGCACGTGGTGCTTTTCTGTTTCCATTCATCCTTTTGACAGCTGTTGCGCAAACACGCAGTTCGCACGGACTTCAATGGGTGCGTGATGCGTGAAATACGCAGAGTTATTGAACCTGTCGCGTATTTTGCGCAGCGAACAAACGCTGCGCAAAATACACGGACTGTGTGTACTGCCCCATAGACTTCTATAGGGCATTGCGTGCCGCGCGAAAACCACGCGCCCTACACGCTGCCAAATCACGCTCGTGTGAATCCCCCCTAATTATTTTTTTTTTTTTTCACCAACTTTATACTGATTTACATTTTTTTTTTGTACCACCAGGGGACTTCCCTATACGATCTGCTGATCGCATATATAATGCTTTGGTATACTTAGTACACCAAAGCATTATTGCCTGTCAGTGTAAAACTGACAGGCAATCTGTTAGGTCATGCCTCCAACATCGCCTAACAGGCAGATGCTGAAGGCAGACCTGGGGGTCTTTGTTAGACCCCCCGCTGCCATGGAAACCCGACGGCGACCCGCGATTTGTTTGCGGGGGCGCCGATGGGATGACAGAGGGAGCTCCCTCCCTCTGTCAAACACATTAGATGCCGCTGTCACTATTGACAGCAGCATTTAATGGGTTAAGCTGCCGGAATCCGAGCGCGCTTCGATTCCGGCAGATGCAGCAGGAGCCAGGCTGTGTATAACAGCCGTGCTCCTGCCGCTGATCGCGTGGGTACAGTCTCAGTACCCGCGCCATCACAGGACGGATATATCCGTCCTCCTGCGCGAACTAGCAGCTGCAGAGGACGGATATATCCGTCCTTCGGCGTTAAGAGGTTAAAAAAATTAAATGCTGCGTGTTTGTTGTGTAAAGCTAGTAATGAGAAAACTCTGATAAATGGGGGGGGGCGTCTTTTTATAGTTCGCCTCAGGCAGCAGAGGGGCTTGGTTCACCCCTGCTCATAGTTCTGGGTGGTCATGCACCAGGCTGATCAATTTCTCCACATCCATCTTGCTGGGAACTTTGGCACGCCCTGCCGTTGCTTGGCAACGGATCCGTCAAAAACTTACCCATAGGCTTCAATGGCCGTCTAAAGAGTTATTCCCAACTGGTGAGGCGCCCATTGGCCACAGATTCCAAATGGAAACTAGCAGACAGGGGGCAACGGCCTCCTGTTCACTAGTTCCAGCCTGGAATCTGCAGCCTGTGGCAGCCCCACTTCAGTGTGTGAACTACGGCATTAGGAATTTTCTCATTAGAAAGGAAATAAATTTCTTGTTTTCAATAATTTTCATTCAAGCATTGACTTCTCACTTCTGTTCAGAAACAGAACCATTATCAAGTCATTTAAGTTGTATTATAGTCAGTTCCGTCATTAATTCTGGCCTATTAGGCATCACCCGGCAGTAACAGGATCCCAGCATCATTATTCTTCATTGTTGTTCATACTTAGATGGCCAGTGGAATTATTAGACCTGACATTCCCCAATATAAAGATAAATGATATTAAGGTGTACCTTTTGTACCATTTGTGACCCGCTTAAAAACCTTTTAGGATATGAATCTCAGTGTAAAAAATTCAAGAATCTAGTCTACAATAAAAAACAATGAGTGCTCTATACTTTTTATTAGCTTCAGTCACTTGCAGGCTGCACACCCATTCATTTCAATATAAAACAGAGTAGACTTTTATTTTTTGATGTGTCATTACATCTGTATATTATATGTGGAGTTGTCATTATACACCGTCTCTATGATCTGATGACGGGCATATTCCCCAAACTGCACCACCATGCTGCCCATACACTGACTGTATAGTCTGTCTCGCCAGCTAAGTCCTTGGTCTCCGTCATCTAATGTTGACGGATAACTGGCATCGCTGGACTCCACCGGCCGGTGAGTCCGCCGCGCCTTGTTCACACTCCTCGATGTAGGCCTGAGGCTCGTTCGCAAGTCAGACTGCTAGCTCTGCCCCCTAGATGTTAATATTGATGTTCAGGTCTTGACAGCTGATATTGATGTCCACAACCATTGGATAGTACATGGGGAAGTGATCTACAACCTTGATGTCTCTGTCCTCAGCGGTTCATCCCTGATAAATGCATTTTATTTGTTGGCACTGCCGATGTAAAACCACTTGGTGGCCAGGATGGAGATGGCTCTTTCAGTGGCTTTTCTGATATTACATGAGAAGCCTTCGCAGTGCAGTGTGGCCAGAGCTAGGCTGAGACTATATAAGTCCAGGTCTTACATGACATCATGGTTGATGGCATCTTTAAGAAATTCAACATGTCTGACTACAGCCTCCTTGTCCTCTGAGTTGACCAGATAGCTTGGGATCTGGAGGTGCACGGTCTTCATCAATTTTGGGTGGTTATGAGCCAGACAGCTGTAGATGGATTTGAGGTCATTGATGTTTGGAGAGATTTCCGTCCGGAAAAATCCACGAATGTTGGCTCCTTTGATGTAGGAGAGGCAGCTCTGCAGAGATGAAGTACTGGCTGCTACTATCTCCTGGTTGTCACTATGTAATTTCAGGAGTAAAGTTGGTATACAGCTCCTGACTTTGTCTGTAAAATATCCAAATAGCGGAAGGCGGCAGCTCTCTGTCAGATCCCTTAACAGGTTTATGGCCGCAATCTGGACTTCTCCATCCGGATAGTCCATATGCTCCCGGGATATTTTAATGAATTGTCTACTGAGGACAGAAAGCTTCAGGTGTCTGATAATGGAGGACAGCGCCCTCAGTGCCGCCATGATGATCTTGATGCTGCTGGTTTTTGATAGTCTAAACTCCATGTGGGCAATGATCTTATTCTTGTAGCTCTCCACCAGTCTTGTAGCTCCGGTGGTGGCATTCCCCAGTGCCTCCATGGCGATGCTGCACAAGATGTTATCGTCCTCTTCTATGATCTTCAGCAGATGTTGGATTGCGCACTCTTGGTATTTCTGCTTTATAAGTCTTGGATGCTTCAAAGCCTCATTGAAGAACATAGCTGCTGTCATTTTGGCCTTTGGGTCCGCATTCTTCAGGGCATTGAGCAGAAACTGAAGGAAATCTTTTGTTATTTTCCTGCCAGATACCAGAGATGTCACAAGCATGTTCATCCCAATACGCTGCTTCTCTGTATCTTCCAGTTCCTTATTCTCCGCCGCAACTTGCTCCCTGTACTTTTCTAGGAGCTCGGCGTGAGGAAGGGTCTGTAACTCGTCATTGACTGGCTCTGTCGGCTGGTTCTCTGATGATTCGGGTACTGTAAAGAATTCCAGGGCAACTTTGGTGGAGTTTTGAAGCTCAGCATGGACATCAGGCAACCAGGTGGAAATGTTGGCCTTCATGTTGCTTATGGCCTTCATAAGTTGCACTTTGCAGCTGCCACCCTTCGCAATATATTCTTGGATGCTGCCGCATAAACGTCTTATAGCATAGCACAACGTCTCCTTAGATAGTTGGTCAGGAGCCTTTTTGACCACTTGGCCCAGCACTGGCAGCATGTCCAAGATGTGTGGCATGATGACTGTAGCACACAGAGATGTCACTTCTGTCAAAGTGTCGACAATGGCAGCATTGAAATCCTCATAAACGATGTTGTATCTCAGTTCCCCGACCACCGCTTCAAGATGGAGGATGCTCAGCCAGACAATAACCTTCTTAGTCATGGCGTAGGAATAGTATTGTCCCTTCATGTACTCCACCTTCAAGTGCTCACATAGCACATTGATTATGTATTCCTTCAGGTAGTGTGCCGCGTCTCTTCTGTACTGAATGACTCTGATGAAGAAGCGGCACATGGCGGCGTTGTATTGAGATGGTAACAGGCTACTCAGAATGGCTTTCTGAAACACATCCGTATAAGTGAAGAGATCTTCAGCCACCTTCTCCTGGATGAAATAAGGGACACAGGCTCCTAAGACGTCTTCTTCCACCAAATCCCAGGTGTCCAAAGCATTTCTGAGCTCTTGATTTGTGTCCACACAGAATGTCTGATGTTTTCTATTCATGATCTTCATATCCACAAATCTGCTGAGGCGAGAAATCATCGTGTGGTTACTTGTTTCTAAATCATCTTCCAAAAAGAAAATAGATTCTAGACTTCTCTGTCCTCAATTATCAGCCCCCTCCCCAATAAACATGTGATAACTGCATGAAGAGCGCCCTCCCAAGGCAGAGACAGGACAGTGCAGCCAGAGGAGACAGCGGCACTCCTCTACACTGCGCCCTCTGGTGGTGTAAGAATTTAAAGGTTTCAGAAAATGAAAGCCACATATAAGGTTATATGTAATATTATATAGGGTATTTTATTTGGGTAAATCAAAGATTGAGGATCATGGGTATAGTTCCGTTTCTTAATGAAATGTGTCTCATCAGTTTGCAAGATTCCTATTGTTTACCCTGATTCTCACAATAATGACCCCGAGGTTCACAGGTATCTCTTACAGGTGCTAACCAGTAGTGTGAACCCAGTCTTACCCATGGACAAACTCAGGATGTCATAAATGCTAAAGGAGGTTGATAAGTGGCACCAGTATTCTATATCTGCATGTTACATGAGGGGGGAAGTTCTTTTTATCAGGAAGGTCACACTATTTGTCTCAAAGAGGGGCAGACAAGGGGGCATAAAAGACCCAAGCATGACATGAGGGCAGCCACTTGGGAGGCCACTTGAGGAGGGACATACTGGAAAGGAGACTTCCTGGAGTGTGGGGAGACCATGGATGGTAACTATAACCTGTCATGTAATTGTTGATGATAAGGAAAAAGTGTCTCTGTAAAGTTCCTTGTTTATGGCTGTCGCTATGTACAAATCTCCATAGAAGTCTCAGAATAACTAACAGTCATTTCACTCTTTATACAATATACATTTTCATACACTCAATCTTGTATTTCATTTATTGTGCCTGACCTTAGAATCTAACCCAGTAAGAGGGTGAAAGAGAAACATTCTTACAGGGGCAGCACATGGAACTCGCTGCAATACTTCACAAGAAACATTCTACATGTTCTCCTCTTACCTCTGAATCGTGGATCTGAAGCTTCTGGATAAAGCAAGATTTCTAGAAGTCACAGGACTCAAGAAAAAGTCAAGTGAGAGCGACGTACCAAAAAGCAAGAAACTATTGGTCTATAGCGGCTCAACGGAATGTGACTGATCTGCAGCTTTTATAGAGAAGGTGAATTATGACATCACTGATGACCTCACACTTACCTTACATTCTAACACACATCTAATGTTTTTTGTTTTTTTTCACATATCTTTATTGAATTTCAGTAATAAAAACATTACAACATTTCAATATCCAGTGATTATAAATATCATAATGCTCAACAATTTATCTGCACAATTTACATCAGACAACATATATCTCCCCAATCCCATCCCCCTCCCACCCCAAAGATCATTAAGTACCATAAAATTATAACCTTCTTATGATAAAATAATAATTATACCTTCCTATAGAACACCAATCAATTCCATATCCCCAATATTTCCTCCCACTTTTTTATACAATTTTTCTTGTCTGCTCTTATTTTCTCATATTCTTTAATTGTCTTAACCAACTTCAACCAATCCATAACAATTGGGGATTTACCAGCCATCCAATTTCTTGCAATTATTACTTTTGTGTAAAAGAGAACATTAACCCCTTTGTGCACCGTGACGTGCTATTACATCCGGGTGCGAGTGGTGATGTTTGGAGTGCGCTCCATATGCTGCGTGTGTCGGCTGTGTTTTACAGTGGACACCCGGGACTAACAGTCGGGAGCAGTGATCGTGCTGTTCCTAGCTGT
The DNA here is from genome assembly GCF_050947455.1 of Rhinoderma darwinii. Taxonomy (NCBI): domain Eukaryota; kingdom Metazoa; phylum Chordata; class Amphibia; order Anura; family Rhinodermatidae; genus Rhinoderma; species Rhinoderma darwinii. The sequence goes on from NW_027461962.1 coordinate 3,926,771, forward strand.
TTAACCCCTCAAATGCTGCAGTCAATCGCGAGCATCTGAGGCATTGAAAAAAGGGGGGCGGCCCCCTCTGACAGTTCATCACCCCCCCAGTTAGATCAGGGGGTGACAATGATTGTAATGGCAGCTCATGGGCCTAATGATGGCACCCAGAGCTGCCTTCACTTAACTTAAGCCTGTAAAAATTACAATATACTGCAATACGTTAGTATGATCACTGGTTCAAATCCCCTAGGGAGGCTAATAAAGTGTGTAAAAAAAGTGAAAAAAAGTTTTTAGTAGTGAAAAAAATAAAAACAAATAGTTAAAAAAAAACTTTTCCCATTTTCCCCCTAAAGTAATGTAAAAAATAAAAGAAGTAAACAAAATTGGTATTGCTGCATGCGTAAAAGTCTGAACTATTACATTATAGCGTTATTTAATGTGCAAGGTGAATACTGTAAAAAATAGAAAATGTAAAACACCAAAATCGCTGTTTCTTGGTCAACCTAGCTCCAAAAATTTTTTCATGAAAAGTGAGCAAAAATTTCTACGTACCGAAAACTGCTACCAATAAAAACTACAGCTCAACCCGCAAAAATTAATCCCTCACACTGCTCAATCAGTCAAAAAATAAAAAGTTATGACTCTTAGAATGTGGTGACACAAAACATTTTTATTTTAACTAAACGTTTATTATCAATAAAAGTAGTAAAATATAAAAAAAAAAGTATATAAATTTGGTATCACCGTAATCGTATTGAGTCACAGAATAGAGATAAGTTGTCATTTGTACCGCACGGTGATCTGACATTGCTGCTGCTGCTGCCGCCTGTTGCTGCCGCCTGCTACTACGGGATTCTGTCCTGTCCACTCTTTTTTTAATGTGCCGCTGTTGGTGCTGCTACTACTTCTACAACCAATCCACCCCCTGTGCCGTCTGCTACAAGCAGGCCTGCCCCACCACAGGGCTTTGTCCTGTGACTGTCCAGTCTGTTTTAATGTGCTGCTACTACTACTACTACCACCACCCTTGCTGTCCGTTAGCTACCTCTAGTACCACCAATACACCTCCACTGCCGTCTGCTACAAGCAGGCCTGAGGCCTGCCCCACCACAGGGCTTTGTCCTGTGACTGTCCAGTGTCTTTTAATGTGCTGCTACTACTACTACTACACAAACAGAAAAAATGGGACATAAATATCAAAACCACAAAAAAGGCCATACTCACTAGGTAGGTGGGTGGGTGAAAACCCGTTCCCATCAGGACGCAGACGGGTCAAAGAATGCTGCAGAAGGAGTGTGCATTAAATAGTGATAGCCCCTCCCACTAGTCTTGAGGGGAGTGGCGGACTAAGTGCTCAAAGGTGTGCGATAAATGTGTGTCAGTGTAGTGCTAGGGTGTGAATGGATGGTAAAAAATAAATATGTATGTATGAAAGTGTCAGAACTGTGTAATAATGTAATAAAAATAAATAAAATAAATGTGATGAATAGGGGTCAGTGCTGTGAATAGTACATGGGGTGTCAGTACTATGTGTAATACGTGGAGGGATAATTATCCCTCCACGTATTACACATAGTACTGACACCCCATGTACTATTCACAGCACTGACCCCTATTCATCACATTTATTTTATTTATTTTTATTACATTATTACACAGTTCTGACACTTTCATACATACATATTTATTTTTTACCATCCATTCACACCCTAGCACTACACTGACACACATTTATCGCACACCTTTGAGCACTTAGTCCGCCACTCCCCTCAAGACTAGTGGGAGGGGCTATCACTATTTAATGCACACTCCTTCTGCAGCATTCTTTGACCCGTCTGCGTCCTGATGGGAACGGGTTTTCACCCACCCACCTACCTAGTGAGTATGGCCTTTTTTGTGGTTTTACTACTACTACTAGCACCACCCGTGCTGTCCGTTGGCTACCTCTACTACCACCAATACACCTCCAATTTTTGGAGGGCTTGTGAAAAGTCATTGCTTGTTGCTTTTACATCCATGTATGGAAGAACCCCGGCAGGCATCTGCCAATAAAAAGAGTAAATTTTTGGAGGGCTTGTGAAAAGCCATTGCTTGTTGCTTTTACATCCATGTATGGATGAACCCCGGCAGGCATCTGCCAATAAAAAGGGTACATTTTTGGAGGGCTTGTGAAAAGCCATTGCTTGTTGCTTTTACATCCATGTATGGATGAATCCCGGCAGGCATCTGCCAATAAAAAGGGTAAATTTTTGGAGGGCTTGTCAAAAGCCATTGCTTGTTTCTTTTACATCCATGTATGGATGAACCCCGGCAGGCATCTGCCAATAAAAAGAGTACATTTTTGGACGGCTTGTGAAAAGCCATTGCTTGTTGCTTTTACATCCATGTATGGATGAACCCCGGCAGGCATCTGCCAATAAAAAGGGTACATTTTTGGAGGGCTTGTCAAAAGCCATTGCTTGTTGCTTTTACATCCATGTATGGATGAACCCCGGCAGGCATCTGCCAATAAAAAGGGTAAGTTTTTGGAGGGCTTGTCAAAAGCCATTGCTTGTTGCTTTTACATCCATGTATGGATGAACCCCGGCAGGTATCTGCCAATAAAAAGAGTAAATTTTTGGAGGGCTTGTGAAAAGCCATTGCTTGTTGCTTTTACATCCATGTATGGATGAACCCCGGCAGGCATCTGCCAATAAAAAGGGTAAATTTTTGGAGGGCTTGTCAAAAGCCATTGCTTGTTCCTTTTACATCCATGTATGGATGAACCCCGGCAGGCATCTGCCAATAAAAAGAGTAAATTTTTGGAGGGCTTGTGAAAAGCCATTGCTTGTTGCTTTTACATCCATGTATGGATGAACCCCGGCAGGCATCTGCCAATAAAAAGAGTACATTTTTGGAGGGCTTGTGAAAAGCCATTGCTTGTTGCTTTTACATCCATGTGTGGATGAACCCCGGCAGGCATCTGCCAATAAAAAGGGTAAATTTTTGGAGGGCTTGTCAAAAGCCATTGCTTGTTCCTTTTACATCCATGTATGGATGAACCCCGGCAGGCATCTGCCAATAAAAAGAGTACATTTTTGGAGGGCTTGTGAAAAGCCATTGCTTGTTGCTTTTACATCCATGTATGGATGAACCCCGGCAGGCATCTGCCAATAAAAAGAGTACATTTTTGGAGGGCTTGTGAAAAGCCATTGCTTGTTGCTTTTACATCCATGTATGGATGAACCCCGGCAGGCATCTGCCAATAAAAAGAGTACATTTTTGGAGGGCTTGTGAAAAGCCATTGCTTGTTGCTTTTACATCCATGTATGGATGAACCCCGGCAGGCATCTGCCAATAAAAAGAGTACATTTTTGGAGGGCTTGTGAAAAGCCATTGCTTGTTGCTTTTACATCCATGTATGGATGAACCCCGGCAGGCATCTGCCAATAAAAAGAGTAAATTTTTGGAGGGCTTGTGAAAAGCCATTGCTTGTTGCTTTTACATCCATGTATGGAAGAACCCCGGCAGGCATCTGCCAATAAAAAGGGTACATTTTTGGAGGGCTTGTGAAAAGCCATTGCTTGTTGCTTTTACATCCATGTATGGATGAATCCCGGCAGGCATCTGCCAATAAAAAGGGTAAATTTTTGGAGGGCTTGTCAAAAGCCATTGCTTGTTGCTTTTACATCCATGTATGGATGAACCCCGGCAGGCATCTGCCAATAAAAAGGGTACATTTTTGGAGGGCTTGTCAAAAGCCATTGCTTGTTCCTTTTACATCCATGTATGGATGAACCCCGGCAGGCATCTGCCAATAAAAAGAGTACATTTTTGGAGGGCTTGTGAAAAGCCATTGCTTGTTGCTTTTACATCCATGTATGGATGAACCCCGGCAGGCATCTGCCAATAAAAAGAGTACATTTTTGGAGGGCTTGTGAAAAGCCATTGCTTGTTGCTTTTACATCCATGTATGGATGAACCCCGGCAGGCATCTGCCAATAAAAAGAGTACATTTTTGGAGGGCTTGTGAAAAGCCATTGCTTGTTGCTTTTACATCCATGTATGGATGAACCCCGGCAGGCATCTGCCAATAAAAAGAGTACATTTTTGGAGGGCTTGTGAAAAGCCATTGCTTGTTGCTTTTACATCCATGTATGGATGAACCCCGGCAGGCATCTGCCAATAAAAAGAGTAAATTTTTGGAGGGCTTGTGAAAAGCCATTGCTTGTTGCTTTTACATCCATGTATGGATGAATCCCGGCAGGCATCTGCCAATAAAAAGGGTAAATTTTTGGAGGGCTTGTCAAAAGCCATTGCTTGTTGCTTTTACATCCATGTATGGATGAACCCCGGCAGGCATCTGTCAATAAAAAGGGTAAATTTTTGGAGGGCTTGTCAAAAGCCATTGCTTGTTGCTTTTACATCCATGTATGGATGAACCCCGGCAGGCATCTGCCAATAAAAAGAGTAAATTTTTGGAGGGCTTGTGAAAAGCCATTGCTTGTCGCTTTTACATCCATGTATGGATGAACTCCGGCAGGCATCTGCCAATAAAAAGAGTAAATTTTTGGAGGGCTTGTGAAAAGCCATTGCTTGTTGCTTTTACATCCATGTATGGATGAACCCCGGCAGGCATCTGCCAATAAAAAGAGTACATTTTTGGAGGGCTTGTGAAAAGCCATTGCTTGTTGCTTTTACATCCATGTATGGATGAACCCCGGCAGGCATCTGCCAATAAAAAGAGTACATTTTTGGAGGGCTTGTGAAAAGCCATTGCTTGTTGCTTTTACATCCATGTATGGATGAACCCCGGCAGGCATCTGCCAATAAAAAGAGTACATTTTTGGAGGGCTTGTGAAAAGCCATTGCTTGTTGCTTTTACATCCATGTATGGATGAACCCCGGCAGGCATCTGCCAATAAAAAGAGTACATTTTTGGAGGGCTTGTGAAAAGCCATTGCTTGTTGCTTTTACATCCATGTATGGATGAACCCCGGCAGGCATCTGCCAATAAAAAGAGTACATTTTTGGAGGGCTTGTGAAAAGCCATTGCTTGTTGCTTTTACATCCTTGTATGGATGAACCCCGGCAGGCATCTGCCAATAAAAAGAGTACATTTTTGGAGGGCTTGTGAAAAGCCATTGCTTGTTGCTTTTACATCCATGTATGGATGAACCCCGGCAGGCATCTGCCACCATAAAGGGTAAATTTTTTGAGGGCTTGTCAAAAGCCATTGCTTCTTCTTTTACCACCTTATTTGTATGAACCCTGGCAGGCATCTGCCGCCAAAAATGGTTAATTTTTGTATCTTTTTTAACAATGCATTAAGCATATAACATGCACAAGTGCAGTGGTTTCTGTTAGTTATCACTGTGTCCCATCCGTTTTCCTATAGCCATACATGTTGGCGTAACTTTGACACTATCTTTGCCTTAAAGACAGCTCAAAAGTACTTGGATACACTCATGGGTGACCTAAGAGTGTTATACAGGGCTTCTAGGGCTTTTAAACAGTGTTATACACGGTTTTTAGGGGCTTTCTTGAATTACAGGTTCGGTCAGAACTAGTTCGGTCCGAATCGAACTTTTTCATGAAATTCGGCGAACCAGCCGAACCGAACTTTTCATAAGTTCGCTCATCTCTACTGGCTAGTGCCAGGAGAAAGGAGGGGATTGAAAGGTCAAACCTCCTACTGTAAAGGATCTGCCAGGCACAACTTCTGTTTATACGCCCATAGGTAATCAGTCTGCACCTGAGTCTATGTCTCTGAGACTGACTCCATCTTCCAACACTCAGGATGGCAGGCTTAGGAGTGGGAGAGCCTATCGCAGCCTGGCCAGACGGAGCTAGCTAGCTAGTATTTATACCTGCCTTTCCTGTTCCTCCTTTGCTTGTGATTCTTCTCGTGTGGTTTCCTGGCCCAGCTACAGCTTCTACTATTTGATCCTGCTCCATACTGACCCTGGCTTACTGACTACTCTCCTGCTCTGCGTTTGGTACCTCGTTCTCTCCTGGTTTGACTCGGCTCGTTCACCACTCTTGTTGCTCACGGTGTTGCCGTGGGCAACTGCCCCTTTTCCCTTAGCTTTGTGTACCCTTGTCTGTTTGTCTCGTGCACTTACTGAGCGTAGGGACTGCCGCCCAGTCGTACCCCGTCGCCTAGGGCGGATCGTTGCAAGTAGGCAGGGACAGAGTGGCGGGTAGATTAGGGCTCACTTGTCCGTTTCCCTACCCCCATCATTACATAATCACAAGCCCATATACCTAGTCTACCCTTGTCCCTGACACTACTATGGACCCCCTTGAGACCCTGACCCAGCAAATTCAGGGTCTCTCCCAACAGGTCCAGGTCCTGGCTCAGAGGGTCAACCAGCCTGACGCTGCCATGGTATTACCCCTCACCTCACCTCTTGAACCCCACCTCAAGTTGCCTGACCGGTTCTCAGGGGACCGGAGGACTTTTCTCTCCTTTTGGGAGAGTTGTAAGCTATACTTTCGCTTAAAGCCCCACTCCTCAGGTTCTGAGAGCCAGCGGGTGGGTATAATTATGTCCCGGCTCCAGGAAGGGCCCCAAGAATGGGCCTTCTCCCTGGCTCCTGACGCCCCTGAACTTTCCTCCGTTGACCGTTTCTTTTCTGCTCTCGGACTCATTTATGACGAGACTGACAGGACTGCCTTTGCCGAGAGTCAGCTGGTGACCTTACGTCAGGGTAAGAGACCTGTGGAGGAGTATTGCTCTGACTTTAGGAAGTGGTGCGTAGCTTCTCGGTGGAATGACCCTGCCTTAAGGTGCCAGTTTAGGTTGGGTCTGTCGAACGCCCTGAAAGACCTGCTAGTTAGCTATCCCTGTTCTGACTCTTTAGACCAGGTTATGGCTTTAGCGGTACGACTTGACCGACGTCTCAGGGAACGACAACTTGAACGGTTTTGTGTTTTCCCCTCTGACTCCCCCATGATGCCTCCCGAGGTCCCGTTGCTTCGCTCTTCCACGGAAGACTCGGAGGTACCTATGCAACTCGGGGCCTCCGTGTCCCCTAGACAACGTAGAGAGTTCCGCAGGAAGAATGGTCTCTGCTTCTATTGTGGGGATCACAAACATCAAGTGAACACCTGTCCTAGGCGTAAGAATAAGCAGCCGGAAAACTTCCGCGCCTAAGTGATCATCGGGGAGGTCACTTGGGCGCACAGGTATTTCCCGTAAATATGAAACGTAATAAAATCTTGCTTCCCTTTCAGGTCTCTTTTGGTGGTAGGTCTGCTATTGGCAGTGCCTTCGTGGATTCAGGGTCTTCTGCTAATATCATGTCTGTGGAATTTGCTATGTCTCTAAGCCATGCCTTTGATTGATTTGCCTAAACCTGTTCCGGTAGTGGGTATCGACTCCACTCCTCTTGCTAATGGTTATTTTACACAGCATACCCCTGTTTTTGAACTCCTTGTTGGCTCCATGCATTTGAAGCAGTGCTCTGTACTGTTGATGCAGGGATTATCGTCTGATTTGGTTTTAGGCCTTCCCTGGTAGAGGTTGCATAATCCCACGTTTGACTGGAATACTGGGGAGCTTACCAAATGGGGTAATGAATGCTTGACGTCATGTTTTTCTGTTAATTCTATTTCTCCCCCTGAGGAGGTGAACACGCTACCTGAGTTTGTTCAGGACTTCGCTGATGTTTTCTCTAAGGAGGCCTCCGAAGTGTTACCTCCTCATAGAGAATACGATTGCGCTATCGAATTGGTACCAGGAGCTAAGCTCCCTAAGGGTAGGATATTTAATCTTTCTTGTCCCGAACGTGAAGCCATGAGAGAGAATATCCAGGAATGCCTGGCCAAGGGTTACATTCGCCCCTCTACTTCTCTGGTGGGTGCTGACTTCTTCTTAGTAGGGAAGAAGGATGGTGGTCTTAGGCCATGCATTGACTACCGTAACTTGAATAAGGTCACTGTAAGGAACCAGTATCCCCTTCCTTTGATTCCTGATCTCTTTAATCAGGTTCAGGGGGCCCAATGGTTCTCTAAGTTTGATCTACGGGGGGCGTATAACCTTATCCGCATCAAAGAGGGGGATGAGTGGAAGACTGCGTTTAACACGCCCGAAGGTCACTTCGAATAACTCGTCATGCCCTTTGGGTTGTGTAATGCTCCTGCGGTCTTCCAGAATTTCATAAATGAGATTTTAAGAGATTACCTGGGGGTATTTCTTGTAGTGTACCTTGATGACATACTGGTGTTTTCCAAGGACTTGTCCTCCCACATTGAGCATGTCAGGAAGGTGCTCCAGGTCCTTCGGGAAAACAAACTCTTTGCTAAAACCGAAAAATGTGTGTTTGGGGTACAGGAGATACCATTTTTGGGTCAAATCCTCACTCCTCATGAATTCCGCATGGACCCCGCCAAGGTCCAGGCTGTGGCGGAATGGGTCCAACCTGCCTCCCTGAAGGCGTTACAGTGTTTCTTGGGGTTCGCTAATTATTACAGGAGATTTATTTCTAACTTCTCGGTCATCGCTAAGCCTCTTACGGACCTCACTCGCAAAGGTGCTGATCTCCTCCACTGGCCTCCAGAGGCTGTCCAGGCTTTTGAGGTCCTTAAGAAGTGTTTTATCTCGGCCCCGGTGCTGGTTCAGCCCAACCAAATGGAGCCATTTATCGTGGAAGTTGACGCATCCGAGGTGGGAGTGGGGGCTGTCTTGTCCCAGGGTACCAGGTCCCTCACCCATCTCCGCCCCTGTGCCTACTTCTCCAGGAAGTTTTCGCCCACTGAGAGTAACTATGATATTGGCAACCGCGAACTCTTAGCCATTAAATGGGCATTTGAAGAGTGGCACCACTTCCTGGAGGGGGCTAGGCACCAGGTAACGGTCCTTACCGACCACAAGAATCTGGTTTTCCTAGAATCTGCCCGGAGGCTAAATCCGAGACAAGCTCGATGGGCGCTATTTTTTACCAGATTCAACTTTTTGGTTACCTATAGGGCTGGGTCTAAAAATATTAAGGCCGATGCACTGTCGCGTAGCTTCATGGGCAGCCCTCCTTTGGAGGAAGATCCTGCTTGTATTTTGCCTCCTGGTATAATCATTTCTTCTATTGATTCTGATTTAGTCTCGGAAATTGCGGCTGATCAAGGTTCAGCTCCCGGGAACCTTCCTGAGGACAAGCTGTTTGTTCCCCTGCAATTCCGGCTAAGGGTACTTAGGGAAAGTCATGACTCCGCACTATCTGGTCATCCAGGCGTCCTGGGTACCAAACACCTCATTGCCAGAAACTATTGGTGGCCTGGGTTGCCTAAAGACGTTAAGGCCTATGTTGCCGCTTGTGAGGTTTGTGCTAGGTCCAAGACTCCCAGGTCCCGACCAGCGGGCTTACTACGTTCTTTGCCCATTCCCCAGAGACCTTGGACCCATATCTCCATGGGTTTTATCACCGATTTGCCTCCATCTCAAGGCAAGTCGGTGGTGTGGGTTGTAGTAGACCGCTTCAGTAAGATGTGCCACTTTGTGCCCCTCAAGAAACTTCCTAATGCCAAGACGTTAGCTACCTTGTTCGTCAAACACATCCTGCGTCTCCATGGGGTCCCTGTCAATATTGTTTCGGACAGAGGGGTACAATTTGTTTCATTGTTTTGGAGAGCCTTCTGTAAAAAGTTGGAGATTGATCTGTCCTTCTCCCCTGCCTTCCATCCTGAAACTAATGGCCAAACGGAGAGGACTAATCAGTCTCTAGAACAATATTTAAGGTGTTTTATCTCTGACTGTCAATATGATTGGGTCTCATTCATTCCCCTCACCGAATTTTCCCTTAATAACCGGGTCAGTAATTCGTCAAGGGTCTCCCCCTTTTTCTGTAATTTTGGGTTTAATCCACGGTTCTCCTCCGCTTCACCTGATAGTTCCAACAATCCCGAGGTAGAGGTCGTTCATCGGGAACTGTGCACAGTCTGGGCCCAGGTTCAGAAGAACCTAGAGGCGTCCCAGAGCGTACAAAAAACTCAGGCTGATAGAAGACGTTCTGCTAACCCCTTGTTTATGGTCGGGGATCTGGTGTGGTTATCGTCTAGGAACTTGCGCCTTAAGGTCCCGTCCAAGAAGTTTGCTCCCCGGTTTATTGTGCCGTATAAGGTCATTGAAGTCCTCAATCCTGTCTCCTTCCGACTGGAGTTGCCCCCATCGTTTCGGATACACGACGTGTTTCATGCCTCCCTCCTTAAACGCTGCTCCCCGTCCTTGGCTCCCTCGAGGAAACCTCCTGTTCCCGTTCTCACCCCTGAGGGGATGGAATTCGAGGTGGCCAAGATTGTGGACAGCAAGATGGTCCAAGGCTCCCTCCAGTACCTGGTCCATTGGAGAGGATACGGGCCTGAGGAGAGGACTTGGGTACCCGCCCGGGATGTTCACGCTGGGGTATTGGTCAGGAGGTTCCACCTTCGTTTCCCCAATAAACCAGGTCCACTTAGAAAGGGTCCGGTGGCCCCTCATAAAGGGGGGGTACTGTAAAGGATCTGCCAGGCACAACTTCTGTGTATACGCCCATAGGTAATCAGTCTGCACCTGAGTCTATGTCTCTGAGACTGACTCCAGCTCCCACCACTCAGGATGGCAGGCTTAGGAGTGGGAGAGCCTATCGCAGCCTGGCCAGACGGAGCTAGCTCCCGCCCTCTGTCTATTTATACCTGCCTTTCCTGTTCCTCCTTTGCTTGTGATTCTGCTCGTGTGGTTTCCTGGCCCAGCTACAGCTTCTACTATTTGATCCTGCTCCTACTGACCCTGGCCTACTGACTACTCTCCTGCTCTGCGTTTGGTACCTCGTTCTCTCCTGGTTTGACTCGGCTCGTTCACCACTCTTGTTGCTCACGGTGTTGCCGTGGGCAACTGCCCCTTTTCCCTTAGCTTTGTGTACCCTTGTCTGTTTGTCTCGTGCACTTACTGAGCGTAGGGACCGCCGCCCAGTCGTACCCCGTCGCCTAGGGCGGGTCGTTGCAAGTAGGCAGGGACAGAGTGGTGGGCAGATTAGGGCTCACTTGTCCGTTTCCCTACCCCCATCATTACACCTACACTGTGTGTCGCCATTTTTTGAGCTAACACACAGTGTAGTAGGTTTTCATACAGTAGTAATCACACACTAAAACACGTACATACACAGACCTAACTTACCTGTTCCTGCCGCCGCCTCACCCTCAGGTCCGTCCGCTCCGTCTGCTCCCTCCGCTCCAAGTGCTTGCTTCAGAACACAAGTCCGGAAGCCGCGACCGGAAGTAGTAATCTTACTGTCCGACCGCGGCTTCCGGCCGAAGACCTTCAATTTGGACTGTGTGGGAGCGGCGCATGCGCCGTTCCCACACAGACGGCGTACAGCTTAATGGATGGAACGGGTCCCGTTCGCATTCACTATGGGGCTGTATGTGCCGTATTCCATGTCTGTATGTGTCGTTAATCGACACATACAGAGATGGAAAAAAAAATGGCAGCCCCCATAGACAAGAAAAAGTAAAAAAATAAAAAAAAGTAAAACACAAACACACAAATAAATAAACATTTTTTTTAATAAAACACTAAAAGCAAATTGATATTAAAAATTTTTTTTTGCGAAACTCGTCCTTTGAGGACCAATGATGGGCAGATAAAATAAAGCAGCTGCAGCCTAGCATCACCAGGGTGGGAAGGGCCACGATTTTTGTCCCTTCCCAGCCTCATAATACCAGCCTGCGGCCTAACCGTCGTTTCAGATGGTCAGGCACTGAATCGTACTCGACTCTTTCCGGTATCCCTGGCGGCAGTGGGAATTGGGTTAATAATAGGGGTTAGTGATAGCCTTGTTACTGGCTAATGCGAAGCCCCAGCCTTAGTAATTGAATGCTGTCAATCAGACAGCAGCCATTACTAAGGCCATAATAAAGTATTAAAAAAAACAGCCATAAGAAATTTTTTTTATTGAAATGAAAACTCCCCCATGCAACCCTCTTTCACAATTTTTTTATTTTTTTTTAAAAGTAGATCATTGAAGTAGTCCAATGAATCTACGATGTAGTCCAAACGGTCCAGTGGAACCTACCAAAAAAAAAGTTAGCAGTATAAAATTTAAGAGAACTTACATTTGCCACAATTTGCCCTGATCCTCCTTTTACTGCGTTGTTGATCTATGATACTAAAGTAACACAGTAAGTAGAATTCTTAAAATCTTTTCTATACCTCAAACAGCACTTTAGCAAATAAACAACAAATGTTTTCCTATTTAACCCCTTAATGACCGGGCCATTTTGCACGTTAATGACCAAGGATTATTTTTTGCTTTTTCATGGTTGCATTCCAAGAGTCGTAACTGTTTTTGTATTCCGTCTATATAGCCGTATATGGGCTTGTTTTTTGCGGGACGAGTTGTATTTTGTAATTGTACAATTTTTAGATGCTTATAATATATCGATTAACTTTTATTAACTTTATTTTAGGAGAGAATTGAAAGTAAGCAGCTATTCCAGCATTGATTTTCACGTTACAAATTTACGCCGTTTACTATGCAGCGTAAATAACATGTTCACTTTATTCTATGGGTCGGCACGATTACGGGGATATCAAATATGTAAGGGTTTTATATGTTTTCCTACGTTTGCACAATAAAAAGCCTTTTAGAAATAAATTACTTGTTTTTGCATCGCCGCATTCCAAGAGCTGTAACGTTTTTATTTTTCCGTCAATGTGGCCGTATGATTTTTGCGGGCCAATGTGTAGTTTTCATTAGTACTATTTTGGGGTACATAGGACTTATAGATTAATTTTTATTTATTTTTTTACGGGGGAATGGGAGAAAAGAGAGAATTTTGTCGTTGTTATTTGCGTTTTTTTGGACGCCGTTCATCCGGCGGTTTAATTAATGTGTTCATTTTATTGCTCAAGTCGTTACGATCGCGGGGATACCATATATGTGTATGTGTGATTTGTTTTGACACTTTTACTAAATAAAACCACTTTTTATTTGAGTCGTTTTATTTGATTTTCACTGTAATTATTATTTATTTTTTTTCACCAACTTTATTTAACTGATTGACATTTTTTTTTTGTAGTCCCACCAGGGGACTTCCCTATGCGATCTGCTAATCGCATATATAATGCTTTGGGATACTTAGTATACCAAAGCATTATTGCCTGTCAGTGTAAAACTGACAGGCAATCTGTTAGGTCATGCCTCCGGCATCGCCTAACAGGCAGATGCTGAAGGCAGACCTGGGGGTCTTTGTTAGACCCCCCGCTGCCAAGGAAACCTGACAGCGACCCGCGATTTGTTTGCGGGGGCGCCGATGGGATGACAGAGGGAGCTCCCTCCCTCTGTCAAACACATTAGATGCCGCTGTCACTATTGACAGCAGCATTTAATGGGTTAAACTGCCGGAATCGGAGCACACTTTGATTTCGGCAGATGCAGCAGGAGCCAGGCTGTGTATAACAGCCGTGCTCCTGCCGCTGATCGCGTGGCTACAGTCTCAGTACCCGCGCCATCACAGGACGGATATATCCGTCCTCTTGCGCGAACTAGCAGCTGCAGAGGACGGATATATCCATCCTTCGGCGTTAAGAGGTTAAAAAAATGTAAATGCTGCGTGTTTGTTGTGTAAAGCTAGTAATGAGAAAACTCTGATGAATGGGGGGGCGTCTTTTTATATTTCGCCTCAGGCAGCAGAGGGGCTTGGTTCGCCCCTGCTCATAGTTCTGGGTGGTCATGCACCAGGCTGATCAATTTCTTCACATCCATCTTGTCTCTTGAATGCTGGGAACTTTGGCACGCCCTGCCGTTGCTTGGCAACGGATCCGTCAAAAACGTACCCATAGGCTTCAATGGCCGTCTAAAGAGTTATTCCCAACTGGTGAGGTGCCCATTGGCCACAGATTCCAGATGGAAACTAGTAGACAGGGGGCAACGGCCCCCTGTTCACTAGTTCCAGCCTGGAATCTACAGCCAGTGGCAGTCCCACTTCAGTGTGTGAACTACGGCATTAGGAATTTTCTCATTAGAAAGGAAAATAATTTCTTGTTTTGAATCATTTTCATTCAAGCATTGACTTCTCACTTCTGTTCAGAAACAGAACCATTATCAAGTCATTTCAGTTGTATTATAGTCAGTTCCGTCATTAATTCTGGCCTATTAGGCATCACCCGGCAGTAACAGGATCCCAGCATCATTATTCTTCATTGTTGTTCATACTTAGATGGCCAGTGGAATTATTAGACCTGACATTCCCCAATATAAAGATAAATGATATTAAGGTGTACCTTTTGTACCATTTGTGACCCGCTTAAAAACCTTTTAGGATAAAAGTGTAAAAAATTCAAGTATCTAGTCTACAATAAAAAAACAATGAGTGCATTATACTTTTTATTAGCTTCAGTCACTTGCAGGCTGCACACCCATTCATTTCAATATAAAACAGAGTAGACTTTTATTTTTTGCCGTGTCATTACATCTGTATATTATATGTGGAGTTGTCATTATACACCGTCTCTATGATCTGATGACGGGCATATTCCCCAAACTGCCCCACCATGCTGCCCATACACTGACTGTATAGTCTGTCTCGCCAGCTAAGTCCTTGGTCTCCGTCATCTAATGTTGATGGATAACTGGCATCGCTGGACTCCACCGGCCAGTGAGTCCGCGCCTTGTTCACACTCCTCGATGTAGGCCTGAGGCTCGTTCGCAAGTCAGACTGCTAGCTCTGCCCCCTAGATGTTAATATTGATGTTCAGGTCTTGACAGCTGATATTGATGTCCACAACCATTGGATAGTACATGGGGAAGTGATCTACAACCTTGATGTCTCTGTCCTCAGCGGTTCATCCCTGATAAATGCATTTTATTTGTTGGCACTGCCGATGTAAAACCACTTGGTGGCCAGGATGGAGATGGCCCTTTCAGTGGCTTTTCTGATATTACATGAGAAGCCTTCGCAGTGCAGTGTGGCCAGAGCTAGGCTGAGACTATATAAGTCCAGGTCTTACATGATCATGGTTGATGGCATCTTTAAGAAATTCAACATGTCTGACTACAGCCTCCTTGTCCTCTGAGTTGACCAGATAGCTTGGGATCTGGAGGTGCACGGTCTTCATCAATTTTGGGTGGTTATGAGCCAGACAGCTGTAGATGGATTTGAGGTCATTGATGTTTGGAGAGATTTCCGTCCGGAAAAATCCCCGAATGTTGGCTCCTTTGATGTAGGAGAGGCAGCTCTGCAGAGATGAAGTACTGGCTGCTACTATCTCCTGGTTGTCACTATGTAATTTCAGGAGTAAAGTTGGTATACAGCTCCTGACTTTGTCTGTAAAATATCCAAATAGCGGAAGGCGGCAGCTCTCTGTCAGATCCCTTAACAGGTTTATGGCCGCAATCTGGATTTCTCCATCCGGATAGTCTATATGCTCCCGGGATATTTTAATGAATTGTCTACTGAGGACAGAAAGCTTCAGGCGTCTGATAATGGAGGACAGCGCCCTCAGTGCCGCCATGATGATCTTGATGCTGCTGGTTTTTGATAGTCTAAACTCCATGTGGGCAATGATCTTATTCTTGTAGCTCTCCACCAGTCTTGTAGCTCCGGTGGTGGCATTCCCCAGTGCCTCCATGGCGATGCTGCACAAGATGTTATCGTCCTCTTCTATGATCTTCAGCAGATGTTGTATTGCGCACTCTTGGTATTTCTGCTTTATAAGTCTTGGATGCTTCAAAGCCTCATTGAAGAACATAGCTGCTGTCATTTTGGCCTTTGGGTCCGAATTCTTCAGGGCATTGAGCAGAAACTGAAGGAAATCTTTTGTTATTTTCCTGCCAGATACCAGAGATGTCACAAGCATGTTCATCCCAATACGCTTCTTCTCTGTATCTTCCAGTTCCTTATTCTCTGCCTCAACTTGCTCCCTGTACTTTTCTAGGAGCTCGGCGTGAGGAAGGGTCTGTAACTCGTCATTGACTGGCTCGGTCGGCTGGTTCTCCGATGATTCGGGTACAGTAAAGAATTCCAGGGCAACTTTGGTGGAGTCTTGAAGCTCAGCATGGACATCAGGCAACCAGGTGGAAATGTTGGCCTTCATGTTGCTTATGGCCTTCATAAGTTGCACTTTGCAGCTGCCACCCTTCACAATATATTCTTGGATGCTGCGGCATAAACGTCTTATAGCATAGCACAACGTCTCCTTAGATAGTTGGTCAGGAGCATTTTTGACCACTTGGGCCAGCACTGGCAGCATGTCCAAGATGTGTGGCATGATGACTGTAGCACACAGAGATGTCACTTCTGTCAAAGTGTCGACAATGGCAGCATTGAAATCCTCATAAACGATGTTGTATCTCAGTTCCCCGACCACCGCATCAAGATGGAGGATGCTCAGCCAGACAATAACCTTCTTAGTCATGGCGTAGGAATAGTATTGTCCCTTCATGTACTCCACCTTCAAGTGCTCACATAGCACATTGATTATATATTCCTTCAGGTAGTGTGCCGCGTCTCTTCTGTACTGAATGACTCTGATGAAGAAGCGGCACATGGCGGCGTTGTATTGAGATGGTAACAGGCTACTCAGAATGGCTTTCTGAAACACATCCGTATAAGTGAGGAGATCTTCAGCCACCTTCTCCTGGATGAAATAAGGGACACAGGCTCCTAAGACGTCTTCTTCCACCAAATTCCAGGTGTCCAAAGCATTTCTGAGCTCTTGATTTGTGTCCACACAGAATGTCTGATGTTTTCTATTCATGATCTTCATATCCACAAATCTGCTGAGGCGAGAAATCATTGTGTGGTTACTTGTTTCTAAATCATCTTCCAAAAAGAAAATAGATTCTAGACTTCTCTGTCCTCAATTATCAGCCCCCTCCCCAATAAACATGTGATAACTGCATGAAGAGCGCCCTCCCAAGGCAGAGACAGGACAGTGCGCCCTCTGGTGGTGTAAGAATTTAAAGGTTTCAGAAAATGAAAGCCACATATAAGGTTATATGTAATATTATATAGGATATTTTATTTGGGTAACTCAAAGATGGGTATAGTTGCATTTCTTAATGAAATGCGTCTCATCAGTTTGCAAGATTTATATTGTTTACCCTGATTCTCACACTAAATGACCCCGACGTTCACAGGTATCTCTTACAGGTGCTAACCAGTAGTGTGAACCCAGTCTTACCCATGGACAAACTCAGGATGTCGTAAATGCTAAAGGTGGTTGATAAGTGGCACCAGTATTCTATATCCGCATGTTACATGAGGGGGGAAGTTCTTTTTATCAGGAAGGTCACACTATTTGTCTCTAAGAGGGGCAGACAAGGGGGCATAAAAGACCCAAGCATGACATGAGGGCAGCCACTTGGGAGGCCACTTGAGGAGGGACATACTGGAAAGGAGACTTCCTGGAGTGTGGGGAGACCATGGATGGTAACTATAACCTGCCATGTAATTATTGATGATAAGGAAAAAGTGTCTCTGTAAAGTTCCTTGTTTATGGCTGTCGCTATGTACAAATCTCCATAGAAGTCTCAGAATAACTAACAGTCATTTCACTCTTTATACAATATACATTTTCATACACTCAATCTTGTATTTCATTTATTGCGCCTGACCTTAGAATCTAACCCAGTAAGAGGGTGAAAGAGAAACATTCTTACAGTGGCAGCACATGGAACTCGCTGCAATACTTCACAAGAAACATTCTACATGTTCTCCTCTTACCTCTGAATCGTGGATCTGAAGCTTCTGGATAAAGCAAGATTTCTAGAAGTCACAGGACTCAAGAAAAAGTCAAGTGAGAGCGACGTACCAAAAAGCAAGAAACTATTGGTCTATAGCGGCTCAACGGAATGTGACCGATCTGCAGCTTTTATAGAGAAGGTGAATTATGACATCACTGATGACCTCACACTTACCTTACATTCTAACACACATCAAATGTTTTTTGTTTTTTTTCACATATCTTTATTGAATATCAGTAATAAAAACATTACAACATTTCAATATCCAGTGATTATAAATATCATAATGCTCAACAATTTATCTGCACAATTTACATCAGACAACATATATCTCCCCAATCCCATCCCCCTCCCACCCCAAAGATCATTAAGTACCATAAAATTATAACCTTCTTATGATAAAATAATAATTATACCTTCCTATAGAACACCAATCAATTCCATATCCCCAATATTTCCTCCCACTTTTTTATACAATTTTTCTTGTCTGCTCTTATTTTCTCATATTCTTTAATTGTCTTAACCAACTTCAACCAATCCATAACAATTGGGGATTTACCAGCCATCCAATTTCTTGCAATTATTATTTTTGCGTAAAAGAGAACATTAACCCCTTTGTGCACCGTGACGTGCTATTACATCCGGGTGCGGGTGGTGATGTTTAGAGTGCGCTCCATATGCTGCGTGTGTCGGCTGTGTTTTACAGTGGACACCCGGGACTAACAGTCGGGAGCAGTGATCGTGCTGTTCCTAGCTGTTTAACCCCTCAAATGCTGCTGTCAATCGCGAGCATCTGAGGCATTGAAAAAAGGGGGGCGGCCCCCTCTGACAGTTCATCACCCCCCCAGTTAGATCAGGGGGTGACAATGATTGTAATGGCAGCTCATGGGCCTAATGATGGCGCCCAGAGCTGCCTTCACTTAACTTAAGCCTGTAAAAATGACAATATACTGCAATACGTTAGTATGATCGCTGGTTCAAATCCCCTAGGGAGGCTAATAAAGTGTGTAAAAAAAGTGAAAAAAAGTTTTTAGTAGTGAAAAAAATAAAAGACAAATAGTTAAAAAAAACCTTTTCCCATTTTCCCCCTAAAGTAATGTAAAAAATAAAAGAAGTAAACAAAATTGGTATTGCTGCATGCGTAAAAGTCTGAACTATTACAATATAGCGTTATTTAATGTGCAAGGTGAATACTGTAAAAAATAGAAAACGCCAAAATCGCTGTTTCTTGGTCAACTTAGCTCTAAAAAATTTTGAATGAAAAGTGATCAGAAATTTCTACGTACCAAAAACTGCTACCAATAAAAACTACAGCTCATCCCGCAAAAAATAATCCCTCACACTGCTCAGTCAAAAAATAAAAAGTTATGACTCTTAGAATGTGGCGACACAAAACATTTTTATTTGAACTAAACGCTTATTATCAATAAAAGTAGTAAAATATTTAAAAAAACATATATAAAATTGGTATCACCGTAATCGTATTGAGTCACAGAATAGAGATAAGTTGTCGTTTGTACCGCACGGTGAAAGCCGTAAAAACGAAACCCAAAAAACTATTGTGGAAAAAGTTTGTTTTTTATGTCATTTGGCTGCTCTGAATTTTTTACCTCAGATTGTGTTGGTCATCAAGGCTTTTCTTAGAAGGATGGGTTTTGCTGTCGCATTACCACTGTCATGTTGGTATCTCCACACGTTTGATGGCTTCTGCTTTCGGATTATTAAGTATGGTACTGTGCTTTTCCTCAATTAACGTCAGAGGACTTAAAAGCCCCTTTAAAAGAAGCTTGTTATGGCGTGAGGCCAAGGCTTTAAAATGTGACGTTCTATTGGTGTAGGAAACACATTTTCATGTGGAGAAAATTCCTAAATTCTCGAATAAATTTTTCCCACATATTTTCACCTCTTCGTGCCCGGCTAAACGTAAGGGGGTTATGATCGCTATTAAAAACTCGGTAGTTTGCACTTTTAAATCTCTTATTAAAGATCCCCAAGGAAGATTCTTGGGATTGGTGTGTGAAATCAATAACATACTGTATACTATCTTTAATGTGTATTTCCCCAATAAACGGCAACATCATTACTTGAATTCCCTACTCCCGAAAATCAAGGCGTTAACACAAGGTATGCTAGTTGTAGGTGGAGACTTTAATATGACTATTGACCCGATATAGACTCCACTGCTAGAACTAGACAGTCTTCTCCTTTTGCATCGTCTTTGTTAGAGGGAGGCCTGTATGACGTGTGGAGATGCCAACAGGGGGTGAGAGGGATTATACTTTCTTTCATGTTTCTGGGATCGGTTTGTTTCTGGTTAATAATAGGGCACTCCTACAGTCACAATCTTCTGTAATTGGACAGATAACCTGGTCTGATCACGCTCCAATCTCGCTTTCCATAAATGAGAAAATGTCGTATTTTCTTCCTTCACAATGGCGTTTGAATGATTACATACTCCATCACTCTGATCATGCCCCAACCTTGCTAAAAGAATTGAAGCATTATTTTTCAGACAATGTGGGTTCTGTTTCATGTCCTTACATTTTGTGGAATGCGTATAAAGCATTTATGAGAGGGTTATTGATTAAAGCTTGTTCTCAGGCTAAGGCCGGGTTTACACGAGCACACAAAAAAAGCGCAAAAGGCACTTAACAGCTCCGTGTGGCATCAGAATATGATGCACGGCTGCGTTAATTTCGCGCAGCCGCCATCATTATGACACTCCGTTTGGATGTTTGTAAACGTGCTTTTCTGTTTTCATTCATCCTTTTCAGTGCTGTTGCGCGTATCACGCTTGTCCCACGGAAGTGCTTCCGTGTGACATGCGTGGTTTTCACGCACCCATTGACTTCAATGGGTGCGTGATGCGCGAACAGCGCACAAATATAGAACAGGTCGTGAGTTTTTCACAGCGGACTCACGCTGCGTAAAAATCACGCACCTATCTGCACGGCACCATAGACTATTATAGGTCTGTGCGACGTGCGTGAAAATCATGAGCGCTGCACGGACGTATAACACGCTCGTGTAAATGAGCCCTTAGAGAAAGAGGGAAAAGGAGATTTTTAATATCACTAATCAGATAGCAGTTATAGATTTAAAAAATAAAGCTACGCCCACACCTGCTTACCCTTCAGAATTGAGGACCTTGCGTTTGACATTACAGTCATTGCTTGCGTCTCAGTACGACATTTATCTCAAACGCATGCAAATGACTACCTATGCACATAATAATAGAGCCGGTGCTTTTTTGGCTAAAAAAATAAAAAACAGTCCTCGCCACGCTCCCGCATTATGTATCTCTTGGATAAAAAGGGTAATAAAGTTATAGATCCTAGGCCAACAGCCGAACAGTTCCAATCTTATTATAGTGCCCTTTACAATACGGTAGTCACCCCTCCTAAACCAGATAAGGATCCCACGTCCACAGCTAATTTTCGTCCTATTTCTCTGTTAAACTCAGCTATTAAAATATATGCAAAAATCTTCTCGACTAGGTTGTATCATATTATTCCTCAACTGGTTAAATCAGATCAAGTTGGGTTTGTGGCGGGACGTCAGGCCCCTGATGGAACTCGGCAGTTTATGGACTTGGTTCAGTGTGCAGAGACCTCTCGGACGCCTTCTCTGCTTCTTGCTTTGGACGCAGAGAAGGCGTTCGATAGAGTACATTGGGGCTATCTGTCTCAGCTTCTTGAATATTTTGGATTTAAGGGTCGTATAAAATCCTCCATTCTTGCATTATACCCATTTCCCTCTGCTAGAGTTCTCTCTTCGGGGTTTTTGTCTGACCCTTTTATAATAAAGAACGGTACGCGTCAGGGTTGCCCACTCTCTCCCATTGTGTTTGCCTTAGCGATGGAACCCCTCGCAGATCGAATACGACTTAATCCAAAAGTTCAGGGCATTAAAGTAGGATCTAAGGCTCATAAAATTGGTCTTTAGGCTGATGATGTGCTCCTGGCAGTCTGTGACCCCTTTAATTCTCTATCCGCCATCCAAGATAACCTTTCTCATAGTTACATAGTTACATAGTTAGTACGGCTAAAAAAAGACACATGTCCATCAAGTTCAACCAAGGGACGGGAAAAGGGAAAGAAAAAAATTTCAACACATAGGAGCTAATACTTTTTTGTTCTAGGAAATTATCTAACCCTTTTTTAAAGCCATCTACTGTCCCTGCTGTGACCAGCTCCTGCGGTAGGCTATTCCATAGATTCACAGTTCTCACGGTAAAGAAGGCTTGTCGTCTCTGCAGGTTTAACCTTTTTTTCTCCAGACGGAGGGAGTGCCCCCTTGTTTTTTGAGGGGGTTTTACATGGAACAGGATTTCACCATATTTTTTGCATGTGCCATTAATATATTTATATAAATTAATCATGTCCCCCCTTAGTCGTCTTTTTTCAAGGCTAAATAGGTTTAATTCTTTCAATCTTTCCTCATAACTTAGATTCTCCATGCCCCTAATTAGCTTCGTTGCTCTTCTTTGTATTTTTTCCAACTCCAGGGCATCCTTTCTATGAACTGGAGCCCAGAACTGAACTGCATATTCTAGATGAGGCCTCACTAATGCTTTGTAAAGTGGCAATATTACATCCCTGTCCCGCGAGTCTATGCCTCTTTTAATACATGACAATATCCTGCTGGCCTTTGAAGCAGCTGATTGACACTGCATGCTGTTATTTAGTTTATGATTTACAAGTACACCCAGATCCTTCTCAACAAGTGAATCCGCCAGTGTAGCTCCCCCTAGGACATATGATGCATGCAGGTTGTTGGTACCCAGATGCATAACTTTACATTTATGTACATTAAACTTCATCTGCCAACTGGATGCCCAAACACTTAGTTTGTTTAAATCCGCTTGCAATTCACGAACATCTTCCATAGACTGAACTATATTACATAGCTTGGTGTCATCTGCAAAAATAGAAATAGTGCTATTAATCCCATCCTCTATATCATTAATAAATAAGTTGAATAATAGTGGTCCCAGCACTGAACCCTGGGGTACACCACTTATGATCGGGGACCATTCAGAGTAGGAATCATTGACCACAACTCTCTGGATACGGTCCTTGAGCCAATTATCAATCCAATTACAAACTATATTTTCTAAACCTATAGTCCTTAATTTACCCATTAGGCGTCTATGGGGGACAGTGTCAAATGCCTTTGCAAAGTCCAAAAACACTAAATCCACAGCGGCCCCTCTGTCTAGGCTTCTGCTCACCTCATAAAAACAGATTAGGTTAGTTTGACAACTTCTGTCCTTAGTAAAACTGTGCTGGCTGTCACTTATAATACTATTTTTTTCACATAATCCTCTATATAGTCCCTCAATAGCCCCTCAAACATTATCCCCACGATAGATGTTAAGCTTACTGGTCTATAATTACCCAGGGAAGACCTAGAGCCCTTTTTGAAAACAGGCACCACATTTGCCCTGCGCCAGTCCCTTGGCACTATTCCAGTCACTAGAGATTCTCTGAATATTATGAAAAGGGGGACAGAAATAACTGAACTAAGCTCCTTAAGAACTCTAGGGTGTATTTCATCTGGTCCCGGGGCCTTGTGCACATTTATTTTGTTTAATTTAGCTTGGACCATATCTACATTCATCCAATTCAGTATATCAACTGATATATTAACAGCACTGGCACCGGCTACATCAGCTGCTCTTTCTTCTGTTGTATATACAGAGCTAAAGAACCCATTTAGTAACTCTGCCTTCTCTTGATCCCCTGTGACCAACTCCCCATTACCATTATCTAGGGGTCCTACATGTTCAGACCTTGGCTTTTTAGCATTTATATACTTGAAGAATTTTTTACTATGTTTTACTATCCTTGGCCACCTGCCTTTCATTTTGTATTTTTGCTAATTTTATTACATTTTTACAGATTTTATTAAGCTCTTTATATTTTACAAAGGCTGCAGATGTACCCTCAGATTTGTATTTTTTAAATGCCCTTTTTTTGTCATGTATTGCCCCTTTCACAGAAGGTGTAAGCCATGTGGGATTTAGTTTTAGTCGTTTATACTTGTTACCTATAGGAATACATTTTGCACTATAATTACCCAAAGTAGATTTGAAAATCTCCCATTTATCATTTGTCCCATTATTTGACATTAGTTCTTCCCAGTCTATATCCTGAATTGCAGCCCTCATCCTGGGGAAATTGGCTTTCTTAAAAGTAAATGTTTTTGCCCTCCCAGCCTGCGTTTGTTTTTTACAGTATAGGTAAAATGTAACTATATTGTGATCACTGTTACCAAGGTTTTCACGAACATTGACATTCCCAACAAGATCTGCATTATTAGAAATGACCAGATCCAACAGAGCTTCACCTCTAGTCGGGTCTTCCACAAACTGGCCCATAAAATTTTCCTGCAACAGGTTGAGGAAATGTCTCCCCTTTGCAGTTGAAGCCGAACCATGACACCAATTAATATCCCGGAAATTAAAATCTCCCATTATCACTACAGTACCCGCTTGTGCAGCCCGCTCCATCTGTTTATATAGCTGACCTTCCATCTCCTCAGTTATATTGGGGGGGGTCTATAGATTACACCAAAAGTAATTTTTTCAGTGTTTACCTCCCTTTCTAGTTCCACCCACAAGGTTTCAACCTCCTCACAGTATTCACCCACTATTGTCTCTTTCACGCTCGCCTTCATATCACTTCTCACATACGACATACACCACCGCCTTTCCTATTTATCCTGTCTTTCCGAAAAAGTGTAAAACCCTGTAGATTTACAGCCCACTCATGTGAAGAGTCCAGCCATGTTTCAGCAACACCAACTATATCTATATTTTCTTCCAGTACCAAGGCCTCCAGCTCCCACAGAGAAAAAAAAAAAATGTCTAACCAACCTGAGTCCATATTTGGACCATCCACTCCAATCAGTTATTTTATTAACCTCTAATATATTAAAGGGGTTGTCCGAGATACCAACATTTTTTCAAAAACTGTGTCATACATTACCCCTTATACAGACAACCTAAATAAAGCATTATTTTTAAAAAAAATTCTACTTCGCACATTTCTGCTTTGAGTTTAGCACGGCTTGTTTACATGCAGTTCAGCTCTGGTTTGTTGATCTTTCCTTGTTATGAAACTTTTTTCCCGTGCACGCTCATTGCAGGCTGCAATGAGCGTGCACGTACCTTCCAAGAGTTCACGTGAGCTGTCCCTGCTCCTCCCCGCTGACATCCTTCACTGGACTTGTCTTCTTGCTGACATTCTTGAAGGATGGTGACCGTTCTCCCCCCATTATGTTTTTCACATTTATGTTTTCTTTCTCTTTTCAGGTCTATAAACCTCTTCGTGTCTCCCTCACCCTCGTCCACCCTCCTCTATCTCATGTCTCTCTCCACTAAGGCCATGTTCACACAGAGTTTCTTTGCAAGAGGAATATCTGCCTCAAAATTCCGTCTTGAAGTTTGCGGCAGATTTACCTCTCCCTGCACGTTGATTTTTGCGTCGTTTTTCCCGGAGTTTTTTGTGCGTGGTTTGCGGCTTTGTTTGCGTATTTGTTTGCCGCTTTGTTCGGGGCGTTTTTCGCTTCGTTTATCTTGGCGTTTTTTGCTTGTTTGTTTGCGTCTTTTTTTGCAATGTTTTTTGCTGTGTTTTCCATTGCGTTTATCGTAGCCTTTTTCACGTCGTTTGTCATTTCTTTTTTTGCGTCGTTGTTTGCGCCTATTTTTGCTGCGTTTTTCGTTGCGTCTTTCGTGGCGTTTTCCCAGTTGATTTTTGCTGCGTTCTTTGCCTCTGTTTGCGGCGTTTCTCGCGTCTTTTTCCGCTATGTTTTTCGCAGCTTTTTTGGTGGCGTTTATCGTAGCCTTTTTTGTGTCGTTTTTCGCGTCTTTTTTTTGCGTTTTTTTTCTGCGTTTTTCATTGCGTCTTTCGTGTAGTTTTCCCTGTCCTTTTTCGTGGCGTTCTTTGCCTCTTTGTTCGCGGCTTTATTTGTGATGTTTTTCGCGGCATTTATCGTAGCCTTTTCGGCGTTTTTTTTTTGCATCTGTTTTTTGCGGCATTGTTTGTGGCTTTTTTTGCTGCATTTTTTGCGTCGTTTTCCGTGGTGTTTTTCGCCCGCGGCAATTGAGCGCCGCAGGCATAAAACAACGCAAAATACGCTTTCTCTGTCTCCCATTGAAGTCAATGGGAGGTCAGAGGCGTAAACGCCCGAAGATGGAGCATGTCGCTTATTTTTCCCGCAAGGCAGTTTTAATGCTCGATTTTAATGCTTGTTACAACAAATTGCAGCATAAATCACGCACCAAACACGCTTGTTTGGTGCATGGTTTTCACGCATGCATCTACTTGAGTGTAGGTGCATGATAACGCGCCAATAGAGGACATGCAGTATGTTTCACGCAGCGGACTCTCGCTGCGTGAAAACGGCCCCATTTAAATAAATGGGTCGCGTGTGCTGTGCGTGGTTTCGACGTGGTGTGAATGGGGCCTTATGCGCGTGTGTCAAGTCTGTGTGCTGTGCTTTGAAAAAACGCACAACACACGCAACCCATTTATTTCAATGGGGCCGTTGACACATGTGTGACTTTTCACGCAGCGAGAGTCCGCTGCGTGAAACATACTGCATGTCCTCTATTGGTGCGTTATCATGCACCTACACTCACATTGAAGTCAATGCATGCGTGAAAACCACGCACCACACACGTGTTTGGTGCGTGATTTACACAGCAATTTCTTGTAAAAAAGAAGAAAAAAATGGGCTGGCTTTGTGAGTGCGTGAATAACACATGACAATCGAAAAGCACACTGATGCATAAGGGCGGATTTACACGAGCGTGTGCATTTTGCGCACACAAATACGGTGGCGTTTTGCGTGCGCAAAATGCACTTGACCGCTCCGTGTCATGTTCATACGGATGCGCGGCTGTGATTTTCGCGCAGCCGTCATCGTTATGACACTCCGTTTGGATGTTTGTAGCACGTGGTGCTTTTCTGTTTACATTCATTATTTTACTGCTGTTGCGCGAATTACGCGCGTCACACGGAAGTGCTTCCATGGGATGCGCCTGATTTTCACGCACCTATTGACTTCAATGGGTGCGTGATGCTCGAAAAACGCAGAAATATAGAACATGTCGCGAGTTTTACGCAGCGGACTCACGATGCGTAAAATTCACGGACTGTCTGCACTGCCCCATAGACTTGCATAGGTCCGTGCGACCCGCGTGAATACCACGTGGGGTGCACGGACGTATAGCACGTTCGTGTTAATCCGCCCTAACGCAAACACACGGATGGGATTGACGCAAGTTTTTCACGCGCGGAAAATACACACGCTAGTGTGCATGAAGCCTTACTAATGGACGCTGTTAGACAGTGGCCATTAATAATGCACTAGTAATACATTTTTAAATAAATGTGAAGGACATAGAAAAAATATTGTAATAAAATAACACACACAACACTGGTTAACGATTTTATTAAAAATAAAAAAGGTGTCATTGAAGTAGTCCTTGAACTTGATGTAGTACCAAGGACCCAAACTGTAGAGGGATGCTTAGATACACTGCTCATGTGTGATACTGTTAGACCATGTATCTAAGCCTACCACAAGGTAGCCTTAGTAACATTACCCAAGCAGACAGTGTCACACATGGGCCATGTATCTAAGAATACCACATGTTAGGCTTAGATACAGGGCCCCAAAACACTAATCTTAGGGTATGTTCACACGGCAGCGTCCGTAACGGCCGAAATTACGGGGCTGTTTTCAGGAGAAAACAGCCCTGTCGTTTCAGCCGTAACGGCATGTGCAGGCACTTGAACACCGCGTCCATTATGGACGTAACTGTAGCTGGTTTTCCATGTAGTCCATGGAAAACGGCGCGGGCGTCTTTGGCGCGGGCGTCTATTTACGCGCCGTCTTTTGACAGCGACGCGTAAATATACGCCTCGTGTGAACAGACAAACGTCTGCCCATTGCTTTCAATGGGCAGATGTTTGCCAACGATTTCAAGCCGTAATTTCGGACGTAATTCGGGGGTTAATACGCCCGAATTACATCCGTAAATAGGCCGTGTGAACATACCCTTATACAGGAATAAAAAGAATGTCATCTGGGGTCCTGTATCTAAGTCTACATTGTGTTAGGCTTAGATACAAGCTCCATGTGTGACACTGTTTGTTAGACCCTGTATCTAAGCCTAACAATATAGGCTTAGATACAGGACCCCAGAAGATCTTATCTAGTTCAGGACGGGGCACCGTTTAGCCATTTTTAGCACGTTAGTTAAATGGCTATAACTTTTTTATTTGTTGGGCTAACAACGTTATTTTTGCGACGTTTTTTCCGTAGACAATGGAGGTTTATTTTTTTATCGTTTTTATACACACCTTTTTTGCCATTTTAGAATTTTCATTCATAAAGTTTGAAAATAGTAAAAAAATAAGCTTTTTTACGTTTCAGCTATTTTTTTTGGTAATAACATAGTTTTACCCTAAAATAGACCTTTTATTTGTGATCGTCATTGTCTACCGTAAATTGTAATATATTATATGTCTATATTAGGGTAATTGGGTCAGCGCTAGCGTTACAACAATGATTGACAGGGGGAACGGTATTTTTTGGGGTGGGTATTTTATGTGTATTTATTATTTCATTTTTTTTTGTACTTTACTATTTTTTTATTATTATTGTCTGTCCCTCAAAGGTCAAAAAAGACCTTTGGGGAACATTATATTTTCTTTTACACCATCTTTTCCACTGTAACTGGAGCTGCACAGCAGCCCCAGTTACAGGGGAAATCAGCCCTCTCATAGTGACGATTGTCACTAATAGGGCTGTGCTGGGTCTGATTAGACCCAGCAGCAGTCTGCCACTAACGGTACCCGGTGATCATGTGACCAGTCACATGATCACCGGGAGGAATAGAGACAGCGCCGCTGCTGCTGCTGTCTCTATTCCTATACACAGCGTTCATTGAACGCTGTGTAAGAAGACATCGTAGAAGACAGAAGCAGCGAAAGCTGCTTCTATCTTCTCCTCCGGGTCCCCGGCAGTCACTGACAGCCGGAGACCCGACATTCCCGCAGGTGCCGTCCCTCTTCACTTTTTTCACTGTGAACACGCATAGGCGCGCTCACAGTGAAAAAAAGCTGCAAAGGCTGGGCGGGCACACGCAGAAACGACACGTCTCCAGTGACGTGTCGTGTCCCATCCGAGGTCTCGCTGGAGCGAGACCATGTGATTGGGACACGACACGACAGTGGAGGAGGAAGAAAACGTGACGTCAGAAGACAGGTGATCGGAAGAAAAGAGCTGCCAGAACGGAGAACAGAAGCAAGATTGCACAGGTAAGTATATTAGGGAATATTTAATGTGTGTATTGTGTGTTTAACTTTTAAATAAAAATTTATCTCGGACAACCCCTTTAAACTTGCCAATTAATGTTGTGAAACTCAATGCTCCAATTAAATAAAAAAAAAATCTTAATTTAACCCCAATTTCATGCATCATATATATTGTTGGATACTCCTTACAATTTCTCAATTGCCCGGACTCCATTACCTGAAGTATATTCTGAAGATGGCCCCTACTAGACTTACTAATATTTTGTATAAACAGAGATTGTTTCCCACTCAAAATATTTCTCCACTGTCCTGACAAAAAATATATTCTCAAGTCAGGTACTGCCAGTCCACCCTCTTCTCCTCTATCCATCAAGTATTTTAACTTTACCCTGGGTTCCCTTCCTCTCCAAATTAGCTCCTTCATTAAACTTTTTATGTCTTTTCTCCTATCCATATGGGACTGTTAATCAGTGGATACAACAACTGGGGTAATACTATCATTTTAATTACGGCTATTCGATCTGCCATAGAAGGGGGTAACCTATTCCATATCTTACTTTTTGGGTGAGAATTTTGTAGCGGGTGTCGATCCACGTAGGGTAGTCTCTTCAATCAACCCATCGGGTTGACCATCAGATCATGGGCGCAGGGGATTTAACAGGAGAGTAATGGCTGTTTTTTCATTTCAAAACATTCCATGCAACTAGTTTAATTTCTCGGACAATCCTTTTAAGGAAATATTTATCGGGGCACAATGCACCATTTCTGGGCGCTGTATCCAATGTTTATCTGGACTTCGCTCTGGAAATATAGGACAGTCCACGAGGCAGCACATCATGTCTGGTCAATTCCCCTACTACTCTGTACACTAACATCTTCAAAAGAGAAGAGGAAGGTGCAGATGTGATGTTCAGGTTAGGTATTTGCCGCATTGAAGTTGTATTGTGCTACCCTGTGCAAAGGCAAAACTCCTTTATTGGCATGATGTGTAGATGGTTGGTACTCTATTTGGGTGCGCAGGCTTACTTTGTTGTGTGCTCACTTGGCAAGGTCGGCATTAATGAGTGAAATGTATACAGTACCTTAGGAAAATACAGTGTGAGAAAAAGATGTTAACAGGAGCGCTCCCTAGGGTAATACCTTGAAAAAAAATGTAAACTAGTCTTCTCACCTTGTGAACCTCTTGGTTGATAAGAACATCGACTGGATGCAGTTGTCTCTCTTTTTGTAGATTCTTGTTCTTCTGACACGAAGTACAGTATGTCTCAGGCTGGGGGATTTCTTTGCTGGACTTTGTTGTATGGTGGTGTACGTTCGTCCTGATTATGACCTGTTTTTGTAGCAGGAAGATGTCTTTCTTGTTTGGATGTGACTCCACGGGTTACCCAGCCTACTCATTCTTCAATGAATCAGTGACCATGTCCACAATTGATTACACAGGTATAATATAGATTTCATGATAGTTCTTTGGAATTAAAACAAGTTCTTTTTATGTATTTGTCTATCCATTTTTATTAGAAATACAATAAATACATTGAGGTATGTTTTTATTGACATGTGTTGCTATCAGCCACACAGGAAAAAAAATATAAAAGGCCTTGGGAATCTGTAGAGGCAGCTGTTCTACAGGAAAGGGAGTGCAGAGACCCTACCAAACAGGACGAGGGGAGGAAGTCCATTGCCGGGCATCTGAAGAGACTTGCCATTAAACACCCAAAACCATTGTACTTCACCGCAGCCCTGCGAATCATGGACAAGGCTTCATTTTCAAAGACTTCTGGACAGTTGTCTTTTAATTGGATGGATCTTAAAAACCCCTTCTGGACAGTGGGGGATGGGAAGGAGGAGGTGTGGACGGATGACGTTACGCCATTCTTAGATGGACATTAGTGGTTCATATCTGCTGCCTCTTTAGCTTTCAGGCCTTGATCTGGCACATCCCTTTCCATGGCTGACGTTCTCGACACCAGGGCTTCCTCCTGCTGATGTTGTACGGTACATTCCCTTCAGTTCTGAAACAAGAATAAATAAAATGTCCTAGTGAAGAGTTGCTCTCTTGAAGATATTCCCCGTGACCCACACCAAGACCCTTTGTCTGCCAGGTAGGTAGATAGTGCGTTCTATGTTCAACTAAGATACAAAATTCACAAGTAAATCTGCTCAACTTTAAGATGCGGTTAACAGAAATGTTTAAAAACGGGGACAAATAGGGCGCCAAGCGATGGTAGAATTTTATTTAAATACACGTTTCTGGCACGACTGGTCCTTTTATCTGGTGTTAAACTGACGAAGGGATCAGTCAAGTTTAGTCCTGGACCAGTCCAGTCCAGAAATACAGTCAAAATAAAATGGGCTTTACTTTACTGTCCCCGTGTGAAGTATTTGTGTTACCTTACGCTTACCTATTTTTGAAGGGGAACTCCAAGAAAAATGTGTCATGCAATCAAAGGCGCAGTGCCCACCCAAACTACATCGCAAGATTTAATTGAAAAAATTAGCTTTTATCTATTGGATTACTCCAATATGTAAAGGCCAATATCACTAACAGCTCCTGGCTCAGCCAGCAGAGGTGGGGTCCGGAGCCGAATGGGACCCAGAGCTGCTGAAGGAGCGGGAAGTACATAAAGGGGATTTGTCCGGGGGTCTGAATACATTTTAGGGTTTGGTATTAAAGGGGTTTTCCAGGCTTTATAAAAATTGTAATTCAAACTGAAAATTGCACCATTTAGCAAATACCCACCTTCTAATTCTCTGCGGCTCCAGTGCCGGCGGTTCACAATCCCCTGCCGGCCTGTTTACATAGGCTGGACCAGTGATGTCCCGTATCGGCACATGATCGAACTAGTCAATCACTGGCCACAGTGGTCACGTGTCATACTTACTTAGATCACTTCTGCAGGCGATACCCTCCCTCTATACTGTCCTTACTGCAATGTTTTTATAGTGAGGACAGAATACAGGGAATATCTGGTACACAAAGCGTATTCTCACTAACCCTGCCCCATGACAAGCCATGCCCAATGAACCACGTTCTGTCAAAGGTAGGCCCTGTCAAGTCCTGTCTCAATCCATCTGAAACCGAAGTGTCCCTAGAAAGAAATTCCAAATATTGTCAACTATGCTCTATTAGGGTATAGTATGAAGAATCAGTGCAGTAGGGTCTATATACTACTATATACACAAAGCTGCCATGGGCTGAACATTGCAAAACACCCTTTTCATAAAAGAGCGTTAATTCCAGTCCTGCAGTCACCCTGATGACCTTATACTGTGCCAGTACTTGAGGTAGGTGTGCCCCTTTATATATTACTTGCAGCCAGAATTGGCACCGGGATTATCAGCTCATTGACAAATTCTTGAGGTCACATTTGTGTCTTGGTGTCACTAGTCTGAACCAATCCTACGCCACTTGATCTTTATAGAATTTTCAGAAAAAAAAATACCCCTAGCAATAAATACTGCATGTAAATAATATTCTCATTACAGTACAACAACAAATAAATGGAAAAAGAGCCATATCCCTATTAGGTCCCGCGGACATCATAGAGGTGGTCCTTGACTTCCAGTCCTGCAGTCACCATGAAGACTTTGTGCTGTCAGTGCAGGCAGAATAAAGCTGACATGGTGACAATGTAATGTTTTATATGTACTACTACTCCCTGTACTGACTGATAGTAGAGAGAATGGACTAAGCTGAAGGATTCCCGACTCTTATCAATTCTTTAAATAGGGAATATGCCCTGAATACTAACCCCAAATTTATATTACATTTATAGTAGGGCAGATTTACTATTCAAATTGAGCCAGAATTATGGCGTACATGTTGTGGGCCATATTTATTAATTGTTTTAGACACATTTTGCGGCGTGCTTGACAAGGGGCGTGGCCTAGAATAAAGGGGCGTGTCTTAAACTAAGCCAACCAAGAGGTGGTATAAGGAAGAGAAAAGTGTCTAACATGTCTAGCAAAATCTATCATACATCGTGCACCACTGTGATAAATTTGGCGCAATTTCTGACTTCCTTCTATCAGTATACACTGTGTAAAACTTAGATAGTTTTAGGCCCCATGCACACTAACTTATTTTTGCGGCCGCAATTCACCCGCAAATCTGCAGGTGAATTGCGGCCCCATTCATTTCAATGGGCCCATGCACACGACCTTGGTTTCCACGGTCCGTGCATTGCCCAGGAACCTGGACCGCAAAAACAACGGACATGACTTATTACGGTCGTGTTTTGCGGTACAGGCTCATAGAAAATAATGCACACGGTCATATGCACGGCCCGCGATTTGAGGGCGGCCGCGGGTGACACTCCGCGGACGTACGAGCCGTAAGTCACGGTCAATGCACCTCACTATGGTCGTGTGCATGAGGCCTTAGTAAATCTGCCCCATGGTAATACCAGTGACAGCCCGCTCTTTCCCGGTGGGGTACAGTCCTCCGCACATCTTCATCCACGTCTCATCTTGTCTGTGCCGGTTACTTTTCTCCTTATACCTGAGAAGTAACAAAAATAACATCAGAAACTAAAAAAACACAATTCCAAGTATTTCTCCCCATTTCTAAAAATAACATTTCCTGCAGGTGAATAATGGAAAATATAAAGATATAAATATATTCAGGCCTATGTGTCTGTCCAGGGGGTCAGTGAGGGTCCTGCCTGTTATATGTGGGGAGGTCTTGCTGCACAATAACGGAGGGGAAAATGTCTGTACATCAATATATATTTGTCTCTAGGAGCCCCTACAAAGTCTCAGTGAGGGCCCTGTCTGTTATACGTGGGGAGCTTGTATACAGCGTTAGTAACACGCATGTCACTCCAGTATAGATATTTTGGGTGCCGGTTCTTCGACCTCACTGTCCATAGTTTAATTAAACACCTTAAGAAAATGGATCATCACCAAGAAGTTTTATTTAAAGGGGTACTCCCATCTTACAATTTATCTGGGACTCACACCTATGTGGAAAACGGAGGTCTCTCCCTGACCCTCTCCTGCTTTGTTCCCAGATCCCTGTCCCGTCTAATGGCTGCTGATTCCAGGTGGAGAATGACTTGGGAAAGGCCTCGCACGTCCCTCTCTCTATTCTGTTCTATGGAAGTTTCGGAAACAGCTGAGCGCTGTTGAACTATTTGCGTAACTCCCATAGTACAGAACGGAGAGAGCTGCGTGCATGCGCATAGGTGGATATCACATAAACGTCTGAGATGGAGAAAACCCTCTAAAGAGATTATGTAATTAAAGGGGTTGTACATAATTAGAAAAATAGAGCTGACGTCTTCCAAAAACAGTGCCACACCTGTCCACAGGTGATGTGCGATGTGTGGACAGCTTAGCCCTATACATTTCAATACAGAAAAGCTGCAATACCACACACAGCCTCTGAACAGAGGTGGCGCAGAGCTTCCATTTGGGTCATAGAGAGGGTCTCCAGCGTGATACCCCCCTCTATGATATCTAAATATCCTTATAGGGCATTTCAGGTGTAACCAGAAATTAAGGTGATACAAAAAAATATTCCATACATGAGATTTCCTTAATGGAGATATTGTAACAATAATTACTGAAAATATGTAATTGACTTTTTCCTCCATTGCAGGAATAGAACCCGAGAAGCGACGTTTTGGACTACGGAACAGTCGATCCTCCGGATGAAATGCTGTGTGGTTGGAGCGCAGTCCCAGGAGCGCTGGTGTTGATGTGCTGATCCATGTTCTTCTTATCTGGAGCTTGTATACAGAACACGCGATCCTTCTGGTCCGGCCTACTAACATATATAAGCACAGCCTAAACACACACGTAATGATATATAATAACATAACATTAACATAACATTACTATGTATCAGCCCTGATACGTCAGTCTCATCATATTTCTGGGGTCCCCGCACACAGGATATACGTTACCTCCTGTGATGATGTCATTTCCCTGTATTTCCTGTATGACATGGCTGCTCTTCCTCTTCCCGTTTCCCTTTCTGATGTATTTCCTCTTCCTGTGTGATAAGACGTGTGCTGTTGCCTCCTGCTGTGTATAACACGAGATGCAACATGTCTTATAAAACATGTAAATAATAATCGCAGAAAGCGAAAAACATTTTGTTCATTTCCATTCACATCAATGGTTATTTGTTTGCAGCCGTTTTTCTGAGCCGTACTTGTCTGTTTTTAGAATCAACTACAGGGAGATTTGAGATGTGGTTTGAGAATTTCTTTCCTGTGTAAACCCCACCGATAAGGACAGCTAAGAAGCCTCAGTTATCAGCGAGCGACCCCATCATTAGACTAAGCAGAGTGCCCCCATACAGTGCCAGCAGAGTATTGTCCCTTACACAGTGCCAGTATACTGCCCCCTCATAAACAACACTACCAGCAGAGACCCCTCAATAAACCATATTGCCAGCAAAGCGCCTCCAATAATTAGTGCCAGCAGACTGCCCCCAATAACCACTACAAGCAGAGTTCCCCCTCACAAATAGTCCCAGCAGAGTGCCTTCCTTTATGCAGCTACATCATGTAAGATCTTCCCTAGTTTGGAAGTCTCCAGGACAATCTGGGAGAGAAGACAAGTGTGATGTAACCTGGTTGCAGTGTGTAAATGTAGCCTGAAACATCACGTGTAGCCCCTAAGTCTATGTTCACATGTTACATATTTATTGCAGATTTCCATGGTCAAATTGACACATAAAGTATGAATGTGAATAGGGTTCTAGAAAACGGCATAAACTTGCAGCAGTAACAATCTGCAGTAGATTGTAATGCAAAGGATGCACAGCCAAATATGCTGCAAAAGCCACATGTAATATATGGAGAAATATTAGGCCTAGTTCACACAGAGTTTTTTTGGAGCGTTTTTTTAAGTGGAAAACGCATCGAAAACCGCACCAAAAAACGTCCGAAAACTAATCTTATTGATTTCAATGGGATGCAGAGGCGTTTTTCCCACGAGAAAAAAACACTCACAGGAAAAAGCAGCGTCAAGCCCTTTCTTCAAGCGTTTCCGTCTCTGACCTCCCATTGCCATCAATGGGAGGCAAAGAAAATGGTTTTCGCAGCATTTTTGCCTGCGGTGCTCAATGGCCGTGGTCGAAAAATGCGTAAAAAAAGCGGCAGAAGGAATTTTGAGGCAGATTTTTCCACCTGCAAAAAACTTGGTGTGTAAACATTGGCTGCAGCCGTCACTTGGACTGAAACGTAATCCCGGGAGGCCGGACTGGAGGAAGAAGCAGGGAGTTATGGGTAAGTATGAACTTCTATTTTTTTTACAGGCTGATGTATATTGTGATCGGATGTCACTGTCCAGGGTGCTGAAACAGTTACTGCCAATCGTTTAACTCTTTCAGCACCCTGGACAGTGACTATTTACTGACATCGCCTATTAACGCTCCTG
This sequence comes from Rhinoderma darwinii, assembly GCF_050947455.1. NCBI lineage: Eukaryota > Metazoa > Chordata > Amphibia > Anura > Rhinodermatidae > Rhinoderma > Rhinoderma darwinii. The sequence goes on from NW_027461962.1 coordinate 3,963,177, forward strand.
TAATTACGGGTGCACACACGTAATCACCCATAATTACGGGAGCCCCATTGACTTCCTCAGTCTGGCTGTAGATCTAGAGATACATAGGTTTAGCCAGAATGAAGAACTATCATGTTAGTAAAACCAGTACGCTCCGCAGCACAAATAACATCTGCGGACTTCATTGCGGAATTTTCACTCTCCATTGAAGTCAATGGAGAAATTCCGCAATGAGTCCGCAACAAGTCCGCTACACGTCCGCAACAGCCAGTGTATGCTGCGGACACCAAATTCCGCACCACAGCCTATGCTCCGCAGAATTGTCCGCAACGTGTAAACGAACCCAACTAAAAAGCTGTGGAAAGCAATGGAGAAACGTGTACGCTGCGGATATTGCAGAGCAATTCCGCCACGTCTGGTCATGCCCTAAGGCTCTGTTCACATCTGCATTGGGGTCCCGTTCTGACGTTCCCGTCAGAGGTTTCCGTCAGAACAGGACCCTGAGCAGACACAAACTGACACCGACGGAAACCAGGGGTTTCCGTTTCCATCACCATTGATTTCAGTAGTCGACTAAGCTATTGCTTCCGGCAAAACGAAGGGTCCGGAGCACAAAAGAGACAAACGGAAACCACGGGCACCGGCTCCGTCACCATTGAAATCAATGGTGATGGAAACGGAAACCCCTGGTTTTCGTCGGTGTCTGCTCAGGGTCCCGTTCTAACGGAAACCTCCGACGGAACGTCAGAACGGGACCCCAACGCAGATGTGAACAGAGCCTAATATGGATGAGAAAGGGGAGGTGGGACTACTCATTTATTATGCCCTGATACTGAACTGGTATTACTAGTATTATACCCTGTTCTATGAACTCTACCCGCTGGAGTACCCCAAAGATGCTTGTACCACTGATCGAGGTGCTATGTGTTTTGTAGTAAAATTAAATTGGTATTTGATTATTTTTTTTACAGTTAATATTTATTAAAAATTCTGTTTTAAAGTTTTTTGCCTGGCAGTGATAGTTTGATATTTGTCCAAAACCTATTTATTTCCATATTTCATGGATATTATGAGGTGGGACTACTCACCTAACCAGTATGTACCTGACGGGAGCTGCATGCGTCCATCTCATCAAGTCCCCGATCTCCTGGCAGCTCCACTTTGTACAGATCCTACAATGAAAATCTATGCAAAAAGTTTACACCAAAAAAACAGAAAATTCTACTGCGGAACCAGGATTGTTGTTGTGTGGCAGGGCTGCACCTCGCCCTTCTGCTGCCGGAGGTAAACAGTGAAATAGCGCCACCACCTGCATCACCATAGAGTGGCCATGTGGGGTAGAGAAAAGATAGCAAAGAAAATATAGAAAACCTTTATGTTTACATGTAGTAGAAATCTATTTAATACAAGTGAATAATATTGATAAAAATCGTAATCACATGCTGCGTTAGGCCTCATTCCCACGACAGGGTTTCCCGGCCGGGTGCCGGCCGTTCATAAATTGGCCGGCACCCGGCTGCATTAGGAATAATAGACCCCTAATGGGGCTATTCACACGACCGATTTTTTGACGGCCGGGGAAACCGGACGTCAAAAAATAGGACATGCTCTATCTTCGGCCGGGTGCCCGGCCGCCCGGCTCCTATAGAAGTCTATGGGGCCGGGTAATACCCGGCCATCACCGGGATGTGTCCCGAGTGATGGCCGGGTTTTCCGGCGCTTGCGCTCTATCTCCTCCTCCTCACAGCGCAGAGTGCATGTGAGGAGGAGGAGTTGATGCCATTCTGACGAATGGCATCGCTGTACACTGTGTTGCAGGGCCGGGGTGTACAGCAGGTGGAAGGGAGCGCTGCGCTGGCTCCCTTCCCCTGCTTGTTTTAAAAGCACCCTGGCCCGGCGACACCTTCGATGGCGCCGCTAGCAGCTGCTGCGGCTGCTACTACTGCAGCGACGCCACTATCGCAGAGCAGGGAGGTATCTCCCCGCTCTGCTATGTGCTAGCCGCACTTTAGCTCCTTGAAGGAGCGAAATCCCCGGGTTTTCGGGGATTCCGCTCCTGGACAGAGTGCTTGATGTCTCTGTCCATATCTGGGCAGTGACATCAGGGGAAACTCCTGAAGCGGAATCCCCGAACACATGGGGATTCCCCTTCAGGAGTTGCCGCTGATGTCACTGTCCAGATCTGCCCGGCCCGGATGCAAAACTTTATGCAAACCGGCCGGGCAGAATGGCCGATTTTACCGGCCGGCACTCAGGCTCGGGCGCGACCCGGTCGTGTGAATCCCGCCTTAGGCCTCATTCACACGACAGGGTCCGAGTGTCGGCCGGGAAAATCGGCCGATTTGGACCCGATTTGCATCCGGTTTTTTCCCTGACCGTTTTTTAATCGGATTAATTTTTTGCACTTTACTTATTTTTTTATTATTATGTTCTGTCCCTCAAAGGTCAAAAAAGACCTTTTTGGAACTTTTAATATTTTTTTTCTTTCTTTTACACCATGTTTTTCCCTGTAACTGGAGCTGCACAGCAGCCCCAGTTACAGGGGAAATCAGCCCTCTCACAGTGACGATTGTCACTAATAGGATTGTGCTAGGTCTAGTAAGACCCAGCAGCAGTCTGTCACTAACGGCACCCGGCGATCATGTGACCAGTCACATGATCACCGGGAGGAATAGAGACAGCACCGCTGCTGTCTCTATTTCTATACACAGCGTTCATTGAGCGTTGTGTAAAAAGACATCGTAGAAGACAGAAGCAGTGAAAGCTGCTTCTATCCTCTCCTCAGGGTCCCCGGCAGTCACGGACAGCCGGAGACCCGACATTCAGCTGCCCGATCGCGCGGGCAGCAAGTTAAAACCCGAGCCGTAAAAAGTCTATGGCTCGGGTTTTAAGGACCCTGACCGCTGGCCATAAAAACACAGCCAGCGGTCGGGAACCGTAACAAGCAGCGCTCCCTTCCACCTGCTGTACACCCCGACCCTGCCACACAGTATCACCAGCGTAGCCATTCGTCCGAATGGCATCAACTCCTCCTCCTCACATGCACTCTGCACTGTGAGGAGGAGAGAGTGCGTGAGTGACGGTTGACCCGGCCATCACTCGGGACACATTCCGGTGCTGGCCGTGTATTACCCGGCCCCATAGACTTCTATGGGAGCCGGGCGGCCGGGTACCCGGCCGAATATAGGGCATGTCCCATTTTTTGACGGCCGGTTTTCCTGGCCCGTCAAAAAATCGGTCGTGTGAATAGCCCCATTAGGGGTCTATTATTCCTAATGCAGCCGGGTGCCGGCCGATTTATGAACGGCCGGCACCCGGCCGGGAAACCCTGTCGTGTGAATCCCGCCTTAATTCTGCAGTGTATTACTGACATACCTACCTACCTGCACTCATTATATTACACTCATCCATTATATACCTACCTGCACTCATTATATTACACTCATCCATTATATACCTACCTGCACTCACTACATTACACTCATACATTATATACCTACCTGCACTCATTATATTACACTCATACATTATATACCTACCTGCACTCATTATATTACACTCATCCATTATATACCTACCTGCACGCACTATATTACACTCATCCATTATATACCTACCTGCACTCATTATATTACACTCATCCATTGTATACCTACCTGCACTCATTATATTACACTCATATATTATATACCTACCTGCACTCATTATATTACACTCATCCATTATATACCTACCTGCACTCATTATATTACACTCATCCATTATATACTTACCTGCACTCACTATATTACACTCATCCATTATATACCTACCTGCACTCTTTATATTACACTCATCCATTATATACATACCTGCACTCACTATATTACACTCATCCATTATATACTTACATGCTGGCCCTTTAAGAAACGGCCTGGGCCAGCGCGCACTTGGGATCCGGCTGCCGTGAGCAGGAGACATCAGTGGACGTTAGCGACCTCGTGGTGGAGGAGGCTGTCAAGCAAGGTACAGGATCCAGCGACGGAGACCACTGGCAGGAGAGGGACCTGCCGCCAGCGTTACAATAACTTTACCCCAGTCCTCTGCAGTCCAATCAATATACTTAAAACAGGATGTCAGTCTGTCTTTGCAGCTCTTCTTGACACCAGTCCAGCCTCCAAAAGCCTTCACCTCACTGTGCGTGCAGATGCACTGACAGATGTCTGAGGAAGCTCTGCACTGCTGTTGAACCGATCCCATAGCTGAATCCTCTTTAAGAGAAGGTCCTGGTACTTGCTGGAATTTCATGGACACCCTGAAGCCTTCTTCATAGCAAATGAACCTCTCTCCTTGAAGTACTGGATGATCCGATAAATGGTTCATTTTGGGGTAATCTTACAAGCAGCAATGTCTTTGCCTGTAAGGCTCTTTTGATGCAAAGCAATGATAAGCAAGTTAACGACATCCACCGGGATCCGTTATATGTCAATGTGGTGATGTATCTAGACGACATCAAGATTTTCTCACCCGCTTTGACTACACATTGGAAACGTGTTCGACAGGTCTTTCAACGGTTGCTGGAGAATAAGCTCTGTGCAAAGTTGGAGAAGTGGGTCTTCCAGAAATCCTCCCTTCCCTTTCTAGATTATATAGTCTCTGACCAGGGATTGAAGATGGACACCAACAAAACATCTGCTGTGTTGAACTGGCTTTGTTCTCAGGGTCTCCGTGCAATTCAACGCTTTCTGGGATTTGCACATTTCTACCGGCTGTTTATTCCCCACTACTCTTCATTACTGGCGCCTATTTCAGCTCTTACAAAGAAAGGAGTGAATGCCAAAAATGAGACCCAAGAGACCAAATTGGCATTTCTTCAACTCAGTCTGTCTCTGCCGCCCCTATATTGCAGCATCCGGACATCTCCAAGCAATTCTTCTTTGAGGTGGATGCCTTTACTATCGATGCAGGTGCAGACCTGACGCAAAAAGGTCTTACCGGCAAGACTGTCACCTGCGGCTTCTTCTCCTAGTTATTTTCTCCTGCCGAGAAGAATTACTCTTAGAGATCAGGAGCTTCTGGCCATTGAATTGGCATTGGAAGAGTGGAAACATCTGCTAGAAGGGGTCATGCATCCTGTAATTATTTTCAGACCACGAATATTTGGTCTATCTACAGACCGCTCAGCGGTTGAATCCGCGCCAGGCCAGGTGGGCGCTCTTCTTTGCCTGATTTGAAATTCTGTTACATTTCCGTCCTGCCGAAAGGAATACTAAGGCTGACGCTCTGTCTCGGTGAATTGAAATTAACTTGGTTTTTATTTTTCCAAAGTACAATACAAAAGTATACAACATCCCAATGATACAGTCTCACAGTGTTGTATACAGAACACAGAAAAAGCTTGCACCTTTAGATATCAGAAACGTGCCTCGGACGTTGACATACTGACATATTAACAGACAAACAAACATAAAAACAGACATACAAAGAGTGGTGGTGATAAATACAAGCAATTATACATATGAGATGTCAAAAAGGAACAGGATGATGCAGGATACGAAAACCATGTATAAGTTAGCACAGATACATTCACAGAGTGACAGAGTTCTTGCGGAGCAGAAGTTGAACATGGGGTAACTCTGTCCAAGGGGCCCATTGAGACAAACACTTCTGCCTATAACCTTTAGATGTAGCAAAGTGCAATACGTAATAGAAGTGAAGATAAACCCTGTTTAGCACCTCCGAGAGATTCAGAGCCTCAGCTGTTTTCCATCTCTTGGCTATATGGAATCTGGAAGCGATAAGAATATGGCTTATTGGCCACCTATATTCTAAAGGGATCTCATCCATCTGCATATCAGTTAAAGCCAATGCAGGGGAAGGTAAAAGTTCTGCTCCCATTAATTCTGATATGTAGCGGAAGATAAGCTTCCAGAATGGGTAGACTGATTTACATGTCCACCATAGATGAAATAATGTGCCCCTTGCTCCACATTCCCTCCAACACAAAGGAGAAGCCCTGGCTTGCATATGTTGTAACAGGTGTGAGGTACCAACGAAACTGAATTTTCCTAACGGCTTCTATATGATTGACACATTTGGATATCCTATGTGAGTGATGTAAAGCAGCCCTCCAGTCCTCCTCCGAGAACTCCCGACCCATATCCGTCTCCCACTGAGACATGTATTTCAATTTGAGAAATGAGCTGTGGGTGTTTAAGGACAAGTAAGCTGAGGCCAAACCTTTCAGCGATGTAATATCAGAATCTGTCTCGGTGATTTGATGACTCTGATCAAGTGAAACATATTATATCGATCCTTCTCGCATCATTCTGGTGGCTCCGGTCCTACTGAAGGATATCCATCATCGTAAAACCTTTGTTCCCTCAGCCAGAAGAAGGACAGTGCTTTCCTGGGGACATAACCCTAAACTGGCCGGTCACGCAGGAGTGAGTAAAACCAGAGAGCTCATTTCTCATCAATTTTGGTAGCCAGCCATGGTCCAGGATGTTCAGGACTATGTGGCTTCCTGTTCCTTCTGCTCCCAGAACAAAACCTCCAAGTCCAGACCATCTGGTCTTCTTCTACCTCTTCCAGTCCCTGATTCTCTGTGGCAACATATTGCGATGGACATTGTGAGGGATCTACTCCTTTCATGCAAATGCAATACCATCTGGCCGGTGGTAGATCGCTTATTTAAAATGGCACATTTTGGTCTTTTGTCTTGTTTGCCTTCTGCTCCTCATCTTGCCGGTCTCTTTATACAGCATATATTTCGCCTGCATGTTCTTTCCCATCATATTGTTTCAGGCCACGGTGTACAGTTCACCTAAAGATTTTGGAGAGCTCTGTGTGGCCTGCTGGAAGTCAAGTCAGATCTTTCTTCTGAATACCATCCACAGTTCAATGGCCAAGTGGAGAGGGTCAACCAGATCCTAGAGAACTTTCGACACCATTTCAGGCAACGTGTCCGCTAGTATCAATTGTATCAGTTATTACAAAATGTTTCTTCACATTTAAGTGTTTTATCTGCTGCTGGGGCGCAATCGCCACCTCCTCAATTTGCTGCCTTCAGTCCTGGATTGCATCTTCCAACTCCTCCACGTTACAAAGGCGACTCCAAGCCTTGTAGAGGATTAAATCAATGCACAATCCGTTTTGAGCTAGTAGCGCAGCAATTAGCTTCCGACCACGCTAAGGTAGCCAACATCTTGTCTCTACTGTCTGGTGAGGCGCAGGCCTGGGCTTCACCTCTATGGAAAAGGAAAAACCCATCATCTTTGTTATCCAAGAATTTTTCACGACTTTTAAAAAAGTCATCATCTGCTTCTTCGTCACTACTCCAGTAGGACAATATGCCATCCAGTTTTGCACATTATCCACAGAGTTACAGTGGAACATTGATTCTCTTGTCGCTATGTTTTGGAAAGGTCTGGCAGACCGCATCAAGGATGAACAGGCCCTGTATTAACTACCGAGGTCTTAATGAAATCACGATAAAAAAAAAAACACGTTCATTTCCAAGCTCTTTGACTGACTGCAAGGTGCTAAGATTTTCACCAAGCTAGACTTACGTGGTACTTACAATTTGATTCACATCTGTGAAGGGAATGAGGGAAAAATCATGTTTAACACTAGAGATGGAAACCATGAATATCTAATTGTGCCTTTTGGTCTCAGAAATCCCCCGGCTGTCTTTCAAGAACAAGTTAACGACATTTTGCAAGATCTATTATACGGCTGTGTTTTGTTATATTTGGATGCCATTTTTGTTTTCTCCCTAGACCACTATACTCATCGCAAGCAATAGAGTCTTGTTCTGCACCGACTTACAGAGAATCATCTATATGCCAAGCTTAAAAAATTGCTTTTTGAGTGATCCAGACTGTCTTTTGTAGGATATATCTCTGATCAAGGAATTCAAATAGATCCAGCAGTACTTAAATTGTCTAGTCCCCATGGACTCAAAGCCATACAACGACTTCCTGAAGTTACTAATTATGATCGACAATTAATTCCTAAATTTTCTTACCTGGTGGCACCCATCTCTGCTATCACCAAAATGGGTTTCATTGCCAAAATTCGGACTTCTAAAGCTGTTTCTGCTTTCCTCAGCCTTAAACAGGCATTCTCCTCTGCCTTAGTTCTCCATGGACCGGACTACAGTAAAACCTCCATCTTGGAGAAGCAGGTCTCATCGGTAAGGAGTGCGTGCTGTTCTTTTTCAAAAAAATTATAAAGCAAAAACGCTTTCCTGTGGATTCTTCTCCAATGCCTTGTCCCCTACCCAGAAAAATGATGGCATTGGAGATCAGGAACTCTTGGCCATAAAATTAGCTCTCGAAGAATGGAGACGTTTGCTAGAAGGTGCTCATTATGCCATCACTGTCTACACCGACCACAAAAATGTATTGTATCTGCAAACGGCATATAAACTAAACCCTCATCAAGCAGGTTGGACTTGGCTTACCAAGTTGCTCTGGTTGTACTGTAATCTGGTTCGTAGTTGACTGTTTTTTGAAGATGGCACACTTTATTCCTCTGACCGGCCTTTCTTCTGCTAAAAGTCTGTCTAATCTCTTCAGTAAACACATTTTTCGTCTGCGATGACTCCCTAAGCATATCGTGTTCGATAGAGGAGTGAAATTTACTTCAAAGTTCTAAAGGCCACTCTGCAAGTTGTTTGAAGTTAAGTTGGATTTTCTTTCCGCCTACCACCATTAATCTAATGGAGAATTGGAATGGTTCAACCAGGTTTTGGAAAACTTTTTCAGCAATTTTGTGTCCGCACTTCAAGATGACTGGACTAGTCTCCTTCCGTGGGCAGAGTTTGCTTATAATAACTACACCTGGGAATTCACACCTTTTTTCTTGATTTATGGACAGCATCCAAGAATCCCTCTGCCAGTTCCAACACTGTCCAAAGTTCCAGCAGCCAGTTTCACTCAATTCTTGCATAGAGGGCAGGAGGCCAAGGAGTCTATAAGTAAAGGAGTAGGCCGATTGAAGGGAAATGCATACAAGAAGTATAGAGTTCCTCCACAATTCCACCCAGGAGACAAGGTCTAGTTATCCACCAAGTACATTTGTTTGAGGACCCACTGTTTTAAATTGGATCCTTGGTTTTCTACAAGCTCCGACTCCCACAGTCTTTGAAAACTCCCAAATGTTTTCATGTGCCTCTTCCCAAGTCTCTGTTCCGGAATCACTTCTCCAAGAAGTTTCCTCGTTCTCCTGCTTCCTCCACTCCTGATAGAGAGTATGAAGTCAACGGGATTCTGGGCACCAAGAGGTCCAGAGGGAAGCTCCGGTACCTGGTCAATTAGAAAATCTTTGGTCTGAGGAGAAATGTTGGGAACCTGAGGAAAATGATCATGCTTCATCTCTCCTCTGGAAATGTTGTCTTCACTTTCCCCACAAGGCTAAAAAGAGGGGGCATAAGGCTCTCTGCGGCTGCCATATACTTACCTCTACATGACGTCCTCTGGCTCCTGGCCACCACCACATACCTCCATCACTACGTGACATACACCTACTAACCCACACTTACTATATTGCACACATCCATTACATACCTACCTTCCTACCTGCACTCACTATATAACACTCATCCATTATATACCTACCGATCTGCACTCACTATATTACACTCATCCAATATATACCTACCTATCTGCACTCACTATATTACACTCATCGATTATATACCTACCTACCCAAACTCACTAATTTACACTCATCTATTATATACTTCTTTGCACTCACTAAATAACACACTTCCATTTTACACAAACCTACCCACACTCACTATATTATACTCATCCATTACCATTTATTTTAGCCTCTTTAGGGCTCTATGTGCTCTGACCCTTTTCTAGGGCATCTGTTTTTGGCCCCACGCAGGCACCATTTCAGTGGTCCTCGGGCACTATTTATATAGTCCTTACTCGGGAACCATTTCTATGGTCTTCATCTAGGTACCATTTATTTTGCCTCTTTAGGGCTCTCTTTGTTTTGGCCCTTTTCTAGGGCATCATCTGTTTTTGGCCACAGGCAGGCACCATTTCAGTGGTCCTCGGGCACTATTTATATGGTCCTTTCTCGGGCACCATTTCTATGGTCCTCATTTGGGTACCATTTATTTTGGCCTCTTTAGGGCTCTATTTGTTTTGACCCTTTTCTAGGGCATCTGTTTTTGGCCACACGCAGGCACCATTTCAGTGGTCCTCGGGCACTATTTATATAGTCCTTTCTCAGGAACCATTTCTATGGTCTTCATCTAGGTACCATTTATTTGGCCTCTTTAGGGCTCTCTTTGTTTTGGCCCTTTTCTAGGGCATCATCTGTTTTTGGCCACACGCAGGCACCATTTCAGTGGTCCTCGGGCACTATTTATATAGTCCTTTCTCGGGCACCATTTCTATGGTCCTCATTTGGGTACCATTTAATTTGGCCTCTTTAGGGCTCTATTTGTTTTGACCCTTTTCTAGGGCATCTGTTTTTGGCCACACGCAGGCACCATTTCAGTGGTCCTCGGGCACTATTTATATGGTCCTTTCTCGGGCACCATTTCTATGGTCCTCATTTGGGTACCATTTATTTTGGCCTCTTTAGGGCTCTATTTGTTTTGACCCTTTTCTAGGGCATCTGTTTTTGGCCACACGCAGGCACCATTTCAGTGGTCCTCGGGCACTATTTATATAGTCCTTACTCAGGAACCATTTCTATGGTCTTCATCTAGGTACCATTTATTTGGCCTCTTTAGGGCTCTCTTTGTTTTGGCCCTTTTCTAGGGCATCATCTGTTTTTGGCCACACGCAGGCACCATTTCAGTGGTCCTCGGGCACTATTTATATGGTCCTTTCTCGGGCACCATTTCTATGGTCCTCATTTGGGTACCATTTATTTTGGCCTCTTTAGGGCTCTATTTGTTTTGACCCTTTTCTAGGGCATCTGTTTTTGGCCACACGCAGGCACCATTTCAGTGGTCCTCGGGCACTATTTATATAGTCCTTACTCGGGAACCATTTCTATGGTCTCCATCTAGGTACCATTTATTTGGCCTCTCTAGGGCTCTCTTTGTTTTGGCCCTTTTCTAGGGCATCATCTGTTTTTGGCCACACGCAGGCACCATTTCAGTGGTCCTCGGCCACTATTTATATAGTTCTTACTCAGGAACCATTTCTATGGTCCTCATTTGGGTACCATTTATTTGGCCTCTTTAGGGCTCTCTTTGTTTTGGCCCTTTTCTAGGGCAACATCTCGTTGTAACCTTTCATCTACAGCGTAATCTCGCGAGATTACGCTGTGCTCTACTGTAACTACCATAGACACATTAACGAAGTGCAGGGATTGTGAATAGACATCCCGTGGAATGTCTATTCACTGTCAAAACTGTCTTCGGTATTGTTAATGTGTTAGTATAAGACAGCACATAGCGATCTAAAAGGATCCCTATGCGCTGCCTAAATGAATGGAGAGGAGTGCATGACGCTGATTGGTCAGCGTCATACACTCCTCTGTACAACGCCCACTTGGTCTGAAGTAAAAACACGCCCACTTGGGCATTAAGACACTCATTAGCATAAATCTAAAATCGCTAATAAAGTGGTGAAAATAGATCGTTTTTTTAAAAATAGAAAGCATTACTGTCACCTACATTACAGCGCCGATCTCCTAATGTATGAGATTGGGCACTTATAATGTGGTGACAGAGCCTCTTTAACCCCCTCCCGCTGTGGCCACTTTTGACCTTCCTGACAGAGCCTCATTTTTCAAAGCTGACATGTTTCAATTATGTGGTAATAACTCCAGAATGCTTTTACCTATCCAAGCGATTCTGAGGTTGTTTTCTCGTGACACATTGGACTTTATGTTACTGGCAAAATTTCCCCGATACATTCAGTATTTAATTGTGAAAAACACCAAAAATCTGCATTTTTCTCAATTTGAATGTATCTGCTTGTAAGACAGGCAGTTATAACACACAAAAATGTTGCTAATTAACATCCCCCATATGTCTACTTTAGATTGGCCTCTGTTTTTGAAAATCCTTTTATTTTTCTAGGACGTTACAAGGCTTAGAAACTTAGCAACAATTTCTCACATTTTCAAGAAAATTTCAAAAGGCTATTTTTACAGGGGCCAGTTCAGCTGTGAAGTGGCTTTGAGGTCCTTATATATTAGAAACCCCCAATAAGTCACCCCATTTTAAAAACTGCACCCCTCAAAGTATTCAAAACAGCATTTAGAAAGTTTCTTAACCCTTTAGACATTTCGCAGGAATTAAGGCAAACTAGAGGTGAAATTTACAAAGTTCATTATTTTTTTCCAGAAATTCAATTTGAATCCATTTTTTTTGTACCACAGAAGGTTTTACCAGAGAAATACAACTTAATATTTATTTCCCAGGTTCTGCAGTTTTAGGAAATATCCCACATGTAGCTCTAGTGTGATAAAGGACTGAAGCACCGGCCTCAGAAGCAAATTAGCACCTAGTGGATTTTGGGCCTCCTTTTTATTAGAATATATTTTAGGCACCATGTCAGCTTTGAAGAGGTCTTGTGGAACTAAAACAGTGGAAACTCCCCAAAAGTGACCCCATTTGGGAAACTACACCCCTCAAGGAATTTATTTAGGGGTTTAGCAAGCATTTTGAGCCGCCAGTTTTTTTGCAAACATTTTTGGAACTAAGCCATGAAAATTAAAATCTACATTTTTTACCACAACATTTGTGGAGCAATTTCTCCCGAGTAAAACAATACCCCACATGTGGTAATAAACGGTTGTTTGGACACACGGCAGGGCTGAGAAGGGAAAGAGCGCCATTTGGCTCTTGGAGCTCAAATTTAGCAGGAATGGTTTGCGGAGGCCATGTCTCAATTGCAAAGCCCCTGAGGGGACAAAACAGTGGAAACCCCCAACAAGTGACCCCATTTTGGAAACTACACCCCATGAGGAAATTATCTAGGGGTATAGTGAGCATTTTGACCCCACAGGTTTTTTGCAGACATTTTTGGAAGTAGGCTGTATAAATGAAAATCGAATTTTTTTTAAATAAAATGTAGGCTTAGCTATTTTTTTTTCATTTCCACAAGGACAAATGAGAAAAAGCACCATAAAATTTGTAAAGAAATTTCTCCCGAGTAAAACAGTACCCCACATGTGGTAATAAATGGCTGTTTGGACACACGGCGAGGCTGAGAAGGGAAAGAGCGCCATTTGGCTTTTGGAACTCAAATTTAACAGGAATGGTTTGCGGAGGGCATGTTGCATTTGCAAAGCCCCTGAGGGGACAAGACAGTGGAAACCCCCAACAAGTGACCCCATTTTGGAAACTACACCCCATGAGGAAATTATCTAGGGGTACAGTGAGCAGTTTGACCCTACAGGCGTTTTACAGAACTTATTGGAAGTAGGCCGTAAAAATGAAAATCTACATTTTTTCAAAGAAAATGTAGGTTTAGCTAATTTTTTTTCATTTCCACAAGGACTTAAGGAGAAAAAGCATTTGTAAAGCAATTTCTCCCGAGTAAAACAATACCCCACATGTGGTCATAAACATCTGTTTGGACACACGGTAGGGATCAGAATGGAAGGAGCACCATTTGGATTTTGGAATGGTTTCTGGGCGCCATGTCACATTTGCTGAGCCCCTGTAGTACTAGTAGTCATTTGTGTTGCACATGATTAGAAATTCCCATGTAGCCCCAACCTAAAGCATAAAGTTCCTTCATGGGCAAAGCTGCCAACAAAAATAGGTATTTCCCATGATGCAGTAAAGTGATTTGGAAGGATATGGGGGCTGTAGATGGGATCTGCTCCCAATCGTACACGCATTCTCATATGTCTCACTATAGAGACTCTCTTCATGTAAGGGGCAGACATTACAAGATATCTGCAACCCCGGCATTATTCCCCATGTAGAAGATCATTCCCACAAAAATCCTTCATGTGTCTACAACTGTCCATAAAAGAGAGTCATTCATTCCTAAATATGTCACCAATCTTTCCTGATTACGCCATTTTATGGGTGCAACACGTCCGGCCATGTGTAGCAGTATACATATATACTCTATGTGAATAACGCAGACAATACATTCATATTAAATAGTCACCTACCTCTTGTAACTTACCTGTTCACCACATAGGAGTAGGACTGATGACATCATATGAAGACACGTCATCTCTAAAAAGGGAAGAAAAAACAGTAAATAGATTGTAAATAAAAATAATAATTCTCAGTTAGACCCCGTTTACACAGAGTTTTTTTGCAGGCAGAAAAATCTGCCTCAAAATTCATTCAGGAATGGAAAATCTGCCTGCAAATTCTTGCCGCTATTTTCGTGGCCTTTTTCGCTGCATTTTTCGGGTAAAAAACGGCGGAAAGAAAGAGTATGCCGCTTTTTTGTAACACAAGCGGCTGAAAGCCGCCGCGGAAAAAAACGCCTCCGCCTCCCATTGAAATCAATGGGAGGTGGTTTGGGACTTTTTTTTACACTAAATCTGATACGGTTTCCGCATAAAAAAACTTTGTGTGAACTGGGCCTTACAGATGTGTTAACCCTTAACTTGCATCAAGTTATACAATGTATCATAATACCAATTCAATACAATCTCGTGCCATCTAGCAAAAAAAAGCAACATACACTTGTTTTTAACATGGGAGTCTATGGGCGACATATGGCATCCGTCGGAGTAAATACTTTCTTTTACATCTTCGTTTAACATCTCGCGCCATATATCTCGGCTTAGGCCCCATGCACATGACCGTATTTTCATCTATCCGTAAATACTGTCGGTAAATACGAATCCGTAGTCATCCGTATATATATGGAACGATATCCGCAAATACGGTCTATAGTGCATCCGTATTTGATCCGTATATACGTATACGTAAAAAAAAAGGGAGGCTGCAAATGATGTCACTAACATGTTGCTTAGCAACGCTTCTGTAAATACGGATGGTTTATGCATACACATCCGTAGCCGTCCATATATACGGAAGCGCCCATAGGCTTCTATGGGAGAGTGGCAGGTTCTATCATTTTTTCAGCAAAAATACAGAAAGGTGTCCGTGGCCAATAGAAATGAATGGGTCCGTAATTACGGATGAAAAATACGGTCGTTTGCATGGGGCCGAAGACATAAGTTAAAGAGGCTCTGTCACCAGATTTTGCAATCCCTATCTGCTATTGCAGCAGATCGGCGCTGCAATGTAGATTACAGTAACGTTTTTATTTTTAAAAAACGAGCATTTTTGACCAAGTTATGACCACTTTTGTATTTATGCAAATGAGGCTTTCTAAAGTCCAACTGGGCGTGTTTACAGTAAAAGTACAACTGGGCGTGTATTGTGTGTTACATCGGGGCGTGTATTATGTGTTACATCGGGGCGTGTATTATGTGTGTTACATCGGGGCGTGTTTACTACTTTTACTAGCTGGGCGTTCTGACGAGAAGTATCATCCACTTCTCTTCACAACACCCAGCTTCTGGCAGTGAAGACACAGCGTGTTCTCGAGAGATCACGCTGTGACGTCACTCACTTCCTGCCCCAGGTCCTGCATCGTGTCGGACGAGCGAGGACACATCGGCACCAGAGGCTACAGTTGATTCTGCAGCAGCATCGGCGTCTGCAGGTAAGTCGATGTAGCTACTTACCTGCAAACGCTGATGCTGCTGCAGAATCAACTGTAGCCTCTGGTGCCGATGTGGCCGACACGATGCAGGACCTGGGGCAGGAAGTGAGTGACGACACAGCGTGATCTCTCGAGAACACGCTGTGTGTCTGCACTGCCAGAAGCTGGGTGGTAACGAAGAGAAGTGGATGATGCTGATTCGTCAGCATCATACACTCCCATTCCTAACGCCCAGCTAGTAAAAGAAGTAAAAACGCCCAGATGTAACACACAATACACGCCCAGTTGTACTTTTACTGTAAACACGCCCAGTTGTACTTTTGCAAGCCTCATTTGCATAAATACAAAAATGGTCATAACTTGGCCAAAAATGCTCGTTTTTTTAAAAATAAAAACGTTACTGTAATCTACATTGCAGCGCCGATCTGCTGCAATAGCACATAGGGGTTGCAAAATCTGGTGACAGAGCCTCTTTAAGGAAGGACACTTCTGTATATCTGCCCAGAGAAAACCCAGACAACTGTTGTCACCCAAATTGTCCACACTCCTGAATGGCAAGACTGCTTAGTAATGTAACGCTACAGTATGGTGAGGTGACATATCACTTCATAACTAGACAGATTTACTATTTATATAGAGATATGATAAAATCAATGCTACGGGGGCTGAAGGGAGGCAGAAAAGAAGAACGTTTTGCTTCTGAGTTATTTCCTGTTAACCCTTTCCTGTCGCTGCACTGGCTATTTATGTAAAGGAAAGGGTATTTAAATATGGCGCCTGCTCAGAAGCAGAGCGGGCGCCATAGCCGCTGGGTCTCTGCTGTGTAACACCGGCTCACACGCGGCAAGATGGTGGGAGCCGGTGTGTTCCTCTAGCAGCTGGCCGCCTTGTGAACGCTCCCAGCCCTGCTATAGGAAGATTGCTATTAGGACCTGCCTGTGGCAGGTCTCAATAACAAAGTACTGATTTCACCATAGACTGCAATACTGTGATATTGCAGTCTATGGCACAAGCGATCCAATGATCGCAGGTACAAATCCCCTAGAGGGGCTAAAAAACAATAAAAATAATTCCCTAGATCACAATATAAAAATAAACACAAACACATTAGGTATCCCTGCGTCCGAAAATACCCAAACTATAATAATATAAAAATATTTATCCAATATGGTGAACACCGTAGCGTGAAAAAAAATAAATGTCTGAATCGCTATTTTTTTGCCACTACAACCGCCCACAAAATTTAATGAAGTGTTTGAAATGCCCGATATTCCCCAAAATGGTATCAATAAAAACCACATCTTTCCACGTACAAAAAGACGCCTTACACAGCCCTGTACACAGAAATATAAAAACGTTATTATGGGGGTCACAATATGGCGCAAATATTTTTTTCAAACTTTGTCGTTTTTTTAAAGGTAATAAAACATAACAAAAACTATATAAATTTGGTATCACCGCGATCGTACTGACCCTCAGAATAAAGGTAACACGTCACTTTCACTGTACAGTGAACACCGTAAAAACGAAATCCATAAGAAAATGCCGGCCTGCTGTTTTTTTCCAATTCCACTCCATTCTAAAAAAAAAATTCCAGCTTCCCAGTACATCACACATAATATTAACCCCTTCCCTCTTTAGCCACTTTTGACCTTCCTGACAGAGCCTCATTTTTCAAATCTGACATGTTTCCCTTTATGTGGTAATAACTTCGGAATGCTTTAACCTATCCAAGCGATTCTGAGATTGTTTTCTCATGACACATTGGACTTTATGTTACTGGCAAAATTTGCTCGATACATACAGTATTTAAATGTGTAAAACACCAAAATGTAACGAAAAATTGCAAAAATTAGCATTTTTCTAAATTTAAATGTATCTGCCTGCAGATAGTAATACCACACACTAATCAATGCTAATTAACATCCCCCATATGTCTACTTTAGATTGGCCTCGTTTTTTGAACATCCTTTTATTTTTCTAGGATATTACAAGGCTTAGAACTTTAGCAGCAATTTCTCACATTTTCAAGAAAATTTCAAAAGGCTATTTTTACAGGGGCCAGCACAGTTGTGAAGCGGCTGTGAGGTCCTTAGATCTTAGAAACCACCAAAAAGTCACCCCATTTTAAAAACTTCACCCCTCAAAGTATTCAAAACAGCATTTAGAAAGTTTCTTAACCCTTTAGATGTTTCACAGGAATTAAACAAAAGTAGAGGTGAAATTTACAAACTAAATTTTTTGTTGTTGCAGAAATTAATTTTTAATCCATTTTTTTTGTAACACAAAGTTTAACCAGAGAAACGCAACTCAATATTTATTGCCCAGGTTCTGCAGTTTTAGGAAATATCTCACATGTGGTCCTAGTGTGCTAATGGACTGAAGCACCGGCCTCAGAAGCAAAGGAGCAACTAGAGGATTTTGGGGTCTCCTTTTTATTAGAATATATTTTAGGCTTCACGTCAGTTTTGAAGGGCTCTTGTGGTACCAAAACAGTGGAAACCCCCCAAAAGTGACCCCATTTGAGAAACTACACCCCTCGAAGGAATTTATTTAGGGGTATAGTGAGAAATTTGACAAGACAGTTTTTTTGCAGAAATTTTTTGGAAGTAGGCTGTGAAAATGAAAATCTACATTCTTTCAAATAAAATGTAGGTTTAGCAAATTTTTTTGTATTTCCAAAAGGACTAAAGGAGAAAAAGCACCGCAACATTTGTAGAGCGATTTCTCCCGAGTAAAAGAATACTCCACATGTGGTCATAAACGTCTGTTTGGACACATAGCAGGGCTTAGAAGGGAAAGAGCGCTATTTGACTTTTGGAGCTCAAATTTAGCAGGAATGGTTTGCGGAGGCCATGTCGCATTTGCAAAGCCCCTGAGGGACCAAAACAGTGGAAACCCCCCACAAGTGGCCCCATTTTGGAAACTGCACCCCTTGAGGAAATTATATAGGGGTATAGTGAGCATTTTGACACTGCAGGTTTTTTGCAGAAATTATTGGAAGTAGGCCGTGAAAATGAAAATCTATATTCTTTCAAAGAAAATGTAGGTTTAGCTAATTTTTTCTCATTTCCACAAGGATTAAAGGAGAAAAAGCACTGCAAAATTTGTAAAGCAATTTCTCTAGAGTAAAACAATACCCCACATGTGGCAATAAATTGCTGTTTGGACACACGGCAAGGCTTAGAAGGGAAAGAACTCCATTTGGCTTTTGGAGCTCAAATTTAGCAGGAATGGCCAGGACACATTTTCAGAGCCCTTGAGGGGACAAAACAATGAAAACGCCAAAAAAGTGACCCCATTTTGGAAACTACACCCCTTGAAGATCTACGTGTGTGGTGATCATTTTGACCCCCACAGGTGTTTCATAGAATTTATTAGAATTGGGCAGTGAAAATAAAAACAATCCTTTTTCATCAATAAGATGTAGCTTTAGGTCAACATTTTTAATTTTCTCAACAAATAAAGGAAAAAAAGAACCCCCCCCCCCAATATTTGTAAAGCAATTTCTCCTGAGTACGGCAATACCCCATTTGTGGTCACAAACTGCTGTTTGGGCACATGGCAAGGAACAGAAGAGAAGGAGCGGCATTTCGCTTTTGGAGCCCAGATTTTGCAGTGGAAACTACCCAAAAGTGACTCCATTTGTGATACTACACCCCTTCAGGAATTAATCTAGGGGTGTAGTGAGCATTTTGACCCCACAGCTGTTTCAAAGATTTTATTTGAATTGGGCAGTGAAAATAAAAATTACATTTTTTTTCCCAATAAGACGTAGCTTTAGCTCAAAAATTTTCATTTTCTCAAAAAATAAAGTAGAAAAAGAACCCAAAATTTGTTAAGCAATTTCTCCCGACTACGGCAATACCCCATATGTGGTTATAAACTCATTTTTGGGCACACAGCAGGGCTCAGAAGGGAAGGAGCACAATTTAGCTTTCGGAGTACAGATTTTGCTGGATTGGTTTCTGGTCGTTATGTCGCATTTGCAAAACCCCTGTGGGACCAAAACAGTGGAAACCCCCCCAAAAGTGATCCCCATTTTGGAAACTACACCCCTCAATGCATTTACATAGTGGTGTAGTGAGCATGTTAACTCTGCAGCTGTTTTGCATAAATTAGTGTGCACTCGATATTGCAGAGTGAAAATTGGATATTTTCCATAGATATGCCAATATGTGGTGCCCAGCTTGTGCCACCATAACAAGACCGCGCTCTAATTATTATGCTGTGTTTCCCGGTTTTAGAATCACCCTACATGGGGCCCTAATCCTTGGCCTGGACATTTGACAGGGCTCATTGCGAGAGTACCATGCGAAATTGAGGCCTAATTTGGCGATTTACACAGAATTGGTTCACAATTGCAGAGGCTCAGATGGGTAATAATAAAATAAACCCCCCAGAAGTGACCCCATTTTAGAAACTACACCCCTCGAGGCATTTAGTAAGGGGTGTAGTGAGCATTTTCACCCCACAGGTTTTTTCCATAAATAAATGTGCTGCGTATGGTGCAAAGTAAAAATTAAATTTTTTCCCCAGAATTGCCAATTCAGTGGCAAGTATGTCGTGCCCAGCTTAGGACACTGTAGACACACACCCCAAAAATTGTTAAAAGGGTTCTCCCGGGTATGGCGGCGCCATATATGTGGAAGTAAACTGCTGTTTGGGCACACTGTAGGGCTCAGATGGGTGGGAGCGCCATTTGGCTTTTGAAGCGTAGATTTTATTGGTAGTAGTTTTGTTTGAGTATTACTGGTGTTTCCATTTATAATGTGGGGGTACATGTAAGCTGGGCAGAGTACATCAGGGGCATAGTCAGGTGGCATAATAATGGGGTAAAAAACCAATAAAATGATCCATAGATGTGTGTTACGCAGTGAAGCCATCCTTTCTGCACAGGCCCGTGTCGCACTCATATATGGCGTCCTTTCTTATCCCCCTTTGGTCCACACTCCGCACCTTTGCAGTTTGTGGAATTTTGCTGGGAAGTGTTGTCCTGGTATAATATGGGCACCCTCGCTTCTAGCAGATATGTTTGGGTCCCCCCTTCATGGTTCAATAATTTGAGGGCCCTGATAAATCGTATCTTGAAACAGATGAAATGTTCCCCTCTGATCTGCACAACTGCATGTTTTTATTTCCTGACTTATTGGAGCCATAACTAAATTTATTTTTTTCATAGACGTAGTGGTATGAGGGCTGTTTTTTTGAGGGACAAGCTGTAGTTATTATTGGTACCATTTTGGGGTACATGCGACTTTATGATCACCTTTTATCCTATTTTTTGAGAGGCAAGGTGACCAAGAAACAGCAATTCTGCCATAGTTTTTTTAGGGTTTTTTTATACAGTGTTCACCATGCGTTATAAATTACATGTTAACTTTATTCTGCGGGTCGGTACGATTCCGGCAATACCTAATTTATGGCACTTTTTTATGTTTTACAACTTTTTGCACAATAAAATTAATTTTTTCTGTCGCCAAGTTGTGAGAACCAAATATGTATGCTTTATTTATTTTTTTCAATAATAAAGGACTTGATAAGGGAAAAAGGGCGATTGTGTTTTATTTTATTACTTAAAACTTTTATTATATTTTTTACAACTTTTTTTACACTTTACTTTAGTCCCGATAGGGGACTTGAAGGTCCAACTGTCAGATTTTTTTTTCTAATACCTACGTAGTGCAATGTATTAGATCTGTCAGTCATTCACTGACAGCAAGCCAATTAGGCTTCGCCTCCGAGCGGGGCCTAATCGGCTTCCGTAATGGCAAACAGGAGGCCATTGTTAGGTCTCCTGGTGTCATAGTAGCAGTCGGCAGTTGTGCGATTGCAGGGCACAGCTGCCGATCTGCTAGCAACCACAAAGATCCAGCGATCGGATCTGATCGCTGCATCTGAGGGGTTAATGGCAGGGATCAGCGCTAGCTCCAGTTCCTGCCGTTACATGTGGATGTCAGCTGTAACATAAAGCTGATATCCACCGCTGATGGCTCCGGCTCATCTCCTGAGCCGGCGCCATCTTGCCGGCAGCTACGGAAGCCTTTCAGGCCACGCCTCCGGGCGGAGGCTGGAAGTTTTCCGTGCTACGCACACCGGGAGGCCGCTATTAGGCCTCCGGTTGCCATTGCAGCCACCGACACCCCAGCGATTTCATTGCTGGGGTGTCGATGAGATGCAAACACCTTTAATGTAGCCATCGCTTTTGACGGCTGCATTTAAGGGGACAATGTGGGGGATCGAAGTTAACTACGGTCCCGCCGTTACAGCAGGATGTCAGCTGTCAGATACAGCTGACATCCGGGGATGATGGCACCGACTCAGCTTCTGAGCCGGTGCCAAACATTTGGCGTAAGTATACGACATTTTGCGGGAAGCACTGGCTTTCCATGTCGTATACTTACGACAAATTCGGGAAGGGGTTAAATAGCACCATTAAAAAGTACAACTTGTCCCATAAAAATTAAACCCACACATGGCCGTGTCAACGAAAAAATAAAAAAGTTATTACTCTTGGAAGGCAGGGCGGAAAAAAAAAGCATAAAAACGGAAATCAGTCTGGTCCTCAAAGGGTTAAAGGGCTATTCCAGTTTCTGCAAATAAAAATAATTTTTTGTATAAAGGAAAGATATAAAATTTTTCAATATACTTTCTGTATTATTTCCTTACGATTTTAAGATCTCTTCTTGCTGTCATTGAATAGTAATGTACATTTTTTTTACTTACATTGGATAAAAATCTGTCAGATGTCAGCCTCCAAAATTAAATTCAGACCCCAGACCAGAACCCTAAATTAATTCAGAACCTGATATTAATACTGTCTCTAGACCAGACACCTGAATATATTCAGACCCCTGACTAGACCCCAAATTCAATTAAGACCCCAGACCCAGAGCGGCCATTAGTAGTATCTGGGCCCTGTACTGACAAATGGTTAGAGCCCCTTTGGCTCTCAACCTCCATTGTTTACTTTTGGTGGAGACTTGGGTATTCCATGATCCTGCTCCAGTATAATAATTGGGGGATCCCCACACACAGTGCTCCTTGATTTGTGGGTTTATATTGCAGTTCTGTGCTAGAAACAAGTGCTGAATTATCAGAGTGTCTGTATTATTGGATGCCGGATTAAAGGAATTACACTCTATGTTTATATTAACACACAACCTGTAGACATATGAACATTATATACACAACATATATACAGCGTGGCTGCGGGGGAGGGGGGGCTGCTCTGTGTAATGACGGCCATGTGGTGTAATAGAGTATATGGACAGGGGTGTATAAAGCAGACAGACCCTATAAGTGAGCAGGTGAGAGGGGTAAAGACAAGGAGAATTGTGGGTAAACCAGTGGGCGGACAGGTGTGAAGCTCCACCCCCGCTCTCACCTGTCTTACAGGAAACCTCCGGCCACAGATGAAGACTTCCCAGCGCTCCTGAATCCTCCGCTGCGGTATCTGGGTGACGTCTTTCTGTTCAGGGCTCGGCCGTTTGCTGTACTGACGTCTCCTGCCTCCTAATGCAGAAGCAGGAGGGTCTGTCACACGGGAGGACTTGATGGAGGGGCTGCTCGGTCCTCTGGTCTGGACGCTGCTGCCGTCCCCTCGTCCTCGTTTCCATGGAGTGATTGTCACCCCCAGAATCATTGAACTGCTGAATAGTGACGTCACTGGGAGGTCCTGAAGCTCCAGCGTCTGCAGAAATGGAGGGATCGCAGGTCCTTGTGCAGCTTCACTCAGATCCAGATAAGATAAAACCGCTCTCCTGCAGGAGTGTCCCCATAATCCAGCGCTTTTATTATCTCCCCTGTGGACATGTCCTGGCGTCTTCTTGTTATAGTCACCGGACGTCTGATTTACCCTCTAACACTGAGATGTCGGCTTCTGATCAGAGTTATGGCGCTCTACCTGCCCCCGATATGTCACCTGAATGGCGCCGTTCTGGAGATCCCCCGCTGTCCTCTACTAGGCCGCAGCTGAAGCCGGTAATAACCATGACAACAGAGCAGCGTTGCCATGAGCCACCCAGGAGCTCGTATAGGAAATATTACAACTGCCATTACCAGTGAGCGGAGATATTGGAAGAGATTTATTATTAGTGTCATGAGGAACATTGTACATAATAAATGACTTGTGACGTTTCTCTTCTTTACGACACCTCATGACTGACATTTATATGCACCCCAAAAAATTGGACAGCTGCGTGTATGGTAAAATAAAAAAAAGCCCATAGTCCCCTGGAAATTCCCCGCTGCTCCAGCGCCGATGACCCTGTGGTCTCCCGCCAGTCTCTGTTTTATTTCCTCAAAACCTGGACAACCCCTTCATTTGTGAGAATTGAGAACCTCCAAGAAGAAAGGCCGAAATAAAGCGCTTAAAGAGGCTCTGTCACCACGTTATAAGTGGCCTATATTGTACGTGATGTGATCGGCGCTGTAATGTGGATCACAGCAGTGTTTTTTTATTTAGAAAAATGATCATTTTTGACGGAGTTATGACCTATATTAGCTTTATGCTAATGAGTCTCTCAATGGACAACTGGGCGTGTTTTACTATATGACCAAGTGGGCGATCACATCATGTACAAGATAGACCACTTATAATGTGGTGACAGCGCCTCCTTAAGGTTTGTCTCATGAAGAACAGCCTCTTCTGCAATCAGGGTATGATCACACGGAGTGTTTTCAGGCGTATTTTGGGGCGTTTACGCATCGAAAAATGCCTGAAAAAAATGGAAGAACGCCTGCAAACATCTGCCCATTGATTTCAATGGGAAATACGGCGTTCTGTTCCAACGGGGCGTTTTTTTACGCCTCGTTTTCCAAAATAAGGGTATTCCTTTAACATGGAATATGCTGCGATCACTTTTTGAGTCATACCTGCCATACCTGCCCACAGGTTGTGTGTGTTATTGCAGCCCTGCCTCTTTTACTACAATGAAGCTGAGCTGCAATACCAGGCACGACCCATGGACAAGTGTGGCGCTGTTTTTGGAAGAAAGCAGCCATGTTTTTCTAATCCTGGACAACTTCTTTAACCCTTCCCTGTCAAGATGGGAATCTCATACGTCCCGGCAGGAAGGCACCTTGGTAGACAAGGACGAATAAATCAGGAACCAACATGAAGTTTAACCCCTTCCCGACATTTGACGTATCCATACGCCAAAGTCGGGAAGGGGAAGTATGGAACAGGCTCACGGAGTGAACCCGCTCCATACGATGCCGGTGTATATGTATATGACACTCGTGCACGATCCCGCTTGTTTAACTCGTTAAATGCCGCGGTCAATAGCGACCACAGCATTTAAATCGTTAGAAAGAGGGGGCGACCCCCTCTAACAGCTCATCACGCCCCCCCGCAATGCAATCGTGGAAAGCGGCAGTTATGGGAGCACTCGTTGGCACTTTTATGGGAGCACTGGATGGCAGTGTTATGGGAGCACTGTGGTTGGCACTGTTATGGGAACACTGTACTTGGCACTGCTGTGGGAGCACTGTGGTTGGCACTGGTATGGAGACACTGTGGCTGTCATTTATTATGAGGGCAATGTGGTATTTCGTTGCACTGTGAATGTCCTTAACCCCTTCCCGCTCCTGGACGTACTATTAGGTCATGGTAGCTGTATCGTTCGCGCTCCATGACCTAATAGTACGTCTCGGGAGTAACGGCCATTTCGGCCGTCCTCCCGACACATACAAGAGCTGTGACAGCTGCTGTGTCGTACAGCAGCTGCCGCAGCTCCTACAGCGGCGACCGATCGCTGTGTCCCCGCTGATTAACCCCTTAAAAGCCGCGTTCAATAGGGATCGCGGCTTTTTAGGGGTTAAGCTACAATCGCCGGCCTGCTACACGATAGCGGCCGGCGATTGTAACTATGGCAACCGGACACCAAACAATGGCGTCCGGCTATGCCATCGACAAAGTCAGGACCCACTATGCTTGCTGTCAGTGAGTAGATGACAGCTCTAATACACTGCACTACGCATGTAGTGCAGTGTATTAGAATAGCGATCAGGACCTCCTGCCCTCATGTCCCCTAGTGGGACAAAGTAATAAAGTTAAAAAAAAGTACAAAAAAGATGTGTAAAAATAAGAAAATAAAAGATGCAAAAGTAATAAAAGTAAAAATCCCCCTTTTTACCTTATCAGTCCTTTATTATTAATAAAAATAGATAAATAAACAAATAAACTATACATAATTGGTATCGCCGCGTCTGTAACGGCCTGAACTACAAAATGATTTCATTATTTATCCCGCGTGGTGAACGCCGAAAAGAAAATAATAATAAACCGTACCAGAATCACAATTGTTTGGTCACTTCACCTCCCAAAAAATGGAATAAAAAGAGATCAAAAAGTCGCATGTACCGAAAAATGGTACTGATGGAAACTACAGTTCGTTACGCAAAAAATAAGTCCTCGCACGGCTT
Organism: Rhinoderma darwinii; assembly: GCF_050947455.1. NCBI lineage: Eukaryota > Metazoa > Chordata > Amphibia > Anura > Rhinodermatidae > Rhinoderma > Rhinoderma darwinii. The sequence goes on from NW_027461962.1 coordinate 3,989,201, forward strand.
TATTGATGGAAAAATATAAAAGTTCTGGATCTTAGAATAAGGTAACACAAAAAGTGAATGATTTTTTACAAAACATATTTTATTGTGCAAACGCCATAAGACATAAAAAAAAACTATAAACATCTGGCATCGCCGTAATCGTATCGCCCCGCAGAATAAAGTGAATATGTCATTTATAGCGCACGGTGAACGCTGTAAAAAAAATAGAATAAAAAAACAATAGTAGAATTGCTGTTTTTTAGTCACCGCGCCCACTAAAAATAGAATAAAAACTGATCCAAAAGCCGCATGCACCCCAAGAAAACTACAATGGATTCCTGAAGGGGTCTAGTATCCAAAATGGGGTCATTTTTGGGGGATTCCGCTGTTTTGGCACCACAAGACCTCTTCAAACCGGACATGGTGCCTAATAAAAAAGAGGCCTCAAAATCCACTATTTTATTGCTTCGGAGGCCGGTGCTTCAGTCCATTACCACCCGAGGGCCACATGTGGGATATTTCTCAAAACTGCAGAATCTGGGCAATAAATATTGAGGTTTCTCTGGTAAAACCTTTTGTTTTATAGAAAAAAAAGGTATAAAAATGATTTTCTGACAAAAATAAATATGTCAATTTCACCTCTACTTTGCTCTAAATTCCTGTGAAACACCTAAAGTGTTCATAAACTTTCTAAATGCTGTTGTGAATACTTTGAGGGGTCTAGTTTCTAAAATGGGGTGTCTAATATATAGGCCCCTCAAAGCAACATCAGAACTGAACTGGAACCTAAAAAAAAAAAAATCCTAATGAGCATTGGCTACTCCAAGATGACCCCAGTTTTGACCGTTTGTATAAACGGAGACCCCTATTAGACCATTTCAGTGCCCGGTTTTCCCAAGCATACACCCCCGAGAAGTGTATTTCTATTGATGAGTCCTTGGTACATTTTAAAGGGAGGCTTCAATTCCTCGAGTACCTGCCGGGTAAGAGGGCAAGGTATGGCGTGAAGATGTGTAAGCTGTGTGAGTGCATCAGGGTATACCTACAGATTTAGGATACATGAAGGGAAGGGCACCAGTATTCAGCCCCCAGAATGCCCCCCCCCCCTTACTGGGAGTTATGCAAAAATTGTGTGGGATTTGGTGCACCCACTGCTGGACCAGGGTTACCACCTTTACCTGGATAATTTTTATACCAGCGTCCCACTCTTCAAGTGCCTCGCTTCCAGAAGTCCGGCGGCATGCGGCACTGCTAGAACAAATCTGAGAGGCCTCCCTAAGACTCTGCAGGGCAAACACTCAGAAGGGGTGAGAGCAGGGCACAATCTAGCAGCAACAGATTGTGTGTCAAGTACAAGACAAGAGAGATGCCACACCAGTACCCATGTACCTGTACGAGGTACCAGTACAGAGACCCCCAAACCAGACTGCATCCTGGACTACAATAGGTACATGGGAGGGGTGGACTTGTCAGATCAAGTCCTGAAGCCCTACTGCGCCATGCGGTGTGGTATGAGAAGCTGGCCGTGCACATCATACAGATGGCATTGTACAATGCGTACGTGCTACATCCATGTACAGGCCAGACGGGAACTTTCCTGGAATTTCAAGAGGTGGTTATCAAGAAACAAATTTTTAGGGACCAAGAAGGGGGGACACCCAGTACTTCTGGAAGCAAGGCCACACGCATCGTACCAGGGCAACACTTTCCAGGAGAAGTTCCCCAAACTGGCAAGAAAGGAAAAAGTCAAAAGAGGTACAAAGTCTGCTATAAGAGGGGGATAAGGGATGACACAATATATCAATGTGACGTGTCCCGAAAAACTAAGGCTCCGTATGAAAGAGTGCTTCAAAATGTATCATACATCACTTGATTTTTAATCTACCCCAGTTTTACTTACCCTGATGCACTCCGCACAGATTATCCCCCTTATCTTTCCCTTCTGAGCCCTGCCGTGTGCCCAGGCAGCTGATAACAGCCACATTGAGGGTATTGCCATATCCGTGAGAACCCACATTACAGTTTATGGGGTGTATGTCCCGGTAAAAATGCTCACTACACCTCTAGATGAATGCCTTAAGGGTGTAGTTTTTAAAATTGGTCACTTCTCAGAGGTTTCAACTGTACTGGTACCTCAGGGGCTTCTGCATACATGACTTTGCACCAGAAAATCCCCAGTAGACCAAATGGTGGTCCTTTCCTTCTGAGCCCTCCCATGAGCCCAAATGTCAGTTTATCACCACAAATTGGGCATTGCCGCACTCAGGACAAATTGGGCAACAAAATTGGGTATTTTATTTCTTGTGAAAATAATATATTTTGAGCTAAAAAAAACATATTATTGGAAAAAATTATATTTTTTTAAATTCCCAGCCCAATTCAAATAAGTTCTGTGAAGAAACTATGGGGGTCTAAATGGTCACATAACCCATCATTTAATTCCTTGAGGGGTGTAGTTTCCAAAATGGGGTCACTTCTGGTGGGTTTCCATTGCTTTGATACCTCTGGGGCTCTGCAAATGCGACATGGCACCCAAAAACCAAACCAGCAAAATCTGGACTCCAAAGAACACACAGCGCTCCTTCCCTTCTGAGGCCTCCCATGGGCTCAAACGGCAGTTTATCTCCACAAATGGGGTATTGCTGCACTTAGTAGAAATTGGGCAACAAAATGGTGTATTTTGTTCCCTGTGAAAATAAGAAATTATGATAAAAAATTACATGTTATTGGAAAAAATTTCATTTTTTTTATTTCACAGCCCAATTCAAATAGGTGCTGTGAAAAAACTGTGCAGTCTAAATGGTAAAAACAACCATAAATGAATTCCTTGAGAGGTGTAGTTTCCAAAATGGGGTCACTTCTGGTGGTTTTCCATTGCTTTGATACCTCTGGGGCCAGGGCCGACTCTAGCTTTTCTGCTGCCTGAGGCGAAAATGGAAATGGCGCCCCCCCCCCTCCACACAAAAAAAAAAAAAATTGTAAGTAAGAAGCAACTTGTAAAACGAAACAAAAAAATTAAAGCTGTGTGAACAAAAAAATACATTAGGGCCTGTTCACATCACCGTTCGCTTCTGTTCCGAGGTTCTGTCGGGTGAACCCCGCAACGGAAAGTGAAAGTGACAGCACAGCTTCCCTTTCAGTCACCATTGATCTCAATGTTGATGGAAACATCGCTAATGGCTTCCGTTCGTCACCATTCCGGCTGGTTTCCGGTTTTCCGACGGAATCAATAGCGGAGTCGACTACGGAACGGAACGGAATCGAACGGTGATGTGAACAGGCCCTTATTGAACATCATTGTTATAAACTGCAAGGTCTCATAATGCTACAGGCAATTGTGTAGTAAATATCCCTATATTGCCCCAGCTATAAATACTAGTAAAATGACCAGGGCAACGTGTATCCAAAATTCAAACACAAAAATGAAAGAACAATGTCAGTGTTCAAACTTGTGTCAGGGCTCCTTTAATGGCTCTTTACAGTCAGTATAGTAACACATGCGGCACTTTACAGTCAGTATAGTAACACATGCGGCACTTTACAGTCAGTATAGTAACACATGCGGCACTTTACAGTCAGTATAGTAACACATGCGGCACTTTACAGTCAGTATAGTAACACATGCGGCACTTTACAGTCAGTATAGTAACACATGCGGCACTTTACAGTCAGTATAGTAACACATGCGGCACTTTACAGTCAGTATAGTAACACATGCGGCACTTTACAGTCAGTATAGTAACGCACGCGGCACTTTACAGTCAGTATAGTAACGCACGCTGCACTTTACAGTCAGTATAGTAACACATGCGGCACTTTACAGTCAGTATAGTAACACATGCGGCATTTTACAGTCAGTATAGTAACACATGCGGCATTTTACAGTAAGTATAGTAATACATGCTGCTCTTTACAGTCAGTATAGTAACACATGCGGCACTTTACAGTCAGTATAGTAACACATGCGGCACTTTACAGTCAGTATAGTAACACATGCGGCACTTTACAGTCAGTATAGTAACACATGCGGCACTTTACAGTCAGTATAGTAATACATGTGGCACTTTACAGTCAGTATAGTAACACATGCGGCACTTTACAGTCAGTATAGTAATACATGTGGCACTTTACAGTCAGTATAGTAACACATGCGGCACTTTACAGTCAGTATAGTAACACATGCGGCACTTTACAGTCAGTATAGTAAAACATGCGGCACTTTACAGTCAGTATAGTAATACATGCGGCACTTTACAGTCAGTATAGTAACGCATGCTGCACTTTACAGTCAGTATAGTAACACATGCGGCACTTTACAGTCAGTATAGTAACGCATGCTGCACTTTACAGTCAGTATAGTAACACATGCGGCACTTTACAGTCAGTATAGTAACACATGCGGCACTTTACAGTCAGTATAGTAACACATGCGGCACTTTACAGTCAGTATAGTAATACATGCGGCACTTTACAGTCAGTATAGTAACGCATGCTGCACTTTACAGTCAGTATAGTAACACATGCGGCACTTTACAGTCAGTATAGGAACACATGCGGCACTTTACAGTCAGTATAGTAACACATGCGGCACTTTACAGTCAGTATAGGAACACATGCGGCACTTTACAGTCAGTATAGTAACACATGCGGCACTTTACAGTCAGTATAGGAACACATGCGGCACCTTACAGTCAGTATAGGAACACATGCGGCACTTTACATTCAGTATAGTAACACATGCGGCACTTTACAGTCTGTATAGTAACACATGCGGCACTTTACAGTCAGTATATTAACACATGCAGCACTTTACAGTCAGTATAGTAACACATGCGGCACTTTACAGTCAGTATAGTAACGCATGCTGCACTTTACAGTCAGTATAGTAACACATGCGGCACTTTACAGTCAGTATAGGAACACATGCGGCACTTTACAGTCAGTATAGTAACACATGCTGCACTTTACAGTCAGTATAGTAACACATGCGGCACTTTACAGTCAGTATAGGAACTCATGCGGCACTTTACAGTCAGTATAGTAACGCATGCTGCACTTTACAGTCAGTATAGTAACACATGCGGCACTTTACAGTCAGTATAGTAACACATGCGGCACTTTACAGTCAGTATAGTAACACATGCTGCACTTTACAGTCAGTATAGGAACACATGCGGCACCTTACAGTCAGTATAGGAACTCATGCGGCACTTTACAGTCAGTATAGTAACACATGCGGCACTTTACAGTCAGTATAGTAACGCATGCTGCACTTGCTTTCTGTCCACGTCTATTGGATCTGTACTACCAATCCGTAATATTTGTAAACCGAAACTGCACAGACCAGACTAGGAATGAATGTCATCATCGAGCCAGTAATATAATCTGAAAACTATTCACTGCATGTTCAGGTCTTAAAGAATTGAGATGATTCAGGAAAAAGGAGCACCGGCGCTGCTATATAGGATGTCGAGGCAATGAAATAAATAAATAATATTTATTTGTAAAGACAGGGCTACGCGTTTCGACGCCGGACCGGCGTCTTCATCAGGCCAGCTTGATTTATTTATTTCATTGCCTCGACATCCTATATAGCAGCGCCGGTGGTCCTTTTTCCTGTATCATCTCAATTATTTACCTTGACAGCAAAACTTTTTGCATGTGTACGGACCTGGCTGCAGCTTCATGCTTTTGTGATACCTACTGGTATCCATTCTCTAAGGTGAGCAATTTTCTTGTTGGTCATATTGCTCAATATACTCCCTCGCTTTATTGCACTATGTGGCGCCGTGTCTCCTTTTTATTTTTCTAATCCAGGTCTTAAAGAGGCTCTGTCACCAGATTTTGCAACCCCTATCTCCTATTGCAGCAGATCGGCGTATATACAGCAGCAGTGTATATACCGCTCTGATCCATATATAGCAGCAGTGAATATACCGCTCTGATCCATATATAGCAGCAGTGTATATACCGCACAGATCCATATATAGCAGCAGTGTATATACCGCAAATATAAATATATACCAGCAGTGAATATACCGCTCTGATCCATATATAGCAGCAGTGAATATACCGCACATATAAATATATACCAGCAGTGAATATACCGCACAGATCCATATATAGCAGCAGTGTATATACCGCTCTGATCCATATATAGCAGCAGTGAATATACCGCACATATAAATATATAGCAGCAGTGTATATACCGCTCTGATCCATATATAGCAGCAGTGAATATACCGCACATATAAATATATAGCAGCAGTGTATATACCGCACAGATCCATATATAGCAGCAGTGAATATACCGCACAGATCCATATATAGCAGCAGTGAATATACCGCACATATAAATATATACCAGCAGTGTATATACCGCACATATAAATATATACCAGCAGTGAATATACCGCACAGATCCATATATAGCAGCAGTGTATATACCGCTCTGATCCATATATAGCAGCAGTGTATATACCGCTCTGATCCATATATAGCAGCAGTGAATATACCGCACAGATCCATATATAGCAGCAGTGTATATACCGCTCTGATCCATATATAGCAGCAGTGAATATACCGCACATATAAATATATACCAGTAGTGAATGTTATCAGCCACAGTCCGCCCTTCTCCTCCTCCTCTCATCCAATAACATGTGGAGGCTGAGGAGAGGTGCAGAGTTGCCATACTCACTCGTTAGACGCGCTCTCTGTATCGTGGTCCGCAGGGGCGTGCGCTTCTCCGCTGCAAGCTCTGTTGTGAACTTGTGATATTCTGCACACAGGGGCGGATGTAGGATTGAAATCTAGGGCAGGGGTGGAAAAAACACAACCTGTCAACGGAAAAATCATCTGTCAGAAGTAAAAATGTTTCCCCGATGAGTACAAGAAAGCCCCACCTGGGAATTAGACTTTCTTGTACTCCACAATGGGGAAACATTTTTTCCCTCTGGCGGCTAACTTTTCAGTTGACAGGAAGCAGAGTTACATGAAGGGAAATTATTTTTCCTTGACCTCTAGTTTCTATTGTGGCGCAGGGGAGTATAAAAAAGTATAGGTTTTATATTTGTAATACTGCTAACTTTTATTTTTTTGCTATGTTCGGCTGGACCATTTAGACTAAGGGTATGTGCACACGTAGTGACCAAAAACGTCTGAAAATACCGAGCTGTTTTCAAGGGAAAACAGCCCCTGATTTTCAGACGTTTTTTGAGCAACTCGCGTTTTTCGCGGCGTTTTTTACGTCCGTTTTTGGAGCTGTTTTCATTGGAGTCTATGAGAAAACGGCTCCAAAAACGTCCAAAGAAGTGTCCTGCACCTCTTTTGACGACAGTCATTTTACGCATCGTCGTTTGACAGCTGTCAAACGACGACGCGTAAATGACAGGTCGTCGGCACAGTACGTCGGCAAACCCATTCAAATGAATGGGCAGATGTTTGCCGACGTATTGTAGCCTTATTTTCAGACGTAAAACGAGGCATAATACGCCTCGTTTACGCCTGAAAATAGGTCGTGTGAACCCAGCCTGAGTCATGGATTAGTTGGACTACTTCGATATTGTACGTTTTTTTTTTTTTAATAAAATGGTGAAAGAGGGTTGTGCGGGGGAGTTTTTATTTCAATAAAAAAAAAAATCCTATGTCTGTTTTTTTAAAATTATACTAGCGGCCGGCCTTAGGTTGGATGGCGCACTGTGCGGGGGACTCTATTGCTGCCCTCTACAAATACAGGCAAATATACACATATATATATATATACACACACACACACACACACACACACACACACACACACACACACAGACACAGACATAAAGCATGTTAACATATACAGACACATATATATATATATATATATAAACACACACACACACACACACACACACACACAGACACAGACAAAAAGCATGTTAACATATACAGACACATATATATATAAACACACACACACACACACACACACACACACACACACACACACATATACAGACAGACAGACAGAGAGACACAAGGCATGTATACACATACCAACACATATATACACACATAGACGGACCCAAGGCATGTATACATATACAGACACATATATACACACATAGACATATATACAGACAGACAGACACAAGGCATGTACACACATACCAACACATATATACACACATAGACAGACACAAGGCATGTATACATATACAGACACATATACACACACACACACACACACACACACACACACACATATACAGACAGACAGACACAAGGCATGTATACACATACCAACACATATATACACACATAGACAGACCCAAGGCATGTATACATATACAGACACATATACACACACACACACACACACATACAGACACAAGGCATGTATACATATACCGACACATATATACACACACACACATACAGACAGACACAAGGCATGTATACATATACAGACACATATACACACACATACAGACACATACAGACAGACAGACACAAGGCATGTATACATATACAGACACATATATATATATATATATATATATATATACACACACACACACACATACAGACAAAGCATGTATACATATAGAGACACATATACACACACACATAGACAGACAGACACAAGGCATGTATACATATACAGACACATATATACACACACACACACACACACACACACACACACACACACACACACAGACAGACAAAGCATGTATACATATAGAGACACATATATACACACACACACACACACATACAGACAAAGCATGTATACATATAGAGACACATATATACACACACATAGACAGACAGTCAGACACAAGGCATGTATACATATATACACACTCACAGGAACTTACCATCTCTCCAGCTGCACAGGTTTCTTGCAGGTCGGACTGTGGGCGGAGCTTCCTCCTCGGCTCTGCACTTGCTTCCTCTGCTTCCTCAGTGTGTGTAACGAGGAGCAGAGAATATAGAGTCCAAAGCACGGCCTGCACAGTTGCGCCCCCTACATGGTGGGAGGATGCAGCACCATGTCGCACACATCTAAGGCTGCCCAATGCAGTCAGTCAGATGCCCCCCTCTTGTCAGTATGGTAGCAGCCCATCACTTTTAAATTAGTGAGGGCAGGAGGCTGAGCGCAGTAATTGGCACTCTGCCGCTCTAGTCTTTATCAACGACTCAGCCTCCTGTCCTCAACTCATTACTTACCAGCTGCTTTTCTTTTCTTCAGGAGAGAGCGTTCGGCCTCTCCTCCCGAAGTCCTCCAGGTTCCCTATGCTCCTCTCTCGCGGCGCGTGCAGCGTCACAGAGGGGGAGTGTACTAGCAGACGTGCGCCTATCGTGCTGCACGTCTACTAGGTAAAGTACTCTCCCCTGCCTTCCCCACGCATCCCCCCTGGCCCTGCCACAATATGCCGCCCCCCGTTTTTAGCTCGGTGGCGCCGCCTGAGGCCGCTGCCTCACCTCGCCTAATGGCAGGTGCGGCCCTGCCTGTCGTCACTGTCCATATATGTACAATTACATCAAGGTCTCCTCCTGGAGTGCGATCCCTGGCCACAGCGTGGCCGACGCTCTGGACAGGGATTCTGCTCCTATAGGGAATGCCTTACGTTACTGTCCATATATGGACAGTGACAGCAGGGGCTCCTCCTGGAGTGGAATCCCTGGGGTGTGTGGCACCATCTACATGGGCACTGTGTGTGACACTATCTATATGGGCACTGGCGCTTTATATCAGCGCACTGGTACTAGGGGCAGCTAAGGGGGCATTAAACTGTATGGGGGCAGCTATTTGTCATTACACTGTGTGGGGGGTCCTATGGGAACATAATACTGAGTGGTCTGAACCGGGTATGTGTGGGCAGAGACTACTTAGATTAGATACTTGAAAGTTGGTAGGTATGTTTACTGGTCTGTGCTGGGGCAGAGCGAGTGTGCCTACTCCAAATTTGCAGCATAAGGCAATGAGGTTGCTTTACCACATGCCAATGCTGCAATTTTGGGATTTGCTCCCTCTAGTGACCAGCACATGGAAATGTTATAAATTAGAATCTAATTTATAATATTTCCTGAATTTTAAAAAAATTAAAACAATGTGTAATCACTTATATACTAACTGTTTAACTGAAAAAAATAAAAATAAATTCCTAGCGACACATTCCCTTTAATACTGGCGTTTCATACGCCAGTCCTATTAAACAGTTTGCTGGAGTAAGATGCAACACATTTATTAACAGGCGAACGACTCTTAATAAATGTGTCGCATCTTTTAGCTGCAACGCGGCCTGTCATCAGTACTTTCTACGTGCTTCGGCCTGCTGTACAGTTAAAGTACATTTTTACAATTTATTTTATTGTCTGATTGGGGGGGCATACAGTCTGATTGGGGGGGAGGTATGGGTCTGGCACGGACCTTTGCCTTGTTACGCCCCCCAGAGATAAATCTGGGCCGCACTATACATATAGATTTCTGCTATAATTTACATCAGTTAGGCTGGGTTCACACGTGGCGGAATTTCACTAAAATTTCGCTGCGGACACTCCGCAGCGTTAATCCGCAGCGGAGCCGTTTGTCCATTGACTTACACTTTAATTTAGCAGTGTTCGTTTAGACGAGGCGTAAAATTCCGCTGCGGAGCATAGGCTGCGGAGCGGAATTTGGTGTCCGCAGCATGCTCTGTCTGTTGCGGAGCAGTGGCGGACTCATGGCGGAATTTCTGCATTGACTTCAATGGAGATTCTAATTTTCGCAATGAAGTCCGCAGCTGTCATGCACATGTTATGTGTGCTGCGGATCCGTCTTGCTTTTTTAACTTGACATTTCTTCATTCTGGCTGGACCTTTGTGTTTCTAGGTCTACAGCCAGACTGAGGAAGTCAATGGGGCTCCCGTAATGACGGGAGCGTTGCTAGGAGACGTCAGTAAATAGTCACTGTCCAGGGTGCTGAAAGAGTTAAGCGATCGGCAGTAACTGTTTCTGCACCCTGGAGAGTGACTACCGATCACAATATACAGCAACCTGTAAAAAAATATAAGTTCATACTTACCGAGAACTCCCTGCTTCTGTCTCCAGTCCGGCTTCCCAGGATGACGTTTCAGTCTAAGTGACGGCTGCAGCCAATCACAGGCCAATAACAGGCTGCAGCGGTCACATGGACTGCCGCGTCATCCAGGGAGGTCGGGCTGGATGCCGAAAGAGGGACGCGTCACCAAGACAACGGCCGGTAAGTATGAAATTCGTTTACTTTCACTAGGGAAAGTGCTGTCCCTTCTCTCTATCCTGCACTGATAGGGAGAAGGGAAGCACTTTTCCCGCAGTCCGCAGCAGCTAGTCCGCATCAATTTACTGCACATTTTGTGCAGATCCGCAGCAGAATCTGCAACGCAGATTCTGTGCGGCATTGATGCGGACAGTTGCGGAGGAAATCCGCCACGTGTGGTCATGCCCTTACTGGCGTAAATTATAGTAAAATTGTTGGCCATTTCTGCTAAGCCCCGCTCATTTTTTGCCCCCTAAAATTTCAACATTTGCGCATTTTGTGAATTTTCTACGCTAGTAAACTGTTGTAGAAAGGTTAATATATTCCCCCCAAAGGCTACAGACCGTAATACAATATCTTAATGTAAGGATGTGTACACTTAATTGTGCTGCAACGCTTGTTGTCTCCATTCTATGTCAGTGTGGGAAGTAGATGTCCGGCCTTATGATTTTGTGATATGTGATAGACCCAGAATCCCAATCACCAAACCAAAGAATGCAAAATAAAGACACAAAACATTATAATTGGGTGTTAAATGGTCAAAACTTTTATTATATTATATGACCAAACCCAAAATGGCAAACCTCCGACTCACGAAGAGTCACCCTCCAGCACGCAGGAAAGGAAAAACCCCCTGTGGGGGAAACCTCTAGGGAAACCATGGCTGGAGGATTGCCCTTCCTCTGGGCTTAGGAGGTGCCAAAATAGAATTTGTAACAGAATTTGTACATTTTCTCAGATTTTCAAGGAAAAACAATACAATGAACGAACGAACGAACGAACGAACGAACGAACGACATAAAACACATAAATCGGCTGATCTGGTTGGCTAGGCGGATGTCTCTCTTCCTGGGCACCCATTAAAATGAATAAGCGATCCACGGATGAGACGGGTCCTCCAGATGCCTCCTTGTAGCATCTGTCTCCGCTCCGGCTAATAGAGGGGGATCTCCTGCTGGAAACCCCCCTCTATTACAGACAACCCGTATGAAGAGGATGGCATCACTGTGATGAAGAAGTTGTCTTGGGTGAAGGGTTACCCTGCTAGAACCTCCAAATTACATCAGGTCGGCATTGGTGGGGAAGTCAAGCTCAAGGTCCTCAGTCCCATCCAATATGGCGCTGAATGTGGCAGTAAAACCTTCTAATATGGAATCTTCTTTATGTCATAAACATTTGTATTTATGACATCAGCACCTTCATCATCATTACTACAGGAATTTATTACCACTGCCGCCTCATTCATTGTGACGTCACCCACAGTGGTCTGAAGTGTTAACCCTTTAATGACTGGCAGTGTATTTACCACAGAGGCCATAAAGCTGAATAGTACATATCAGCGGCCATAAAGGAAAAGGGATAATGCAGGGAGCATCTCCGCACAAGAACAATCCATGACAAAGGGTTGTCCAGGATAAGATAACTTGTCTGCTTTCTCCAAAAACCAGCACCACACCTGTCCATAGGTTGTGTGTGTCACCGTCTTGATGTCACTAATATGACAGACAACCTAAGTTTTTATTCCTGCTCTCTCCGTACCTCTGCCCGCTATTTCTATTGACATATGTGCTCTGTCTATGCCCATTGATAACTCCTATATGGTGGTAAATAGCTGCATTTACGTCCTCCTTTTATTGATGCTATAGCCCTCTTGTTTCCAATCCTACTGATTGCTTTGCCCTGTCATAATACAGTCCCTCACTATCTTCCTCACTTATGATATGAATGGAAGATCTCGGCAGTATTACAATCACCGGCCTTGACTACTACACGCATGCGCGTTATGCATGCGTTGATTGGACCTTGATTCACGGCATCTCATTGGCTATCCATGGTGTCATTCACCTTACATGCAGGGCACCCGCGATATGACAATCATTTATTTGGAACTATACACGCGTGTGCGCGACATGCGTGTTGATTGGACGCAGGTCTAGCGTCTGATTGGTTACTGACCATGTCATTCATGCAGCATGGAGGCTCGTCGTATGGGACTGTGTGATTGGCGGTAGATGGAGATGATGCTATTGCACGTAATGAGCACTAGTCTATATGAGGAGCAGGAAGTCGAACGCGCGCTCATTAGCCCCGAATTATCCCCTGAGGACGCTGCTTGTGCAGCGAAACATGTCGGGGGGGCTTTCGCCATTTTAACATTCACTGACGGTCCAGTGATCCCTTCTACTAGTGTGGGACTGTTTTCTTGTTACGGCAGTCTGCAGCTGCCGAATCAGTCTCTCACACAGTGCACAGCGATGTGCTGCATACATTTGTTCTACTCTCTGTGACTCACACTGGCCGTCTTTTGAACACAATTTTAACTCTTGCTTGTCTGTTGTTTGTCTCCATTTGATACATTAATAAAAGTTACATTTTAACTGATACTATTCCTATGGTGGTTGGGAAATTGGGACTCTGTGCCTAGGCACTCTATTCTTTATTGTTAATATATCCCTGCCAACCACTAGGGGTCCTCCTTGTTTTTCTATGTTGAATCTGGGTTAATCACCCTTATATCTGACCCCTGTTACATGGTACTTTACCAGTGATATACATCGGCAGTTATTTCAGTTATCTTTAGGTATATTTCTATCAATTTTCTTCCTGTTATGGCCAGTTTCCTGTCTAGGAAATTGAATCCTGATGATTTATCATTAGATGCAGCATTTGTCTTCTCCACTGAGAATATACCCTTGAATAAGTGTGATGTGCAAACGGCATTTAGAGATTTACAGAAAACGTATAAACAATATGTCCGTTCCTGTTGGGAAATAACGAGTCTAGAAACATACATTCAACAGAAGATCATTTATAGGGGTTTGCGTATCAACATTATTCCAAACTCATATCGCAATGATAACACCTTCACTAAGGGCTGGGAGCAGATATTGACTGACTGTTCATCACGCATGTTACATTATCTGTTAGAATTTGAAAAAAGAGACTTCAGTAAAATAAGTATACAATTGGAGAAGGAAATTGCGGATATACAAATATTCAGCTCAGAGCCTGAATTCATTGACTGTGAATTTAAATTACAAAAAAATATAGAACATTTACAGAAAGAGATAAAAGAAAGAAAACATCGTAAATATATACGTGATCGCAGAGACTTTGACACAGGACAGGTATATACTTACCGTTCTCGCACTCCTGCTCCATTTCCCAATCGTGCTCATAGATCTGAGGATATCTCAGAGTCCGACGTGTCTGGGACAGACGACTCCAGACCATCTTCGGACGATACTAGGTTGGGAGCAAAACGTAAAATTAGAGGGAATAAGTATAACCCCTCTAAAAGAACACCTACTGTGTCTCAAAAATTCACAGCATCATGCTCCACTCACAGTGGACCACGTCCAACCTCTTTTACATCATCAGCATCTTCCTTGGCTCGTCCCTCCTTTACGACCATGACCACGAATATACCATCAACCCCAACTACTATGGGGACCATTTCAAGTGTAGATGTTCTAGGGAGAAACCCTATATCCACATCCGCCACAAGCTCTTTGATGAGCGGTCCTCCGAATGCTTTCCCTTTTTTAGGGATACACCATACTCCTTGGAACCAGCCCAAATAGCACAACAAGTTAATTACACCTCAGACGATTTACAGATCTGCAACCTTTCCTCCTTGCAGTTAAGTCATCATCAAGAGACACTTCTACGCAAAGGTCTCTCTTACACCCCTACTTTTGCTTTTGATGAGTTCTCCTGGGTCAAGGATATTCATCTTTTTGCCAGGAAGCTGGCATTGCATAAATATTTTAAGACCAAGACCAATGATGGACACCCAATGGATTCCAACGAATGTAGGACTCTACAAGCCCTTGAGGCCCTATCTGAGGAAAACGAATATAGAATCAGCTCAGCTACTGGTCCTTTCTCTTCCTTACGTCCCAGATCAAGGATGACCCCTCCCTTTGCACAATATGCACATATTGACATTTTTGTCAAATTAGTAAGTTCTGAACTGGGGAAATTAAAAGCTACAAAACATGGGACCAACGACAATCTTAATAAAATGGAACAGAAGGCATTAGATACATTATGTAACAACAATGAAATTATCATAAAATCCTCAGATAAGGGTGGTAACATCGTCATCATGGATCGTTTCTATTATACATCCATGGTATATAAATTACTAGATGATAGATCCACATATACCATCTTAGAGAAGAACCCTACTAATCGTTTTACATCTGAATTACGCTCCTTATTGGATGATGCTAAATCCAGGGAACTCATTACTCCGGACGAATTTAAGTTTCTGTATAATCCCACCCCTACCATCTCAACATTTTATGCACTCCCAAAGATTCATAAAAATACTAGACCAGTGCCTGGGAGACCCATAGTTTCTGGAAATGATAATCTTACACAGGGCATCAGTACATATGTCGATGAAATGCTGGCACCTTTTGTCAAGGCCCTACCTTCCTTCTTGAGGGACACAAAGGACACCCTCACCAGAATCCAGGGGATCAATGTCACTGACACTACTTTAGTTGCCACTATTGACGTAGAATCACTTTACACCAATATTAAGCACGATTTGGGTTTGAAAGCGGTACAATATTTTTTGAACACTAAAGGGATACAATTTCAGGCACATAACACTTTGATACTTTCTCTTCTCAAATTTCTACTCACTCACAATTATTTTTTATTTGATGGTAAATTTTACCATCAGGTTAAAGGTACTGCTATGGGCACAGTTTGCGCACCCACCTATGCAAATTTATTTTTGGGGTGGTGGGAAGACACTTTAATTTTTAATGAGGACTTACTTTTTTTCACATGTCACATACTATTCTGGGGGAGGTATATCGATGATATACTTATTTTCTGGGATGGTGACACTACACTTTTTCTTGATTTCATGGATATACTTAACCACAATGACATCGGTATGAAATTCACTCACCACATTAACAAAAACACCATTGATTTCCTTGATCTTCAGATCTCTCTGGATTCTGGTGGTGGTGTCCACACTAACATTTTTAGAAAAGAGACCGCTACCAATGGTTTTCTACATTATGGTAGCTTTCATCCACCATCTCTCAAGAAGGGAATACCAATCGGACAATACCTTAGGGCTAG
This sequence comes from Rhinoderma darwinii, assembly GCF_050947455.1. NCBI lineage: Eukaryota > Metazoa > Chordata > Amphibia > Anura > Rhinodermatidae > Rhinoderma > Rhinoderma darwinii. The sequence continues at coordinate 4,005,556 of NW_027461962.1, forward strand.
AAGAAATTGCTCTGAGGAACACACTTTTAAGCTGGAGTGTGATGCCCTTTTTCACAAATTTTTGGCAAGAGGTTACCCTAAGAAAACCCTACATCGAGCTAGAGCTACCCCAAGAGAAGAACTACTCTATGGAAAGAAAACTAATATAGTGGAAAAACATGATAATTCCACCATTAGATGTATAGGGAACTTCGATGTATGTTCCTCTCAGATCTCCAATATCCTAATGAAGCACTGGGCAATTCTACAGTCGGATCCAGATTTAACAGATGTCATCCCAAATACTCCAAGCATCACCTATCGACGTGGTAGGAACCTTCGTGAATTCCTTACACGGAGTCACTATTCGAGACCTACTGTCCCTCGTGATACGTGGCTGTCGTCTCCTACTGTGGGTTCTTTTCCTTGTGGTAAATGTTCCTTCTGTACATATATGCCCAAGATTAAGCATTTCACCAACACCCTAGACGGTCATAACTTTACCATCAGACATTTCATTAATTGTCAGAGTAGTGGCGTTGTTTATGCCGCTAGATGCCCTTGCCCCAAATTATATGTTGGCAAGACCATCCAACAACTTAGGAGAAGGATCTCGAGACATGTCAGTTCCATAAACATGAAAGAGGACACTTCCCTCTCTAGACATGTGAGATCCTTCCATGAGGGCGATCCTAAGGTCCTCCAATTTTGGGGCATCACCCAGGTAAAATTGGGTCCTAGGGCTGGGAACCTAGACAGGAGGCTTTTACAGGAAGAAGCCCGCTGGATATATAGGCTGAACTCCCTCAGCCCCAATGGTCTAAATGAAGGTTTCACCTTTATGGCCTTCCTATAGAAATATAGAAATATGCCTATTTACAGAGATATACTTTTACAGCATGATATCGCTGTCAGATTGACAGTTTACAATACACTAATTCTGAATCATAATGAATTGCTGACGTATAACCATTTATACTATATAGTGCTTATTAAGCATTTACAGTGTCACCGTCTTGATGTCACTAATATGACAGACAACCTAAGTTTTTATTCCTGCTCTCTCCGTACCTCTGCCCGCTATTTCTATTGACATATGTGCTCTGTCTATGCCCATTGATAACTCCTATATGGTGGTGAATAGCTGCATTTACGTCCTCCTTTTATTGATGCTATAGCCCTCTTGTTTCCAATCCTACTGATTGCTTTGCCCTGTCATAATACAGTCCCTCACTATCTTCCTCACTTATGATATGAATGGAAGATCTCAGCAGTATTACAATCACCGGCCTTGACTACTACACGCATGCGCGTTATGCATGCGTTGATTGGACCTTGATTCACGGCATCTCATTGGCTATCCATGGTGTCATTCACCTTACATGCAGGGCACCCGCGATATGACAATCATTTATTTGGAACTATACACGCGTGCGCGCGACATGCGTGTTGATTGGACGCAGGTCTAGCGTCTGATTGGTTACTGACCATGTCATTCATGCAGCATGGAGGCTCGTCGTATGGGACTGTGTGATTGGCGGTAGATGGAGATGATGCTATTGCACGTAATGAGCACTAGTCTATATGAGGAGCAGGAAGTCGAACGCGCGCTCATTAGCCCCGAATTATCCCCTGAGGACGCTGCTTGTGCAGCGAAACATGTCGGGGGGGCTTTCGCCATTTTAACATTCACTGACGGTCCAGTGATCCCTTCTACTAGTGTGGGACTGTTTTCTTGTTACGGCAGTCTGCAGCTGCCGAATCAGTTTCTCACACAGTGCACAGCGATGTGCTGCATACATTTGTTCTACTCTCTGTGACTCACACTGGCCGTCTTTTGAACACAATTTTAACTCTTGCTTGTCTGTTGTTTGTCTCCATTTGATACATTAATAAAAGTTACATTTTAACTGATACTATTCCTATGGTGGTTGGGAAATTGGGACTCTGTGCCTAGGCACTCTATTCTTTAGTGTGTGGTATTACAGCTCATTACCATTCACTTCAATGGAGCAAACCTGCAATACCAGATACAACCTGTGGATAGGTGTGGTGCTGTTTTTGGAAGAAAGCAGTCATATTTTTCTAATCCTGCACAGCCCCTGTTAGAAATAGTTCAAAAAAAGTGGGGGGAGAAGGAGAAGAAGGGGAGAGGGAAAGAAGAAATTAAAAAAAAGGGAAAAAGAGGAACTCTGAGGTAAAAGAAATCAAACTAGACTGAAAGGAGTCTGCTGGAGGTGCCAGATGGAAAGACATATTTCTGCCATTGTTACCAGATGAAATGTATCTTGAAGGGGGGCTTCAGAGAGTGGGTTTTAGCACTATAATTGTAATGACCCGCAGAATCAAGTTATCATGCAATCCATGGCGCCCGATGAACACTGTAAAATAAAAACAGAAATTGCGGAATTACAGGTTTTTTTTAAATTCACCCCACAAAATGTAGGGTTTTTTTTTACATTTTTTTTAAATACATTATATGGTACATTAGGCCACAGGGTAAATTCCACGTAAACAGCGCCATTCATTGGTTAACTGTTTAACCCCTTAGTGACCACCAATACGCCTTTTCACGTGAGTCACTAAGGGGCCTTAGGCTAGGCTGACGCCTTTTCACGTGAGCCTAGTCTAAGTCCTGCACGGGTCCCCCGTGCAGGCTGGAGCCGGGGCTCAGCTGTCTGATGACAGCTGAGCTCTTGCTCCAACGCCCGCGATCGAAGTTTACTTCGATCGCGGCCGTTTAACCTGTTAAATGCTGCCGTCAATAGCGACCGCGGCATTTAACTTTGTTTACAGAGGGAGTGAGCTCCCTCTGTCACCCATCGGCGGCCCGCAAATGCAATCGCGGGTCTCCGATGGGGTGTCATGGCAGCCGGGGGCTTGATAAAAGCCCCCAGGTCTGCCCTGGACATATGCCTGTTAGAACGCGCCAGAGGCACGTCCTAATAGATTGCCTGTCAGATTTACACTGACAGGCAATAATGTTCTGGTATACGAAGTATACGAAAGCATTATAGCAGCGATCTGAAGATCGCACTGTAAAGTCCCCTAGTGGGACTAATAAAAGAAGTCATAAATGTGAAATAAAGATTATTAATAAAAATTACAGTAAAAAAATAAATCCATTTTTTTCCATAAAAAGTGGTTTTATTTAGTAAAAGTGTAAAAAATAAATAAAAGTACACATATATGGAATCGCCGCGACCGTAATGACTCCATTAATAAAGTTAATATGTAATTTAAACCGCAAGGTGAACACCGTAAAAAAAAAACGCAAAAAACAATGGCGAAATTGCAATTTTTTTCCATTGCCCCGCAAAAAAATCATAATAAAAATGAATCAATAAGTGCCATGCACCCCAAAACAGTACCAATCAAAACTACGTCTCATCCCGCAGAAAACAAGCCCAAAAAATCACTACATTGATGGAAAAATAAAAAAGTTACGGCTCTTGGAAAGCAACGATGCAAAAACAAATAATTTTAGTTCAAAAGTGTTTTTATTGTGCAAAAGTCGTAAAACATAAAAAAACCTCTACATATGTGGTATCGCCGTAATCGTACCGACCCATGGAATAAAGGTAATGTGTTATTTACGTCGCACAGTGAACGGCGTCAATTTAAAAACGCTTAGAACAATGGCGGAATTTCAGGTTTTTTTTATAATCCCCCCCCCAAAAAAGTTAATAAAAGTTAATAAAAAAATTATATGTACCCAAAAATGGTGCTATTAAAAAGTACAACTAATCCCGCAAAAAACAAGTCCTCATACAGCTATGTAGACGAAAAAATAAAAAAGTTATAGCTCTTTGAATGCGACTATAGAAAAACGAATAAAATAGCTTGGTCATTAGGGCCTAAAATGGGCTGGTCACTAAGGGGTTAAATGATACCAGTTCAAGTGACCTGTATCGAAAAACACTATAAGAAATTTTTTCCCAATTAAGGCTATGTTCACACGGGGTATTTTGCCGAATTTTTTGACGCGGAAACCGCGTCGCAAAACTCGGCAGAAACGGCGCGAGAACGCCTCCCATTGATTTCAAAAGAAGCGACATGCCCTATCTTCGGGCGCTTCCGCCTCCGACCTCCCATTGACTTCAATGGGAGGCAGGAGAAAGCGTATTTCTCGCTGTTTTATGCCCGCGGCGCTCAATGGCCGCGGGCGAAAAACGGCGCGATAATTGCCGCGAAAATCGGCGTGCAGGGAGAGGAATATCTGCCTCAAAGTTCCAAACGGAATTTTGAGGCAGATATTCCTCCCCCAAAATACTCCGTGTGAACATAGCCTAACCTTTTAATTGGGCCTATCATGTGTGATACTGTCCTTTAAGCCGTTGTATCTAAGCATATTATATGTGATACTGTCTGCTGAGCCGCTGTCTCCTATCAAGTAGCAGAGCTATCAGGTGTCATAGACTTAGGGTTCACACGCAAAGTAAAAAATGGCTGAAAATTACAAAGCTGGTTTCAGAGAACACAGCCTTTGATTTACAGCCGTTTTTGAAGCAGGAAACGTTTTTTTGAGGTGTTTTTTTCTAGATTTTTTTCCATTGACACAATGAAAAACATCTCCAAAAATGGCTCAAGAAGTGACATGCTCCCTCTTTTTACGTGCCGTTTTAAAATACAATAGGCAGATGTTTGTAGGCATCGGGCTAACGATTTTTCAGGCGTATTCGAAGGCGCTTACACCCCGAAATACGCTTGAAAACACAGCGTGTGAATATACCCTTATAGATACGCCTTCTCAGATATATATATATTTTTTTTTTTTTTTAGTGGTGTGGGCAAAACACATGTCTTGTGTCAGAAGACAGTCTGATTAGTGGGGGAGATACAGGGTCTGGCTTAGGCCTTTTGTTACACACTCAATGTAAAATTGTACACTAGCTCGGAGCTGGCGTTGATTTCTGCTTTACATTACGCCCGTTACTGGTGTAAATGAAAGTAAAATTGTCGTCCCTTTCCGCAAAGCACCACACACTTTTCAAAAAGTGCCAAGTGCAGCATAAACTGCCCAAAAACTTTCCCGCACTTTTGGGACTTTTCTATGCCAGATAAGAGGCTTAGCAAGGTTAATAAATTCTCCTCTAAGGCTACAGACAGTAATACAATATCTTACTGCAAGGATCTGTACACTCAGTGTCTGACTGAGGTACCTTGGACCCACCAAAGGAAATAATTATTTTGGGTCTAAACTTCAAACTATATAGAAATAATATGAACACTCTTAATTGTGTACTAAAAACGTGTGTAGTAAAACAAAGACCAATATTCCCACCATATTGTGACAGATATCAGTCCTATACAGGCATTCTGCAGACCATATAAGTGAATACAGTGCAGTGAAATTCAGTGACTCACACGTGACATCTTCTCAGATTGGAGTCGTTCACATTCTCTTTTCTTCTTCATCCGGCCCAGAACGCCATGATGACTTCTTCCAGTCTTCTTCATCTCCAATGCCCAAGCGCGAACCACAAGATACGTTATGAAAGTGTTCATGTAACCTAGATACCACGTGTAATGACGGGGTAGGGAGACAGACAGGTGAGCCCTAATCTACCCGCCACTACCAGGGTAGCATCACGCTGGTTGCCCCTCTGAGCCAGGGCTTGGATCTGTAGGGAGAGGCCCTGCATTTGCTGAGCCAGGGTCTCAAGGGGGTCCATAGTTGTGTCAGGGACAAGGGTAGAAAAGGTATATGGGCCTGTGATTATGTAATGACGGGGTAGGGAGACAGACAGGTGAGCCCTAATTTACCCGCCACTCAGTCCCTGCCTACTTGCACGGCCCGTCCTAGGCGACGGCATACAACTGTGCGACGGTCCCTATGCTCAATATGTGCACGACAGACAAACAGACAAGGGTACACAGAAGCTAAGGGAAATGGGGCAGTTGCCCACGGCAACACCGTGAGCAACAGGCGTAGTGAACGAGCCGAATCAAACCAGGAGTGTACGAGGTACCAAACGCAGAGCAGGAGCGTAGTCAGTAAAGCCAGGGTCAAAATGAAGCAAGGTCAATAATAATAGAAGGAGCAGCAGAGCCAGGAAACAGGAAAGAATAACAGGCAAAGATAAGCAGGAAATGAAGGTATAAATAGACCGAGGGCGGGAGCTAGAACCGTCTGGCCAGGCTGTGATAGGTTCTCCCACTCCTGAGCCTACCAGCCTGAGTGGTAGCAGATTGAGTCACTCTATCAGACCTAGGAGCAGGTGCAGACTGATTAACCACAGGCGTCGATACAAAAGCTGTGTCTGGCAGATCCTTTACAGTATCCCCCCTCTTATGAGGGGCCACTGGACCCTTTCTAGATGGACCTGGCTTATTGGGGAACCGAAGATAGAACCGCCTGAGCAATACCCCAGCGTGAAGTCCTCTCCTCATGCCTGTATGCTCTCAAATGGACCAGGTACTGGAGGGATCCTTTAGCCATCCACAATCTTGGCCACCTCGAATTCTACCCCTTCAGGGGTGAGAACAGGGACCGGAGGTTTCCTCGAGGTAGCCAAGGACGGGGAGCAGCGTTTCAGGAGGGAGGCATGAAACACGTCGTGTATTCGAAAAGACGGGGGTAACTCCAGTCGGAAGGAGACAGGGTTAAGGGCCTCAATGACCTTGTGCGGCCCTATATTCCGGGGAGCACATTTTTTGGACGGAAATTTAAGGCGTAAATTTTTTGAAGACAGCCACACCAGATCTCCCACCACAAACAAGGGGTTAGCAGAACGTCTTCTATCTGCCTGAGTCTTTTGTATGCTCTGGGACGCCTCAAGGTTCTTCTGAACCTAGGCCCAGACTGTGCACAGTTCCCGATGAACGACCTCTACCTCGGGATTGTTGGAACCACCAGGTGAAACAGAAGAGAACCGTGAATTAAACCCAAAATTACAGAAAAAGGGGGAGACCCCTGACGAGTTACTGACCCGGTTATTAAGAGAAAATTTGGCGAGGGAAATGAAGGACACCCAATCATATTGACAGTCAGAGATAAAACACCTTAAATATTGTTCTAGAGACTGATTAGTCCTCTCGGTTTGGCCATTAGTTTCAGGATGAAAGGCCGAGGAGAAGGTCAGATCAATCTCCAACTTTTTACAGAAAGCTCTCTAAAACAATGAAACATATTGTACCCCTCTGTCAGAAACAATATTGACAGGAACCCCATGGAGACGCAGGATGTGTTTGACAAACAAGGTTGCTAACGTCTTAGCATTGGGTAGTTTCTTGAGGAGCACAAAGTGGCACATCTTACTGAAGCGGTCTACTACAACCCACACCACCGACTTGCCTTGAGATGGAGGCAGATCGGTGATAAAATCCATGGAGATATGGGTCCAAGGTCTCTGGGGAATGGGCAAAGAACATAGTAAGCCCACTGGTCGGGACCTGGGAGTCTTGGACCTAGCACAAAATTACAAATTTCACAAGCGGCGATGTAGCCCTTAAAGTCTTTAGGAAACCCAGCCCACCAATAGTTTCTGACAATGAGGTGCTTGGTACCCAGGATGCCTGGATGACCAGATAGTGCAGAGTCATGATTTTCCCTGAGTACCCTTAGCCAGAATTGCAGGGGAACAAACAGCTTGTTCTCAGGAAGGTTCCCGGGAGCTGAACATTGATCAGCCGTAATTTCGGAGACTAAGTCGGAATCAACAGAGGAAATGATTATACCTGGGAGCAAAACACAAGCAGGATCTTCCTCCGAAGGAGGGCTGGCCATGAAGCTATGTGACAGTGCATCAGCTTTAATATTTTTAGACCCAGCCCTATAGGTGACCAAAAAGTTAAATCTAGTGAAAAACAACGCCCATCGAGCTTGTCTCGGGTTTAGTCTCCGGGCAGATTCTAGGAAAACCAGATTCTTGTGGTTGGTAAGGACCGTTACCTGGTGCCTAGCCCCCTCCAGGAAGTGGTGCCACTCTTCAAATGCCCATTTAATGGCTAAGCGTTCATGGTTGCCAACGTCATAGTTACTCTCAGTGGATGAGAACTTCCTGGAGAAATAGGCACAGGGACGGAGATGGGTGAGAGACCTAGTACCCTGGGACAACACAGCACCCACTCCCACTTCGGAGGCGTCAACCTCCATGATAAATGGCTCCATTTGGTTAGGCTGAATTAGCACTGGGGCCGAGATAAAGCACTTCTTTAGGACCTCAAAAGCCTGGACCGCCTCCGGAGGCCAGTGGAGGAGATCAGCACCTTTGCGAGTAAGATCCGTAAGAGGCTTAGCGATGACCGAGAAGTAAGCAATAAATCTCATGTAATAATTAGCAAACTCCAGGAAGCACTGTAACGCCTTCAGGGAGGCAGGTTGGACCCATTCAGCCACAGCCTGTACCTTGGCAGGGTCCATGCAGAATTCATGAGGAGTGAGGATTTGACCCAAAAATGGTATCGCCTGCACCCCAAACACACATTTTTCGGTTTTAGCAAAGAGTTTGTTTTCCCGAAGGGCCTGGAGCACCTTCCTGACATGCTCAATGTGGGAGGACCAGTCCTTGGAAAACACAATTATGTCATCAAGGTACACTACAAGAAATACCCCCAGGTAGTCTCTTAAAATCTCATTTATGAAATTATGGAAGACCGCGGGAGCATTACACAACTCAAAGGGCATGACGAGGTATTCGAAATGACCTTCGGGCGTGTTAAACGCAGTCTTCCACTCATCCCCCTCTCTGATGCGGATAAGGTTATAAGCCCCCCGAAGATCAAACTTAAAGAACCATTGGGCCCCCTGAACCTGATTGAAGAGATCAGGAATAAAAGGAAGGGAATACTGGTTCCTTACAGTGACCTTATTCAAATTTCGGTAATCGATGCACGGCCTAAGACCACCATCCTTCTTCCCTACGAAGAAGAAGCCAGCACCTACCGGAGAAGTAGAGGGGCGAATGTAACCCTTGGCCAGGCATTCCTGGATATACTCTCTCATGGCTTCACGTTCGGGACAAGAGAGATTAAATATCCTACCCTTAGGGAGCTTAGCTCCTGGTACCAAATCGATTGCGCAATCATATTCTCTATGAGGAGGTAACACTTCGGAGGCCTTTTTAGAAAAATCATCAGTGAAGTCCTGAATAAACTCAGGTAGAGTGTTTACCTCCTCAGGGAGAGAAAAAAAATTAACAGAAAAAAATGACATCATGCATTCATTACCCCATTTGGTAAGATCCCCAGTATTCCAGTTAAACGTGGGATTATGCATCTGCAACCAGGGAAGGCCTAAAACCAAATCGGACGATAATCCCTGCATCACCAGTACAGAGCACTGCTCCAAATGCATGGAGCCAACAAAGAGTTCAAAAACAGGGGTATGCTGCGTAAAATTACCATTAGCAAGTGGAGGGGAGTCGATACCCACTACCGGGACAGGTTTAGGCAAATCAATCAATGGCATAGCTAGAGACATAGCAAATTCCACAGACATAATATTAGCAGAAGACCCTGAATGCACGAAGGCACTGCCGGTAGCAGACCTACCCTCAAAAGAGACCTGAAAGGGAAGCAATATCTTATTAGGTTTCATATTTACGGGAAATACCTGTGCGCCCAAGTGACTTCCCCGATGGTCACTTAGGTGCGGAAGATCTTCCGGCTGCTTATTCTGATGCCTAGGACAGTTGTTCACTTGATGCTTGTCATCCCCACAGTAGAAGCAGAGACTATTTTCCTGCGGAGCTCTCTACGTTGTTGGGGAGACACGGAGGCCCCGAGTTGCATTGGTTCATCCGAGTTTTCCCGTGGAAGAACGAAGCAACGGAACCTCGGGAGCCATAATGGAGGAGCCAAAGGAGAAAGCACAAAAACGTTCAAGTCATCGTTCCCTGAGACGTTCGTCAAGAGTCGTACCGCTAAAGCCATAACCTGATCTAGGGAGTCAGAAGAGGGATAGCTAACTAGCAGGTCTTTCAGGGCGTTCGACAGACCCAATCTAAACTGGCACCTGAAGGCAGGATCATTCCACCGAGAAGCTACACACCACTTCCTAAAATCAGAACAGTACTCCTCAACGGGTCTCTTACCCTGACGTAAGGTCACCAGCTGACTCTCGGCAAAGGCAGTCTTGTCAGTCTCGTCATATATGAGCCCGAGAGCAGAAAAAAAAAGATCAACAGAGGAAAGTTCAGGGGCGTCAGGAGCCATTCACCTTTAGCCCTTATGTGTATATAGTGAATCTTTTAGAAGGTTAATCTTTACCCGCTAAGATGGAAGGGTTGGTTCCAATGCCTAGTTATGGTGGTGTCTGAGGAAATCAAGGTCCTTTTAGACGTCCCGATACTGACCATGAAAACCAGCTCCAATCGACGATACAGCGTATCACAAGGAGCAATCATCGGTAATGTATGGGGGAAAACAATCATTACTACACCAGACCCTGCACCGATCTGCTAGTCCAGCTGCCACCAGGCACTGGACAACACGGCCGGAAACAGATGGCTCCGATCACTGCATAGCAGCCGTTCGGCAGAACTGCAGCTCGGCCTCTATTCTTTGACCGGAGCCATCTGCTTCCGGCAGTGTTGTCCGGTGCCCGGAGGCAGCTGGAGTGGCAGATCGGTGTGGGGTCCAGGTGTCGGACATGCACCGATCATATACTGATGTCCATTAACGTCACATACAGAGATGGAATACGGCACATACATCCCCATAGAGAATGCAAACGGGAGCTGTTCCATTCACTATAGCGTACGCCGTCTGTGTGGGAACGGCGCATGCGCCACTCCCACACAGACCAAAAGGAAGGTCTTTGGTAGAGTGACATCCGGCGCCATTTTCATGTGGACCGGAAGCCACGGCCGGACAGTAAGATGACGAGTTCCGGTCGCGGCTTCCGGCCATATGTTGAAGGCAGCGCAGAGCAAAGACTAGGAGCGGCAGGGCGGAGGCGGCAGCGGCGGCAGGAGCAGGTAAGTTATGTTTGTGTATGTGATGTGTGTGTATGTTAGTGTTATACTGTCTGCTGAGCACTGTATCTAATCCTCCTACACTGTGCATTTGCTCAGAAAATGGCGGCACACAGTGTAGGAGGTTTGAACATTCAACCCCCTCCTTTCTCCTGGCACTAGCCAGGATAATGGAGGGGGGATTCTGTGAGGACACTAGAGCGAGTGTGTCTACTACAAATTTGCAGCATAAGGCAATGAGGTTGCTTTACCACATGCCAATGCTGCAATTTTGGGAATTGCTCCCTCTAGTGACCAGCACATGGAAATGTTATAAATTAGAATCTAATTTATAATATTTCCTGACTTGTGAAAAAATGTAAAAAATTAAAACAATGTGTAATCATTTATATACTAACTGTTTAAATGAAAAAAATAAAATATAATTATAGCGACACATTCCCTTTAATACTGGCGTTTCATACACCAGTCCTATTAAACAGTTTGCTGGAGTAAGATGCAACAAATTTATTAACAGGTGAACAACTCTTAATAAATGTGTTGCATCTTTTAGCTGCAATGCGGCCTGTTATCAGTACTTTCTACGTGCTGCGGCCTGCTGTAAGAGCCTGAGGGAATCCGGGAGGGAGAATCGGAGTGGTGAGGTAAGTACATTTTTAAAATATATTTTATTGTCTGATTGGGAGGCAAACAGTCTGATTGGGTGGGAGGTATGGGTCTGGCATGGACCTTTGCCTTGATATGCCCCCCAGAGATAAATCTGGGCCGCACTATACATATAGATTTCTTCTATAATTTATATCAGTTACTGGCGTAAATTGTAGTAAAATTGTTGGCCATTTCTGCTAAGCCCTGCCCATTTTTTGCCCCCAAAAATTTAGACATTTGCGCATTTTGTGAATTTTCTACGCTAGTAAACTGTTGTAGAAAGGTTAATATATTCCCCCCAAAGGCTACAGACCATAATACAATATATTAATGTAAGGATGTGTGCAGCAACACTTGTTGTCTCCATTCTATGTCAGTGTGGGAAGTAGATGTCCGGCCTTATGATTTTTGTAATATATGATAGACCCAAAATTCCAATCACCAAACCAAAGAAAACACAGGCCGGACGGACCCTGCCACAGTGGAGGGTAGGCCAGACATGACGGGGATAGGAGGGAGGATCGTGTCACAGCCAAAGGTGAGGGTTAGTGGAGGGGTTGGGTCTAGGAGAGGGAGGGGATCCGGTGAGGGTTAGCCGGAAGTGCGCTGAATTCCCACTCTTTTGGTCGGGAGCAGCGCACGGAGTAAGACATCCATCCACGCATCTCCCATCAAGCGGCCATCTTACCTCATGTCAGCGCAGCAGTTCATTGAGCAGATGCGGGCGGCGGCTGCTGCATTCAGCCCCGCCTGGTTGGAGGAACAAGCTGCAGCGGTGGCCAACGCACCGGTACCTTCGGCTGTCTCTCCCCTGTGCCAGGCCCGGCGCTCGTGTCCTCCAGAAAGGCTGAGCCCCAATGTGGCTCCTCGGACTCGGCGCCGCAGAGGGAGCCCTGTGAGGGACCCTCCGCCTCGGGCGTCTGGCAGCACTGATACTGCAGCCGGTTCCAGGGTCGGGAGGAATCCCACTTCGCGGCGGAGTCCATCGGAGGTGACTTCCGGGCGGCGAGCTGCCAGAGAGAGAGCTTGGGAGCCCGCCCCTCCCCCACCTCGGTTCCGGCCGTTGAGCACACCTGTGCATGCTGCCATGGATGGGGGACCAGATCTGCCGAAGACCTTGAGGATGGGGAGCTTCGTGGACAGGACGGTCCAGCTGATGGGTCCACAGCGCCTGTGCAGCTCGGTGAGTCGTTTTCACCGTCTTTACCTTTTCCTGCTATACTTATGTCTCCTGTTTCAGGGGAGGGTTCCGCGGTCAAGGAATTGTTAGGTATCGCGGTCTCCTGTGGTGGCGTGGGTGGGGGCTGGTGGGGTAGGGTTTAATGCCCCGGCGGCGGTCGCTGCGAGTGTAGGAGCAAATACGGAATCGGTGGCTGTGTCTGTTCAGACCGACTCGGCGGCGGCGGTTGATGGTGTTCGGTTGGACGATAAAGCCAGGGGGAGGTTTATGTGTGTTTTGAAGGACCTTTGGGGGCAAACTTGAAGCAGGAAGTTCGGGAAAAAATTTGGAACGACGAGTACGTGGACATTTTTTCATTGTTGCCCCTGGAAAAATGTAATCTGTAGAAGGGGTAGCGAGATGAGAGTAAGGAGGAGGAAAAGCATCGTTACCACTGTGATCGCAATTTGAGTCACGTTACGCCTTGATCTCCATGCAGGTTCAAATCAGGTGGGGGGGGGGCGAGCTCGGAGAAGCAACAGATACACTGAGACGTTTCTCAAAGTAAAAATCCTTCTGCCTTTATTTAACTGTAGTGGTTGCTTTTATAGCGTCAGAACAAAGAACATTCCATACATATGAGTCATCTGTATATTCAATCCCCACATCCTTTCTTCCCATAAAGCCCATTGGTGGAACTCAAGGTATTCCCCTAGGCTTCCTTTATGCTTAGGGGGGGGGGGGGGGTTGGTCAATTGATTGTCCACCATCTGTTTGCAATTTCAATGGACATCAAAGCAGCCGTAAACCACTTCCTCTCTTAACCTCTCTAAAATACCCATTCTATTGTAACACATGTTCTCCTCTACAACATTTCACTCCTTGGGGCCCCAGATACATTATACATATATTTATACCATAACACCACCTTATCCCTAAAACATTTGTTAACTGGTTGCAATCGTTCGCCATTTTGGCCAGTGTTATTGGTGAAAAGGCTCTGGAACATTGCTCCCCCCTGTTTTGCGATATGGATGTCATCGGGGAAGCCCATAGGGTATATGGGGGGTAGCTTGGCTACGTTATGATGAGCAGTTTAGACAACGGAAGGCGGTTCGGCTCAATATTAGGTGGGACCACAAGGATATTGCCCTGTGGTTACGGGTAACGGCTCCGGTTCGACCGGGCCAGTCCTTTCCCGGGAGCGGGGGGGGGCAGCAGTCTGGTCAATGCAGCTCAGGGGGCAATGCAAACCTCGGGCTGTGCTGGCAATACAATGAGGGACAGTCTAAATTCGGTGCAGGTTGCAAGTTCAAGCACCTTTGTTCTCAATGCAATGGGGTATCCCATGGGGCATCTAAATGCTTGTGCAAGGGAAAACGAGGTGGGGGAGGGGGTTTTAACGCCAGTCATGGGGGTGACGCCAGTGAAGCTGGAAAGGATGGTCAGGTTTCTAAATAGTTATCCGGACAGGGCCAGCACGCAGTTGTTGTTTGATGGTTTTAATGTGGGTTTTTGTATCCCCCGCCCCTCCTCACAGGGTCCCCTTTTCCATAAAAAATCTGAAGTCAGCTTACCAGCATCCTGACGTGGTTAGGGAGAAGTTGGCAAAAGAGGTGGATTTGGGGTGCATGGCGGGGCCCTTTAGTTCTCTCCCCATCCCGGGTTTGGTCGTCTCCCCGCTGGGTGTTGTCCCGAAGAAGGAGGCGAACAAATACCGTTTGATTCACCATTTGTCTTATTCTAAGGGCTTGTCGGTTAATGACGTGATAGATCGGGATCTTTGCTCGGTCGTGCATACGTCATTCGACGCGGCGGTGCTGTGGGTGCGTTTCCATGGTAGGGGGGCGTTAATGGCCAAGACGGATGTCGATGCGGCTTTTCGGCTGTGCGTACTTTGAGGCGTTTAGCTAATTTTTGGAATGGGTGGTCAAATCTGTGGCGGGTGTGGATTCGATCATTCATTATTTAGATGATTTCTTGTGCGCAACTATCTTGGGGCCCGCTCGTTCCGTGAGTTGGTTTGGGACATAAAACACGATCTGTTGCACCTGTGGTCGTTGTACCCGAACTTGATCACGGTGTGGTCGGATATTGTGCCTAGAAAATCCTGGCGTTTGGCATGGTCGGTGGAGCGGATCAACAAAGCCAGCATAAAAGTTAACAGGGCGGTGTCTGCATTTGTTGCACGGAATGGTGGCATATGTGTTCGGCACTGGGACTTGGAAGCTGGAGTTGGAGCGTATTGGAGTGCAGATGGTGTTTACCTGAATGATGTGAGAACAGATTTGTGGTGCTTGGGCTTGCAGGATGGCATTGAGAGGGCTATTTTGTTGTGGCGGGACTCTCAGGCTTGAGGGGGTCAAGGCCTGTTCGCTGTGGCTGGGGAGTCCTTGGAGTTAGACAAATAATTATTGGGGGGGTGCATCGTGGGTATGGATCCCCTCGGGTTTTAAAGATGAAAGGACACTATCTGGCGGTTGGATAGTGTGATTTCCTTAGGGTGTTATCCCTTGGGAGAGGTGGCAGTTACCTTACGGCATCTGCCAGGAATATTGGTGCCTCTGAGCCGGGTTTTTACGGCTGGGGGTAAAATGGTGGGGCAGATAGCCGGTAACATAAAAAGTTAATGATAGCTCCAAGGACTTCTCCTAGTCTATGTGTTAATGTTTGTTTGTCAGTGGTGTCTGACGTGTTTGGGTTATAATTTATGGTTCGTGCATTATTGATTTATTATTGTTTTTGTTAATAAATAATATGGATATTATTTATTATGGTTAATTGAGTTAACTAACTTTTATATTTATTTCTTAATAAAATGGCTGCTGTGGCCACTTTATCCAAACCCTCGGTGTCAAGTCTTCTTGAGAGAAAGGTGTGGGTTATGAATGGGGAACAGATATATAGGTAAGTGTAATTTGCATGCACATACATCACTCGACTTACCCCAAGTCATGCAAAATAAAGACACAAAACATTATAATTGGGTGTTAAATGGTCAATACTTTTATTATATTATATAACCAAACCCAAAATGGCAAACCTCCGACTCACAAAGAGTCACCCTCCAGCACGCAGGAAAGGAAAAACCCCCTGTGGGGGAAACCTCTAGGGAAACCATGGCTGGAGGATTGCCCTTCCTCTGGGCTTAGAAGGTGCCAAAGTATAATTTGTAACAGAATTTGTACATTTTCTCAGATTTTCAAGGAAAGACATTACAATGAACGAACGACATAAAACACATAAATCGGCTGATCTGGTTGGCTAGGCGGATGTCTCTCTTCCTGGGTACCCATTAAAATGAATGGGCGATGCTCGGTTGAGACGGGTCCTCCAGATGCCTCCTTGTAGCACCTGTCTCCGCTCTGGCTAATAGGGGGGGATCTCCTGCTGGAAAACCTCCTCTATTACAGACAACCCATATGAAGAGGATGACATCACTGTGATGAAGAAGTGGTCTTGGGTGTAGGGTTTCCCTGCTAGAACCTACAAGTTACATCAGGTCGGCATTGGTGGGGAAGTCAAGATCAAGGTCCTCAGTCCCATCCAATATGGCACTAAATGTGGCAGTAAAACCTTCTAATATGGAATCTTCTTTATGTCATAAACATTTGTGTTTATGACATCAGCGCATTCATCATCGTTGCTACAGGAGTTTCTTACCACTGCCGCCTCGTTCATTGTGACATCACCCACAGTGGTCTGAAGTGTTAACCCTTTAATGACTGGCAGTGTACTTACCACAGAGGCCATAAAGCTGAATAGTACATATCAGCGGCCATAAAGGAAAAGGGATAATGCAGGGAGCATCTCCGCACAAGAACAATCCATGACAAAGAGTTCTCCAGGATAAGATAACTTGTCTGCTTTCTCCAAAAACCAGCACCACACCTGTCCATAGGTTGTGTGTGGTATTACAGCTCATTACCATTCACTTCAATGGAGCAAACCTGCAATACCAAATACAACCTGTGGATAGGTGTGGTGCTGTTTTTTGAAGAAAGCAGCCATATTTTTCTAATCCTGCACAGCCCCTGTTAGAAATAGTTAAAAAAAAGGGGGGAGAAAAGAAATTAAAAAAAGGGAAAAAGAGGAACTCTGAGGTAAAATAAATCAAACTAGACTGAAAGGAGTCTACTGGAGGTGCCAGATGGAAAGACATGTTTCTGCCATGGGGACCAGATTAGTTGAAAAACTATGCAGTTCATCTTCGAATGTAGCGTCACAAAAACAAATTATTTTGTAAAAAAATTAAAAAGTGTTTTTATTGTGCAAAACTAGAAAAACTTTTACATACATGTTGGTTCAGGAGTCCTGGTGGTCCTCCATGGGCTTTACCCATGGAGTGTTTGGAGACATGTTGGAGCTGTGGGATAATGGTAGGTACGCTTACTGACATCTGATGGGATTGTAGGCACATCGCACCATTTTGGTTGGCAATAAATGCTCTCTTTGAACATGCCTTCTCCGCTCCATTCTCTCCAGATCTATTTCTTTCCAGAAGAAGGTCCTCCTCCATTTATTCAGACTAGGTTGTGCCTAGACATTGGAAGTCTACAATTCCCCGGTACAAATCTAAATGTTTGGCCACATTCACTGATATTCAGAATCCAGCAACTCTGCCGATTGTTGAAGTAAAATCTCAGGCATTTTCTGAGTGGTTGACCGCTAACCCCCTCCACTCTGCTACCTCGCTGTAGTGCCCGACCATTCAATTTTTTTCTTCTCTCTCTGTAATTGTCGTCTGTCTATTGCTTGTTGTTTTAACCTTTCTCATTGATAAAAGTACAGATTTGGTAAAGACGATGCTTACATTGTTTCCTAATTGTCTTTTGGTGAGCTGCATTTTTTTTTAACATTTTGTACTTCTTTATGGTTTTAATAAAGATTGAGCAGAGTTACTGCAGTTAAGCGGTGATAAATATTCTTCTACGTCCTGCTCCTGAGATGACCTCAGGGAGAACAGAAGCCTCCCATAAAGCAGAAGGAGACCGGGGTGGTGGACATTGTTAGGTAAAGGTTAAACAGACTTACCATCAGGGGTGCTCAGGGATATGCCGCTAATCCCCAAGTCAAGACTAGCTAGGAGGTCAAGGCTTCCTGAGCCCTGCTCACACCATAGTCAGGAGCCCCCAGCTTGACAGTGTCTGATTTGGGACAGGTAGTGGCTCAATTACTGGCTGGTGTTAGAGAGGCTTTGGTGCAGCGTGAGGTCCCACCACCTGTGGTCCCCCTTGCTCCTTCTCCTGTTGCGGAATGGTACGGTTCGGTATCTGGGGCTGCGGCGCTAGGTTCCAAAGTCACTGGGAGTGCTGGTGGGTCTGGCGCTCCTGTTGCGGTTCAACTGCATGGGGTTCGGTTAGCCAAATGTTTGTTTTGAGAGCTCCCTTAAGACGGAGATTAGAGATCGTATTTGGCGTGATGAATATGTTGAGATTTTCTCTCTTTTGCCGTTAGAGAAATTAAATTTGAATAGAGGAAAGTCTGACGAGAGTAAGGCTGGATTCACACGAGCACATTACGTCTGTAATGGACGGAACAAATTTTGGCCGCAAGTCCCGAACCGAACACACTGCTGGGAGCCAAAATAAGTGTCAGACAATATTAGCATAATACAATACAATACAATACTGCTGTAGTATAGCACCCTAATAATACAGTGTACTTAACACTAAATGAAATTTACTACATATTTCAAGGAGTTTTCCAGGAACATTTAAATGGGTTTATATGGCCACAAAACATAAAAAAAAAAAAAAACCTTTACAATATACTGATGTTCTCCCTTCCAGGCTGTATCACGTGCTTGTATTGTCAGGTCAGTTTCATCGCTGTTGTATCTGATCCCATCAGAGGAAAGCAGGAAAAACCTTCCCACATCTCTCCCTTATGGAAACGTTTTCCCTTCATTCCACTAATGGGAGCCATATAAAAAATACACAATGCTCACATTGCCTAATACGACAGAATACATACAGGAGAAAATAAGAAAACAGTGTCTAAGCTTTACAATATAGTACTGGGGGGGATTGTGTACAAAAAGTAAAAATAAGTTGTACGGCCACCAAGACGAGCTGGAGATCCTTCAGCTTCAATTAGAGTATGTTCACATGTGGATTTTCACCACATTTTATTAAATTGGCATTAGAATTTTAGTGATCTGAATAGTAATCTGAAAATTGGTAACTGTTTTCCTGCCATTTTTTTTTTCACTTTTCAAAGGTTTAATTTATAATTTTGCAAAAAAAAAGACGGACAAAAAAACTACAAGGCATGAAAAGCAAATAATAACACATTGAATTCTATTTAACCAACAAACCCAACCAGTCACACAGAGAAGCGTCCATTTCCTCATCTAAGGCTTCATTCACATCTGCATCAGGACTCCGTTCATGGGTTCCGTCGAACCTTTCCGTCAGAGGAACCCATGAACGGAATCCAAACTGAAAGAAACAGAAACCATAGGTTTCCGTTTGCATCACCATGGATTTCCATGGTGACGGATCCGGTGCAAATGGTTTCCGTTTATCACCGTTGTGTGAGGGTTCCATCGTTTTGACAGAATGAATAGCACAGTTGACTACGGTATTTATTCCGTCAAAATAACAGAACCCTTTGCACAACGGTGACAAATGGAAACCATTTGCACCGAATCCGTCACAATTAAAATCAATGGTGATGCAAACGGAAACCTATGATTTCAGTTTGGAGTCCGTTCATAGGTTCCCCTGGCGGAAAGGTCCGACGGAAGCCATGAACGGAGTTCCAACGCCGATGTGAACGAAGCCTTAGTTGTAAGGATAGATAATGATTTCCCTCACATTTGAGCTACAAGTTACATAGCCGTTTCTTTCAGCTTAACCCATCGGGACCAAATCTTTTCTAATTTGTAGAGACATTTCCTACTCATATATAAAATGTTATACAGGAGGACATATTTATTGACAAGTTGTAACTAATGAGAAAGGGCAGGGGGGAAGTGTCTGTGCATTTCCAGGTCATATTTCCCTGTGTTTTTTAAATGTTGTAAGAATCCTCGAAGGAAACACCACTTTGGTACATATCGTATAATCTGTCCCTGAAAAATCTGAGAGCTCAAACTATGCATGAAAAGATTTAGGCCTCGGTCACACAGTGCAGAACATGCACTTCTATTAAATACAGGATTGCTGGCAACTTGTCGCCAACTGGAGTTTCGCCATAGCAGTTTTATCTGGAGCCAGTGTGAGGAATGGGGGGAACCACTTTGTCCATTTTGCTGCAGGTGGAGAGAGACTTTTTCTAGGACTATTTCTGTTATTTGCCCCTTGTCCTGAGCTCAGGAGGTTCTTAATTCAAATGAGACAAGCAGCCGATCAAACTGGGAATCCAGTGAACCAGTCCAAACCAGCGTAGAAGTGTCTGAAAATAATCCTCTCCACTGTCACCTTCAGACTGTCCGACCATAATGGTGAGGCTATGCGTAGCAGCAGCCGCAGGTGGGCATGGATTATAAATTTATAGTTGATGATACTTTTGATTGTTGTGTTTTTATTTACAAGTTTAGCACCAAGCGCTCCGCCTATGTAAACATGTATGCCGCCTATGTAAACGTGTATGTGTATATCATTTCAGTGCTTTGCTGCCATCTAGTGAACAAACTGCATAAATAGTTTGTGTAGTGCTGTTGTGTTATGTGTGCAGGACCTGTGATCACATGACCAGAGAGGCAAATTCTCAAATTCGTGCAGGTGCTGCACAGCTACTCAAGTAGGGGAGAAGCTGAATCTTTATTTAACAGGAGTTTAGCACCATATTTAAATATGCAATATTTAAAAAACAAATCGCCATAAAAGTCATCAAACTGCATATTATGAGAGGAAAATGACTGTTATGCTATGTCGTTGATATATACATTGTGTAGTAAGTGTTATTCCTCTTAAGTAAACATATAACAGATCATTCCTCCAATTAAGACCCTTCGGGAATCTTGTATGAAGCTGCAGATCGAAGAACGCCTCCCTATTCAGGAAGTGTCTTCTCCAATATCCACCCGTCTTTGGTTTCTTCAATTGTTCAAGGCCATAAAAACATTGGGGGGAATTTATTAAGATGGCATTTCATATGCCAGTCTTAATATAAAGAAAGTTGGAGTAAGATGAAATACATTTATTAAATGTGTCACATCTTTCGGCCGTTCGTGCGCCACAATCGTTATGTAGCGACCGCGGCCATTCTCCATCCATTCCCCCTACCCATCCGACATAATGTAAAATAAAAAATAAGTATAATCTTTTCTCCGCTTCTCTTCTTCCCCCTTGAACCCCTAAGGCTCCCTGCTGCCCATACAATACACTGACACCGAGCAGCGTCAGGTTCTTTATATGCGACACAGCACTCAACGTCATCATTGCACTGTATGAGCCGCAGGCTGCGGAGAGAACATGAGGGGACCAGAAGAGGAGTGGTGAGGTGAGCATTCATTTTTTATTTAATTGTCCGATAGAGGGGACGGAGAGGAGCCTGGCATGGGCCTCTACCTAGCTACGCTCCACATAGTGACATTTTTGCCAATTATTAGCAGGCGTAGATTTCGACTATAGTTTACGCCAGGTGTAAATTATTATAAATTTGTTGAGCTGCTGTCACCCTGCCCCCTTTTGGGAAGCCCCCTTTTAGAAAACTGGCGTAGAAAGGTTAATACATTTCCCCATAAGCTTTAAAAATTGCCATTATGTGTTTCTAAGAAGTGTTTTTCTGCACCAGAGAGGCATTAGTGTTTTTTTTGTTTTTGTATCTGAAATGTGTTCTACAATGCGCGTTTTGAAGTTTCTAATCGTGCGCCCTACAGATGTAGCCGGCTTTATCTTGACTTTCAACGCCTTAAAGAGGCTCTGTCACCACATTATAAGCGGCCTATATTGTACATGATGTGATCGGCGCTGTAATGTAGATTACAACAGTGTTTTTTATTTTGAAAAACAATCATTTTTGACGGAGTTATTACCTATTTTAGCTTTATGCTAATGACTTTCTCAATGGACAACTGGGCGTGTTTTACTATATGACCAAGTGGGCGTTGTACAGAGGAGTGTATGACGCTGACCAATCAGTGACAAATCAGCGTCATATACTTCTCTCCATTAATTTACTCTGCAGATAGCGATATATCTATATCGCTATGTGCAGTCACATAAACACACTATAACACTACTCATGTGTCATGACCATGAATATACATTACCTCCAGCCAGAACGTGATGTGTATTCATTCTCCAAACCACTTCTCTGCACGTCTCTGTGATTTACAGCACAGCACAGAGAGATCTCGCTGTGAATGACAGTTTACAGCGTAATCTCGCGAGACTACCCCTGCTATGCTGTAAATCACAGAGACGCTACAGAAGTGGTCAGGAGAATGAATACACGTATGTATATTAATTGTCATGACACATGAGTAACGTTATAGTGTGTTTATGTGACTGCAAATAGCGATATAGATACAGTATATCGCTATCTGCAGTGTAAATAAATGGAGAGAAGTGTATGACGCTGATTGGTCGCTGATTGGTCAGCGTTATACACTCCTCTTTACAATTAAACAAGAGAAGTCTCACAGGACACAACAATGTAAGGTGGGATATAAATCTGAACCACCTGCAATTTTTCGGAGATACGGACTCCAAACAATATTATATAAACTAGAGAAACAAAGAATCCAAAGTATCCAAGTATTTAGAAAAGTACAAAATCTTTATTTGAACAACACATGAGAATCTAAAATACAATGTTTTAATTGGATCATAAATGGACGTGCATTAAAAAAATTATTAGAAACAGGTAATGCATGAAAAAATATAAGTTCCAATACAAGTAATATATAATATAGTGAAATCACTTTTAAGGAACAAACTCATATAAATGAACGTCGGTAAGAAAAAACAACAGAAGGAAAGTGACAGTAAGATGTAAGTACTAACACTTCCTATCAAAAGGACGTAGAGAGTGTCCTAGTTTCTAGTTACAACTTGAAACAGTAATCGTTCAAAGCTTACCCATTATCAGTGGTGTAGTGGTATGACCCAGTAAGTAAGGAGGTGCCCCAACGCGCGTTTCGCGTATCGATTCTTCAGGGGAAGAGGTAATGTATACCACTACACCACTGATAATGGGTAAGTTTTGAACGATTACTGTTTCAAGATGTAACTAGAAACTAGGACACTATCTACGTCCTTTTGATAGGAAGTGTTATTACTTACATCTTACTGTCACTTTCCTTCTGTTGTTTTTTCTTACCGACGTTCATTTATATGAGTTTGTTCCTTAAAAGTGATTTCACTATATTATATATTACTTGTATTGGAACTTATATTTTTTCATGCATTACCTGTTTCTAATAATTTTTTTAATGTACGTCCATTTATGATCCAGTTAAAACATTGTATTTTAGATTCTCATGTGTTGTTCAAATAAAGATTTTGTACTTTTCTAAATACTTGGATACTTTGGATTCTTTGTTTCTCTAGTTTATATGCTCCTCTTTACAATGCCCACTTGGCCATATAGTAAAACACGCCCAGTTGTCCATTGAGAAACTCATTAGCATAAAGCTAATATAGGTCATAACTCCGTCAAAAATGATCATTTTTCTAATTAAAAAACACTGATGTAATCTACAATACAGCGCCGATCTCATTATGTAGAAGATAGGGCACTTATAATGTGGTGACAGAGCCTCTTTAAATACACAGTGGCAGTGTTTTTTCAATGACTTTTTAATGACTTTTGTTGTGTGATATCACGCTGCTGCAAGTTATCCGAGTCAAGATAAAGATGGCTACATCCGTACATACACGCGATCACATTGTTTGCATTTAATGGCATACATTACATGATGCTTAGTAAAATTTTTATAAACGCATCAATATCGTAAGTACTTTTTAAAAAATATTTTTTGGGGGGGAAAGTCAAGTTTTGTTGTTAGCGACACTGTAGAAAAGACTTGTGACAACATGTAACTAATCTCATCCTCTAGGTGACCCAAGGGCTGCCTTTACCCACAATTTGTGTCAGGACTGGATCCGGATTTAACATGGGTTCGTTTTTTCTGAATAATGTTTTGATATTTCTCCAAACTTTTGGCTCTATGCCGTTGAAGAAACTGGTAATTGATCTCTCGTGCTTCAGTATTTATTATTAAACAAGATGGATTCTTGTGTCCTTTGTTTTGATGCCCTTCTTAACATCCATTGTTAATATCCTGTAAGATGTAATCCACGGTCAATATTTATACATTGGTTGTGAAATGTCTTATCATTTGAGCAGGCTACCCTAGTTCTTATAAGGTCCCCTGTAGGTATTGCCTAGATTGTGTGAGCTGGGGGACAGCTCCTAGCATTAAGGATGGTAGTGCCCGAAGAGGGTTCACAAAATGATTCCTTTTCTGTATTACAATTCCATCCATGGATGCCGAGCCTGTAACATTGTAAATTAAATGTATTGGTTTTATTGTATTCCATAAATGGTGGTACAGACGCCACATCACGACCCCTAAACAAAAAAAGATCATCGATGTAGCGTCCATCCCACACAATCCACTCGTAAAAGGGATTATTGGCTGAAAAAATGTTGTTCTCCCACCATGTCATAAACAAATTGTTCATGGAGAGGGAGAATTTTGACCCCATCAGGGCGTCTTCTATCTGCAATAAAATAAAACTATCAAGGCAGAAGTAATTATGTGAGTGCAGATACTCCACTGACATTAAAATAAATTCTTGTAGACATTTGGAATACCTGGTATATTTCCTCAAATGGAATTCCATTGCCTTGATCGCCGGAATATGTGGTATGCAGGCAGGCCCGCCATCAGAAATGTCTGGGTCTCATACAGTCAGTGGAATTCCATTTCAGGAAATACATCTGGGTCCCCCATTATTAGGGGATTTGGAGAGGTGGCAACGGAAAGTCGTGGGATGGGAGCAGGACGCAAAGTGCAATTGACTCTGTGAGCAGGCGGAGGAGTAGGCTAAGAGAACGGAAGGTGGCCGAAGCGGGAGTTGGGCCAGAGTGGATATGACGCTTGACCGGGGTCTGGGGAGGGGAGAGAGGCCGGTGGGGAGGGGAGAGAGGCCGGTGGGAAGGGGAGAGAGACCGGTGGGAAGGTGGGAGAGAAGGGGCAACATAAAAAATAATTAAACTGAATCTACTGCTTTAAAACTCACTCACCAAGTTGCAGAGCTGGCTGCTGCTTCTGGCCCCTGCATGGGTCCCATTCCTTTCTACAAACCAATTACCGCTGATGATAACCTTGATGAGCGGCGGCTGCCCACTTTATTTTACTTTTGTGGCCAGGCCCCTGACAGTAGTACCAGCGGTACTACCCTGATGGCAGGCCTGTTTGCTGGGGTACTAGCCAACTACGTCACAGATAACCCAAGTTTCAAGACCATGAAACGTTATGGATTTTTGGCATCCCATGGAATATGGGAACAATAGGGAATTCTATCAGTAAGTATTCTGTCTGTTTCTTGGCTAATACTCCTAATCCAATTCCTTCTTCTAGCAGATTTTTTAAAG
Source organism: Rhinoderma darwinii (assembly GCF_050947455.1). NCBI lineage: Eukaryota > Metazoa > Chordata > Amphibia > Anura > Rhinodermatidae > Rhinoderma > Rhinoderma darwinii. The sequence continues at coordinate 4,030,819 of NW_027461962.1, forward strand.
ATTCTTTACATGCGGTGCTTGGTTTCGCCACAAGTTTGCGATATGTCGATTCATTGTCTAAAATGGTATGAACGTGTCTGGGATATAAACAGGAATCTAGAACAACTCCTGCTCCGTGCACTCCTAAGATTTGGAGGACACAGTTATACGCTGGATATATGGCGAGCACCTCTGTGTTTTCACCTTTAGCCCTTATGTGTATATAGTGAACCTTTTAGATGGTTAATCTTTACCCGCTAAGGTGGAAGGGTTGGTTCCAATGCCTAGTTATGGTGGTGTCTGAGGAAATAAAGGTCCTTTTAGACGTCCCGATACTGACCATTAAAACCAGCGCCAATCGACGATACAGCGTGTCACAAGGAGCAATCATCAGTAATGTATGGGGGAAAACAATCGTTACTACACCAGACCCCGCACTGATCTGCCAGTCCAGCTGCCTCCGGGCACTGGACAACACTGCCGGAAGCAGATGGCTCTGACCACTGCATAGCGGCCGTTCGGCAGAACTTCAGCTCGGCCTCTATTCTTTGACCGGAGCCATCTGCTTCCGGCAGTGTTGTCCGGTGCCCGGAGGCTGCTGGAGTGGTGCATTGGTTCGGGGTCCAGGTGTCGGACACGCACCGATCATATACTGATGACCTATCCAGTGGATAGGTCATCAGTTGTCAGAACGTGGAAAACCCCTTTAAAGGGAAGGTGTCACTAAAATTTTTTTGTTTCTAAAGCACTTCTTAAAGGGAATGTGTCGCTAGAATTTTTTTTTATTTTTTTTTAGTTAAACAGTTAGTGTATAAATGATTAAACATTGTTCTAATTTTTTTTATTTTTTCACGAGTCAGGAAATATTATAAATTAGATTCTAATTTATAACATTTCCCAGTGCTGGTCACTAGATGGTGCAATTCCCAAAATTGCAGCATTGGTATGTGGTAAAGCAACCACATTGCTTTATGCTGCAAAATTTGAGAATACACACTCACTCTAGTGAGCTCACAGAATCCCCCCTCCCTTATCCTGGCTAGTAGAGATGAGCGAACCGGGACAACCGAACCCGGTTTTGGTCCGAACATTGTGAAAAGTTCGGTTCGCAGCGAATCCGAACTTCACCGGGTTCGGCTGAACCTGTTTTGACCGAACCCGGCTACATTTTGGCACCTGCCACATGTTAGATGTAAAATGGGGGATTTCAAAATATCACCTGACATCAGGCTACCCCATAATACCTTGCAAACGGCTCTCCGAGACAATCGGGAGGCAGCATAGGGGCGGGCTCAAGCCTGCAATAAAAGTCTATGCACGGAGCTCAGCGGCCATTTTAGAGACATGAGCTGTAGGGATAGCATCTCTGTGCAGTAAGGGAAAGCTTTAGGAATCCAGCAATCGAAGGGGCTCATCCACTACAGCGGGAGTCTACTCTACTCAACAATCAACATCCAAATTGCAATACAAATTCTCCATTTGCCAAGCCAGTGTGTGAATAACCTTTTATAAGGGGCTCATCCCCGAAGCATGGGTTAACATCCAACTTGCAATCCAGGCAGGCAGCTGTAGTACTACAACGCCCAGCATTCCCTGAGTGCACAGTGGCTGATAGAAATTCTCATTCATTGCCATTTGCCAAGCCAGTGTGTGAATAAGCTTTTAGAAGGGGCTCATCCCCGTTGCATGGGTTAACATAACAATCCAACTTGCAATACAGGCAGCCTTTGTAGTACTACAACGCCCAGCATTCCCTGAGTGCACAGTGGCTGATAGAAATTCTCATTCATTGCCATTTGCCAAGCCAGTGTGTGAATAAGCTTTTATAAGGGGCTCATCCCCGTTGCATGGGTTAACATAACAATACAACTTGCAATACAAGCAGCCTTTGTAATACTACAACGCCCAGCATTCCCTGAGTTCACCTTCCGTGGCTGATAGAAATTCTCATTCATTGCGATTTGCCAAGCCAGTGTGTGAATAAGCTTTTAGAAGGGGCTCATCCCCGTTGCATGGGTTAACGTAACAATCCAACTTGCAATACAGGCAGCCTTTGTAGTACTACAATGCCCAGCATTCCCTGAGTGCACAGTGGCTAATAGAAATTCTCAATCATTTCCATTTGCCAAGCCAGTGTGTGAATAAGCTTTTAGAAGGGGCTCATCCCCGTTGCATGGGTTAACATAACAATCCAACTTACAATACAGGCAGCCTTTGTAGTACTACAACGCCCAGCATTCCCTGAGTGCACCGTCGGTGGCTGATAGATATTCTCATTCATTGCCATTTGCCAAGCCAGTGTGTGAATAAGCTTTTAGAAGGGGCTCATCCACGTTGCATGGGTTAACATAACAATCCAACTTGCAATACAGGCAGCCTTTGTAGTACTACAATGACCAGCATTCCCTGAGTGCACCGTGGCTGATAGAAATTCTCATTCATTGCCGTTTGCCAAGCCAGTGTGTGAATAAGCTTTTAGAAGGGGCTCATCCCCGTTACATGGGTTAACATCCAACTTGCAATACAGGCAGCCTTTGTAGTACTACAACGCCCAGCATTCCCTGACTGACCGGTACCTTATGAGTCACTGATTTTCCGCCAGTCCGAATAACAATTTAAAAGGGCCTCATTTCTGTCTAAGGGTTTAATTCAACGTGCTAATTAAGTACAGCCGGTGCCTTTGGTGCTATTATACAAGTCACAGCATACACTGACTGCCACCTATTCACAGTCACTCATTTTCAGCCATATTTTATAAGTGCCTCAGTCCTCTAGTAGGGGTAGGGATTTTGATTAAACTTGCTGCACTCCAGCACAGCAGTGAAATGTCTGGTAAAAAAAAAGTTGTGAAAGGACGGAGTAGAGGAAAAAACACCCATGCCATGTCATCTTCCAGTTCAAATGTTGGATCTGTTGGTGCCAGACCCAGTACCAGCATTTGTGGCACAAGACATGTGCCCAGTTCTACTAGTAGCAGCAGCCATGTGCCTGCTGGTAGTAGTAGCAGTATCAGCAAGCCAGACTTGTCCATCTCCTCCGGTGGGTGGGTTACTTTAGACAATACGGTCATTGTGGACTGGTTGGCTGGCTCGCGGTCATCTCAGCAGGAAGACTCTGATGATCTGGCTTCAAGTCAGGTTTAGTTGGATTACAGATGCTCTACAGTTCCTTGGCACAGTGACAGTAGTAATATGGCTATTTCTAGCGTTTCGTTCCATCATCTATGTCTTCATTCCCCCTTCCTAGCGGGAAGCCATCTTTCCTGAGAGTCCTAAGAGACATCTCCTCGGGTGCGAAGGAAGATACTGAACAACATAGTGATGATGATTTGTTTTTCGCGAGTCAGCCAACGGAGTGTGTTGCGGCGGTGGTGGAGGTGGAAGCGGTGTCCGAGACGCATAGCTGTGGTAGTGGGGGCGTTGGTGGTAGCCGTGGTGGCAGACGCAGTAATGAGGGGGGGGCATGGAGCCCGCCATGATGTCACATCACATTCACAACACAGTGACAGAAGTGGCGGGGATGATGAGGAGGGCTATGATGATGTTGTTTTAGACAGGACGTGGGAACCAGGTGACGAGGTGATGACGGCGTCAGAGGAGGAGGGTAGTAGTGGCGGCACTGGCAGTGATAAACAGCCAAGCCGAGGTAGGGGCAGAAGTCAATCTGAAAAACGTTGCAGCGGTAGGATCAGCTCAGGAGCCGGTGACGGCGACACTGATGCTACTGGTGTAGGCTCCCGAAAAAAGCCTGCCAGACAAGGGGCAAGCTCGGGTGGTGGTGGACGTGGTACTACCTCTTTACGGTACTCTGCCGTGTGGCAATTTTTCTGTACCTTCCCGGAGGACGAAAACAGTGCCGTATCTGCAAGCAGAAAATAAGGCGTGGGCAGGGCAGCAATGTAGGAACTACCGCTCTACGTAAACACATGGAGCGGCATCACAAGGCCATGTGGGACAATCGACATGCCCCACCATCATGTACATCTAATGAAGACACCTCTGCCACTGCTGCTGCTGCTCCGAGTCCCTGTCATCTAAGTAGTAGCCAGGCCTTATCCACCATGTCGTTGTCATCATCATCATCACTATCATCTAGTGCTCCACCTACGTCCCATCAGTTATCCATTACAGAATCGTTGTCCAATAAGCAACAATATATACCCAGTCATCCACTTGTCGTGCGGCTTAATTCACACCTGGCTAAGTTGTTGGTGGTGCAGTCGCTGCCGTACCACCTGGTCGACTCCGCCGGCTTCAAGCAATTGATGGCGTGCGCTCAGCCTAGGTGGCGAATACCTAGCCGCCATTACTTCTCCAAAACAGCTGTCCCTGCCTTGCACAAGCACGTGGAGGAAAAGGTGGGCCAGTCCTTGCAATTATCCGTGTGCAGCAGGGTACATGCCACCGTCGACACGTGGAGCAGCAACTATGGGCAGGGACATGTCTTTCATGGCCCACTGGGTCAATATTTTGCAGTCCGATGCACCACCGCAGCAATGCCAGGCATTACCACCTCCACGCTTGTATCTTTCTGGTTCAACTCCGGACACCAGGCGCCTACGATCCTCCTCCTCCTACTCCTCCTCCTCCTCCTTGCCCTCCTCAATGGAGGTCTTCCCGTCCCCGTCAGGACACAGCGTATCTTCCACTCCTCCTCCCTCCTCTTTTCATAGGTGCAAGGTGAAGCGCCACAACGCTATCTTACACCTGCTGAGCCTGGGCGAGAAAAGCCACACAGGGCAGGAGCTGCTGCTGTGCATCAAGGAGGAAATCGCACGCTGGCTGTCTCCTCTGAAACTCACACTGGGCAATGTTGTCTCTGATAACGGGAAGAACGTTGTGGCTGCACTGCGTCTAGGTCACCTGACACATGCTCCTTGCATGGCACATCAATCTGGTCATAACACGCTTCTTAAAGTCATATGTTGGTTTGAAGGGTGTGCTGGCCACGTCCAGGAGGGTTTGCGTTCGCTTTAGACGTTCGTATACATTTAAGCACACCCTCCTGGACTTGCAGCGTCAAAACAATCTCCCAGAACATAGCCTGATTTGCGACATTCCAACACGCTGGAATTCCACCCTGCACATGTTGGACCGTCTGTACGAACAACGGAAAGCCGTGAATGATTTCCTGATGCAGCAGACGGGCAGCGTTTGGAGCCAGTGTAATTTCGAGCTCAGGCACTGGCAGCTGGTTAGAGACGCATGTCGCGTTTTGAGGCCCTTTGAAGAGGCCACACGATTTGTGAGCCGTGACGCTAGCGGAATGAACGATGTTATGACGCTGATATTCATTATGGAGCAAACGCTCACAGCGATGATTCAGCAAAGGATGGAGGAAGGATCACATCTGGCTATGGATGTTGAGGAGGAGGAGCATGAGGATGAGGAAACAGGACCTGAAGAGGAGCTGGATTTGGAGATGGAATCACAGGAAGGGATAGGGGACGAGGCAGCCGCACAACATGACAGTGATGGTGATGACGAGTCTGACGACGACCTTGATGATGGACAACAATGGCAGTATGGGGCGGAGATGGAACCAACCGGGCCCTCTGAAATGCTGGCCAGGATGGCAAGCTGTATGCTTCGTTACTTGAGCGCTGACTGTCGTATTGTTAGCATGAAGCAAAAAAAAAGATTAGTACTGGATAGCCACACTTTTAGACCCTCGGTATAAAGCCAGAATGGGGAGATTTTTTGCGCCTTCCGAGAGGGAGGAAAAATTGGCTTATTATCGAAAGAAGCTATGCAGCCAGCTTGTCACGGCTTTCAAACGGCAAACACCTGCTGCAAGCATGTCTGACCGGGGGGCCACTCTCCGCTCCCCACTTGACCTGCCTAAGTAGAGTCATGTGTTATTGAACCTTCACTTATCCCTTTCTTTCCCCCCACCCCCACCTTTTAGAAAAGACACGTGACACCGAGGTTGGATGTGAAATGGCCACAGCAGCCGTTTATTAATTTCACAGTTTTTGAAAATGCAATTTAAATCCGAAACATTCGGATACTAATTAGGAATCCAACCAGAGAATTCCTCCTAATAATTCACATGACCCAACATGGGTCAGAATCATAAATAACAATTTAACGTTAACATTAATCCGAGCAGGGGAAGTCCTTGAAGACATTTTAGATATTCCTTTTAAACACTCGAGTTAGCCATCTGCAACACCACCAAGACCTTACCTCCAGCCGTAAACCAGCTCGGAGGCACCGCTCACCTCTGCAGATGGCTCCAACCACCAGAAGACCACTTCAAAGGGATAACACCCGATGAAGTCTTCAACCATGTACCTTTTTTGGGGGACGCATACCCCCGATGCGACCCCCCCACCATTTTGTACTGACCGACCTCAAGGACTCCCCCCGCCACAGCGAAACAGGCCTTGACCACCTTAAGCCTGTGAGTTCCGCCACACCACCACCGCCCTTTCAATTCCCTCTGCTATTGCCAGGCTCCACAGATCAATCCCAACCTCGGTCAGATGAACCCCATCACTCCTCCAGTAGTTCCCCACTCCTGACTCCAAATCCCTGTGCCGCACACAAATGCCCCCATTCTTGGCTACAAAACGGGACACAGCACGGTTAACCTTTATGCGAGCCTTATTGACTCTTTCCACTGACCTAGCCAGCCGCCAATGCGTCCTCGGAACAATGTCCGACCACACTATAACCAACCCGGGATAAGAAACCCACAAGCACAGCATATCGTGCTTGATATCCCACACTAACTCACGAAATATCCCACACTCCGCCCTCAAAGCCCCCCAATGAACGTAAGAGTGGCCCAACAACCACACAAGACACGGAGGCTGATCTGAAACGGAAAAGAAAGTTAGATACCAGCACGCAAACGTTTTTTAACCGCTAACATGACTCATAACAAATGGGGGCGCACATAGGACCTAAATCTGTTGGACTCCCAACGACCGATGCGCCGCACCCCCTCATCATCCAACCCCCAGCGCCCCGCTTCTGTTGCTGCGACAATCCTGAAGGAATGAGATGAATACGGACCCTCTGCGACACCGACCGCCGCCAAGCATTTCTTAAATACAGCTCCAAATTGAAATCTGGACAAAAATGACCCATCCTCGTGACATAGCAATGGCAACTCGGGAGACCCCCCCCCCCCCCGTGGCTTAAAAACCCACATGCAAGCGACCGGGCACATCGCCGACCCCGGGAGGGCAACAAAGCAATCAGCTCTCCTTTTCCCAATTGGTCAGTTTTTGACCGGCGCAACCATACCTCGAGCCGATCCGCATACAGGCTCACCTCCCCCAGTCTCAACCCCCCTACCCGCTTGGTACTAGGTGACACCAGCTCACCAATTCTAAATGCCCCAAAGAACGCTAAAGAAAATGCTAACCGAAACAACTCCACCTCGGACGAAGAACGACAGACCGATACTAATGATACGCCCAAAGAGCTAAGCAGAGAAAACGACACAGGCCTTCTAAAATCCGCTTCAACCCTACCTCGGCGCAAACCCTTTAAAGCCTGTCCCACTAAAAATTATTTTGATACATCCCGAAAGCCACGTAACTTAAAACCAAAAGCCACCGCAGACATGAAACAATTAACCTTTGCCAACGAAAACCCCACCTCCCAGGCGTCCCCCAACCAGTACAAAAGTGCCACCAACCTGTCTCTATCCGTGGTGACGTCACCCAACTCTCTTACCCACTCCAACAAGCAGAATAAGCACTCCACGTTGTGCGCGCCAAAGACCTTTCCACCAACCGAGACCAGATCCCAGAGATGTTCCGGACAAGCCAAACCGAGGCGGTCCGCTCCCGGTGCCAATTGCCGAAACCGGTCCACTGTGAGCGAGAAAGAGCATCAGCGATACAATTCTGTAACCCCGGCACATGCACCGCCACCACCCACGTGTTCAACGACAAGCACACCAACACTAAATGTCGCAACAACTGAACCACCGGAGGAGAGGATGCAGTGATGTTATTAATGGCCAGTACCACCCCCATGTTGTCGCAGTAAAAACAAACCTTCTTATCCCTGAGCCTGTTCCCCCAAATGGTCGCCGCAACCACGATAGGGAACAGCTCGAGCAGGGCCAGATTCCGCGTGAGTCCACTGGACACCCAGCTAGGCAGCCATTGACCTGCGCACCACGGCCCTCCCCCGTACGCTCCAAAACCGCCCGCCCCAGCCGCATCCGTAAAAAAAATTAAATCACTTGTATCCTGCGCTGGAGCCATCCATAGCGAGCGCCCGTTATACTGCCCCAAGAAGTCATCCCAGACCTGCAGATCAGCTCGATGCTCCTCCTTGAGCCGCACAAAATGATGTGGCGCACGAACCCCCGCCGTTGCAGCCGCCAAACGTCTACTAAACACCCTCCCCATTGGCATAATCCGGCAAGCGAAATTCAACTTCCCCAGCAAAGACTGAAGCTCGCGCAGCGTAATTTTCTTTAACCTACAAGCCCGACGAACCTCCTGACTCAATGCCCCCAACTTATCCGCGGGAAGACGACACTCCATCGCCACCGAATCAATTTCAATTCCCAAAAAGCAAATCGTCGGTACCGGGCCGACGCACAAGAAATCGTCCAAGTAATGTATCAAAGAGTCGACCCCAGCTACTCCCTTCGTCACCCACTCGACGAAGCTACTAAACGCCTCGAAGTATGCGCAAGAAAGGGAACACACCATCGGAAGACACCTATCCACGTAAAAAGCCCCATTCCAAAAACAACCCAACAGCCGTTGGCTCTCTGGATGAACTGGCAACAACCGGAAAGCCGCCTCGATGTCGGTTTTCGCTAACAGTGCGCCGGGACCCGCAGCACGGACTAACCCCACCGCCTTATCGAATGAGGTATAAACTACAGAGCACAACTCGTGATCAATCCCGTCATTTACCGACGAACCCTTGGGAAACGATAAATGCTGAATCAAGCGAAATTTTTGGGGCTCGCGCTTTGGCACAATACCCAACGGGGACACCACTAAATCTTTTATTGGCGGATCAACAAAAGGCCCCGCCATACGACCCAACGAAACCTCTTTAAACAATTTTTCCGATACGACCTCGGCATGCAAGTAGGCCGACTTAAGATTCCTCCACGTAAACGGGACCTCATAAGGAGGCGGAGGAATAATAAAACCAACACAAAACCCTTCGAAAATTAACTTGGCCGCCGCCCTATCCGGATACTCATTTAGATAAGGGGCCATCCTTTCCACCCTCACCGGTGACAACCCCTTGACTAGCCGAGGAGGGCTGGTTCCCTGACCTCTTCTTCCGCATACATTTCGCAGCCCCGTGGGATGCACCGTTACACTCTGAACACACGTGCTTGAAATTGCACGTGGCCCCGAACTTACACTGGCCATCGTTGAATTGCCAGCAGAATCCCAACTTTGCCCCTGCACCTGGCCCGGCCTGACTGGACTGGCCTCCCTGGCAAGGACTGCCTAACCGGAGCCGTAACCCTTAACCAAAGAGCAATATCCTTCTGGTCCCACCGAATCGCCGGCCGAACCGCTTTTCGCTGACGGAATTGCTTGTCGTATCTTAGCCACGCCTGCCCCCCGTACGCCCTATGGGCCTCCCCAATGGCATCAAAATAGCAAAACAACGCCGAACAATTTTCCGGCGCCTTTTCCCCTATCACACTGGCTAATATGGCAAACGCCTGCGACCAGTTGACGAACGTCTGCGGGATAAGCCTATACCGCCGACGTTCCTCCTCATCCTTCTTACTCTCGTCCCGCTTGCTCTTATCCAAATTGAATTTAGCAAGCGGCAGGAGAGAAAAAATCTCGACATATTCGTCCTTCCAGATACGCTCACGCACCTCCTGCTTTAAATGCGTCCCCAACGGACCTTCAAAGCAAACGTACACCTCCCCATGAGCGCGATCATCAATACGCACACTATCGCCATCTTTTTGGGCCTCAGTCTGTACTGACACCGCGACCGCCTCCTTAGCCGCCATCCCAGAACGCGCCTGTAACGATCCAACTTCCCGGGGACCCTCCCAAACTACCGCCGGGGACACCTCCGTAACTACTGGAGCCGCCGCCCTATCTAGACGTCCGACCAGCTCCCACAAGCAACCCACTAAATCCGCTAGACCCGCACCGTCGCGCCCGACCGCGCCGCTACCGGCAGCCAATGCTACGCTTACCGCCCCCCCACCGACACCCGACATAAAAATCGCTGGATATGGCAAAGACGGAGTTATACACTCACCGGGCTGCCCAGGCGCTGTGTTCCCGTCAGCCGGACCATCCTGACCTCGCCTATAAACGTCCAGTTCGCCTTCTTCCAGATCCTCTCTCGCAGACGACTGGCCATCCCACCGACATCTCCTACACGGGGACGACGACGCGCTGGCAGATGGGCCGGCAACCTGCCGCCCGACCGCTGGGACCCAGACTTCCGACCGGACCTGTTGTCTCGTCGTCGCTGCAGCTCTAGGCGTCCGTCTTGACGATCTCGATGAAGCCTGCCCCCTGGCCGGAATATCACCAGGTGGGGCGGCCGTAGATAGTCCTCCAACTCTTGCATCCGATGGGGGAGGGGTGACAGGGAGCCCGGCCTGCGACTCCCTGTTTATCGCCGGACCTCGTCGCGGCTGGGGATTCCTGCCAGGACGCAGGGCCTGGGAAGAGGCGGCCCTCCCAGCTGCCTGGCCTGCAGCGTCCTTTGTAGGGCTCCCCCTTTGACGCCGTGTCCGCGGGACCACCTCAGGGCTGAGGCGTTCTGGAGGGCGGGACCGCCAGGAGCGACGGGGAGACCCGGCCTGAGCCACCGTCGCCCCTGGAAACGCTCTCTTCCTCCTCTGAGCAGGAGCGGGTGTTGCCGACTCCCCCCCCCGCCGCCATATTACTAATAGGGAGGGGGCCGGGGGAGGGGAGCCTGTCCCCATGTGCAACAGACCTCGGGTGCCGGGCCTGACGTGGCGATGCTTCGGCCTCCGGGATCCTGGTAAGTGCCGCCACCGTCTCCTCCAACCAGCCGGGACCGTGGTGAACAGCTGCAGCATGCAGCCACTCGAGTATGTCGGCATCCGACATTACAGGGCACAGAGCGGAACAACGCAGGGAGCTTAATAATTTTTGTGTTACTCCTCCCGCTGCTTCCGGCTCAATGCCGAAAGCAGCGGGAAGACCAGTAACGGCCTCTAACTCCTCCCTGCCTCCCATCCACCTCCCCCTACCTCTCCCTCACAGTTAACTCTTTCCCTACTAGGTCCCGTCATGGAGGCTTCCCTCTGAAGCCCTGCAGGCTGCGTCCAGCCTCTTCTGTCTCATCGTTCCACCGCCTCTGGCAGAGCTACCTCTGCAATAGGCAGCGGCAGCAGCAGCAGCAGCCAATTCAGTTTGGAAAATATGATGACAACATTTTTACATCCAATACCCCGACCTGACACACATCATAGTCAGCAAAGGGATGTTCACCATCACCAGCACCTAAACAACCAGGTTCACTCATACCTAGACTGTGCCCTTTCTCCGTCAGAAATCCTGATCCCAGACCCCATGGACTTCTGTGTCAGCAGATTGGATCATTGGCAAGAACTGGCCCAGTTTGCCATGGGTGTACTGTCTTGCCCACCCTCCAGTGTAGTGTCAGAGAGGGTATTCAGCGCGGCAGGGGGCTTCGTCCCCCCTAAGCGAACAAGATTGTCCGCCAACAGCTTGGAAAATCTCACATTTCTGAAAATGAATCAAGCGTGGATCGGTGAGGATTTTAAAAATCCTGTGCCTGATGCCACTGATTAGATCTGACACTGCCGCCTGCTACTACGGGATTCTGTCCTGTCCACTCTTTTTTTAATGTGCCGCTGTTGGTGCTGCTACTACTTCTACCACCAATCCACCTCAAATGCCGTCTGCTACAAGCAGGCCTGCCCCACCACAGGGCTTTGTCCTGTGACTGTCCAGTGTCTTTTAATGTGCTGCTACTACTACCACCACCCTTGCTGTCCGTTGGCTACCTCTACTACCACCAATACACCTCCACTGCCGTTTGCTACAAGCAGGCCTGCCCCACCACAGAAGAAATACAGGAGGAAAAAACGGGATACACGGCGCTGCTTAAGGTAAATGATTTAATAACGATAATTGCTACGCGTTTCGATACCGGACCGGCATCTTCATCAGGCATATCAAGGGGATAGTACAAAAAGACACATATATATACACAAATGTACAAAATTGAAAGCAAGTTCATTGGGCCAGTTCAGACCAGCCTCCTGGCCAGAAAAACCGCCAAAAACAGCAGGTCAAAGTTCAGCAATGTCAAAAAATAAAAAACATAATAAACTGTAAAAATGGGGTGAATAAAGTCACAAATGGGTTGCTAACAGATAATAATTGATATTAAAGGCCACATTTAATACAGTTAATAAATAAACATAATGATCCGTTCAGTCAAAGAACCACAGGGAATTGCGGCACTCAATACAAACGTTATGTTGTTCATACAAGTGTTTTATATGTAGTATGTGGAAGGGATAGATGATGTGGAGTTGTCAAGGGGATGGTGAGAAAGTATGTTGTCAAAATAATGTACGAGATCTTAATACAGCGCATAGTAGCGCGTTGTCATGGTAACCTGTAAACACAGACATACCGGAATAGAAGGGAAACTATGTTGGAACGCATAGTGAAGCGCAAAGCGCGCAGGGGGGAAGTTTTACAAAAAGGCTAATGAGCCAGTCTTCGTTTTTAATCAGTCATAAATGGCAAAATAGAAGCAGCAGGGTATGTGTTTATTATAAGTGTAACAAAACTACTATAAAGACTATGTCAAATAGTAAGGTATTGTAAATAAAGTGGTCATGACGAACACTAACAGCTACAGTGGCCGAACAGGTTCAATGCAGGGAAATATACCATGAGTCAAATGGGCAGCTTGCAGGAGCATATCGCATAATTATATCATAATTAAAGCTATTAGACAAAAATGCAATTGTATATGCAGTATAAATCTATAAAAAATAAAAATTATATAATACAAATAACACTTAGTTGTGAGGATATATGTATACCCTCAGCATCGGACAGATCTGGAAATATTAGTAAATATAAATAACTAGATGTAGACATTAAAATATAATATATCAATGAAATTGAAATTAGTGCATAAACATTAATAAAATTAGATTAGTATAGACATTAAAATGCAACGTATCAATAAAATTAATAAATAAAATTAATACATTATAATAAATGAAATTAAATTAAATGGTTGAAACTGTAATGAGGAGTATTGACATTAGTCCAACGCGGACTCTGCAATGTCATTAAGGCCATTGGGGTATAAGGTCACCAGTTTATATATCCAAAAATTTTCTCTTTGCTTTAATCTAATAAATCTATTAGATATATCAAGGGGTATTTTTTCAATGGGAGTCACAGTGATAGAGTCAAAATTGCACTTATGTTCAGTAGCACAGTGACGGGACACGCTATGTTTTTCAAACCCTGTCCTAACATTGAATCTATGTTTGTTAACCCTACATCTAAGGGTTTGGGTGGTACGACCCACATATTGTCGATCGCACGTGCATTGTAACAGGTAGATGACGTAGTCACTACCACAGTTGAGAAAACTTTTTATCGGAAAACTTTCATTCGTAATCATGGAAGTGAAGTGCGTTTTTTTATTTGCAATATTTAGACAACAAAGACATCTAGATTTGCCACAACGATACGACCCATTAATAATTAATGATGTTTTTGGAGGGTCTTGAGTAATTTTATGCAGTTTGCTCGGCGCTATCATATTTCTTAGCGTTTTTGCCCTTCTATATGTGATCTTAGGCCTGATGGGAAGGATACTTTTCATGAATTGGTCATTTTTTAGAATGTGCCAATGCTTCAGAAGTATAGCATTAATTAGTTTGCTCCCTTTATTAAAAGTAGTGATAAAATTACAGTTAAAATCGCTCGGTTTCACAGCAGCTTGCGCTTTGGGGTTCATACACTCAGATTGCGTTAACGCCTTTGCTCTAGACTCTGCTCCCTTAATCAAACTAGTTGGAAAGTTTTTTTGTTTAAATCTTTTTTTTTAAATATTACATTCAATGGAGAAATCTTTATCGCTAGTACAATTTTTTCTTATTCGTTTGAATTGGCCAAAAGGTACATTCTTAAGCCATGGACGATAATGTGCACTTTTAAAATTTAGATAGCTGTTAACGTCAACTCCTTTAAAATGTGTCTTGGTACTTAAAAAGCGGCCATTTTTTTCAATTGTTAAGTCTAAAAAGTCTATTCGTTCAACGTATGATGTATGCGTGAATGAAATACCAAAATTGTTGTTATTAAGGTGGCTAACCCAATCAAAAATTACAGTTGCATCTCCTTTAATGATGAAAAAAAGGTCATCTATATAGCGTTTGTAAAAAATAATATTATCCTTAACCCCTTAATGACCGGGCATGTTTGTACCTTAATGACCAAGCCAGATTTGTTAAATCTGGTATGTGTGACTTTATCAGAGAATAACTCTGTGAAAGTTTTGAATATCCAAGTAATTCTGACATTGTTTTTTCGTCACATGTTGTACTTTATTTTAGTGGTAAAAGTAGACTGATGCGATTTGCGGAAATTAATTAAAAAATAGAAAAATGGAAGAAATTTTGTACAAATTACCATTTTCCCCTATTTTTAACTGCAATATGTCACATATGTACACACATACTGTACAATTGTTTTAATTCAATATATATTTCTATCTCTTTACTCCATTTTGGCAGCACTTTTGAAAAAATAAAATAAATTTTCAGCAATTTAGAGGACTTACAAATTGAATAATAATTTTATAAATTTTGAAGTACATTTTGTTTTCCTGCACCAAGCCAGGTTTTCAGAGGCTCATAGGTGTCAGAATGGTGGAAACCCCAACAAATGACCCCATTTAGAAAACTAGACCCCTTAAGGTATTTACCTAAGGGTATAGTAAGTATTTTGACCCCACAGTTTTTTGCTAAATTGAATACATAGCAGGTGAAAAAAAAATAATTTCACTTTTTTTCATAAAAGTATCAGTTTGAAGACCAATTTCTTTGTAAAGCGACCATGAGAATGAAGAAACACACCACAAAATCTATCACCCTGTTTCTTCTGTTTTCAAAAATACCAACATTGTGGCCAGAATGCGCTGCCTGGACACACGGCAGGACCCAAAAGGAAGGGAGCACCCGGAGGCTTTCAGGACTCATATTTTGCTTGAAAATGTTTTAGGCCCCACTGTACATTTGGAGAGGCTTTGAGCTGCCAGAACGATAGAAACTCCCCATAAACGACCCCATTTAGAAAACTAGACCCCATAAGGTATTTATTTAGGGGTATAGTAATTATTTTGACCCCACAGTTCTTTGCTAAATTTAATGCATATCAGGTGAAAAAAAAAATAATTTCACTTTTTTCATAAAAGTATTTGTTTGAAGACCGATTTCTTTGTAAAGCGACCATGAAAATGAAGAAACACACCCAAAAATCTATCACCCTCTTTCTCCTGTTTTCAAAAATACCCACATTGTGGCCCTAATGCGTTGTTTGGACACAGGGCAGGGCCCCAAAGGAAGGGAACACCCGGAGGCTTTCAGGACTCATATTTTGCTTGAAAATGTTTTAGGCCCCAATGTACATTTGGAGAAGCTTTGAGCTGCCAGAATGATAGAAACTCCCCATAAACGACCCCATTTCGAAAACTAGACCCCTTAAGGTATTTATCTAGGGGTATAGTTAGCATTTTGACCACACAGGTTTTTCACTAAATATATTGAAATTAGTCTGTAAGAATTAAAATGTACTTTTTTTCTGAAACAACATAGAAATTTTTATTATTTACAAGGAATAACGAAGAAAATGCACCCCAACATTTGTAAAGCAATGTCTCCCGATTACGACAATACCCCATATGTGGTAATAAACTGCTGTTTGGACCCACAGCAGGGCTCAGAAGGGAAGGAGCGCCATTTGGATTTATGATTTTGCTGGAATGGTTTTCGGTGCCATTTCGCATTTGCAATGCACTGGAGGGAACAAAACAGTGGAAACCCACCAAAAGTGACCCCATTTTGGAAAAACCTTCAAGGAATTTTTCTAGGGGTATAGTGAGCATTTAGACCCCACGGGTCTTTTGCAGAGTTTATTAGAATTAGGGCGCGAAAATTAATATCAACATTTTTTCCACTAAAATGTTGCATTTTCTCATTTTCACAAGGGATAAAGGAGGAAAAAAACAACCATTTTTTTATAAAGCAATTTCTCCCGAGTACGGAAATACCCAACATGTTGTCATACGTTTTTTCATTAGAAATGAATTAACCCTTTCAGGACTGATCCATTTTTTGCTTTCATATTTTAGATTTTCACTCCCCGCTTTCCAAGAGCCACTTTTTTTTATTTTTCCATCAATAGA
Source organism: Rhinoderma darwinii (assembly GCF_050947455.1). NCBI lineage: Eukaryota > Metazoa > Chordata > Amphibia > Anura > Rhinodermatidae > Rhinoderma > Rhinoderma darwinii. The sequence goes on from NW_027461962.1 coordinate 4,047,219, forward strand.
GTGGTGTGAAGGCTTATTTGTTGCGGGACAATCTGTAGTTTTCATTGGTACCATTTTGGGGTACATGCGATTTTTTTTTTTTGATCACTTTTTATTCAATTTTTTTGCAATCCTGAGCAAAAAACAGGAATTCTGACACCGTTTTTTAGTTTTGTTTTTTTGCGGCGCTCACCGTACGCAATAAATGACATTTTTACTTTATTCTGCGGGTTGGTACGGTTACGGCGATAACATATGTATATAGGTTTGGTCCTTTTTTTTAGCGTTTGCGCAATAAAATGACTTATTTATAAAAAAAAATAATTCTGTGTCACCATATTCTGAGAGCCATAATTTTTTTAGTCAAAAAAGCTGTGTAAGGGCTTGTTTTTTGCGGGACGGATAGAAGTTTTTATTGGTACTATTTTCGGGTACATGCTACTTTTTGATCACTTTTTATTCTTTATTTAGGGAGCGGTGGTGACCCAAAAAATTGCGATTCTGTCGTAGTTTTTTATTGATTTTGTTTGGGGTGTTCATCGTGCGGGAAAAATAACATTATAGTTTTATAGTTGGGGTCGTTACGAACGCGGTGATACCAGATATGTGTACTTTTTTAACGTGTTAATTTTTTTTCTATAATAAAAGTCTTATTATAGGAAAAAAAGCATTTATTGTTTATAGAACTTATAACTTTTATTTTTACACTTTTTTTAAAACATTTTTATTACTTTTTTTTTACTTTTTTAACTTGTCCCACTAGGGGACACTTAGTCTTGCAGCTTTGATCGCTGCTAGAGTACATTACACTACACACGTAGTGTGATGTACTCTAACTGTCATTGTGACGTGACTGTCACACTGACAGGAAGCAGAGGAGGAACGGCCGGAGGCTGTTCCTCCGAGGCTTCCGTGCATGGCAACCCGGAGGTCATTATCTGACCTCCGATTGCCCTGACAAGCATCGGTAGCCCCCACGATCACTTAGTGGGGGCTGCTGATGTGCTTCAAACCACTTAAATGCGGCGACGGCAATCCGTCGCCGCACTTAAGGGGTTAACTGCCGAAATCAGCGGCGATGGTCCGCTGTCCGGCAAGACTGATGTCTCAGCTGTCGGGGACAACTGTCAGCGCGGGTCTGTCACTCTGTGTTTACACAGAGTGACAGTTTGAAATGCGGACGAAAATGAACGTCATGGTGCGGGAACTAGCAGCCGACCATGACGTTCATTTTCGTCCTTGGTCGTTAAGGGGTTAAAATTATGGTCACCGTATATATAAAAGTCTTCAAAGGCCCCCATGCACAGGTTAGCGTACGACAGGGCAAATCTTGACCCCATCGCACAGCCCTTTACCTGTCTATAAAATTTGCCCTCAAAAGTAAACACATTGCGTTTAAGTATAAAATCAATACAGTCCATCAGAAAATTGATCTGATTATTCGGGAAAAGAGGGTTAGAGGTTAAATAGATTAAAAATGCTTGCATGCCAAGATCATGTGGGATATTCGTATAAAGTGATGTCACATCTACAGTTAAAAACCATAGATCCGTAAAATCGTGGGCGGTTTGTAATTTGTACAGTTCTCTAATTAGATGGGTAGAATCTACCACCACAGGGCTTTGTCCTGTGAATGTCCAGTCTCTTTTAATGTGCTGCTACTACTACTACCACCACCCTTGCTGTTAGTTGGCTACCTCTACTACCACCAATACACCTCCACTGCCGTCTGCTACAAGCAGGCCTGAGGCCAGCCCCACCACAGGGCTTTGTCCTGTGACTGTCCAGTCTGTTTTAATGTGCTGCAACTACTACTACTACCACCACCCTTGCTGTCCGTTGGCTACCTCTACTACCACCAATACACCTCCACTGCCGTCTGCTACAAGCAGGCCTGAGGCCAGCCCCACCACAGGGCTTTGTCCTGTGACTGTCCAGTCTGTTTTAATGTGCTGCAACTACTACTACTACCACCACCCTTGCTGTCCGTTGGCTACCTCTACTACCACCAATACACCTCCACTGCCGTCTGCTACAAGCAGGCCTGAGGCCTGCTCCACCACAGGGCTTTGTCCTGTGACTGTCCAGTGTCTTTTAATGTGCTGCTACTACTACCACCACCCTTGCTGTCCGTTGGCTACCTCTACTACCACCAATACACCTCCACTGCCGTCTGCTACAAGCAGGCCTGCCCCACCACAGGGCTTTGTCCAGTGACTGTCCAGTGTCTTTTAATGAGCTGCTACTACTACTACCACCACCCGTGCTGTCCGGTGGCTACCTCTACTACCACCAATACACCTCCACTGCCGTCTGCTACAAGCAGGCCTGGAGGGCTTGTGAAAAGCCATTGCTTGTTGCTTTTACATCCATGTATGGATGAACCCCGGCAGGCATCTGCCAATAAAAAGGGTAAATTTTTGGAGAGCTTGTGAAAAGCCATTGCTTGTTGCTTTTACATCCATGTATGGATGAACCCCGGCAGGCATCTGCCAATAAAAAGGGTAAGTTTTTGGAGGGCTTGTCAAAAGCCATTGCTTGTTGCTTTTACATCCATGTATGGATGAACCCCGGCAGGCATCTGCCAATAAAAAGGGTAAGTTTTTGGAGGGCTTGTCAAAAGCCATTGCTTGTTGCTTTTACATCCATGTATGGATGAACCCCGGCAGGCATCTGCCAATAAAAAGAGTACATTTTTGGAGGGCTTGTGAAAAGCCATTGCTTGTTGCTTTTACATCCATGTATGGATGAACCCCGGCAGGCATCTGCCAATAAAAAGAGTACATTTTTGGAGGGCTTGTGAAAAGCCATTGCTTGTTGCTTTTACATCCATGTATGGATGAACCCCAGCAGGCATCTGCCACCATAAAGGGTACATTTTTTGAGGGCTTGTCAAAAGCCATTGCTTCTTCTTTTACCACCTTATTTGTATGAACCCTGGCAGGCATCTGCCGCCAAAAATGGTTAATTTTTGTATCTTTTTTAACAATGCATTAAGCAAACAACATGCACAAGTGCAGTGGTTTCTGTTAGTTATCACCGTGTCCCATCCGTTTTCCTATAGCCATACATGTTGGCGTAATTTTGACACTAACTTTGCCTTAAAGGCAGCTCAAAAGTACTTGGATACACTCATGGGTGACCTAAGAGTGTTATACAGGGCTTCTAGGGCTTTTAAACAGTATTATACGCGGTTTTTAGGGGCTTTCTTGAATTACAGGTTCGGTCAGAACTAGTTCGGTCCGAATCAAACTTTTTCATGAAATTCGGCGAACCAGCCGAACCAAACTTTTCATAAGTTCGCTCATCTCTACTGGCTAGTGCCAGGAGAAAGGAGGGGATTGAATGGTCATACCTCCTACACTGTGTGTCGCCATTTTTTGAGCTAACACACAGTGTAGTAGGTTTACATACAGTAGTAATCACACACTAAAACATGTACATACACAGACCTAACTTACCTGTTCCTGCCGCCGCCGCTCCCTCCGGTCCGTCCGCTCTGTCTGCTCCCTCCGCTCCAAGTGCTTGCTTCAGAACACAAGTCCGGAAGCCGCGACTGGAAGTAGTAATCTTACTGTCCGACCGCGGCTTCCGGTCCACAAGAAAATGGCGCCGGATGTCGCTCGGCCGAAGACCTTCAATTTGGACTGTGTGGGAGTGGCGCATGCGCCGTTCCCACACAGACGGCGTACAGCATAGTGGATGGAACGGGTCCCGTTCGCATTCACTATGGGGCTGTATGTGCCGTATTCCATGTCTGTATGTGTCGTTAATCGACACATACAGAGATGGAAAAAAAAATCGCAGCCCCCATAGACAAGAAAAAGTTAAAAAATAAAAAAAAGTAAAACACAAACACACAAATAAATAAAACATTTTTTAATAAAACACTAAAAGCAAATTGATATAAAAACATTTTTTTTGCGACACTCGTCCTTTAACCCCTTAAGGACGCAGCCTAGTTTGGGCCTTAAGGCTCAGAGCCCATTTTTTAAATCTGACATATTTCACTTTATGTGGTAATAACGTCGGAATGCTTAAACCTATCCAAGCGATTCCGAGATTGTTTTCTCGTGACACATTGGGCTTCATGTTCGTGGTAAAATTTGGTCGATATATTCAGTCTTTATTTGAGAAAAATTGCAAAATTTAGAGAAAATTTAGAAAAAATAGCATTTTTCAGAATTTAAATGCATCTGCTTGAAAAACAGACCATTATACCACCCACAATAGTCACTAGTTCACATTTCCCATATGTCTACTTTAGATTCGCATCATTTTTTGAACATTCTTTTATTTTTCTTGGACGTTACAAGGCTTAGAACATAAACAGCAATTTCTCATATTTTTAAGAAAATTTCAAAAGCCTTTTTTTTAAGGTACCTGTTCAGTTCTGAAGTGGCTTTGAGGGGCCTATGTATTAGAAACCCCCATAAAGCACCCCATTTTAAAAACTAGACCCCTCAAAGTATTCAAAACAGCATTTAGAAAGTTTTTTAACCCTTCAGGCATTTCACAGGAATTAAAGCAAAGTGGAGGTGAAATTTGCAAATTTCGTTTTTATTTCTGAATTTCAATTTTATTCTATTTTTTTTCTGGAACAAAGAAGGTTTTACCAGAGAAACACTACTAAATATGTATTGTCCAGATTCTGCAGTTTTTAGAAATGTCCCACATGTGGCCCTACTGCGCTCGTGGACTAAAACACAAGCCCCAGAAGCAAAGAAGCACCTAGTGCATTTTGGTGGTGCTTTTTTATTAGCATATATTTTAGGCAGCATGCCAGGTTTGGAGAGGTGTTGAGGTGTCAAAACAGTAGGAATCCCCCAAAACTGACCCCATTTTGGAAACTGCACCCCTCAAGGAATTAATTTATGGTTATTGTTACCATTTTGACCCCGTAGTTTTTTCACAGCGCGTATTTGAATTGGGCTGTGAAATTAAAAGAATGACAATTTTTCCAATAAGATGTCATTTTTGATCAGAATTTCTTATTTTCACAGGGAACAAAATGCCCCATTTTGTTGCCCAATTTGTCCTGAGTGCGGCAATACCCCATTTGTGGTGATAAACTGCTGTTTGGGCCCATGGGAGGCCTCAGAAGGAAAGGAGCGCTATGTGTTTGTTGGAGTCCAGATTTTGCTGGATTGGTTTTCGGGTGCCATGTCGCATTTGCAGAGCCTCAGAGGTATCAAAGCAATGGAAACCCACCAAAAGTGACCCCATTTTGGAAACAAAACCCCTCAAGGAATTTATTTATGGGTGTTGTGACCATTTAGACCCCACAGTTTTTTCACAGAACTTATTTGAATTGGGCTGTGAATTTAAAAAAAAAACTTTTTTCCAATAAGATGTAGTTTTGGCTCAAAATGTCTTATTTTCACAACGAATAAAATACCCCATTTTGTTGCCAAATTTGTCCTGAGTGCAGCAATACCCTATTTGTGGCCATAAACTGCCGTTTGGGCCCATGGGAGGTATTAGAAGGAAAGGAGCGCTATGTGTTCTTTGGAGCACAGATTTAGCTGGATTGGTTTTCGGGTGCCATGTCGCATTTGCAGAGCCCCAAAGGTATCAAAGCAATGGAAACCCACCAGAAGTGACCCCATTTTGGAAACTACACCCCTCAAGGAATTCATTTATGGGTGTTGTGACCATTTAGACTCCACAGTTTTTTCACAGAATTTATTTGAATTGGGCTGTGAATTCAAGAAAATGTAATTTTTTCCAATAAGAGGTAGTTTTGGCTCAAAATTTCTTATTTTCACAAGGAATAAAATACCGCATTTTGTTGCCCAATTTGTCCTGAGTGCCGCAATACCCTATTTGTGGTGATAAACTGCCGTTTGGGCCCATGGGAGGGCTCAGAAGGAAAGGACCACCATGTGGCCTACTGGGAATTTTCTGGTGCTAAGTCGTGTGTGCAGAAGCCCCTGAGGTATCAGTACAGTTGAAACCCCCGAGAAGTGACCCCGTTTTAAAAACGACACCCCTTAAGGAATTCATCTAGAGGTGTAGTGAGCATTTTGACCCCACAGGTATTGTGTAAAAGATAATGTGCAGCAGTTGGTGCAGAGTGAAATTTGCAATTTTCTATACATATATGCCAATTCAGTGTCCGATATATTGTGCCCAGCATGCGCCACCGGAGATATACACCTCATAAACTGTAATGTTGGCTCTCCCGGGTACGGCAATACCCTACATGTGGCTGTTATCAGCTGCCTGGGCACGCAGCAGGGCTCAGAGGGGAAAGATGAGGAGGGGTAAGCTGTGCGAAGTGGATCAGAGCGAGTAAAACTGGGGTAAATTAAAAATAAAGGGATGGATGATAAATTTGAAAACACTCTTTCATACAGAGCTCTGGTTTTTCGGGACAGGTGTCACATTGATATATTGTGTCCTTCCTTATCCCCCTCTTATAGCAGACTCTGCACCTCTTTTGACTTTTTCCCTTCTTGCCAGTTTGGGGAACTTCTCCTAAAAAGTGTTGCCCTGGTACGATGCCTGTGGCCCCGCTTCCAGAAGTACTGTAAGGCTTCAGGACTTGATCTGACAAGTCCACCCGTCCCATGTACCTATTGTAGTCCAGGATGCAGTCTGGTTTGGGGGTCCCTGTACTGGTACCTTGTACTGGTACATGGGTACTGGTGTGGCATCTCCCTTGTCTTGTACTTGACACACAATATGTTGCTGCTAGATTGTGCCCTGCTCTCACCCCTTCTGAGTGTTTGCCCAAGCAGAGTCGTAGGGAGGCCTCTCAGGTTTCTTCTAGCAGTGCCGCATGCCGCAGGACTTCTGGAAGCGAGGCAGTTGAAGAGTGGGACGCTGGTATAAAAATTATCCAGGTAGAGGTGGTAACCCTGGTCCAGCAGTGGGTGCAACAAATCCCACACAATTTTTGTATTAACTCCCAGTAAGGGGGGGGGGGCATTCTGGGGGCTGAGAACTGGTGTCCTTCCCTTCATATATCCTAAATTTGTAGGTATACCCTGATGCACTCTCGCAGCTTATACATCTTCACGCCATACCTTGCCCTCTTACCCGGCAGGTACTCGCGGAATTGAAGCCTCCCTTTCAAATGTACCAGGGATTCATCTATAGAAATACACTTCTCGGGGTGTATGCTGGGGAAAACCGGGCACTGGAACGGTCTAATAGGGGTCTCCGTTTATACAAACGGTCAAAACTGGGGTCATCTCGGGGTGGGCACGGCTCATTATGAGTATAATGTAAGAAGCGAAGTATTGCCTCATTTTTATTTTATTTTTTAGTTTCCAGCTCAGTTCTGAAGTTGCTTTGAGGGGCCCATATATTAGACACCCTTATCAAACACCCCATTTCAGAAACTAGACCCCTCAAAGTATTCACAACAGCATTAAAAAAGTTTATTAACCCTTTAGGCGTTTCACAGGAATTTAGAGCAAAGTAGAGGTGACATTTAATTAATTTAATTTAATTTATTAGGCACCATGTCTGGTTTGAAGAGGTCTTGTGGTGCTAAAACAGTGGAAACCCCCCAAAAGTGACCCCTTTTTGGAAACTAGACCCCTTGAGGAATCCATTGTAGTTTTCATGGGGTGCATGCGGCTTTTTGATCAGTTTTTATTCTATTTTTAGGTGGCGTGGTGACTAAAAAAACAGCAATTTTACTATTGTTTTTTATTCAATTTTTATTACAGCGTTCACCGTGCGCTATAAATGACATATTCACTTTATTCTGCGGGGCGATACGATTACGGCGATACCAGATGTTTATAGTTTTTTTTTATGTCTTATGGCGTTTGCACAATAAAATACGTTTTGTAAAAAATCATTTACTTTTTGTGTTACCTTATTCTAAGAGCCATAACTGTTTTATTTTTCCATCAGGAAAGTCGTGCGAGGACTTATTTTTTGCGTAACGAACTGTAGTTTCAATCAGTACCATTTTTAGGTACATGCGACTTTTTGATCTCTTTTTATTCCATTTTTTGCGAGGTGAAGTGACCAAACAATTGTGATTGTGGTACGGTTTATTATTATTTTCTCTTACGGCGTTCACCGCGCGGGATAAATAACGACATCGTTTTGTAGTTCAGCCCGTTACGGACGCAGCGATACCAATTATGTATAGTTTATTTGTTTATTTATATATTTTTATTAATAATAAAGAACTGATAAGGGAAAAAGGGGGACTTTTACTTTTATTACTTTTAAATCTTTTATTTTCTTATTTTTACACAACTTTTTTTTACTTTTTTACACTTTTTTTACTTTGTCCCACTAGGGGACATGAGGGCAGGAGGCTCTGATCGCTATTCTAATACACTGCACTACATGCGTAGTGCAGTGTATTAGAGCTGTCAGCTGTTCGCTGACAGCAAGCATAGTGGATCCTGATTTTGTCGGGACCCACTAGGCTTCCGTCGATGGCGTAGCCAGAGTCCATTGTTAGGATTCTGGTTGCCATAGTAGCCATCACGGCCCGCTATCGTGTAGCAGGCCGGCGATGGCAGTTTAACCCCTAAGAAGCCGCGATCGCTATTGAACGCGGCTTCTAAGGGGTTAATCGGCGGGGACCACCGCGATCGGTCCCTGCACACTAAGCTGTGATAGCCTGCTGTCGGAAACAGCAGGTATCACAGCTCAAACACGCGCCGGGATTAAATGGCGCCGTGTTTACTCAGGTCAGTAATAGTACTGACCTGAGCGCGAACGTTCTACTTAGCAGGACGTACTATTACTGACCTGAGCGCGAAGGGGTTAGGGACCAATGATGGGCAGATAAAATAAAGCAGCTGCAGCCTAGCATCCCCAGGGTGGGAAGGGCCACGTTTTTTGACCCTTCCCAGCCTCATAATACCAGCCTGCGGCCTAACCGTCGTTTCAGATGGTCAGGCACTGAATTGTACTCGACTCCTTCTGGTATCCCTGGCGGCAGTGGGAATTGGGGTAATAATAGGCGTTAGTGATAGCCTTGTTACTGGCTAATGCTAAGCCCCAGCCTTAGTAATTGAATGCTGTCAATCAGACAGCAGCCATTACTAAGGCCATAATAAAGTATTAAAAAAAACAGCCATAAGAATTTTTTTTTATTGAAATGAAAACTCCCCCATGCAACCCTCTTTCACAATTTTTTTTATTTTTTTTAAAAGTAGATCATTGAAGTAGTCCAATGAATCTACGACGTAGTCCAAACGGTCCAGCAGAATCTACCAAAAAAAAGTTAGCAGTATAACATTTTAAAAAACTTAAATTTGCCACAATTTGCCCTGATCCTCCTTTTGCTGCGTTGTTGATCTATGATACTAAAGTAACACAGTAAGTCGAATTCTTAAAATCTTTTCTATACCTCAAACAGCACTTTAGCAAATAAACAACAAATGTTTTCCTATTTAACCCCTTAATGACCGGGCCATTTTGCACGTTAATGACAAAGGATTATTTTTTGCTTTTTCATGGTTGCATTCCAAGAGTCGTAACTGTTTTTGTATTCCGTCTATATAGCCGTATAAGGGCTTGTTTTTTGCGGGACGAGTTGTATTTTGTAATTGTACCATTTTTAGATGCTTATAATATATCGATTAACTTTTATTAACTTTATTTTAGGAGAGAATTGAAAATAAGCAGCTATTCCAGCATTGATTTTCACGTTACAAATTTACGCCGTTTACTATGCAGTGTAAATAACATGTTCACTTTATTCTATGGGTTGGCACGATTACGGGGATACCAAATATGTAAGGGTTTTATATGTTTTCCTACGTTTACACAATAAAAAGCCTTTTAGAAAAAAATTACTTGTTTTTGCATCACCGCATTCCAAGAACCGTAACGTTTTTATTTTTCCGTCAATGTGGCCGTATGGGGGCTTGATTTTTGCGGGCCAATGTGTAGTTTTCATTAGTACTATTTTGGGGTACATAGGACTTATAGATTAATTTTTATTTATTTTTTTATGGGGGAATGGGAGAAAAGAGAGAATTTTGCCGTTGTTATTTGCGTTTTTTTTTGGACGCCGTTCATCCGGCGGTTTAATTAATGTGTTCATTTTATTTTTCAAGTCGTTATGATTGCGGGGATACCATATATGTGTATGTGTGATTTGTTTTGACACTTTTACTAAATAAAACCACTTTTGGGGTTTTATTTGATTTTCACTGTAAGGGCAGATTCACACGAACGTTGCGTTTTTGCGCACGCAAACAACGCGGCGTTTTGCGAGCGCAAAAACCATTTGACAGCTGCGTGTGTCATGCGTGTCTGATGCGCGGCTGCGTGATTTTCGCGCAGCCGGCATCATAGAGATGAGGCTTGTCGATGCCCGTCACTGTCCAAGGTGCTGAAAGAGCTAAATCTTTCAGCACCCTCGACAGTGAATGCCGAACACAACAGCGAAAAACATGTAAAAAAAAAGATAAAGTTCCTACTTACCGAGAACTTCCCGGCCGTTGCCTTGGTGACGCGTCCTTGGTGACGCGTCCATGGTGACGCGCCTCTCTTGACATCGGGCCCCACCTCCCTGGATGACGCGGCAGTCCAAGTGACCGCTGCAGCCTGTGATTGGCTGCAGCCTGTGCTTGGCCTGTGATTGGCTGGAGCTGTCACTTGAACTGAAGTGTCATCCCGGGAGGTCGGACTGCAGGAAGGAGACAGGAGTAATCGGTAAGTTAGAACTTCGTTTTTTTTTACAGGCTCATGTATTTTGGGATCACAAGTCACTGTCCATGGTGCTGAAACAGTTTAACTCTTTCAGCACCATGCACAATGAATGTCTCCCGACGTCGCGGACCGGAAATTTTTTGGCCGCGTTCGGCCAAAACGAGTTTGGCCGAACCCGGTGAAGTTAGCTTCGGTTGTCGGGGTTCGCTCCTCGCAAAGACACTCCGTTTGGATGCTTGGAAACAGAAAAGCACGTGGTGCTTTTCTGTTTCCATTCATCCTTTTGACAGCTGTTGCGCAAACACGCAGTTCGCACGGAAGTGCTTCCGTGCGACATGCGTGGTTTTCACGCACCCATTGACTTCAATGGGTGCGTGATGCGTGAAATACGCAGAGTTATTGAACCTGTCGCGTATTTTGCGCAGCGAACAAACGCTGCGCAAAATACACGGACTGTGTGTACTGCCCCATAGACTTCTATAGGGCATTGCGTGCCGCGCGAAAACCACGCGCCCTACACGCTGCCAAATCACGCTCGTGTGAATCCCCCCTAATTATTTTTTTTTTTTTTCACCAACTTTATACTGATTTACATTTTTTTTTTGTACCACCAGGGGACTTCCCTATACGATCTGCTGATCGCATATATAATGCTTTGGTATACTTAGTACACCAAAGCATTATTGCCTGTCAGTGTAAAACTGACAGGCAATCTGTTAGGTCATGCCTCCAACATCGCCTAACAGGCAGATGCTGAAGGCAGACCTGGGGGTCTTTGTTAGACCCCCCGCTGCCATGGAAACCCGACGGCGACCCGCGATTTGTTTGCGGGGGCGCCGATGGGATGACAGAGGGAGCTCCCTCCCTCTGTCAAACACATTAGATGCCGCTGTCACTATTGACAGCAGCATTTAATGGGTTAAGCTGCCGGAATCCGAGCGCGCTTCGATTCCGGCAGATGCAGCAGGAGCCAGGCTGTGTATAACAGCCGTGCTCCTGCCGCTGATCGCGTGGGTACAGTCTCAGTACCCGCGCCATCACAGGACGGATATATCCGTCCTCCTGCGCGAACTAGCAGCTGCAGAGGACGGATATATCCGTCCTTCGGCGTTAAGAGGTTAAAAAAATTAAATGCTGCGTGTTTGTTGTGTAAAGCTAGTAATGAGAAAACTCTGATAAATGGGGGGGGGGGCGTCTTTTTATAGTTCGCCTCAGGCAGCAGAGGGGCTTGGTTCACCCCTGCTCATAGTTCTGGGTGGTCATGCACCAGGCTGATCAATTTCTCCACATCCATCTTGCTGGGAACTTTGGCACGCCCTGCCGTTGCTTGGCAACGGATCCGTCAAAAACTTACCCATAGGCTTCAATGGCCGTCTAAAGAGTTATTCCCAACTGGTGAGGCGCCCATTGGCCACAGATTCCAAATGGAAACTAGCAGACAGGGGGCAACGGCCTCCTGTTCACTAGTTCCAGCCTGGAATCTGCAGCCTGTGGCAGCCCCACTTCAGTGTGTGAACTACGGCATTAGGAATTTTCTCATTAGAAAGGAAATAAATTTCTTGTTTTCAATAATTTTCATTCAAGCATTGACTTCTCACTTCTGTTCAGAAACAGAACCATTATCAAGTCATTTAAGTTGTATTATAGTCAGTTCCGTCATTAATTCTGGCCTATTAGGCATCACCCGGCAGTAACAGGATCCCAGCATCATTATTCTTCATTGTTGTTCATACTTAGATGGCCAGTGGAATTATTAGACCTGACATTCCCCAATATAAAGATAAATGATATTAAGGTGTACCTTTTGTACCATTTGTGACCCGCTTAAAAACCTTTTAGGATATGAATCTCAGTGTAAAAAATTCAAGAATCTAGTCTACAATAAAAAACAATGAGTGCTCTATACTTTTTATTAGCTTCAGTCACTTGCAGGCTGCACACCCATTCATTTCAATATAAAACAGAGTAGACTTTTATTTTTTGATGTGTCATTACATCTGTATATTATATGTGGAGTTGTCATTATACACCGTCTCTATGATCTGATGACGGGCATATTCCCCAAACTGCACCACCATGCTGCCCATACACTGACTGTATAGTCTGTCTCGCCAGCTAAGTCCTTGGTCTCCGTCATCTAATGTTGACGGATAACTGGCATCGCTGGACTCCACCGGCCGGTGAGTCCGCCGCGCCTTGTTCACACTCCTCGATGTAGGCCTGAGGCTCGTTCGCAAGTCAGACTGCTAGCTCTGCCCCCTAGATGTTAATATTGATGTTCAGGTCTTGACAGCTGATATTGATGTCCACAACCATTGGATAGTACATGGGGAAGTGATCTACAACCTTGATGTCTCTGTCCTCAGCGGTTCATCCCTGATAAATGCATTTTATTTGTTGGCACTGCCGATGTAAAACCACTTGGTGGCCAGGATGGAGATGGCTCTTTCAGTGGCTTTTCTGATATTACATGAGAAGCCTTCGCAGTGCAGTGTGGCCAGAGCTAGGCTGAGACTATATAAGTCCAGGTCTTACATGACATCATGGTTGATGGCATCTTTAAGAAATTCAACATGTCTGACTACAGCCTCCTTGTCCTCTGAGTTGACCAGATAGCTTGGGATCTGGAGGTGCACGGTCTTCATCAATTTTGGGTGGTTATGAGCCAGACAGCTGTAGATGGATTTGAGGTCATTGATGTTTGGAGAGATTTCCGTCCGGAAAAATCCACGAATGTTGGCTCCTTTGATGTAGGAGAGGCAGCTCTGCAGAGATGAAGTACTGGCTGCTACTATCTCCTGGTTGTCACTATGTAATTTCAGGAGTAAAGTTGGTATACAGCTCCTGACTTTGTCTGTAAAATATCCAAATAGCGGAAGGCGGCAGCTCTCTGTCAGATCCCTTAACAGGTTTATGGCCGCAATCTGGACTTCTCCATCCGGATAGTCCATATGCTCCCGGGATATTTTAATGAATTGTCTACTGAGGACAGAAAGCTTCAGGTGTCTGATAATGGAGGACAGCGCCCTCAGTGCCGCCATGATGATCTTGATGCTGCTGGTTTTTGATAGTCTAAACTCCATGTGGGCAATGATCTTATTCTTGTAGCTCTCCACCAGTCTTGTAGCTCCGGTGGTGGCATTCCCCAGTGCCTCCATGGCGATGCTGCACAAGATGTTATCGTCCTCTTCTATGATCTTCAGCAGATGTTGGATTGCGCACTCTTGGTATTTCTGCTTTATAAGTCTTGGATGCTTCAAAGCCTCATTGAAGAACATAGCTGCTGTCATTTTGGCCTTTGGGTCCGCATTCTTCAGGGCATTGAGCAGAAACTGAAGGAAATCTTTTGTTATTTTCCTGCCAGATACCAGAGATGTCACAAGCATGTTCATCCCAATACGCTGCTTCTCTGTATCTTCCAGTTCCTTATTCTCCGCCGCAACTTGCTCCCTGTACTTTTCTAGGAGCTCGGCGTGAGGAAGGGTCTGTAACTCGTCATTGACTGGCTCTGTCGGCTGGTTCTCTGATGATTCGGGTACTGTAAAGAATTCCAGGGCAACTTTGGTGGAGTTTTGAAGCTCAGCATGGACATCAGGCAACCAGGTGGAAATGTTGGCCTTCATGTTGCTTATGGCCTTCATAAGTTGCACTTTGCAGCTGCCACCCTTCGCAATATATTCTTGGATGCTGCCGCATAAACGTCTTATAGCATAGCACAACGTCTCCTTAGATAGTTGGTCAGGAGCATTTTTGACCACTTGGCCCAGCACTGGCAGCATGTCCAAGATGTGTGGCTTGATGACTGTAGCACACAGAGATGTCACTTCTGTCAAAGTGTCGACAATGGCAGCATTGAAATCCTCATAAACGATGTTGTATCTCAGTTCCCCGACCACCGCTTCAAGATGGAGGATGCTCAGCCAGACAATAACCTTCTTAGTCATGGCGTAGGAATAGTATTGTCCCTTCATGTACTCCACCTTCAAGTGCTCACATAGCACATTGATTATATATTCCTTCAGGTAGTGTGCCGCGTCTCTTCTGTACTGAATGACTCTGATGAAGAAGCGGCACATGGCGGCGTTGTATTGAGATGGTAACAGGCTACTCAGAATGGCTTTCTGAAACACATCCGTATAAGTGAAGAGATCTTCAGCCACCTTCTCCTGGATGAAATAAGGGACACAGGCTCCTAAGACGTCTTCTTCCACCAAATTCCAGGTGTCCAAAGCATTTCTGAGCTCTTGATTTGTGTCCACACAGAATGTCTGATGTTTTCTATTCATGATCTTCATATCCACAAATCTGCTGAGGCGAGAAATCATCGTGTGGTTACTTGTTTCTAAATCATCTTCCAAAAAGAAAATAGATTCTAGACTTCTCTGTCCTCAATTATCAGCCCCCTCCCCAATAAACATGTGATAACTGCATGAAGAGCGCCCTCCCAAGGCAGAGACAGGACAGTGCAGCCAGAGGAGACAGCGGCACTCCTCTACACTGCGCCCTCTGGTGGTGTAAGAATTTAAAGGTTTCAGAAAATGAAAGCCACATATAAGGTTATATGTAATATTATATAGGGTATTTTATTTGGGTAAATCAAAGATTGAGGATCATGGGTATAGTTCCGTTTCTTAATGAAATGTGTCTCATCAGTTTGCAAGATTCCTATTGTTTACCCTGATTCTCACAATAATGACCCCGAGGTTCACAGGTATCTCTTACAGGTGCTAACCAGTAGTGTGAACCCAGTCTTACCCATGGACAAACTCAGGATGTCATAAATGCTAAAGGAGGTTGATAAGTGGCACCAGTATTCTATATCTGCATGTTACATGAGGGGGGAAGTTCTTTTTATCAGGAAGGTCACACTATTTGTCTCAAAGAGGGGCAGACAAGGGGGCATAAAAGACCCAAGCATGACATGAGGGGATCCACTTGGGAGGCCACTTGAGGAGGGACATACTGGAAAGGAGACTTCCTGGAGTGTGGGGAGACCATGGATGGTAACTATAACCTGTCATGTAATTGTTGATGATAAGGAAAAAGTGTCTCTGTAAAGTTCCTTGTTTATGGCTGTCGCTATGTACAAATCTCCATAGAAGTCTCAGAATAACTAACAGTCATTTCACTCTTTATACAATATACATTTTCATACACTCAATCTTGTATTTCATTTATTGTGCCTGACCTTAGAATCTAACCCAGTAAGAGGGTGAAAGAGAAACATTCTTACAGGGGCAGCACATGGAACTCGCTGCAATACTTCACAAGAAACATTCTACATGTTCTCCTCTTACCTCTGAATCGTGGATCTGAAGCTTCTGGATAAAGCAAGATTTCTAGAAGTCACAGGACTCAAGAAAAAGTCAAGTGAGAGCGACGTACCAAAAAGCAAGAAACTATTGGTCTATAGCGGCTCAACGGAATGTGACTGATCTGCAGCTTTTATAGAGAAGGTGAATTATGACATCACTGATGACCTCACACTTACCTTACATTCTAAGGGGAGATTCACACGAACGTTGCGTTTTTGCGCGCGCAAACAACGCAGCGTTTTGCGAGCGCAAAAACCATTTGACAGCTGCGTGTGTCATGCGTGTCTGATGCGCGGCTGCGTGATTTTCGCGCAGCCGGCATCATAGAGATGAGGCTTGTCAACGCCCGTCACTGTCCAAGGTGCTGAAAGAGCTAAATCTTTCAGCACCCTCGACAGTGAATGCCGAACACAACAGCGAAAAACCTGTAAAAAAAAAAGATAAAGTTCCTACTTACCGAGAACTTCCCGGCCGTTGCCTTGGTGACGCGTCCTTGGTGACGCGTCCTTGGTGACGCGTCCTTGGTGACGCGCCTCTCTTGACATCGGGCCCCACCTCCCTGGATGACGCAGCAGTCCAAGTGACCGCTGCAGCCTGTGATTGGCTGCAGCCTGTGCTTGGCCTGTGATTGGCTGGAGCTGTCACTTGAACTGAAGTGTCATCCCGGGAGGTCGGACTGCAGGAAGGAGACAGGAGTAATCGGTAAGTTAGAACTTCGTTTTTTTTTTACAGGTTAATGTATTTTGGGATCGCAAGTCACTGTCCATGGTGCTGAAACAGTTTAACTCTTTCAGCACCATGGACAGTGACTATCTCCTGACGTCGCGTACCGATAATTTTTTTGCCGGGATCGGCCAAAACGAGTTTGGCCGAACCCGGTGAAGTTCGGTACGCTTGTCCGGCTTCGCTCATCGCAAAGACACTCCGTTTGGATGTTCAGAAACAGAAAAGCACGTGGTGCTTTTCGGTTTTCATTCATCCTTTTCACTGCTGTTGCGCGAATCACGCTCGTCCCACGGAAGTGCTTCCGTGTGGTGCGCGTGATTTTCACGCACCCATTGACTTCAATGGGTGCGTGATGCGCGAAATACGCAGAGTTATTGAACCTGTCGCGCTTTTTGCGGAGCAGACAAACGCTGCGCAAAAAGCACGGACTGTCTGTACTGCCCCATAGACTTGTATTGGTCCATGCGTGCCGCGTGAAAACCACGCGGCCCGCACGGACCGAATACACGCTCGTGTGAATCCCCCCTAACACACATCTAATGTTTTTTGTTTTTTTTCACATATCTTTATTGAATTTCAGTAATAAAAACATTACAACATTTCAATATCCAGTGATTATAAATATCATAATGCTCAACAATTTATCTGCACAATTTACATCAGACAACATATATCTCCCCAATCCCATCCCCCTCCCACCCCAAAGATCATTAAGTACCATAAAATTATAACCTTCTTATGATAAAATAATAATTATACCTTCCTATAAAACACCAATCAATTCCATATCCCCAATATTTCCTCCCACTTTTTTATACAATTTTTCTTGTCTGCTCTTATTTTTTGTAGACACTGAAGCGCCTAGGGAGAGTGTCAGGGACTGCAAGGGGTTAAGAAAGGATGGAACGGTTTAAAATAATGCCCAGGATCAGGATTGGTCAACAAGGGGTAAGAGGGGCGTGGTTAAGAAGATATAAGGCAGAGGTTTGGAGCAGGAAGCCCTCTTACCTTCAAGCTGCAGTGGAAGAAACACCTTTGCTGCTGCTGTGGAGATTCAGAGCGTGGTCGTTAAGAAGATGGCAGAAGAACTGTTGCGGAAGGTGGCACAGCGGGTAGCGGCAGAGGGGCCTGCCTGGCTGGAATCCCTGTTGGAGGAAGGAGAGAGGCGAGGAGCTGAGCGGGGCATGGAACAGTCGGGAGCGGCTACCCGAGGTAGGCCGCAGCGCGTTACACGCCCTCCGGTTAGACTAAGCCCTAGCCCTGTTGCTATGAGGGGTGCTGTGACTGCTGCACAGTCATGCGGTGGTCCCAGCAGGTCCCCTAGGCCTATGTCGACGGGTGCTTCGTCGGTCGACATAGTGCCCCCCTCCCCCCCGTCCACTCGTCGCGCTGGCGTCCTTCCCCATGGCGGTAAGAGGGCGGCTGTTAAACCGGCACGGTACAACCCGCCTCGAGCTGCTGATGCGGGCGCGGAGGCAGCGTCCGACTATCGTGACAGTGGGGTGAATATGGCGGACTCAGGCGACTGGTCCGACATGGTCGCTTACCATGCGGCATGTTCACAGGAGCTGGGACTTGCTTCTGGGGCCTGTGTGCAGCCGGGGTCGGCGCCATCTTTCCCCGTGCTGTTCTCTACGCAGCCAGAATTGGCGGCGGGGGGAACAGGGGCGGGACGTCCTGGCAGGCGCAGTGTAGCCAGGACACAAGATGGCGGCGCACGAAAAAAGAAGATGGCGGCGGGTGCGGGGAGGCGGACGGTGAGCAAGCAGCCCAGCCAGGGGGCGGGGGCTTCTGCGGTGCCTGTCGCTTCTCCACCCCGGTTCCCCCCGGGCCCCTGTCAGCACGGATCAGGGGCAGGGGGGGAGTGTGCTAGGAAAGATAGGAGTGAGGGTGTTTTGGATGCTATTTGCCCTTCTCCTGCCTTGTCATCTTTCTCTCCTGCAGGTCCAAGAAGGGAGCGTTCCAGGCGAGGGAGGAAACGCCGGGCTGGTGGACATCGCCGGCACGGCCATCATGGACGTCGCAGGTCAGGTGACGGGAAGAGGCGTGGTCGACGGTATTCCTCGTCTTCCAGCGATGGTTTCTCCTCCTCGTCTGCGACGACGTCCGCATCATCCGGATCGTGGAGGAGGTCGTCGAGGAGATCCTCACGGCCGCAGAGACGCAGTCGGCGCCGGGAGGTGCAGCGCTTGTCGGTGGATCAGGAGCAGCTGTCCCAGGTTGTACCTCCCGCCGGGCCGGTGGAGGAGGTGCAGGCCGTGGTTCCAGTGCCGCGGCAAGTGGCTGAAGGACCCTCTGGAGTCGGTGGGACCTCTGGGAGCGGTGAGTCGGCCTGCGGTGACGCATGGCTTAATAAACCTAATGCAGCGGGTGCGGATTTGATTTCTGTTTTAAAAGCCGTGGTGGCTGGGTTGAAAGTGAATGAGGGAACGTCGTGTCCCTCTGTGCCACCAGAGGGAGCTATGCCCCCGTCTGAGAAAGAGAATGCTTTAGCTAGTTTGACGTTTAGAGATTCATTGTTTTGTGGAGTCGCTCCTCTCGGGACTCATTTGTCAGCTGAGGTCAAGGACAAGATTTGGAGGAATGAATTTGTGGATATTTGGTCCTTGGTCTCGGTGGAGCAGGTGACTGTCGACAAGGAGCGGGGCTTTGAGAGAGGTTCGGATAGGAAAGCAAAAGTAGCGAAAACATTTGGCAACTGGGTACAGTGTTACGCTACACTGGCTCATGTTATTTGCCAACGCTATCCTGGAAAAGGGGCCGAGTTGTTTGTCTATTTTGACACAATTTTCAGCGCCCACAGGCTGCACGGTGGTGCGGCCTGGTGGCGATATGATGAAGAATTTCGGCGACGTTTGGCTTTGTCGCCTGATCTTAGTTGAGCGACGAAGGCAACGGAAGTGTGGTTGCAGCTTATTTTAGCGCAAGGGAGTAGGCAACAACGCCCCTTTCCCAGTGCGGCCGCAGCACCGGGCCCCGCCCCTGGAGTTGCGGCCGCTAGGCCCACAGGTGCCTGTTGGCTCTACAATGAGGGCCACTGTCGTTTCTTTGCCACGTGCAAATTTCGACATGAATGCTCCATCTGTGGGGGCGCTCATTCGGCGCTCCGGTGTTTCCGGAGAGGTAGGCAGCCGGTCAAGGCACCTCCTTCCGGCGCAGCGGAGAACGCCGGTGAACGTGCTCGAGATGGGCCCATGGTTAGAGCGGTACCACAGGAGGCGGGAAGCAGAGGTGCTCACTAACGGGTTTTCGTTTGGTTTTGAGATTCCTTTTGAATATTCTGCGACATTGTCATTGGCTGACAATTTGAAGTCGATCAATGAGAATGTGGGCATTACGCGGCGTTGTTAGCCAAATCTGATATGGAAGCGGCCTTTCGTTTGCTGCCGGTTCATTCGGAGTGTTTTCACCTGCTGGGTTGTTGTTTAGACAAAGGGTTTTACGTGGATATGTGCCTTCCTATGGGTTGTTCAATATCATGCAGTTACTTTGAGATGTTTGCGTCATTTTTAGAGTGGGTAGTTCGTTTGGAGTCTGGTGGTGACTCGGTCATTCATTATCTGGATGATTTTCTTTTTGTGGGCCCGGGGGGCTCTGGGTTGTGCAGCACGTTGCTGAGAGTGTTTCGACAGGTGATGTCGCGTTTCGGGGTACCTATTTCAGGGGATAAGACGGAAGGTCCTGTAACGGTTTTGTCATTTTTGGGTATCGAAATAGATAGCGAGCGGATGATTTTTCGGTTGCCAGATGATAAATTGGCAGGGCTAGTGGCGCAGGTTGACCAGGTCATGGGGTCGAAAAAAGTGACGTTAAAACAGTTACAGTCGTTAATGGGATTGCTGGTGTTTGCTTGTCGTATAATTCCAATGGGTCGTGTTTTTCTAGGTGTTTGTCTTTAGCCACTAGAGGTATCTCGAAGCCAAATCATTTTATCAGGGTAACCTCTTGTATGAGGAAGGATTTGTTTGTTTGGCATTCTTTTTGAGTTCGTTTAACGGGAGGTCGGTGTGTCAGGACGCTGAGTTGTCTAATGTAGATTTGGAATTATTTACGGATGCAGCCGGAAGTGATGGTTTTGGAGCAATTTTGGGCCGAAGTTGGTGTAGTTCCCCTTGGCCCTTGCATTGGAGTGATTTGGGAGTCTTACGTAATTTAACGCTATTGGAATTGTTTCCTATTATAGTTGCAAAAGAGTTATGGGGTAGCGTGATGGTGAATAAGAGGATTGTATTTTGGACAGACAACATGGCGGTGGTGCATGCGGTGAACGGGTTGTCGTCTAGTTCGTTGCCGGTATTAGCTTTATTAAGACGGTTGGTTTTGAAGTGTTTGCGTTTGAATGTGTGGTTTCGTGCAAAACATGTTCCGGGTGTCAGTAATGTGATGGCTGATGCTTTGTCTCGTTCACAGATGTCCAGGTTTCGGGAATTGCACCCGGCAGCTTTGGCAGAAGGGGTGTCCCCCCCCCTTCACTTATGGGCCCTGGTCGAGGACAACTTATGAGACTGTTGAGGGGTTCGGTGGTACCGGCGACTTGGAAGAGTCATTGCAGAGCGTGGGATCGGTGGTTGGAGATTGCGGGGAATGACTTCCCATCACAGGAGGGGTGTCACCTGGACGTCACGTTAGCAAGTTTGGTACAAATACGTCAGGAAGGGGGTAGTGCGGCCACGGCGAGCAAGTTTTTAGCAGGAGTGGCCTTTATGTTAAAATTGTGGTGATGCAGAGATGTTACAAAAGAATTTGTAGTTCGGCAGTCTTTAAAAGGGTGGAAAAAAGAGGCGTGTTCAAGGGACACGAGGCGGCCAGTATCTTTTTCACTTTTGGGTCGGCTGCTAGCCGTTTTATGTTTTGTGTGTCGGGATGAATATGAAGTGTCCTTGTTCGGCGCGGCGTTTTCGTTGGCTTTCTTTGCCGCTTTGCGGGTTAGTGAGCTGGTTCCGCACAGAGTAAGTGCGAGCGGTGGTCTTCTCGGATCGGATGTAGTAACGTTGGGAGATTCTCTCAGGGTCTGTGTGCGGAGGTCAAAGACTGATGTGGTAGGAAAGGGGGCTTGGCTGTCGATTGGGAGGATTGGGGGGCAGTATTGCCCGGTAAAATGGGTCCAGGAATTCGTGTTGGTCCGAGTGCCCGGGACGCAATTCTTGATCCATCAGGATGGATCCGCGATGTCGCGTTTTCAATTTGAGGCGATTTTTAAGGCCGGCTTGAAGTATCTAGGTTTGCCGCCGGGCGAGTTTGGTACACATTCATTTAGGATAGGTGCGGCAACTGAGGCGGATGCCTTGGGCTTGGATTCAGCGGCTATCATGAGTCTGGGTAGATGGCGCTCTAATAGCTATAAGTCATATGTGCGACCTGATCTGGTTTTAAAGATGGTGTAAGCTGGAAGTTTTCATAAGAAAGGTCGCCCCCTCCCCTTCCCCCCCCCCCCTGTTTTTCCTTCCTGTTATATGGAGTGTTATGTTAACCCTGCCTGTAATTTTCATTTGACCGGAATGTAGCTTAATTTCTTTGTTAGGGTTGCGGCGCCCCCAAGTGTGGATTTTGGGGCATTCGTATGTGCATTGGGCAGCGGTTCGAGCGGGTCGAAGGCCATTAGGTCCGAATTTGGGCCTCGCACAGGCCGACGTCAATTGGAGAGGTGTCCGGGGATTACGGTGGGTGCAGTTACTGCCAGAAGTAGTGGCAGTTACAAGGCACACGTACGGACCTGTTGTCCTAATCATCCATGCGGGTGGAAATGATATCGGCCAAGTGAAAATGGCTGAGTTATTGTCAATTATACGAACTGATTTGGCGCGTTTTCGGGATCTGTTCGCCCGTTGCGTGATAGTTTGGTCCGAAATAGTGGCGCGCACGGTGTGGCGAGGAGCGAGGAATATGGCAGCTTTGGAGAGAGTGCGCAGGTTAATTAATGTGCGGGTGTCGCGGTTCATTCGCTCTATAGGGGGGATCGGGTTGCGACACCAATCCCTGGAGGGTGATAATGCAGATCTGCTGGCACCGGATGGAGTGCATCTGAATGATATCGGGCTCGATATCTTTTTATTGGATCTCTTGGATGGTGCCGAGAGAGGGCTGGCGTTGCTTGGTGGGGGTGGTCGGGGGACTGAGTAGGTTTCTCAGTTCCCCCTTCTTGGCGGAAAGTACGGCAGATGAAGACGGAGGTAGCACCCTACATGCCTGATGGAGACAGGGAGCATCGGCATTTCAGGAGGAGAGGAAATAAATAAATATATATATGTCTTCATGCCGATGGTTGTAAATAATAATAAAGCTGTGGCCACTTCCACATTTGCATAAAGAAGGTGTTGGTGTGTTAATTCAAAGAAGGATGGTTAAGGTCCTGGGCAGGTAAAGTGGATAATGGGTCCTTGCAGTCTTGTAGACACTGAAGCGCCTAGGGAGAGTGTCAGGGACTGCAAGGGGTTAAGAAAGGATGGAACGGTTTAAAATAATGCCCAGGATCAGGATTGGTCAACAAGGGGTAAGAGGGGCGTGGTTAAGAAGATATAAGGCAGAGGTTTGGAGCAGGAAGCCCTCTTACCTTCAAGCTGCAGTGGAAGAAACACCCGCCCTCCCTCCCCTGGTGGTTTTGGTTTTGTTTTTTTTTGAAAAATTTTTCTACGGTTATATTCTTGTTCTGGCGTTTTTCTGTTTTTTTCGTAGATGTCACAGCTGGCGGAAAGTACGGCAGATGAAGACGGAGGTAGCACCCTACATGCCTGATGGAGACAGGGAGCATCGGCATTTCAGGAGGAGAGGAAATAAATAAATATATATATGTCTTCATGCCGATGGTTGTAAATAATAATAAAGCTGTGGCCACTTCCACATTTGCATAAAGAAGGTGTTGGTGTGTTAATTCAAAGAAGGATGGTTAAGGTCCTGGGCAGGTAAAGTGGATAATGGGTCCTTGCAGTCCTCATATTCTTTAATTGTCTTAACCAACTTCAACCAATCCATAACAATTGGGGATTTACCAGCCATCCAATTTCTTGCAATTATTACTTTTGTGTAAAAGAGAACATTAACCCCTTTGTGCACCGTGACGTGCTATTACATCCGGGTGCGAGTGGTGATGTTTGGAGTGCGCTCCATATGCTGCGTGTGTCGGCTGTGTTTTACAGTGGACACCCGGGACTAACAGTCGGGAGCAGTGATCGTGCTGTTCCTAGCTGTTTAACCCCTCAAATGCTGCAGTCAATCGCGAGCATCTGAGGCATTGAAAAAAGGGGGGCGGCCCCCTCTGACAGTTCATCACCCCCCCAGTTAGATCAGGGGGTGACAATGATTGTAATGGCAGCTCATGGGCCTAATGATGGCACCCAGAGCTGCCTTCACTTAACTTAAGCCTGTAAAAATTACAATATACTGCAATACGTTAGTATGATCACTGGTTCAAATCCCCTAGGGAGGCTAATAAAGTGTGTAAAAAAAGTGAAAAAAAGTTTTTAGTAGTGAAAAAAATAAAAACAAATAGTTAAAAAAAAACTTTTCCCATTTTCCCCCTAAAGTAATGTAAAAAATAAAAGAAGTAAACAAAATTGGTATTGCTGCATGCGTAAAAGTCTGAACTATTACATTATAGCGTTATTTAATGTGCAAGGTGAATACTGTAAAAAATAGAAAATGTAAAACACCAAAATCGCTGTTTCTTGGTCAACCTAGCTCCAAAAATTTTTTCATGAAAAGTGAGCAAAAATTTCTACGTACCGAAAACTGCTACCAATAAAAACTACAGCTCAACCCGCAAAAATTAATCCCTCACACTGCTCAATCAGTCAAAAAATAAAAAGTTATGACTCTTAGAATGTGGTGACACAAAACATTTTTATTTTAACTAAACGTTTATTATCAATAAAAGTAGTAAAATATAAAAAAAAAAGTATATAAATTTGGTATCACCGTAATCGTATTGAGTCACAGAATAGAGATAAGTTGTCATTTGTACCGCACGGTGATCTGACATTGCTGCTGCTGCTGCCGCCTGTTGCTGCCGCCTGCTACTACGGGATTCTGTCCTGTCCACTCTTTTTTTAATGTGCCGCTGTTGGCGCTGCTACTACTTCTACAACCAATCCACCCCCTGTGCCGTCTGCTACAAGCAGGCCTGCCCCACCACAGGGCTTTGTCCTGTGACTGTCCAGTCTGTTTTAATGTGCTGCTACTACTACTACTACCACCACCCTTGCTGTCCGTTAGCTACCTCTAGTACCACCAATACACCTCCACTGCCGTCTGCTACAAGCAGGCCTGAGGCCTGCCCCACCACAGGGCTTTGTCCTGTGACTGTCCAGTGTCTTTTAATGTGCTGCTACTACTACTACTAGCACCACCCGTGCTGTCCGTTGGCTACCTCTACTACCACCAATACACCTCCAATTTTTGGAGGGCTTGTGAAAAGTCATTGCTTGTTGCTTTTACATCCATGTATGGAAGAACCCCGGCAGGCATCTGCCAATAAAAAGAGTAAATTTTTGGAGGGCTTGTGAAAAGCCATTGCTTGTTGCTTTTACATCCATGTATGGATGAACCCCGGCAGGCATCTGCCAATAAAAAGGGTACATTTTTGGAGGGCTTGTGAAAAGCCATTGCTTGTTGCTTTTACATCCATGTATGGATGAATCCCGGCAGGCATCTGCCAATAAAAAGGGTAAATTTTTGGAGGGCTTGTCAAAAGCCATTGCTTGTTTCTTTTACATCCATGTATGGATGAACCCCGGCAGGCATCTGCCAATAAAAAGAGTACATTTTTGGACGGCTTGTGAAAAGCCATTGCTTGTTGCTTTTACATCCATGTATGGATGAACCCCGGCAGGCATCTGCCAATAAAAAGGGTAAGTTTTTGGAGGGCTTGTCAAAAGCCATTGCTTGTTGCTTTTACATCCATGTATGGATGAACCCCGGCAGGTATCTGCCAATAAAAAGAGTAAATTTTTGGACGGCTTGTGAAAAGCCATTGCTTGTTGCTTTTACATCCATGTATGGATGAACCCCGGCAGGCATCTGCCAATAAAAAGGGTAAGTTTTTGGAGGGCTTGTCAAAAGCCATTGCTTGTTTCTTTTACATCCATGTATGGATGAACCCCGGCAGGCATCTGCCAATAAAAAGAGTACATTTTTGGACGGCTTGTGAAAAGCCATTGCTTGTTGCTTTTACATCCATGTATGGATGAACCCCGGCAGGCATCTGCCAATAAAAAGGGTACGTTTTTGGAGGGCTTGTCAAAAGCCATTGCTTGTTGCTTTTACATCCATGTATGGATGAACCCCGGCAGGTATCTGCCAATAAAAAGAGTAAATTTTTGGAGGGCTTGTGAAAAGCCATTGCTTGTTGCTTTTACATCCATGTATGGATGAACCCCGGCAGGCATCTGCCAATAAAAAGGGTAAATTTTTGGAGGGCTTGTCAAAAGCCATTGCTTGTTCCTTTTACATCCATGTATGGATGAACCCCGGCAGGCATCTGCCAATAAAAAGAGTAAATTTTTGGAGGGCTTGTGAAAAGCCATTGCTTGTTGCTTTTACATCCATGTATGGATGAACCCCGGCAGGCATCTGCCAATAAAAAGAGTACATTTTTGGAGGGCTTGTGAAAAGCCATTGCTTGTTGCTTTTACATCCATGTATGGATGAACCCCGGCAGGCATCTGCCAATAAAAAGGGTAAATTTTTGGAGGGCTTGTCAAAAGCCATTGCTTGTTCCTTTTACATCCATGTATGGATGAACCCCGGCAGGCATCTGCCAATAAAAAGAGTACATTTTTGGAGGGCTTGTGAAAAGCCATTGCTTGTTGCTTTTACATCCATGTATGGATGAACCCCGGCAGGCATCTGCCAATAAAAAGAGTACATTTTTGGAGGGCTTGTGAAAAGCCATTGCTTGTTGCTTTTACATCCATGTATGGATGAACCCCGGCAGGCATCTGCCAATAAAAAGAGTACATTTTTGGAGGGCTTGTGAAAAGCCATTGCTTGTTGCTTTTACATCCATGTATGGATGAACCCCGGCAGGCATCTGCCAATAAAAAGAGTACATTTTTGGAGGGCTTGTGAAAAGCCATTGCTTGTTGCTTTTACATCCATGTATGGATGAACCCCGGCAGGCATCTGCCAATAAAAAGAGTAAATTTTTGGAGGGCTTGTGAAAAGCCATTGCTTGTTGCTTTTACATCCATGTATGGAAGAACCCCGGCAGGCATCTGCCAATAAAAAGGGTACATTTTTGGAGGGCTTGTGAAAAGCCATTGCTTGTTGCTTTTACATCCATGTATGGATGAATCCCGGCAGGCATCTGCCAATAAAAAGGGTAAATTTTTGGAGGGCTTGTCAAAAGCCATTGCTTGTTGCTTTTACATCCATGTATGGATGAACCCCGGCAGGCATCTGCCAATAAAAAGGGTAAATTTTTGGAGGGCTTGTCAAAAGCCATTGCTTGTTCCTTTTACATCCATGTATGGATGAACCTCGGCAGGCATCTGCCAATAAAAAGAGTACATTTTTGGAGGGCTTGTGAAAAGCCATTGCTTGTTGCTTTTACATCCATGTATGGATGAACCCCGGCAGGCATCTGCCAATAAAAAGAGTACATTTTTGGAGGGCTTGTGAAAAGCCATTGCTTGTTGCTTTTACATCCATGTATGGATGAACCCCGGCAGGCATCTGCCAATAAAAAGAGTACATTTTTGGAGGGCTTGTGAAAAGCCATTGCTTGTTGCTTTTACATCCATGTATGGATGAACCCCGGCAGCATCTGCCAATAAAAAGAGTACATTTTTGGAGGGCTTGTGAAAAGCCATTGCTTGTTGCTTTTACATCCATGTATGGATGAACCCCGGCAGGCATCTGCCAATAAAAAGAGTAAATTTTTGGAGGGCTTGTGAAAAGCCATTGCTTGTTGCTTTTACATCCATGTATGGATGAATCCCGGCAGGCATCTGCCAATAAAAAGGGTAAATTTTTGGAGGGCTTGTCAAAAG
This sequence comes from Rhinoderma darwinii, assembly GCF_050947455.1. Taxonomy (NCBI): domain Eukaryota; kingdom Metazoa; phylum Chordata; class Amphibia; order Anura; family Rhinodermatidae; genus Rhinoderma; species Rhinoderma darwinii. The sequence continues at coordinate 4,074,868 of NW_027461962.1, forward strand.
CCATTGCTTGTTGCTTTTACATCCATGTATGGATGAACCCCGGCAGGCATCTGTCAATAAAAAGGGTAAATTTTTGGAGGGCTTGTCAAAAGCCATTGCTTGTTGCTTTTACATCCATGTATGGATGAACCCCGGCAGGCATCTGCCAATAAAAAGAGTAAATTTTTGGAGGGCTTGTGAAAAGCCATTGCTTGTCGCTTTTACATCCATGTATGGATGAACTCCGGCAGGCATCTGCCAATAAAAAGAGTAAATTTTTGGAGGGCTTGTGAAAAGCCATTGCTTGTTGCTTTTACATCCATGTATGGATGAACCCCGGCAGGCATCTGCCAATAAAAAGAGTACATTTTTGGAGGGCTTGTGAAAAGCCATTGCTTGTTGCTTTTACATCCATGTATGGATGAACCCCGGCAGGCATCTGCCAATAAAAAGAGTACATTTTTGGAGGGCTTGTGAAAAGCCATTGCTTGTTGCTTTTACATCCATGTATGGATGAACCCCGGCAGGCATCTGCCAATAAAAAGAGTACATTTTTGGAGGGCTTGTGAAAAGCCATTGCTTGTTGCTTTTACATCCATGTATGGATGAACCCCGGCAGGCATCTGCCAATAAAAAGAGTACATTTTTGGAGGGCTTGTGAAAAGCCATTGCTTGTTGCTTTTACATCCATGTATGGATGAACCCCGGCAGGCATCTGCCAATAAAAAGAGTACATTTTTGGAGGGCTTGTGAAAAGCCATTGCTTGTTGCTTTTACATCCTTGTATGGATGAACCCCGGCAGGCATCTGCCAATAAAAAGAGTACATTTTTGGAGGGCTTGTGAAAAGCCATTGCTTGTTGCTTTTACATCCATGTATGGATGAACCCCGGCAGGCATCTGCCACCATAAAGGGTAAATTTTTTGAGGGCTTGTCAAAAGCCATTGCTTCTTCTTTTACCACCTTATTTGTATGAACCCTGGCAGGCATCTGCCGCCAAAAATGGTTAATTTTTGTATCTTTTTTAACAATGCATTAAGCATATAACATGCACAAGTGCAGTGGTTTCTGTTAGTTATCACTGTGTCCCATCCGTTTTCCTATAGCCATACATGTTGGCGTAACTTTGACACTATCTTTGCCTTAAAGACAGCTCAAAAGTACTTGGATACACTCATGGGTGACCTAAGAGTGTTATACAGGGCTTCTAGGGCTTTTAAACAGTGTTATACACGGTTTTTAGGGGCTTTCTTGAATTACAGGTTCGGTCAGAACTAGTTCGGTCCGAATCGAACTTTTTCATGAAATTCGGCGAACCAGCCGAACCGAACTTTTCATAAGTTCGCTCATCTCTACTGGCTAGTGCCAGGAGAAAGGAGGGGATTGAAAGGTCAAACCTCCTACTGTAAAGGATCTGCCAGGCACCACTTCTGTTTATACGCCCATAGGTAATCAGTCTGCACCTGAGTCTATGTCTCTGAGACTGACTCCATCTTCCAACACTCAGGATGGCAGGCTTAGGAGTGGGAGAGCCTATCGCAGCCTGGCCAGACGGAGCTAGCTAGCTAGTATTTATACCTGCCTTTCCTGTTCCTCCTTTGCTTGTGATTCTTCTCGTGTGGTTTCCTGGCCCAGCTACAGCTTCTACTATTCGATCCTGCTCCATACTGACCCTGGCTTACTGACTACTCTCCTGCTCTGCGTTTGGTACCTCGTTCTCTCCTGGTTTGACTCGGCTCGTTCACCACTCTTGTTGCTCACGGTGTTGCCGTGGGCAACTGCCCCTTTTCCCTTAGCTTTGTGTACCCTTGTCTGTTTGTCTCGTGCACTTACTGAGCGTAGGGACTGCCGCCCAGTCGTACCCCGTCGCCTAGGTCGGATCGTTGCAAGTAGGCAGGGACAGAGTGGCGGGTAGATTAGGGCTCACTTGTCCGTTTCCCTACCCCCATCATTACATAATCACAAGCCCATATACCTAGTCTACCCTTGTCCCTGACACTACTATGGACCCCCTTGAGACCCTGACCCAGCAAATTCAGGGTCTCTCCCAACAGGTCCAGGTCCTGGCTCAGAGGGTCAACCAGCCTGACGCTGCCATGGTATTACCCCTCACCTCACCTCTTGAACCCCACCTCAAGTTGCCTGACCGGTTCTCAGGGGACCGGAGGACTTTTCTCTCCTTTTGGGAGAGTTGTAAGCTATACTTTCGCTTAAAGCCCCACTCCTCAGGTTCTGAGAGCCAGCGGGTGGGTATAATTATGTCCCGGCTCCAGGAAGGGCCCCAAGAATGGGCCTTCTCCCTGGCTCCTGACGCCCCTGAACTTTCCTCCGTTGACCGTTTCTTTTCTGCTCTCGGACTCATTTATGACGAGACTGACAGGACTGCCTTTGCCGAGAGTCAGCTGGTGACCTTACGTCAGGGTAAGAGACCTGTGGAGGAGTATTGCTCTGACTTTAGGAAGTGGTGCGTAGCTTCTCGGTGGAATGACCCTGCCTTAAGGTGCCAGTTTAGGTTGGGTCTGTCGAACGCCCTGAAAGACCTGCTAGTTAGCTATCCCTGTTCTGACTCTTTAGATCAGGTTATGGCTTTAGCGGTACGACTTGACCGACGTCTCAGGGAACGACAACTTGAACGGTTTTGTGTTTTCCCCTCTGACTCCCCCATGATGCCTCCCGAGGTCCCGTTGCTTCGCTCTTCCACGGAAGACTCGGAGGTACCTATGCAACTCGGGGCCTCCGTGTCCCCTAGACAACGTAGAGAGTTCCGCAGGAAGAATGGTCTCTGCTTCTATTGTGGGGATCACAAACATCAAGTGAACACCTGTCCTAGGCGTAAGAATAAGCAGCCGGAAAACTTCCGCGCCTAAGTGATCATCGGGGAGGTCACTTGGGCGCACAGGTATTTCCCGTAAATATGAAACGTAATAAAATCTTGCTTCCCTTTCAGGTCTCTTTTGGTGGTAGGTCTGCTATTGGCAGTGCCTTCGTGGATTCAGGGTCTTCTGCTAATATCATGTCTGTGGAATTTGCTATGTCTCTAAGCCATGCCTTTGATTGATTTGCCTAAACCTGTTCCGGTAGTGGGTATCGACTCCACTCCTCTTGCTAATGGTTATTTTACACAGCATACCCCTGTTTTTGAACTCCTTGTTGGCTCCATGCATTTGAAGCAGTGCTCTGTACTGTTGATGCAGGGATTATCGTCTGATTTGGTTTTAGGCCTTCCCTGGTAGAGGTTGCATAATCCCACGTTTGACTGGAATACTGGGGAGCTTACCAAATGGGGTAATGAATGCTTGACGTCATGTTTTTCTGTTAATTCTATTTCTCCCCCTGAGGAGGTGAACACGCTACCTGAGTTTGTTCAGGACTTCGCTGATGTTTTCTCTAAGGAGGCCTCCGAAGTGTTACCTCCTCATAGAGAATACGATTGCGCTATCGAATTGGTACCAGGAGCTAAGCTCCCTAAGGGTAGGATATTTAATCTTTCTTGTCCCGAACGTGAAGCCATGAGAGAGAATATCCAGGAATGCCTGGCCAAGGGTTACATTCGCCCCTCTACTTCTCTGGTGGGTGCTGACTTCTTCTTAGTAGGGAAGAAGGATGGTGGTCTTAGGCCATGCATTGACTACCGTAACTTGAATAAGGTCACTGTAAGGAACCAGTATCCCCTTCCTTTGATTCCTGATCTCTTTAATCAGGTTCAGGGGGCCCAATGGTTCTCTAAGTTTGATCTACGGGGGGCGTATAACCTTATCCGCATCAAAGAGGGGGATGAGTGGAAGACTGCGTTTAACACGCCCGAAGGTCACTTCGAATAACTCGTCATGCCCTTTGGGTTGTGTAATGCTCCTGCGGTCTTCCAGAATTTCATAAATGAGATTTTAAGAGATTACCTGGGGGTATTTCTTGTAGTGTACCTTGATGACATACTGGTGTTTTCCAAGGACTTGTCCTCCCACATTGAGCATGTCAGGAAGGTGCTCCAGGTCCTTCGGGAAAACAAACTCTTTGCTAAAACCGAAAAATGTGTGTTTGGGGTACAGGAGATACCATTTTTGGGTCAAATCCTCACTCCTCATGAATTCCGCATGGACCCCGCCAAGGTCCAGGCTGTGGCGGAATGGGTCCAACCTGCCTCCCTGAAGGCGTTACAGTGTTTCTTGGGGTTCGCTAATTATTACAGGAGATTTATTTCTAACTTCTCGGTCATCGCTAAGCCTCTTACGGACCTCACTCGCAAAGGTGCTGATCTCCTCCACTGGCCTCCAGAGGCTGTCCAGGCTTTTGAGGTCCTTAAGAAGTGTTTTATCTCGGCCCCGGTGCTGGTTCAGCCCAACCAAATGGAGCCATTTATCGTGGAAGTTGACGCATCCGAGGTGGGAGTGGGGGCTGTCTTGTCCCAGGGTACCAGGTCCCTCACCCATCTCCGCCCCTGTGCCTACTTCTCCAGGAAGTTTTCGCCCACTGAGAGTAACTATGATATTGGCAACCGCGAACTCTTAGCCATTAAATGGGCATTTGAAGAGTGGCACCACTTCCTGGAGGGGGCTAGGCACCAGGTAACGGTCCTTACCGACCACAAGAATCTGGTTTTCCTAGAATCTGCCCGGAGGCTAAATCCGAGACAAGCTCGATGGGCGCTATTTTTTACCAGATTCAACTTTTTGGTTACCTATAGGGCTGGGTCTAAAAATATTAAGGCCGATGCACTGTCGCGTAGCTTCATGGGCAGCCCTCCTTTGGAGGAAGATCCTGCTTGTATTTTGCCTCCTGGTATAATCATTTCTTCTATTGATTCTGATTTAGTCTCGGAAATTGCGGCTGATCAAGGTTCAGCTCCCGGGAACCTTCCTGAGGACAAGCTGTTTGTTCCCCTGCAATTCCGGCTAAGGGTACTTAGGGAAAGTCATGACTCCGCACTATCTGGTCATCCAGGCGTCCTGGGTACCAAACACCTCATTGCCAGAAACTATTGGTGGCCTGGGTTGCCTAAAGACGTTAAGGCCTATGTTGCCGCTTGTGAGGTTTGTGCTAGGTCCAAGACTCCCAGGTCCCGACCAGCGGGCTTACTACGTTCTTTGCCCATTCCCCAGAGACCTTGGACCCATATCTCCATGGGTTTTATCACCGATTTGCCTCCATCTCAAGGCAAGTCGGTGGTGTGGGTTGTAGTAGACCGCTTCAGTAAGATGTGCCACTTTGTGCCCCTCAAGAAACTTCCTAATGCCAAGACGTTAGCTACCTTGTTCGTCAAACACATCCTGCGTCTCCATGGGGTCCCTGTCAATATTGTTTCGGACAGAGGGGTACAATTTGTTTCATTGTTTTGGAGAGCCTTCTGTAAAAAGTTGGAGATTGATCTGTCCTTCTCCCCTGCCTTCCATCCTGAAACTAATGGCCAAACGGAGAGGACTAATCAGTCTCTAGAACAATATTTAAGGTGTTTTATCTCTGACTGTCAATATGATTGGGTCTCATTCATTCCCCTCACCGAATTTTCCCTTAATAACCGGGTCAGTAATTCGTCAAGGGTCTCCCCCTTTTTCTGTAATTTTGGGTTTAATCCACGGTTCTCCTCCGCTTCACCTGATAGTTCCAACAATCCCGAGGTAGAGGTCGTTCATCGGGAACTGTGCACAGTCTGGGCCCAGGTTCAGAAGAACCTAGAGGCGTCCCAGAGCGTACAAAAAACTCAGGCTGATAGAAGACGTTCTGCTAACCCCTTGTTTATGGTCGGGGATCTGGTGTGGTTATCGTCTAGGAACTTGCGCCTTAAGGTCCCGTCCAAGAAGTTTGCTCCCCGGTTTATTGTGCCGTATAAGGTCATTGAAGTCCTCAATCCTGTCTCCTTCCGACTGGAGTTGCCCCCATCGTTTCGGATACACGACGTGTTTCATGCCTCCCTCCTTAAACGCTGCTCCCCGTCCTTGGCTCCCTCGAGGAAACCTCCTGTTCCCGTTCTCACCCCTGAGGGGATGGAATTCGAGGTGGCCAAGATTGTGGACAGCAAGATGGTCCAAGGCTCCCTCCAGTACCTGGTCCATTGGAGAGGATACGGGCCTGAGGAGAGGACTTGGGTACCCGCCCGGGATGTTCACGCTGGGGTATTGGTCAGGAGGTTCCACCTTCGTTTCCCCAATAAACCAGGTCCACTTAGAAAGGGTCCGGTGGCCCCTCATAATGGGGGGGTACTGTAAAGGATCTGCCAGGCACAACTTCTGTGTATACGCCCATAGGTAATCAGTCTGCACCTGAGTCTATGTCTCTGAGACTGACTCCAGCTCCCACCACTCAGGATGGCAGGCTTAGGAGTGGGAGAGCCTATTGCAGCCTGGCCAGACGGAGCTAGCTCCCGCCCTCTGTCTATTTATACCTGCCTTTTCTGTTCCTCCTTTGCTTGTGATTCTGCTCGTGTGGTTTCCTGGCCCAGCTACAGCTTCTACTATTTGATCCTGCTCCTACTGACCCTGGCCTACTGACTACTCTCCTGCTCTGCGTTTGGTACCTCGTTCTCTCCTGGTTTGACTCGGCTCGTTCACCACTCTTGTTGCTCACGGTGTTGCCGTGGGCAACTGCCCCTTTTCCCTTAGCTTTGTGTACCCTTGTCTGTTTGTCTCGTGCACTTACTGAGCGTAGGGACCGCCGCCCAGTCGTACCCCGTCGCCTAGGGCGGGTCGTTGCAAGTAGGCAGGGACAGAGTGGTGGGCAGATTAGGGCTCACTTGTCCGTTTCCCTACCCCCATCATTACACCTACACTGTGTGTCGCCATTTTTTGAGCTAACACACAGTGTAGTAGGTTTTCATACAGTAGTAATCACACACTAAAACACGTACATACACAGACCTAACTTACCTGTTCCTGCCGCCGCCTCACCCTCAGGTCCGTCCGCTCCGTCTGCTCCCTCCGCTCCAAGTGCTTGCTTCAGAACACAAGTCCGGAAGCCGCGACCGGAAGTAGTAATCTTACTGTCCGACCGCGGCTTCCGGCCGAAGACCTTCAATTTGGACTGTGTGGGAGCGGCGCATGCGCCGTTCCCACACAGACGGCGTACAGCTTAATGGATGGAACGGGTCCCGTTCGCATTCACTATGGGGCTGTATGTGCCGTATTCCATGTCTGTATGTGTCGTTAATCGACACATACAGAGATGGAAAAAAAAATGGCAGCCCCCATAGACAAGAAAAAGTAAAAAAATAAAAAAAAGTAAAACACAAACACACAAATAAATAAACATTTTCTTTAATAAAACACTAAAAGCAAATTGATATTAAAAATTTTTTTTTGCGAAACTCGTCCTTTGAGGACCAATGATGGGCAGATAAAATAAAGCAGCTGCAGCCTAGCATCACCAGGGTGGGAAGGGCCACGATTTTTGTCCCTTCCCAGCCTCATAATACCAGCCTGCGGCCTAACCGTCGTTTCAGATGGTCAGGCACTGAATCGTACTCGACTCTTTCCGGTATCCCTGGCGGCAGTGGGAATTGGGTTAATAATAGGGGTTAGTGATAGCCTTGTTACTGGCTAATGCGAAGCCCCAGCCTTAGTAATTGAATGCTGTCAATCAGACAGCAGCCATTACTAAGGCCATAATAAAGTATTAAAAAAAACAGCCATAAGAATTTTTTTTTATTGAAATGAAAACTCCCCCATGCAACCCTCTTTCACAATTTTTTTATTTTTTTTTAAAAGTAGATCATTGAAGTAGTCCAATGAATCTACGATGTAGTCCAAACGGTCCAGTGGAACCTACCAAAAAAAAAGTTAGCAGTATAAAATTTAAGAGAACTTACATTTGCCACAATTTGCCCTGATCCTCCTTTTACTGCGTTGTTGATCTATGATACTAAAGTAACACAGTAAGTAGAATTCTTAAAATCTTTTCTATACCTCAAACAGCACTTTAGCAAATAAACAACAAATGTTTTCCTATTTAACCCCTTAATGACCGGGCCATTTTGCACGTTAATGACCAAGGATTATTTTTTGCTTTTTCATGGTTGCATTCCAAGAGTCGTAACTGTTTTTGTATTCCGTCTATATAGCCGTATATGGGCTTGTTTTTTGCGGGACGAGTTGTATTTTGTAATTGTACAATTTTTAGATGCTTATAATATATCGATTAACTTTTATTAACTTTATTTTAGGAGAGAATTGAAAGTAAGCAGCTATTCCAGCATTGATTTTCACGTTACAAATTTACGCCGTTTACTATGCAGCGTAAATAACATGTTCACTTTATTCTATGGGTCGGCACGATTACGGGGATATCAAATATGTAAGGGTTTTATATGTTTTCCTACGTTTGCACAATAAAAAGCCTTTTAGAAATAAATTACTTGTTTTTGCATCGCCGCATTCCAAGAGCTGTAACGTTTTTATTTTTCCGTCAATGTGGCCGTATGATTTTTGCGGGCCAATGTGTAGTTTTCATTAGTACTATTTTGGGGTACATAGGACTTATAGATTAATTTTTATTTATTTTTTTACGGGGGAATGGGAGAAAAGAGAGAATTTTGTCGTTGTTATTTGCGTTTTTTTGGACGCCGTTCATCCGGCGGTTTAATTAATGTGTTCATTTTATTGCTCAAGTCGTTACGATCGCGGGGATACCATATATGTGTATGTGTGATTTGTTTTGACACTTTTACTAAATAAAACCACTTTTTATTTGAGTCGTTTTATTTGATTTTCACTGTAATTATTATTTATTTTTTTTCACCAACTTTATTTAACTGATTGACATTTTTTTTTTGTAGTCCCACCAGGGGACTTCCCTATGCGATCTGCTAATCGCATATATAATGCTTTGGGATACTTAGTATACCAAAGCATTATTGCCTGTCAGTGTAAAACTGACAGGCAATCTGTTAGGTCATGCCTCCGGCATCGCCTAACAGGCAGATGCTGAAGGCAGACCTGGGGGTCTTTGCCAAGGAAACCTGACAGCGACCCGCGATTTGTTTGCGGGGGCGCCGATGGGATGACAGAGGGAGCTCCCTCCCTCTGTCAAACACATTAGATGCCGCTGTCACTATTGACAGCAGCATTTAATGGGTTAAACTGCCGGAATCGGAGCACGCTTTGATTTCGGCAGATGCAGCAGGAGCCAGGCTGTGTATAACAGCCGTGCTCCTGCCGCTGATCGCGTGGCTACAGTCTCAGTACCCGCGCCATCACAGGACGGATATATCCGTCCTCTTGCGCGAACTAGCAGCTGCAGAGGACGGATATATCCATCCTTCGGCGTTAAGAGGTTAAAAAAATGTAAATGCTGCGTGTTTGTTGTGTAAAGCTAGTAATGAGAAAACTCTGATGAATGGGGGGGCGTCTTTTTATATTTCGCCTCAGGCAGCAGAGGGGCTTGGTTCGCCCCTGCTCATAGTTCTGGGTGGTCATGCACCAGGCTGATCAATTTCTTCACATCCATCTTGTCTCTTGAATGCTGGGAACTTTGGCACGCCCTGCCGTTGCTTGGCAACGGATCCGTCAAAAACGTACCCATAGGCTTCAATGGCCGTCTAAAGAGTTATTCCCAACTGGTGAGGTGCCCATTGGCCACAGATTCCAGATGGAAACTAGTAGACAGGGGGCAACGGCCCCCTGTTCACTAGTTCCAGCCTGGAATCTACAGCCAGTGGCAGTCCCACTTCAGTGTGTGAACTACGGCATTAGGAATTTTCTCATTAGAAAGGAAAATAATTTCTTGTTTTGAATCATTTTCATTCAAGCATTGACTTCTCACTTCTGTTCAGAAACAGAACCATTATCAAGTCATTTCAGTTGTATTATAGTCAGTTCCGTCATTAATTCTGGCCTATTAGGCATCACCCGGCAGTAACAGGATCCCAGCATCATTATTCTTCATTGTTGTTCATACTTAGATGGCCAGTGGAATTATTAGACCTGACATTCCCCAATATAAAGATAAATGATATTAAGGTGTACCTTTTGTACCATTTGTGACCCGCTTAAAAACCTTTTAGGATATGAATCTCAGTGTAAAAAATTCAAGTATCTAGTCTACAATAAAAAAACAATGAGTGCATTATACTTTTTATTAGCTTCAGTCACTTGCAGGCTGCACACCCATTCATTTCAATATAAAACAGAGTAGACTTTTATTTTTTGCCGTGTCATTACATCTGTATATTATATGTGGAGTTGTCATTATACACCGTCTCTATGATCTGATGACGGGCATATTCCCCAAACTGCCCCACCATGCTGCCCATACACTGACTGTATAGTCTGTCTCGCCAGCTAAGTCCTTGGTCTCCGTCATCTAATGTTGATGGATAACTGGCATCGCTGGACTCCACCGGCCAGTGAGTCCGCGCCTTGTTCACACTCCTCGATGTAGGCCTGAGGCTCGTTCGCAAGTCAGACTGCTAGCTCTGCCCCCTAGATGTTAATATTGATGTTCAGGTCTTGACAGCTGATATTGATGTCCACAACCATTGGATAGTACATGGGGAAGTGATCTACAACCTTGATGTCTCTGTCCTCAGCGGTTCATCCCTGATAAATGCATTTTATTTGTTGGCACTGCCGATGTAAAACCACTTGGTGGCCAGGATGGAGATGGCCCTTTCAGTGGCTTTTCTGATATTACATGAGAAGCCTTCGCAGTGCAGTGTGGCCAGAGCTAGGCTGAGACTATATAAGTCCAGGTCTTACATGATCATGGTTGATGGCATCTTTAAGAAATTCAACATGTCTGACTACAGCCTCCTTGTCCTCTGAGTTGACCAGATAGCTTGGGATCTGGGGGTGCACGGTCTTCATCAATTTTGGGTGGTTATGAGCCAGACAGCTGTAGATGGATTTGAGGTCATTGATGTTTGGAGAGATTTCCGTCCGGAAAAATCCCCGAATGTTGGCTCCTTTGATGTAGGAGAGGCAGCTCTGCAGAGATGAAGTACTGGCTGCTACTATCTCCTGGTTGTCACTATGTAATTTCAGGAGTAAAGTTGGTATACAGCTCCTGACTTTGTCTGTAAAATATCCAAATAGCGGAAGGCGGCAGCTCTCTGTCAGATCCCTTAACAGGTTTATGGCCGCAATCTGGATTTCTCCATCCGGATAGTCTATATGCTCCCGGGATATTTTAATGAATTGTCTACTGAGGACAGAAAGCTTCAGGCGTCTGATAATGGAGGACAGCGCCCTCAGTGCCGCCATGATGATCTTGATGCTGCTGGTTTTTGATAGTCTAAACTCCATGTGGGCAATGATCTTATTCTTGTAGCTCTCCACCAGTCTTGTAGCTCCGGTGGTGGCATTCCCCAGTGCCTCCATGGCGATGCTGCACAAGATGTTATCGTCCTCTTCTATGATCTTCAGCAGATGTTGTATTGCGCACTCTTGGTATTTCTGCTTTATAAGTCTTGGATGCTTCAAAGCCTCATTGAAGAACATAGCTGCTGTCATTTTGGCCTTTGGGTCCGAATTCTTCAGGGCATTGAGCAGAAACTGAAGGAAATCTTTTGTTATTTTCCTGCCAGATACCAGAGATGTCACAAGCATGTTCATCCCAATACGCTTCTTCTCTGTATCTTCCAGTTCCTTATTCTCTGCCGCAACTTGCTCCCTGTACTTTTCTAGGAGCTCGGCGTGAGGAAGGGTCTGTAACTCGTCATTGACTGGCTCGGTCGGCTGGTTCTCCGATGATTCGGGTACAGTAAAGAATTCCAGGGCAACTTTGGTGGAGTCTTGAAGCTCAGCATGGACATCAGGCAACCAGGTGGAAATGTTGGCCTTCATGTTGCTTATGGCCTTCATAAGTTGCACTTTGCAGCTGCCACCCTTCACAATATATTCTTGGATGCTGCGGCATAAACGTCTTATAGCATAGCACAACGTCTCCTTAGATAGTTGGTCAGGAGCATTTTTGACCACTTGGGCCAGCACTGGCAGCATGTCCAAGATGTGTGGCATGATGACTGTAGCACACAGAGATGTCACTTCTGTCAAAGTGTCGACAATGGCAGCATTGAAATCCTCATAAACGATGTTGTATCTCAGTTCCCCGACCACCGCATCAAGATGGAGGATGCTCAGCCAGACAATAACCTTCTTAGTCATGGCGTAGGAATAGTATTGTCCCTTCATGTACTCCACCTTCAAGTGCTCACATAGCACATTGATTATATATTCCTTCAGGTAGTGTGCCGCGTCTCTTCTGTACTGAATGACTCTGATGAAGAAGCGGCACATGGCGGCGTTGTATTGAGATGGTAACAGGCTACTCAGAATGGCTTTCTGAAACACATCCGTATAAGTGAGGAGATCTTCAGCCACCTTCTCCTGGATGAAATAAGGGACACAGGCTCCTAAGACGTCTTCTTCCACCAAATTCCAGGTGTCCAAAGCATTTCTGAGCTCTTGATTTGTGTCCACACAGAATGTCTGATGTTTTCTATTCATGATCTTCATATCCACAAATCTGCTGAGGCGAGAAATCATTGTGTGGTTACTTGTTTCTAAATCATCTTCCAAAAAGAAAATAGATTCTAGACTTCTCTGTCCTCAATTATCAGCCCCCTCCCCAATAAACATGTGATAACTGCATGAAGAGCGCCCTCCCAAGGCAGAGACAGGACAGTGCGCCCTCTGGTGGTGTAAGAATTTAAAGGTTTCAGAAAATGAAAGCCACATATAAGGTTATATGTAATATTATATAGGATATTTTATTTGGGTAACTCAAAGATGGGTATAGTTGCATTTCTTAATGAAATGCGTCTCATCAGTTTGCAAGATTTATATTGTTTACCCTGATTCTCACACTAAATGACCCCGACGTTCACAGGTATCTCTTACAGGTGCTAACCAGTAGTGTGAACCCAGTCTTACCCATGGACAAACTCAGGATGTCATAAATGCTAAAGGTGGTTGATAAGTGGCACCAGTATTCTATATCCGCATGTTACATGAGGGGGGAAGTTCTTTTTATCAGGAAGGTCACACTATTTGTCTCTAAGAGGGGCAGACAAGGGGGCATAAAAGACCCAAGCATGACATGAGGGCAGCCACTTGGGAGGCCACTTGAGGAGGGACATACTGGAAAGGAGACTTCCTGGAGTGTGGGGAGACCATGGATGGTAACTATAACCTGTCATGTAATTGTTGATGATAAGGAAAAAGTGTCTCTGTAAAGTTTCACTCTTTATACAATATACATTTTCATACACTCAATCTTGTATTTCATTTATTGCGCCTGACCTTAGAATCTAACCCAGTAAGAGGGTGAAAGAGAAACATTCTTACAGGGGCAGCACATGGAACTCGCTGCAATACTTCACAAGAAACATTCTACATGTTCTCCTCTTACCTCTGAATCGTGGATCTGAAGCTTCTGGATAAAGCAAGATTTCTAGAAGTCTCAGGACTCAAGAAAAAGTCAAGTGAGAGCGACGTACCAAAAAGCAAGAAACTATTGGTCTATAGCGGCTCAACGGAATGTGACTGATCTGCAGCTTTTATAGAGAAGGTGAATTATGACATCACTGATGACCTCACACTTACCTTACATTCTAACACACATCAAATGTTTTTTGTTTTTTTTCACATATCTTTATTGAATATCAGTAATAAAAACATTACAACATTTCAATATCCAGTGATTATAAATATCATAATGCTCAACAATTTATCTGCACAATTTACATCAGACAACATATATCTCCCCAATCCCATCCCCCTCCCACCCCAAAGATCATTAAGTACCATAAATTTATTACCTTTTTATGATAAAATAATAATTATACCTTCCTATAGAACACCAATCAATTCCATATCCCCAATATTTCCTCCCACTTTTTTATACAATTTTTCTTGTCTGCTCTTATTTTCTCATATTCTTTAATTGTCTTAACCAACTTCAACCAATCCATAACAATTGGGGATTTACCAGCCATCCAATTTCTTGCAATTATTATTTTTGCGTAAAAGAGAACATTAACCCCTTTGTGCACCGTGACGTGCTATTACATCCGGGTGCGGGTGGTGATGTTTAGAGTGCGCTCCATATGCTGCGTGTGTCGGCTGTGTTTTACAGTGGACACCCGGGACTAACAGTCGGGAGCAGTGATCGTGCTGTTCCTAGCTGTTTAACCCCTCAAATGCTGCTGTCAATCGCGAGCATCTGAGGCATTGAAAAAAGGGGGGCGGCCCCCTCTGACAGTTCATCACCCCCCCAGTTAGATCAGGGGGTGACAATGATTGTAATGGCAGCTCATGGGCCTAATGATGGCGCCCAGAGCTGCCTTCACTTAACTTAAGCCTGTAAAAATGACAATATACTGCAATACGTTAGTATGATCGCTGGTTCAAATCCCCTAGGGAGGCTAATAAAGTGTGTAAAAAAAGTGAAAAAAAGTTTTTAGTAGTGAAAAAAATAAAAGACAAATAGTTAAAAAAAACCTTTTCCCATTTTCCCCCTAAAGTAATGTAAAAAATAAAAGAAGTAAACAAAATTGGTATTGCTGCATGCGTAAAAGTCTGAACTATTACAATATAGCGTTATTTAATGTGCAAGGTGAATACTGTAAAAAATAGAAAACGCCAAAATCGCTGTTTCTTGGTCAACTTAGCTCTAAAAAATTTTGAATGAAAAGTGATCAGAAATTTCTACGTACCAAAAACTGCTACCAATAAAAACTACAGCTCATCCCGCAAAAAATAATCCCTCACACTGCTCAGTCAAAAAAGAAAAAGTTATGACTCTTAGAATGTGGCGACACAAAACATTTTTATTTGAACTAAACGCTTATTATCAATAAAAGTAGTAAAATATTTAAAAAAACGTATATAAAATTGGTATCACCGTAATCGTATTGAGTCACAGAATAAAGATAAGTTGTCATCTGTACCGCACGGTGAAAGCCGTAAAAACGAAACCCAAAAAACAATTGTGGAAAAAGTTTGTTTTTTATGTCATTTGGCTGCTCTGAATTTTTTACCTCAGATTGTGTTGGTCATCAAGGCTTTTCTTAGAAGGATGGGTTTTGCTGTCGCATTACCACTGTCATGTTGGTATCTCCACACGTTTGATGGCTTCTGCTTTCGGATTATTAAGTATGGTACTGTGCTTTTCCTCAATTAACGTCAGAGGACTTAAAAGCCCCTTTAAAAGAAGCTTGTTATGGCGTGAGGCCAAGGCTTTAAAATGTGACGTTCTATTGGTGTAGGAAACACATTTTCATGTGGAGAAAATTCCTAAATTCTCGAATAAATTTTTCCCACATATTTTCACCTCTTCGTGCCCGGCTAAACGTAAGGGGGTTATGATCGCTATTAAAAACTCGGTAGTTTGCACTTTTAAATCTCTTATTAAAGATCCCCAAGGAAGATTCTTGGGATTGGTGTGTGAAATCAATAACATACTGTATACTATCTTTAATGTGTATTTCCCCAATAAACGCCAACATCATTACTTGAATTCCCTACTCCCGAAAATCAAGGCGTTAACACAAGGTATGCTAGTTGTAGGTGGAGACTTTAATATGACTATTGACCCAGATATAGACTCCACTGCTAGAACTAGACAGTCTTCTCCTTTTGCATGGTCTTTGTTAGAGGGAGGCCTGTATGACGTGTGGAGATGCCAACAGGGGGTGAGAGGGATTATACTTTCTTTCATGTTTCTGGGATCGGTTTGTTTCTGGGTAATAATAGGGCACTCCTACAGTCACAATCTTCTGTAATTGGACAGATAACCTGGTCTGATCACGCTCCAATCTCGCTTTCCATAAATGAGAAAATGTCGTCTTCTCTTCCTTCACAATGGCGTTTGAATGATTACATACTCCATCACTCTGATCATGCCCCAACCTTGCTAAAAGAATTGAAGCATTATTTTTCAGACAATGTGGGTTCTGTTTCATGTCCTTACATTTTGTGGAATGCGTATAAAGCATTTATGAGAGGGTTATTGATTAAAGCTTGTTCTCAGGCTAAGGCCGGGTTTACACGAGCACACAAAAAAAAGTGCAGTTTTGCGTGCGCAAAAGGCACTTAACAGCTCCGTGTGGCATCAGAATATGATGCACGGCTGCGTTAATTTCGCGCAGCCGCCATCATTATGACACTCCGTTTGGATGTTTGTAAACGTGCTTTTCTGTTTTCATTCATCCTTTTCAGTGCTGTTGCGCGTATCACGCTTGTCCCACGGAAGTGCTTCCGTGTGACATGCGTGGTTTTCACGCACCCATTGACTTCAATGGGTGCGTGATGCGCGAACAGCGCACAAATATAGAACAGGTCGTGAGTTTTTCACAGCGGACTCACGCTGCGTAAAAATCACGCACCTATCTGCACGGCACCATAGACTATTATAGGTCTGTGCGACGTGCGTGAAAATCACGAGCGCTGCACGGACGTATAACACGCTCGTGTAAATGAGCCCTTAGAGAAAGAGGGAAAAGGAGATTTTTAATATCACTAATCAGATAGCAGTTATAGATTTAAAAAATAAAGCTACGCCCACACCTGCTTACCCTTCAGAATTGAGGACCTTGCGTTTGACATTACAGTCATTGCTTGCGTCTCAGTACGACATTTATCTCAAACGCATGCAAATGACTACCTATGCACATAATAATAGAGCCGGTGCTTTTTTGGCTAAAAAAATAAAAAACAGTCCTCGCCACGCTCCCGCATTATGTATCTCTTGGATAAAAAGGGTAATAAAGTTATAGATCCTAGGCCAACAGCCGAACAGTTCCAATCTTATTATAGTGCCCTTTACAATACGGTAGTCACCCCTCCTAAACCAGATAAGGATCCCACGTCCACAGCTAATTTTCGTCCTATTTCTCTGTTAAACTCAGCTATTAAAATATATGCAAAAATCTTCTCGACTAGGTTGTATCATATTATTCCTCAACTGGTTAAATCAGATCAAGTTGGGTTTGTGGCGGGACGTCAGGCCCCTGATGGAACTCGGCAGTTTATGGACTTGGTTCAGTGTGCAGAGACCTCTCGGACGCCTTCTCTGCTTCTTGCTTTGGACGCAGAGAAGGCGTTCGATAGAGTACATTGGGGCTATCTGTCTCAGCTTCTTGAATATTTTGGATTTAAGGGTCGTATAAAATCCTCCATTCTTGCATTATACCCATTTCCCTCTGCTAGAGTTCTCTCTTCGGGGTTTTTGTCTGACCCTTTTATAATAAAGAACGGTACGCGTCAGGGTTGCCCACTCTCTCCCATTGTGTTTGCCTTAGCGATGGAACCCCTCGCAGATCGAATACGACTTAATCCAAAAGTTCAGGGCATTAAAGTAGGATCTAAGGCTCATAAAATTGGTCTTTAGGCTGATGATGTGCTCCTGGCAGTCTGTGACCCCTTTAATTCTCTATCCGCCATCCAAGATAACCTTTCTCATAGTTACATAGTTACATAGTTAGTACGGCTAAAAAAAGACACATGTCCATCAAGTTCAACCAAGGGACGGGAAAAGGGAAAGAAAAAAATTTCAACACATAGGAGCTAATACTTTTTTGTTCTAGGAAATTATCTAACCCTTTTTTAAAGCCATCTACTGTCCCTGCTGTGACCAGCTCCTGCGGTAGGCTATTCCATAGATTCACAGTTCTCACGGTAAAGAAGGCTTGTCGTCTCTGCAGGTTTAACCTTTTTTTCTCCAGACGGAGGGAGTGCCCCCTTGTTTTTTGAGGGGGTTTTACATGGAACAGGATTTCACCATATTTTTTGCATGTGCCATTAATATATTTATATAAATTAATCATGTCCCCCCTTAGTCGTCTTTTTTCAAGGCTAAATAGGTTTAATTCTTTCAATCTTTCCTCATAACTTAGATTCTCCATGCCCCTAATTAGCTTCGTTGCTCTTCTTTGTATTTTTTCCAACTCCAGGGCATCCTTTCTATGAACTGGAGCCCAGAACTGAACTGCATATTCTAGATGAGGCCTCACTAATGCTTTGTAAAGTGGCAATATTACATCCCTGTCCCGCGAGTCTATGCCTCTTTTAATACATGACAATATCCTGCTGGCCTTTGAAGCAGCTGATTGACACTGCATGCTGTTATTTAGTTTATGATTTACAAGTACACCCAGATCCTTCTCAACAAGTGAATCCGCCAGTGTAGCTCCCCCTAGGACATATGATGCATGCAGGTTGTTGGTACCCAGATGCATAACTTTACATTTATGTACATTAAACTTCATCTGCCAACTGGATGCCCAAACACTTAGTTTGTTTAAATCCGCTTGCAATTCACGAACATCTTCCATAGACTGAACTATATTACATAGCTTGGTGTCATCTGCAAAAATAGAAATAGTGCTATTAATCCCATCCTCTATATCATTAATAAATAAGTTGAATAATAGTGGTCCCAGCACTGAACCCTGGGGTACACCACTTATGATCGGGGACCATTCAGAGTAGGAATCATTGACCACAACTCTCTGGATACGGTCCTTGAGCCAATTATCAATCCAATTACAAACTATATTTTCTAAACCTATAGTCCTTAATTTACCCATTAGGCGTCTATGGGGGACAGTGTCAAATGCCTTTGCAAAGTCCAAAAACACTAAATCCACAGCGGCCCCTTTGTCTAGGCTTCTGCTCACCTCATAAAAACAGATTAGGTTAGTTTGACAACTTCTGTCCTTAGTAAAACTGTGCTGGCTGTCACTTATAATACTATTTTTTTCACATAATCCTCTATATAGTCCCTCAATAGCCCCTCAAACATTATCCCCACGATAGATGTTAAGCTTACTGGTCTATAATTACCCAGGGAAGACCTAGAGCCCTTTTTGAAAACAGGCACCACATTTGCCCTGCGCCAGTCCCTTGGCACTATTCCAGTCACTAGAGATTCTCTGAATATTATGAAAAGGGGGACAGAAATAACTGAACTAAGCTCCTTAAGAACTCTAGGGTGTATTTCATCTGGTCCCGGGGCCTTGTGCACATTTATTTTGTTTAATTTAGCTTGGACCATATCTACATTCATCCAATTCAGTATATCAACTGATATATTAACAGCACTGGCACCGGCTACATCAGCTGCTCTTTCTTCTGTTGTATATACAGAGCTAAAGAACCCATTTAGTAACTCTACCTTCTCTTGATCTCCTGTGACCAACTCCCCATTACCATTATCTAGGGGTCCTACATGTTCAGACCTTGGCTTTTTAGCATTTATATACTTGAAGAATTTTTTACTATGTTTTACTATCCTTGGCCACCTGCCTTTCATTTTGTATTTTTGCTAATTTTATTACATTTTTACAGATTTTATTAAGCTCTTTATATTTTACAAAGGCTGCAGATGTACCCTCAGATTTGTATTTTTTAAATGCCCTTTTTTTGTCATGTATTGCCCCTTACACAGAAGGTGTAAGCCATGTGGGATTTAGTTTTAGTCGTTTATACTTGTTACCTATAGGAATACATTTTGCACTATAATTACCCAAAGTAGATTTGAAAATCTCCCATTTATCATTTGTCCCATTATTTGACATTAGTTCTTCCCAGTCTATATCCTGAATTGCAGCCCTCATCCTGGGGAAATTGGCTTTCTTAAAAGTAAATGTTTTTGCCCTCCCAGCCTGCGTTTGTTTTTTACAGTATAGGTAAAATGTAACTATATTGTGATCACTGTTACCAAGGTTTTCACGAACATTGACATTCCCAACAAGATCTGCATTATTAGAAATGACCAGATCCAACAGAGCTTCACCTCTAGTCGGGTCTTCCACAAACTGGCCCATAAAATTTTCCTGCAACAGGTTGAGGAAATGTCTCCCCTTTGCAGTTGAAGCCGAACCATGACACCAATTAATATCACGGAAATTAAAATCTCCCATTATCACTACAGTACCCGCCTGTGCAGCCCGCTCCATCTGTTTATATAGTTGACCTTCCATCTCCTCAGTTATATTGGGGGGTCTATAGATTACACCAAAAGTAATTTTTTCAGTGTTTACCTCCCTTTCTAGTTCCACCCACAAGGTTTCAACCTCCTCACAGTATTCACCCACTATTGTCTCTTTCACGCTCGCCTTCATATCACTTCTCACATACAGACATACACCACCACCTTTCCTATTTATCCTGTCTTTCCGAAAAAGTGTAAAACCCTGTAGATTTACAGCCCACTCATGTGAAGAGTCCAGCCATGTTTCAGCAACACCAACTATATCTATATTTTCTTCCAGTACCAAGGCCTCCAGCTCCCACAGAGAAAAAAAAAAAAATGTCTAACCAACCTGAGTCCATATTTGGACCATCCACTCCAATCAGTTATTTTATTAACCTCTAATATATTAAAGGGGTTGTCCGAGATACCAACATTTTTTCAAAAACTCTGTCATACATTACCCCTTATACAGACAACCTAAATAAAGCATTATTTTTAAAAAAAATTCTACTTCGCACATTTCTGCTTTGAGTTTAGCACGGCTTGTTTACATGCAGTTCAGCTCTGGTTTGTTGATCTTTCCTTGTTATGAAACTTTTTTCCCGTGCACGCTCATTGCAGGCTGCAATGAGCGTGCACGTACCTTCCAAGAGTTCACGTGAGCTGTCCTTGCTCCTCCCGCTGACATCCTTCACTGGACTTGTCTCCTTGCTGACATTCTTGAAGGATGATGAGCAAATGTTCTCCTCCCCCCCCATTATGTTTTTCACATTTATGTTTTCTTTCTCTTTTCAGGTCTATAAACCTCTCCCCTCACCCTCGTCCACCCTCCTCTATCTCATGTCTCTCTCCACTAAGGCCATGTTCACACAGAGTTTCTTTGCAAGAGGAATATCTGCCTCAAAATTCCGTCTTGAAGTTTGCGGCAGATTTACCTCTCCCTGCACGTTGATTTTTGCGTCGTTTTTCCCGGAGTTTTTTGTGCGTGGTTTGCGGCTTTGTTTGCGTATTTGTTTGCCGCTTTGTTCGGGGCGTTTTTCGCTTCGTTTATCTTGGCGTTTTTTGCTTGTTTGTTTGCGTCTTTTTTTGCAATGTTTTTTGCTGTGTTTTCCATTGCGTTTATCGTAGCCTTTTTCACGTCGTTTGTCATTTCTTTTTTTGCGTCGTTGTTTGCGCCTATTTTTGCTGCGTTTTTCGTTGCGTCTTTCGTGGCGTTTTCCCAGTTGATTTTTGCTGCGTTCTTTGCCTCTGTTTGCGGCGTTTCTCGCGTCTTTTTCCGCTATGTTTTTCGCAGCTTTTTTCGTGGCGTTTATCGTAGCCTTTTTTGTGTCGTTTTTCGCGTCTTTTTTTTGCGTTTTTTTTCTGCGTTTTTCATTGCGTCTTTCGTGTAGTTTTCCCTGTCCTTTTTCGTGGCGTTCTTTGCCTCTTTGTTCGCGGCTTTATTTGTGATGTTTTTCGCGGCATTTATCGTAGCCTTTTCGGCGTTTTTTTTTTGCATCTGTTTTTTGCGGCATTGTTTGTGGCTTTTTTTGCTGCATTTTTTGCGTCGTTTTCCGTGGCGTTTTTCGCCCGCGGCAATTGAGCGCCGCAGGCATAAAACAACGCAAAATACGCTTTCTCTGTCTCCCATTGAAGTCAATGGGAGGTCAGAGGCGTAAACGCCCGAAGATGGAGCATGTCGCTTATTTTTCCCGCAAGGCAGTTTTAATGCTCGATTTTAATGCTTGTTACAACAAATTGCAGCATAAATCACGCACCAAACACGCTTGTTTGGTGCATGGTTTTCACGCATGCATCTACTTGAGTGTAGGTGCATGATAACGCGCCAATAGAGGACATGCAGTATGTTTCACGCAGCGGACTCTCGCTGCGTGAAAACGGCCCCATTTAAATAAATGGGTCGCGTGTGCTGTGCGTGGTTTCGACGTGGTGTGAATGGGGCCTTATGCGCGTGTGTCAAGTCTGTGTGCTGTGCTTTGAAAAAACGCACAACACACGCAACCCATTTATTTCAATGGGGCCGTTGACACATGTGTGACTTTTCACGCAGCGAGAGTCCGCTGCGTGAAACATACTGCATGTCCTCTATTGGTGCGTTATCATGCACCTACACTCACATTGAAGTCAATGCATGCGTGAAAACCACGCACCACACACGTGTTTGGTGCGTGATTTACACAGCAATTTCTTGTAAAAAAGAAGAAAAAAATGGGCTGGCTTTGTGAGTGCGTGAATAACACATGACAATCGAAAAGCACACTGATGCATAAGGGCGGATTTACACGAGCGTGTGCGTTTTGCGCACACAAATACGGTGGCGTTTTGCGTGCGCAAAATGCACTTGACCGCTCCGTGTCATGTTCATACGGATGCGCGGCTGTGATTTTCGCGCAGCCGTCATCGTTATGACACTCCGTTTGGATGTTTGTAGCACGTGGTGCTTTTCTGTTTACATTCATTATTTTACTGCTGTTGCGCGAATTACGCGCGTCACACGGAAGTGCTTCCATGGGATGCGCCTGATTTTCACGCACCTATTGACTTCAATGGGTGCGTGATGCTCGAAAATATAGAACATGTCGCGAGTTTTACGCAGCGGACTCACGATGCGTAAAATTCACGGACTGTCTGCACTGCCCCATAGACTTGCATAGGTCCGTGCGACCCGCGTGAATACCACGTGGGGTGCACGGACGTATAGCACGTTCGTGTTAATCCGCCCTAACGCAAACACACGGATGGGATTGACGCAAGTTTTTCACGCGCGGAAAATACACACGCTAGTGTGCATGAAGCCTTACTAATGGACGCTGTTAGACAGTGGCCACTAATAATGCACTAGTAATACATTTTTAAATAAATGTGAAGGACATAGAAAAAATATTGTAATAAAATAACACACACAACACAGGTTAACGATTTTATTAAAAATAAAAAAGGTGTCATTGAAGTAGTCCTTGAACTTGATGTAGTACCAAGGACCCAACCTGTAAAAAACACCTAATAACTAAGAAAAAAAAAAAGAAGAGGGATGCTTAGATACACTGCTCATGTGTGATACTGTTAGACCATGTATCTAAGCCTACCACAAGGTAGCCTTAGTAACATTACCCAAGCAGACAGTGTCACACATGGGCCATGTATCTAAGAATACCACATGTTAGGCTTAGATACAGGACCCCAAAACACTAATCTTAGGGTATGTTCACACGGCAGCGTCCGTAACGGCCGAAATTACGGGGCTGTTTTCAGGAGAAAACAGCCCCGTCATTTCAGCCGTAACGGCATGTGCAGGCACTTGAACGCCGCGTCCATTATGGACGTAACTGTAGCTGGTTTTCCATGTAGTCCATGGAAAACGGCTCCATTTACGTCTGAAGAAGTGACATGACACTTCTTTGGCGCGGGCGTCTATTTACGCGCCGTCTTTTGACAGCGACGCGTAAATATACGCCTCGTGTGAACAGACAAACGTCTGCCCATTGCTTTCAATGGGCAGATGTTTGCCAACGATTTCAAGCCGTAATTTCGGACGTAATTCGGGGGTTAATACGCCCGAATTACATCCGTAAATAGGCCGTGTGAACATACCCTTATACAGGAATAAAAAGAATGTCATCTGGGGTCCTGTATCTAAGTCTACATTGTGTTAGGCTTAGATACAAGCTCCATGTGTGACACTGTTTGTTAGACCCTGTATCTAAGCCTAACAATATAGGCTTAGATACAGGACCCCAGAAGATCTTATCTAGTTCAGGACGGGGCACCGTTTAGCCATTTTTAGCACGTTAGTTAAATGGCTATAACTTTTTTATTTGTTGGGCTAACAACGTTATTTTTGCGATGTTTTTTCCGTAGACAATGGAGGTTTATTTTTTTATCGTTTTTATACACACCTTTTTTGCCATTTTAGAATTTTCATTCATAAAGTTTGAAAATAGTAAAAAAATAAGCTTTTTTACGTTTCAGCTATTTTTTTTTGGTAATAACATAGTTTTACCCTAAAATAGACCTTTTATTTGTGATCGTCATTGTCTACCGTAAATTTCTATATATTACATGTCTATATTAGGGTAATTGGGTCAGTGCTAGCGTTACAACAATGATTGACAGGGGGAACGGTATTTTTTGGGGTGGGTATTTTATGTGTATTTATTATTTCATTTTTTTTTGTACTTTACTATTTTTTTATTATTATTGTCTGTCCCTCAAAGGTCAAAAAAGACCTTTGGGGAACATTATATTTTCTTTTACACCATCTTTTCCACTGTAACTGGAGCTGCACAGCAGCCCCAGTTACAGGGGAAATCAGCCCTCTCATAGTGACGATTGTCACTAATAGGGCTGTGCTGGGTCTGATTAGACCCAGCAGCAGTCTGCCACTAACGGTACCCGGTGATCATGTGACCAGTCACATGATCACCGGGAGGAATAGAGACAGCACCGCTGCTGCTGCTGTCTCTATTCCTATACACAGCGTTCATTGAACGCTGTGTAAAAAGACATCGGAGAAGACAGAAGCAGCGAAAGCTGTTTCTATCTTCTCCTCAGGGTCCCCGGCAGTCACTGACAGCCGGAGACCCGACATTCCCGCAGGTGCCGTCCCTCTTCACTTTTTTCACTGTGAACACGCATAGGCGCGCTCACAGTGAAAAAAAGCTGCAAAGGCTGGGCGGGCACACGCAGAAACGACACGTCTCCAGTGACGTGTCGTGTCCCATCCGAGGTCTCGCTGGGGCGAGACCATGTGATCGGGACACGACACGACAGTGGAGGAGGAAGAAAACGTGACGTCAGAAGACCGGTGATCGGAAGAAAAGAGCTGCCAGAACGGAGAACAGAAGCAAGATTGCACAGGTAAGTATATTAGGGAATATTTAATGTGTGTATTGTGTGTTTAACTTTTAAATAAAAATTTATCTCGGACAACCCCTTTAAACTTGCCAATTAATGTTGTGAAACTCAATGCTCCAATTAAATAAAAAAAAAATCTTAATTTAACCCCAATTTCATGCATCATATATATTGTTGGATACTCCTTACAATTTCTCAATTGCCCGGACTCCATTACCTGAAGTATATTCTGAAGATGGCCCCTACTAGACTTACTAATATTTTGTATAAACGGAGATTGTTTCCCACTCAAAATATTTCTCCACTGTCCTGACAAAAAATATATTCTCAAGTCAGGTACTGCCAGTCCACCCTCTTCTCCTCTATCCATCAAGTATTTTAACTTTACCCTGGGTTCCCTTCCTCTCCAAATTAGCTCCTTCATTAAACTTT
The DNA here is from genome assembly GCF_050947455.1 of Rhinoderma darwinii. NCBI lineage: Eukaryota > Metazoa > Chordata > Amphibia > Anura > Rhinodermatidae > Rhinoderma > Rhinoderma darwinii. The sequence continues at coordinate 4,100,035 of NW_027461962.1, forward strand.
TTATGTCTTTTCTCCTATCCATATGGGACTGTTAATCAGTGGATACAACAACTGGGGTAATACTATCATTTTAATTACGGCTATTCGATCTGCCATAGAAGGGGGTAACCTATTCCATATCTTACTTTTTGGGTGAGAATTTTGTAGCGGGTGTCGATCCACGTAGGGTAGTCTCTTCAATCAACCCATCGGGTTGACCATCAGATCATGGGCGCAGGGGATTTAACAGGAGAGTAATGGCTGTTTTTTCATTTCAAAACATTCCATGCAACTAGTTTAATTTCTCGGACAATCCTTTTAAGGAAATATTTATCGGGGCACAATGCACCATTTCTGGGCGCTGTATCCAATGTTTATCTGGACTTCGCTCTGGAAATATAGGACAGTCCACGAGGCAGCACATCATGTCTGGTCAATTCCCCTACTACTCTGTACACTAACATCTTCAAAAGAGAAGAGGAAGGTGCAGATGTGATGTTCAGGTTAGGTATTTGCCGCATTGAAGTTGTATTGTGCTACCCTGTGCAAAGGCAAAACTCCTTTATTGGCATGATGTGTAGATGGTTGGTACTCTATTTGGGTGCGCAGGCTTACTTTGTTGTGTGCTCACTTGGCAAGGTCGGCATTAATGAGTGAAATGTATACAGTACCTTAGGAAAATACAGTGTGAGAAAAAGATGTTAACAGGAGCGCTCCCTAGGGTAATACCTTGAAAAAAAATGTAAACTAGTCTTCTCACCTTGTGAACCTCTTGGTTGATAAGAACATCGACTGGATGCAGTTGTCTCTCTTTTTGTAGATTCTTGTTCTTCTGACACGGAGTACAGTATGTCTCAGGCTGGGGGATTTCTTTGCTGGACTTTGTTGTATGGTGGTGTACGTTCGTCCTGATTATGACCTGTTTTTGTAGCAGGAAGATGTCTTTCTTGTTTGGATGTGACTCCACGGGTTACCCAGCCTACTCATTCTTCAATGAATCAGTGACCATGTCCACAATTGATTACACAGGTATAATATAGATTTCATGATAGTTCTTTGGAATTAAAACAAGTTCTTTTTATGTATTTGTCTATCCATTTTTATTAGAAATACAATAAATACATTGAGGTATGTTTTTATTGACATGTGTTGCTATCAGCCACACAGGAAAAAAAATATAAAAGGCCTTGGGAATCTGTAGAGGCAGCTGTTCTACAGGAAAGGGAGTGCAGAGACCCTACCAAACAGGACGAGGGGAGGAAGTCCATTGCCGGGCATCTGAAGAGACTTGCCATTAAACACCCAAAACCATTGTACTTCACCGCAGCCCTGCGAATCATGGACAAGGCTTCATTTTCAAAGACTTCTGGACAGTTGTCTTTTAATTGGATGGATCTTAAAAACCCCTTCTGGACAGTGGGGGATGGGAAGGAGGAGGTGTGGACGGATGACGTTACGGCATTCTTAGATGGACATTAGTGGTTCATATCTGCTGCCTCTTTAGCTTTCAGGCCTTGATCTGGCACATCCCTTTCCATGGCTGACGTTCTCGACACCAGGGCTTCCTCCTGCTGATGTTGTACGGTACATTCCCTTCAGTTCTGAAACAAGAATAAATAAAATGTCCTAGTGAAGAGTTGCTCTCTTGAAGATATTCCCCGTGACCCACACCAAGACCCTTTGTCTGCCAGGTAGGTAGATAGTGCGTTCTATGTTCAACTAAGATACAAAATTCACAAGTAAATCTGCTCAACTTTAAGATGCGGTTAACAGAAATGTTTAAAAACGGGGACAAATAGGGCGCCAAGCGATGGTAGAATTTTATTTAAATACACGTTTCTGGCACGACTGGTCCTTTTATCTGGTGTTAAACTGACGAAGGGATCAGTCAAGTTTAGTCCTGGACCAGTCCAGTCCAGAAATACAGTCAAAATAAAATGGGCTTTACTTTACTGTCCCCGTGTGAAGTATTTGTGTTACCTTACGCTTACCTATTTTTGAAGGGGAACTCCAAGAAAAATGTGTCATGCAATCAAAGGCGCAGTGCCCACCCAAACTACATCGCAAGATTTAATTAAAAAAATTAGCTTTTATCTATTGGATTACTCCAATATGTAAAGGCCAATATCACTAACAGCTCCTGGCTCAGCCAGCAGAGGTGGGGTCCGGAGCCGAATGGGACCCAGAGCTGCTGAAGGAGGGGGAAGTACATAAAGGGGATTTGTCCGAGGTCTGAATACATTTTAGGGTTTGGTATTAAAGGGGTTTTCCAGGCATTATAAAAATTGTAATTCAAACTGAAAATTGCACCATTTAGCAAATACCCACCTTCTAATTCTCTGCGGCTCCAGTGCCGGCGGTTCACAATCCCCTGCCGGCCTGTTTACATAGGCTGGACCAGTGATGTCCCGTATCGGCACATGATCGCACTAGTCAATCACTGGCCACAGTGGTCATGTGCCATACTTACTTAGATCACTTCTGCAGGCGATACCCTCCCTCTATACTGTCCTTACTGCAAGGTTTTTATAGTGAGGACAGAATACAGGGAATATCTGGTACACAAAGCATATTCTCACTAACCCTGCCCCATGACAAGCCATGCCCAATGAACCACGTTCTGTCAAAGGTACGCCCTGTCAAGTCCTGTCTCAATCCATCTGAAACCGAAGTGTCCCTAGAAAGAAATTCCAAATATTGTCAACTATGCTCTATTAGGGTATAGTATGAAGAATCAGTGCAGTAGGGTCTATATACTACTATATACACAAAGCTGCCATGTGCCGAACATTGCAAAACACCCTTTTCATAAAAGAGCGTTAATTCCAGTCCTGCAGTCACCCTGATGACCTTATACTGTGCCAGTACTTGAGGTAGGTGTGCCCCTTTATATATTACTTGCAGCCAGAATTGGCACCGGGATTATCAGCTCATTGACAAATTCTTGAGGTCACATTTGTGTCTTGGTGTCACTAGTCTGAACCAATCCTACGCCACTTGATCTTTATAGAATTTTCAGAAAAAAAAATACCCCTAGCAATAAATACTGCATGTAAATAATATTCTCATTACAGTACAACAACAAATAAATGGAAAAAGAGCCATATCCCTATTAGGTCCCGCGGACATCATAGAGGTGGTCCTTGACTTCCAGTCCTGCAGTCACCATGAAGACTTTGTGCTGTCAGTGCAGGCAGAATAAAGCTGACATGGTGACAATGTAATGTTTTATATGTACTACTACTCCCTGTACTGACTGATAGTAGAGAGAATGGACTAAGCTGAAGGATTCCCGACTCTTATCAATTCTTTAAATAGGGAATATGCCCTGAATAATAACCCCAAATTTATATTACATTTATAGTAGGGCAGATTTACTATTCAAATTGAGCCAGAATTATGGCGTACATGTTGTGGGCCATATTTATTAATTGTTTTAGACACATTTTGCGGCGTGCTTGACAAGGGGCGTGGCCTAGAATAAAGGGGCGTGTCTTAAACTAAGCCAACCAAGAGGTGGTATAAGGAAGAGAAAAGTGTCTAACATGTCTAGCAAAATCTATCATACATCGTGCACCACTGTGATAAATTTGGCGCAATTTCTGACTTCCTTCTATCAGTATACACTGTGTAAAACTCAGATAGTTTTAGGCCCCATGCACACTAACTTATTTTTGCGGCCGCAATTCACCCGCAAATCTGCAGGTGAATTGCGGCCCCATTCATTTCAATGGGCCCATGCACACGACCTTGGTTTCCACGGTCCGTGCATTGCCCAGGAACCTGGACCGCAAAAACAACGGACATGACTTATTACGGTCGTGTTTTGCGGTACAGGCTCATAGAAAATAATGCACACGGTCATATGCACGGCCCGCGATTTGAGGGCGGCCGCGGGTGACACTCCGCGGACGTACGAGCCGTAAGTCACGGTCAATGCACCTCACTATGGTCGTGTGCATGAGGCCTTAGTAAATCTGCCCCATGGTAATACCAGTGACAGCCCGCTCTTTCCCGGTGGGGTACAGTCCTCTGCACATCTTCATCCACGTCTCATCTTGTCTGTGCCGGATACTTTTCTCCTTATACCTGAGAAGTAACAAAAATAACATCAGAAACTAAAAAAACACAATTCCAAGTATTTCTCCCCATTTCTAAAAATAACATTTCCTGCAGGTGAATAATGGAAAATATAAAGATATAAATATATTCAGGCCTATGTGTCTGTCCAGGGGGTCATTGAGGGTCCTGCCTGTTATATGTGGGGAGGTCGTGCTGCACAATAACGGAGGGGAAAATGTCTGTACATCAATATATATTTGTCTCTAGGAGCCCCTACAAAGTCTCAGTGAGGGCCCTGTCTGTTATACGTGGGGAGCTTGTATACAGCGTTAGTAACACGCATGTCACTCCAGTATAGATATTTTGGGTGCCGGTTCTTCGACCTCACTGTCCATAGTTTAATTAAACACCTTAAGAAAATGGATCATCACCAAGAAGTTTTATTTAAAGGGGTACTCCCATCTTACAATTTATCTGGGACTCACACCTATGTGGAAAACGGAGGTCTCTCCCTGACCCTGTCCTGCTTTGTTCCCAGATCCCTGTCCCGTCTAATGGCTGCTGATTCCAGGTGGAGAATGACTTGGGAAAGGCCTCGCACGTCCCTCTCTCTATTCTGTTCTATGGAAGTTTCGGAAACAGCTGAGCGCTGTTGAACTATTTGTGTAACTCCCATAGTACAGAACGGAGAGATCTGCGTGCATGCGCATAGGTGGATATCACATAAACGTCTGAGATGGAGAAAACCCTCTAAAGAGATTATTTCATTAAAGGGGTTGTACATAATTAGAAAAATAGAGCTGACGTCTTCCAAAAACAGTGCCACACCTGTCCACAGGTGATGTGCGATGTGTGGACAGCTTAGCCCTATACATTTCAATACAGAAAAGCTGCAATACCACATACAGCCTCTGAACAGAGGTGGCGCAGAGCTTCCATTTGGGTCATAGAGAGGGTCTCCAGCGTGATACCCCCCTCTATGATATCTAAATATCCTTATAGGGCATTTCAGGTGTAACCAGAAATTAAGGTGATACAAAAAAATATTCCATACATGAGATTTCCTTAATGGAGATATTGTAACAATAATTACTGAAAATATGTAATTGACTTTTTCCTCCATTGCAGGAATAGAACCCGAGAAGCGACGTTTTGGACTACGGAACAGTCGATCCTCCGGATGAAATGCTGGGTGGTTGGAGCGCAGTCCCAGGAGCGCTGGTGTTGTTGTGCTGATCCATGTTCTTCTTATCTGGAGCTTGTATACAGAACACGCGATCCTTCTGGTCCGGCCTACTAACATATATAAGCACAGCCTAAACACACACGTAATGATATATAATAACATAACATTAACAACATAACATTACTATGTATCAGCCCTGATACGTCAGTCTCATCATATTTCTGGGGTCCCCGCACACAGGATATACGTTACCTCCTGTGATGATGTCACTTCCCTGTATTTCCTGTATGACATGGCTGCTCTTCCTCTTCCCGTTTCCCTTTCTGATGTATTTCCTCTTCCTGTGTGATAAGACGTGTGCTGTTGCCTCCTGCTGTGTATAACACGAGATGCAACATGTCTTATAAAACATGTAAATAATAATCGCAGAAAGCGAAAAACATTTTGTTCATTTCCATTCACATCAATGGTTATTTGTTTGCAGCCGTTTTTCTGAGCCGTACTTGTCTGTTTTTAGAATCAACTACAGGGAGATTTGAGATGTGGTTTGAGAATTTCTTTCCTATGTAAACCCCACCGATAAGGACAGCTAAGAAGCCTCAGTTATCAGCGAGCGACCCCATCATTAGACTAAGCAGAGTGCCCCCATACAGTGCCAGCAGAGTATTGTCCCTTACACAGTGCCAGTATACTGCCCCCTCATAAACAACACTACCAGCAGAGACCCCTCAATAAACCATATTGCCAGCAAAGTGCCTCCAATAATTAGTGCCAGCAGACTGCCCCCAATAACCACTACAAGCAGAGTTCCCCCTCACAAATAGTCCCAGCAGAGTGCCTTCCTTTATGCAGCTACATCATGTAAGATCTTCCCTAGTTTGGAAGTCTCCAGGACAATCTGGGAGAGAAGACAAGTGTGATGTAACCTGGTTGCAGTGTGTAAATGTAGCCTGAAACATCACGTGTAGCCCCTAAGTCTATGTTCACATGTTACATATTTATTGCAGATTTCCATGGTCAAATTGACACATAAAGTATGAATGTGAATAGGGTTCTAGAAAACTGCATAAACTTGCAGCAGTAACAATCTGCAGTAGATTGTAATGCAAAGGATGCACAGCCAAATATGCTGCAAAAGCCACATGTAATATATGGAGAAATATTAGGCCTAGTTCACACAGAGTTTTTTTGGAGCGGTTTTTTAAGTGGAAAACGCATCGAAAACCGCACCAAAAAACGTCCGAAAACTAATCTTATTGATTTCAATGGGATGCAGAGGCGCTTTTCCCACGAGAAAAAAACACTCACAGGAAAAAGCAGCGTCAAGCCCTTTCTTCAAGCGTTTCCGTCTCTGACCTCCCATTGCCATCAATGGGAGGCAAAGAAAATGGTTTTCGCAGCATTTTTGCCTGCGGTGCTCAATGGCCGTGGTCGAAAAATGCGTAAAAAAAGCGGCAGAAGGAATTTTGAGGCAGATTTTTCCACCTGCAAAAAACTTGGTGTGTAAACAGGGACTTCGTGTCCACATGTGACCTACTCTATCCAATCACAGCTGTAATTCCAGCCAAGGCTGTCTAAGATTATGTTCACACCCCCCACTTCTCCTGCGGTCTGGCCGCTGCAGCCCGATGAGGAGGGATTATAACTAGAAATTGTGGATATAAAGAACGTGCAGAGGTTTCTGTGTGACAGTCTAAGGGCATGACCAGACGTGGCGGAGTTCTGCATACACTGTCCGCATCAATGCCGCACATAATCTGCGTTGCAGATTCTGTCGCGGCTTTGCCTAAAATGGGCATTAAATTGATGCGGACTGGCCGTTGCGTATTGAGGGGGAAAGGGCTTCCCTTCTCTCTATCAGTGCAGGATAGAGAGAAGGGACAGCCCTTTCCCTAGTAAAAGAAAAATAAATTCATACTTACCCGGCCGTTGTCTTGGTGACGCGTCCCTCTTTCGACATCCAGCCCGACCTCCCTGTATGACGCGGCAGTTCATGTGACCGCTGCAGCCTGTGATTGGCCTGTGATTGGCTGCAGCCGTCACTTGGACTGAAACGTAATCCCGGGAGGCCGGACTGGAGGAAGAAGCAGGGAGTTATGGGTAAGTATGAACTTCTATTTTTTTTACAGGCTGATGTATATTGTGATCGGATGTCACTGTCCAGGGTGCTGAAACAGTTACTGCCAATCGTTTAACTCTTTCAGCACCCTGGACAGTGACTATTTACTGACATCGCCTATTAACGCTCCTGTAATTACGGGTGCACACACGTAATCACCCATAATTACGGGAGCCCCATTGACTTCCTCAGTCTGGCTGTAGATCTAGAGATACATAGGTTTAGCCAGAATGAAGAACTATCATGTTAGTAAAACCAGTACGCTCCGCAGCACAAATAACATCTGCGGACTTCATTGCGGAATTTTCACTCTCCATTGAAGTCAATGGAGAAATTCCGCAATGAGTCCGCAACAAGTCCGCTACACGTCCGCAACAGCCAGTGTATGCTGCGGACACCAAATTCCGCACCACAGCCTATGCTCCGCAGAATTGTCCGCAACGTGTAAACGAACCCAACTAAAAAGCTGTGGAAAGCAATGGAGAAACGTGTACGCTGCGGATATTGCAGAGCAATTCCGCCACGTCTGGTCATGCCCTAAGGCTCTGTTCACATCTGCATTGGGGTCCCGTTCTGACGTTCCCGTCAGAGGTTTCCGTCAGAACAGGACCCTGAGCAGACACAAACTGACACCGACGGAAACCAGGGGTTTCCGTTTCCATCACCATTGATTTCAGTAGTCGACTAAGCTATTGCTTCCGGCAAAACGAAGGGTCCGGAGCACAAAAGAGACAAACGGAAACCACGGGCACCGGCTCCGTCACCATTGAAATCAATGGTGATGGAAACGGAAACCCCTGGTTTTCGTCGGTGTCTGCTCAGGGTCCCGTTCTAACGGAAACCTCCGACGGAACGTCAGAACGGGACCCCAACGCAGATGTGAACAGAGCCTAATATGGATGAGAAAGGGGAGGTGGGACTACTCATTTATTATGCCCTGATACTGAACTGGTATTACTAGTATTATACCCTGTTCTATGAACTCTACCCGCTGGAGTACCCCAAAGATGCTTGTACCACTGATCGAGGTGCTATGTGTTTTGTAGTAAAATTAAATTGGTATTTGATTATTTTTTTTACAGTTAATATTTATTAAAAATTCTGTTTTAAAGTTTTTTGCCTGGCAGTGATAGTTTGATATTTGTCCAAAACCTATTTATTTCCATATTTCATGGATATTATGAGGTGGGACTACTCACCTAACCAGTATGTACCTGACGGGAGCTGCATGCGTCCATCTCATCAAGTCCCCGATCTCCTGGCAGCTCCACTTTGTACAGATCCTACAATGAAAATCTATGCAAAAAGTTTACACCAAAAAAACAGAAAATTCTACTGCGGAACCAGGATTGTTGTTGTGTGGCAGGGCTGCACCTCGCCCTTCTGCTGCCGGAGGTAAACAGTGAAATAGCGCCCCCACCTGCATCACCATAGAGTGGCCATGTGGGGTAGAGAAAAGATAGCAAAAAAAATATAGAAAACCTTTATGTTTACATGTAGTAGAAATCTATTTAATACAAGTGAATAATATTTATAAAAATCGTAATCACATGCTGCGTTAGGCCTCATTCCCACGACAGGGTTTCCCGGCCGGGTGCCGGCCGTTCATAAATTGGCCGGCACCCGGCTGCATTAGGAATAATAGACCCCTAATGGGGATATTCACACGACCGATTTTTTGACGGCCGGGGAAACCGGACGTCAAAAAATAGGACATGCTCTATCTTCGGCCGGGTGCCCGGCCGCCCGGCTCCTATAGAAGTCTATGGGGCCGGGTAATACCCGGCCATCACCGGGATGTGTCCCGAGTGATGGCCGGGTTTTCCGGCGCTTGCGCTCTATCTCCTCCTCCTCACAGCGCAGAGTGCATGTGAGGAGGAGGAGTTGATGCCATTCTGACGAATGGCATCGCTGTACACTGTGTTGCAGGGCCGGGGTGTACAGCAGGTGGAAGGGAGCGCTGCGCTGGCTCCCTTCCCCTGCTTGTTTTAAAAGCACCCTGGCCCGGCGACACCTTCGATGGCGCCGCTAGCAGCTGCTGCGTCTGCTACTACTGCAGCGACGCCACTATCGCAGAGCAGGGAGGTATCTCCCCGCTCTGCTATGTGCTAGCCGCACTTTAGCTCCTTGAAGGAGCGGAATCCCCGGGTTTTCGGGGATTCCGCTCCTGGACAGAGTGCTTGATGTCTCTGTCCATATCTGGGCAGTGACATCAGGGGAAACTCCTGAAGCGGAATCCCCGAACACATGGGGATTCCCCTTCAGGAGTTGCCGCTGATGTCACTGTCCAGATCTGCCCGGCCCGGATGCAAAACTTTATGCAAACCGGCCGGGCAGAATGGCCGATTTTACCGGCCGGCACTCGGGCTCGGGCGCGACCCGGTCGTGTGAATCCCGCCTTAGGCCTCATTCACACGACAGGGTCCGAGTGTCGGCCGGGAAAATCGGCCGATTTGGACCCGATTTGCATCCGGTTTTTTCCCTGACCGTTTTTTAATCGGATTAATTTTTTGCACTTTACTTATTTTTTTATTATTATGTTCTGTCCCTCAAAGGTCAAAAAAGACCTTTTTGGAACTTTTAATATTTTTTTTCTTTCTTTTACACCATGTTTTTCCCTGTAACTGGAGCTGCACAGCAGCCCCAGTTACAGGGGAAATCAGCCCTCTCACAGTGACGATTGTCACTAATAGGATTGTGCTAGGTCTAGTAAGACCCAGCAGCAGTCTGTCACTAACGGCACCCGGCGATCATGTGACCAGTCACATGATCACCGGGAGGAATAGAGACAGCACCGCTGCTGTCTCTATTTCTATACACAGCGTTCATTGAGCGTTGTGTAAAAAGACATCGTAGAAGACAGAAGCAGTGAAAGCTGCTTCTATCCTCTCCTCAGGGTCCCCGGCAGTCACGGACAGCCGGAGACCCGACATTCAGCTGCCCGATCGCGCGGGCAGCAAGTTAAAACCCGAGCCGTAAAAAGTCTATGGCTCGGGTTTTAAGGACCCTGACTGCTGGCCGTAAAATCACAGCCAGCGGTCGGGAACCGTAACAAGCAGCGCTCCCTTCCACCTGCTGTACACCCCGACCCTGCCACACAGTATCACCAGCGTAGCCATTCGTCCGAATGGCATCAACTCCTCCTCCTCACATGCACTCTGCACTGTGAGGAGGAGAGAGTGCGCGAGTGACGGTTGACCCGGCCATCACTCGGGACACATTCCGGTGCTGGCCGTGTATTACCCGGCCCCATAGACTTCTATGGGAGCCGGGCGGCCGGGTACCCGGCCGAATATAGGGCATGTCCCATTTTTTGACGGCCGGTTTTCCTGGCCCGTCAAAAAATCGGTCGTGTGAATAGCCCCATTAGGGGTCTATTATTCCTAATGCAGCCGGGTGCCGGCCGATTTATGAACGGCCGGCACCCGGCCGGGAAACCCTGTCGTGTGAATCCCGCCTTAATTCTGCAGTGTATTACTGACATACCTACCTACCTGCACTCATTATATTACACTCATCCATTATATACCTACCTGCACTCATTATATTACACTCATCCATTATATACCTACCTGCACTCACTACATTACACTCATACATTATATACCTACCTGCACTCATTATATTACACTCATACATTATATACCTACCTGCACTCATTATATTACACTCATCCATTATATACCTACCTGCACTCACTATATTACACTCATCCATTATATACCTACCTGCACTCATTATATTACACTCATCCATTGTATACCTACCTGCACTCATTATATTACACTCATATATTATATACCTACCTGCACTCATTATATTACACTCATCCATTATATACCTACCTGCACTCATTATATTACACTCATCCATTATATACTTACCTGCACTCACTATATTACACTCATCCATTATATACCTACCTGCACTCTTTATATTACACTCATCCATTATATACATACCTGCACTCACTATATTACACTCATCCATTATATACTTACATGCTGGCCCTTTAAGAAACGGCCTGGGCCAGCGCGCACTTGGGATCCGGCTGCCGTGAGCAGGAGACATCAGTGGACGTTAGCGACCTCGTGGTGGAGGAGGCTGTCAAGCAAGGTACAGGATCCAGCGACGGAGACCACTGGCAGGAGAGGGACCTGCCGCCAGCGTTACAATAACTTTACCCCAGTCCTCTGCAGTCCAATCAATATACTTAAAACAGGATGTCAGTCTGTCCTTGATGTTTTTCTTGGAGAGAAGTGGCTTCTTTGCAGCTCTTCTTGACACCAGTCCAGCCTCCAAAAGCCTTCACCTCACTGTGCGTGCAGATGCACTGACAGATGTCTGAGGAAGCTCTGCACTGCTGTTGAACCGATCCCATAGCTGAATCCTCTTTAGGAGAAGGTCCTGGTACTTGCTGGAATTTCATGGACACCCTGAAGCCTTCTTCATAGCAAATGAACCTCTCTCCTTGAAGTACTGGATGATCCGATAAATGGTTCATTTTGGGGTAATCTTACAAGCAGCAATGTCTTTGCCTGTAAGGCTCTTTTGATGCAAAGCAATGATAAGCAAGTTAACGACATCCACCGGGATCCGTTATATGTCAATGTGGTGATGTATCTAGACGACATCAAGATTTTCTCACCCGCTTTGACTACACATTGGAAACGTGTTTGACAGGTCTTTCAACGGTTGCTGGAGAATAAGCTCTGTGCAAAGTTGGAGAAGTGGGTCTTCCAGAAATCCTCCCTTCCCTTTCTAGATTATATAGTCTCTGACCAGGGATTGAAGATGGACACCAACAAAACATCTGCTGTGTTGAACTGGCTTTGTTCTCAGGGTCTCCGTGCAATTCAACGCTTTCTGGGATTTGCACATTTCTACCGGCTGTTTATTCCCCACTACTCTTCATTACTGGCGCCTATTTCAGCTCTTACAAAGAAAGGAGTGAATGCCAAAAATGAGACCCAAGAGACCAAATTGGCATTTCTTCAACTCAGTCTGTCTCTGCCGCCCCTATATTGCAGCATCCGGACATCTCCAAGCAATTCTTCTTTGAGGTGGATGCCTTTACTATCGATGCAGGTGCAGACCTGACGCAAAAAGGTCTTACCGGCAAGACTGTCACCTGCGGCTTCTTCTCCTAGTTATTTTCTCCTGCCGAGAAGAATTACTCTTAGAGATCAGGAGCTTCTGGCCATTGAATTGGCATTGGAAGAGTGGAAACATCTGCTAGAAGGGGTCATGCATCCTGTAATTATTTTCAGACCACGAATATTTGGTCTATCTACAGCAGTGGCGGACACAGACTGCAAAAGGCCCCTGTGCAGATAATGTGCCAGGGCCCCCCCCCCCCACCCCGCAAACTTCTCATGGCCGACGGTCCGCTTTCAGCTGCATCGCTGGGTCTCCTAAGTGACCCAACAATGCAGCACTAGCAGCCGGGGCGTCACTAAGGCTGGGTTCACACACACACTATTTACGGACGTAATTTGGGCGTTTTAGCATTGAATTACATCCGAAAATGCGGCTCAAAAGCGTCGGAAAACATCTGCCCATTCATTTGAATGGGTCTTACGATGTTCTGTGCCGATGGTCATTTTTTTTTACGCGCCGCTGTCGAAAGGCGGCGCGTAAAAAACTGCCTGTCACTTCTTCAGATGTAAATGGAGCCGTTTTCCATGGACTCCATGGAAAACCAGCTTCAATTACTTCCGTAGTGGACGCAGCAAAAGACGCCTGCACATGCCATTACGGCTGAAATTACGGTGCTGTTTTCTCCTGAAAACAGCACAGTAATTTCAGCCGTAACAGACGCTGCCGTGTGAACATACCCTCAGGGCTTAAAATGTCCGGGAAATAGCCCCAATACATATGTGTCCGCCCCAAAAAAAAGTGTGTGTATAGGAGACAGCATAGCATATCTATAGCACTACGACCCTATAAACTATGGATAGGATTAGATACAGTGGCTGAGCAGACAGTATCACACATGATAGGATTAGATACAGTGGCTCAGAAGGCAGTATCACACATGATAGGATTAGATACACAGCTCAGCAGACAGTATCACACATGATAGGATTAGATACAGTGGCCCAGCAGACAGTATCACACATGATAGGATTAGATACAGTGGCTCAGCAGACAGTACCACACATGATAGGATTAGATACAGTGGCTCAGCAGACAGTACCACACATGATAGGATTAGATACAGTGGCTCAGCAGACAGTATCACACATGATAGGATTAGATACAGTGGCTCAGCAGACAGTACCACACATTATAGGATTAGATACAGTGGCTCAGCAGACAGTATCACACATGATAGGATTAGATACAGTGGCTCAGCAGACAGTATCACACATGATCGGATTAGATATAGGGCCCAGCACAGTATCATACATGATTGGATTAGATACACAGCTCAGCAGACTGTATCACACATGATAGGATTAGATACAGGGCCCAGCTCGCTGACATTGCGGCTCCAGCGCTGGACCCAGGAAAGGTAAGAATAATAATTTTGCTTCTTTATGTGTTACTGATTATTTTTGTGTGTTTGTGTTTTTTTTACAGGTTCGGTTGTTGGACTTCGGATACGAGGACTTCAATGACGGCGTTTTTTTTATTCTCAATAAAATGGTTAATGAGGGTTGTGTTTTTATTTCAATAAAAAAAATATCTATGTGCTTGTATCTTTTTAAACTTTATTATCACCGCCTTAGTAATGGCCGCTGGCTGATTGACAACCTCCATTACTAAGGCGAGGCTTAATGTTAGCCGGTGCAGAGTCTACACTAACCCCCATTATTACCCCGGTACCCACCGCCACCAGGGGTACTGGGAAGAGCCGGGTACAAACCAATACCCGACCAGCTGTAGTGACGGGCAGGCACCGGGGTGGCCGCAGGCTGGTAGTATTAGGCTGGGGAAGGCCAAAAACAGTGGCCCTTCCCACCCTTGTAATGCTGCCTGCTGCTGCTGTGTTGTATCTGGCTGGTTATGAAAATTGGGGGGGACCCGACATCGTTCTTTCCAATTATTTTTTAAATGACGTGGCGTCCCCCCCATTTTCATAACCAGCCAGATACAATAAAGCAGCAGCAGCCTAGCATCACCAGGGTAGGAAGGGCCACTGTATCTGGCCTTTCCCCTCCTGATAATACCAGCCTGCGGCCACCCCAGTGGCCGACCATCACTACAGATGGTCAGGTACTGGATCGTACCCGGCTCTTCCCAGCACCCCTGGTGGCGGTGGGTACCGGGGTAATAAAGGGGGTTAGTGTTAGCCTCTGCACCGGCTAACACTAAGCCCTGCCTTAGCAATGGACGCTGTCAATCAGCCGGCGGCCATTACTAAGGCGGTAGTAATATAGTTTAAAAAAAACCACAAAGACATAGAAAAAATATTTTATTGAAATAAAAAAAAAAAACACAACCCTCATTAACCATTTTATTAATAAAAAAAAAAGCTGTCATCGAAGTAGTCCTGGAATCCGCCGTAGTCCAACGACCGAACCTGTAAGAAAACACACAAAAAATGATTAGTAACACATGTGTTAGGGTATGTGCACACACACTAATTACGTCCGGAATTGACGGACGTATTTCGGCCGCAAGTACCGGACCGAACACACTGCAGGGAGCCGGGCTCCTAGCATCATAGTTATGTACGACGCTAGGAGTCCCTGCCTCGCTGCCGGACAACTGTCCGGTACTGAAAACATGATTACAGTACAGGACAGTTGTCCCACAGCGAGGCAGGGACTCCTAGCGTCGTACATAAGTACGACGCTAGGAGCCCGGCTCCCTGCAGTGTGTTCGGTCCGGTACTTGCGGCCGAAATACATCCGTCACTTACGGACGTAATTAGTGTCTGTGCACATACCCTAAGGCTTAGATACAGGGCCCATGTGTGATACTGTCTGTGGGACCCTGTATCTAAGCCTACCACAAGGTAGGCTTAGATACAGGGTCCAGCAGACAGTAATCTTATACAGTATAAGATTACTGTGTGCTGGGGCCCTGTATCTAAACCTACAGTGTGGTAGGCTTAGATACAGGGCCCAGCAGACAGGATCACGCATGGGCCATGTATCTAAGCCTACCATGTGATTGGCTTAGATACAGGGCCCAGCAGACAGCATCACACAATCTGTGATCCTGTCTCATGGGCCCCCTAAGCCTGCTACATCGTAGGCTTAGGGGTTGTGCAGTCCCTAAACATTGATGGCCTATCCTCAGGATAGGCCATCAATAGCTGATGTGTCGCCCGGGACCCGCAAATCAGCTGTTTTGAAGGGGCCGCAGCACTCGTACGAGAGCTGCTTCCCCTTCATTTCACTACTCGCCCACACTGTGAATCGCCGAAACCGATTCACAGTGTGACCGGTATGAAGTGACAGGAATGAAGGGGAGCAGCTCTCGTACGAGTGCTGCGGCCCCTTCAAAACAGCTGATTGGCGGGTCCCGGGAGTCGGACCCCGCCAGTCAGGGCTATCTTACCTTCCTCTTCGGCCGCGGCGGGAGTTCTGTAGTCTCGATGCTGTGCGCGGCGGCATAGCGCTGTGACGTCATGCGCTGCGCACAGCGCCTGACGTCAGGACCTCCGCTGCGATCCGGAACCAGGAAGGTAAGTAAAGTATGTTACTATAGTAACAGGGGCCCGCGGCCCGAGTTACTATAGTAACTTTTTATTGATGTGGTGCGGGGGGCCGTGGGCCCCCCTGGCTTCGGGGCCCGGTCGCAATTGCGACCGCTGCGACCCCTATAGCTACGCCAGTGGTCCACGGGCCTCTGTCTCAGTCCTCAGCATCGCGCAGCTGAGAACTGAGTCGGCCAGCAGAGGAACGGGCCCCCTTCCCACGCGGGGCCCTTGTGCAGCTGCACCGGCTGCACATGCGGTATGTCCGCCCCTGATCTACAGACCGCTCAGCGGTTGAATCCGCGCCAGGCCAGGTGGGCGCTCTTCTTTGCCTGATTTGAAATTCTGTTACATTTCCGTCCTGCCGAAAGGAATACTAAGGCTGACGCTCTGTCTCGGTGAATTGAAATTAACTTGGTTTTTATTTTTCCAAAGTACAATACAAAAGTATACAACATCCCAATGATACAGTCTCACAGTGTTGTATACAGAACACAGAAAAAGCTTGCACCTTTAGATATCAGAAACGTGCCTCGGACGTTGACATACTGACATATTAACAGACAAACAAACATAAAAACAGACATACAAAGAGTGGTGGTGATAAATACAAGCAATTATACATATGAGATGTCAAAAAGGAACAGGATGATGCAGGATACGAAAACCATGTATAAGTTAGCACAGATACATTCACAGAGTGACAGAGTTCTTGCGGAGCAGAAGTTGAACATGGGGTAACTCTGTCCAAGGGGCCCATTGAGACAAACACTTCTGCCTATAACCTTTAGATGTAGCAAAGTGCAATACGTAATAGAAGTGAAGATAAACCCTGTTTAGCACCTCCGAGAGATTCAGAGCCTCAGCTGTTTTCCATCTCTTGGCTATATGGAATCTGGAAGCGATAAGAATATGGCTTATTGGCCACCTATATTCTAAAGGGATCTCATCCATCTGCATATCAGTTAAAGCCAATGCAGGGGAAGGTAAAAGTTCTGCTCCCATTAATTCTGATATGTAGCGGAAGATAAGCTTCCAGAATGGGTAGACTGATTTACATGTCCACCATAGATGAAATAATGTGCCCCTTGCTCCACATTCCCTCCAACACAAAGGAGAAGCCCTGGCTTGCATATGTTGTAACAGGTGTGAGGTACCAACGAAACTGAATTTTCCTAACGGCTTCTATATGATTGACACATTTGGATATCCTATGTGAGTGATGTAAAGCAGCCCTCCAGTCCTCCTCCGAGAACTCCCGACCCATATCCGTCTCCCACTGAGACATGTATTTCAATTTGAGAAATGAGCTGTGGGTGTTTAAGGACAAGTAAGCTGAGGCCAAACCTTTCAGCGATGTAATATCAGAATCTGTCTCGGTGATTTGATGACTCTGATCAAGTGAAACATATTATATCGATCCTTCTCGCATCATTCTGGTGGCTCCGGTCCTACTGAAGGATATCCATCATCGTAAAACCTTTGTTCCCTCAGCCAGAAGAAGGACAGTGCTTTCCTGGGGACATAACCCTAAACTGGCCGGTCACGCAGGAGTGCGTAAAACCAGAGAGCTCATTTCTCATCAATTTTGGTAGCCAGCCATGGTCCAGGATGTTCAGGACTATGTGGCTTCCTGTTCCTTCTGCTCCCAGAACAAAACCTCCAAGTCCAGACCATCTGGTCTTCTTCTACCTCTTCCAGTCCCTGATTCTCTGTGGCAACATATTGCGATGGACATTGTGAGGGATCTACTCCTTTCATCCAAATGCAATACCATCTGGCCGGTGGTAGATCGCTTATTTAAAATGGCACATTTTGGTCTTTTGTCTTGTTTGCCTTCTGCTCCTCATCTTGCCGGTCTCTTTATACAGCATATATTTCGCCTGCATGTTCTTTCCCATCATATTGTTTCAGGCCACGGTGTACAGTTCACCTAAAGATTTTGGAGAGCTCTGTGTGGCCTGCTGGAAGTCAAGTCAGATCTTTCTTCTGAATACCATCCACAGTTCAATGGCCAAGTGGAGAGGGTCAACCAGATCCTAGAGAACTTTCGACACCATTTCAGGCAACCTGTCCGCTAGTATCAATTGTATCAGTTATTACAAAATGTTTCTTCACATTTAAGTGTTTTATCTGCTGCTGGGGCGCAATCGCCACCTCCTCAATTTGCTGCCTTCAGTCCTGGATTGCATCTTCCAACTCCTCCACGTTACAAAGGCGACTCCAAGCCTTGTAGAGGATTAAATCAATGCACAATCCGTTTTGAGCTAGTAGCGCAGCAATTAGCTTCCGACCACGCTAAGGTAGCCAACATCTTGTCTCTACTGTCTGGTGAGGCGCAGGCCTGGGCTTCACCTCTATGGAAAAGGAAAAACCCATCATCTTTGTTATCCAAGAATTTTTCACGACTTTTAAAAAAGTCATCATCTGCTTCTTCGTCACTACTCCAGTAGGACAATATGCCATCCAGTTTTGCACATTATCCACAGAGTTACAGTGGAACATTGATTCTCTTGTCGCTATGTTTTGGAAAGGTCTGGCAGACCGCATCAAGGATGAACAGGCCCTGTATTAACTACCGAGGTCTTAATGAAATCACGATAAAAAAAAAAACACGTTCATTTCCAAGCTCTTTGACTGACTGCAAGGTGCTAAGATTTTCACCAAGCTAGACTTACGTGGTACTTACAATTTGATTCACATCTGTGAAGGGAATGAGGGAAAAATCATGTTTAACACTAGAGATGGAAACCATGAATATCTAATTGTGCCTTTTGGTCTCAGAAATCCCCCGGCTGTCTTTCAAGAACAAGTTAACGACATTTTGCAAGATCTATTATACGGCTGTGTTTTGTTATATTTGGATGCCATTTTTGTTTTCTCCCTAGACCACTATACTCATCGCAAGCAATAGAGTCTTGTTCTGCACCGACTTACAGAGAATCATCTATATGCCAAGCTTAAAAAATTGCTTTTTGAGTGATCCAGACTGTCTTTTGTAGGATATATCTCTGATCAAGGAATTCAAATAGATCCAGCAGTACTTAAATTGTCTAGTCCCCATGGACTCAAAGCCATACAACGACTTCCTGAAGTTACTAATTATGATCGACAATTAATTCCTAAATTTTCTTACCTGGTGGCACCAATCTCTGCTATCACCAAAATGGGTTTCATTGCCAAAATTCGGACTTCTAAAGCTGTTTCTGCTTTCCTCAGCCTTAAACAGGCATTCTCCTCTGCCTTAGTTCTCCATGGACCGGACTACAGTAAAACCTCCATCTTGGAGAAGCAGGTCTCATCGGTAAGGAGTGCGTGCTGTTCTTTTTCAAAAAAATTATAAAGCAAAAACGCTTTCCTGTGGATTCTTCTCCAATGCCTTGTCCCCTACCCAGAAAAATGATGGCATTGGAGATCAGGAACTCTTGGCCATAAAATTAGCTCTCGAAGAATGGAGACGTTTGCTAGAAGGTGCTCATTATGCCATCACTGTCTACACCGACCACAAAAATGTATTGTATCTGCAAACGGCATATAAACTAAACCCTCATCAAGCAGGTTGGACTTGGCTTACCAAGTTGCTCTGGTTGTACTGTAATCTGGTTCGTAGTTGACTGTTTTTTGAAGATGGCACACTTTATTCCTCTGACCGGCCTTTCTTCTGCTAAAAGTCTGTCTAATCTCTTCAGTAAACACATTTTTCGTCTGCGATGACTCCCTAAGCATATCGTGTTCGATAGAGGAGTGAAATTTACTTCAAAGTTCTAAAGGCCACTCTGCAAGTTGTTTGAAGTTAAGTTGGATTTTCTTTCCGCCTACCACCATTAATCTAATGGAGAATTGGAATGGTTCAACCAGGTTTTGGAAAACTTTTTCAGCAATTTTGTGTCCGCACTTCAAGATGACTGGACTAGTCTCCTTCCGTGGGCAGAGTTTGCTTATAATAACTACACCTGGGAATTCACACCTTTTTTCTTGATTTATGGACAGCATCCAAGAATCCCTCTGCCAGTTCCAACACTGTCCAAAGTTCCAGCAGCCAGTTTCACTCAATTCTTGCATAGAGGGCAGGAGGCCAAGGAGTCTATAAGTAAAGGAGTAGGCCGATTGAAGGGAAATGCATACAAGAAGTATAGAGTTCCTCCACAATTCCACCCAGGAGACAAGGTCTAGTTATCCACCAAGTACATTTGTTTGAGGACCCACTGTTTTAAATTGGATCCTTGGTTTTCTACAAGCTCCGACTCCCACAGTCTTTGAAAACTCCCAAATGTTTTCATGTGCCTCTTCCCAAGTCTCTGTTCCGGAATCACTTCTCCAAGAAGTTTCCTCGTTCTCCTGCTTCCTCCACTCCTGATAGAGAGTATGAAGTCAACGGGATTCTGGGCACCAAGAGGTCCAGAGGGAAGCTCCGGTACCTGGTCAATTAGAAAATCTTTGGTCTGAGGAGAAATGTTGGGAACCTGAGGAAAATGATCATGCTTCATCTCTCCTCTGGAAATGTTGTCTTCACTTTCCCCACAAGGCTAAAAAGAGGGGGCATAAGGCTCTCTGCGGCTGCCATATACTTACCTCTACATGACGTCCTCTGGCTCCTGGCCACCACCACATACCTCCATCACTACGTGACATACACCTACTAACCCACACTTACTATATTGCACACATCCATTACATACCTACCTTCCTACCTGCACTCACTATATAACACTCATCCATTATATACCTACCGATCTGCACTCACTATATTACACTCATCCAATATATACCTACCTATCTGCACTCACTATATTACACTCATCGATTATATACCTACCTACCCAAACTCACTAATTTACACTCATCTATTATATACTTCTTTGCACTCACTAAATAACACACTTCCATTTTACACAAACCTACCCACACTCACTATATTATACTCATCCATTACCATTTATTTTAGCCTCTTTAGGGCTCTATGTGCTCTGACCCTTTTCTAGGGCATCTGTTTTTGGCCCCACGCAGGCACCATTTCAGTGGTCCTCGGGCACTATTTATATAGTCCTTACTCGGGAACCATTTCTATGGTCTTCATCTAGGTACCATTTATTTTGCCTCTTTAGGGCTCTCTTTGTTTTGGCCCTTTTCTAGGGCATCATCTGTTTTTGGCCACAGGCAGGCACCATTTCAGTGGTCCTCGGGCACTATTTATATGGTCCTTTCTCGGGCACCATTTCTATGGTCCTCATTTGGGTACCATTTATTTTGGCCTCTTTAGGGCTCTATTTGTTTTGACCCTTTTCTAGGGCATCTGTTTTTGGCCACACGCAGGCACCATTTCAGTGGTCCTCGGGCACTATTTATATAGTCCTTTCTCAGGAACCATTTCTATGGTCTTCATCTAGGTACCATTTATTTGGCCTCTTTAGGGCTCTCTTTGTTTTGGCCCTTTTCTAGGGCATCATCTGTTTTTGGCCACACGCAGGCACCATTTCAGTGGTCCTCGGGCACTATTTATATAGTCCTTTCTCGGGCACCATTTCTATGGTCCTCATTTGGGTACCATTTATTTTGGCCTCTTTAGGGCTCTATTTGTTTTGACCCTTTTCTAGGGCATTTGTTTTTGGCCACACGCAGGCACCATTTCAGTGGTCCTCGGGCACTATTTATATGGTCCTTTCTCGGGCACCATTTCTATGGTCCTCATTTGGGTACCATTTATTTTGGCCTCTTTAGGGCTCTATTTGTTTTGACCCTTTTCTAGGGCATCTGTTTTTGGCCACACGCAGGCACCATTTCAGTGGTCCTCGGGCACTATTTATATAGTCCTTACTCAGGAACCATTTCTATGGTCTTCATCTAGGTACCATTTATTTGGCCTCTTTAGGGCTCTCTTTGTTTTGGCCCTTTTCTAGGGCATCATCTGTTTTTGGCCACACGCAGGCACCATTTCAGTGGTCCTCGGGCACTATTTATATGGTCCTTTCTCGGGCACCATTTCTATGGTCCTCATTTGGGTACCATTTATTTTGGCCTCTTTAGGGCTCTATTTGTTTTGACCCTTTTCTAGGGCATCTGTTTTTGGCCACACGCAGGCACCATTTCAGTGGTCCTCGGGCACTATTTATATAGTCCTTACTCGGGAACCATTTCTATGGTCTCCATCTAGGTACCATTTATTTGGCCTCTCTAGGGCTCTCTTTGTTTTGGCCCTTTTCTAGGGCATCATCTGTTTTTGGCCACACGCAGGCACCATTTCAGTGGTCCTCGGCCACTATTTATATAGTTCTTACTCAGGAACCATTTCTATGGTCCTCATTTGGGTACCATTTATTTGGCCTCTTTAGGGCTCTCTTTGTTTTGGCCCTTTTCTAGGGCAACATCTCGTTGTAACCTTTCATCTACAGCGTAATCTCGCGAGATTACGCTGTGCTCTACTGTAACTACCATAGACACATTAACGAAGTGCAGGGATTGTGAATAGACATCCCGTGGAATGTCTATTCACTGTCAAAACTGTCTTCGGTATTGTTAATGTGTTAGTATAAGACAGCACATAGCGATCTAAAAGGATCCCTATGCGCTGCCTAAATGAATGGAGAGGAGTGCATGACGCTGATTGGTCAGCGTCATACACTCCTCTGTACAACGCCCACTTGGTCTGAAGTAAAAACACGCCCACTTGGGCATTAAGACACTCATTAGCATAAATCTAAAATCGCTAATAAAGTGGTGAAAATAGATCGTTTTTTTAAAAATAGAAAGCATTACTGTCACCTACATTACAGCGCCGATCTCCTAATGTATGAGATTGGGCACTTATAATGTGGTGACAGAGCCTCTTTAACCCCCTCCCGCTGTGGCCACTTTTGACCTTCCTGACAGAGCCTCATTTTTCAAAGCTGACATGTTTCAATTATGTGGTAATAACTCCAGAATGCTTTTACCTATCCAAGCGATTCTGAGGTTGTTTTCTCGTGACACATTGGACTTTATGTTACTGGCAAAATTTCCCCGATACATTCAGTATTTAATTGTGAAAAACACCAAAATGTGCATTTTTCTCAATTTGAATGTATCTGCTTGTAAGACAGGCAGTTATAACACACAAAAATGTTGCTAATTAACATCCCCCATATGTCTACTTTAGATTGGCCTCTGTTTTTGAAAATCCTTTTATTTTTCTAGGACGTTACAAGGCTTAGAAACTTAGCAGCAATTTCTCACATTTTCAAGAAAATTTCAAAAGGCTATTTTTACAGGGGCCAGTTCAGCTGTGAAGTGGCTTTGAGGTCCTTATATATTAGAAACCCCCAATAAGTCACCCCATTTTAAAAACTGCACCCCTCAAAGTATTCAAAACAGCATTTAGAAAGTTTCTTAACCCTTTAGACATTTCGCAGGAATTAAGGCAAACTAGAGGTGAAATTTACAAAGTTCATTATTTTTTTCCAGAAATTCAATTTGAATCCATTTTTTTTGTACCACAGAAGGTTTTACCAGAGAAATACAACTTAATATTTATTTCCCAGGTTCTGCAGTTTTAGGAAATATCCCACATGTAGCTCTAGTGTGATAAAGGACTGAAGCACCGGCCTCAGAAGCAAATTAGCACCTAGTGGATTTTGGGCCTCCTTTTTATTAGAATATATTTTAGGCACCATGTCAGCTTTGAAGAGGTCTTGTGGAACTAAAACAGTGGAAACTCCCCAAAAGTGACCCCATTTGGGAAACTACACCCCTCAAGGAATTTATTTAGGGGTTTAGCAAGCATTTTGAGCCGCCAGTTTTTTTGCAAACATTTTTGGAACTAAGCCATGAAAATTAAAATCTACATTTTTTACCACAACATTTGTGGAGCAATTTCTCCCGAGTAAAACAATACCCCACATGTGGTAATAAACGGTTGTTTGGACACACGGCAGGGCTGAGAAGGGAAAGAGCGCCATTTGGCTCTTGGAGCTCAAATTTAGCAGGAATGGTTTGCGGAGGCCATGTCTCAATTGCAAAGCCCCTGAGGGGACAAAACAGTGGAAACCCCCAACAAGTGACCCCATTTTGGAAACTACACCCCATGAGGAAATTATCTAGGGGTATAGTGAGCATTTTGACCCCACAGGTTTTTTGCAGACATTTTTGGAAGTAGGCTGTGTAAATGAAAATCGAATTTTTTTTAAATAAAATGTAGGCTTAGCTATTTTTTTTTCATTTCCACAAGGACAAAGGAGAAAAAGCACCATAAAATTTGTAAAGAAATTTCTCCCGAGTAAAACAGTACCCCACATGTGGTAATAAATGGCTGTTTGGACACACGGCGAGGCTGAGAAGGGAAAGAGCGCCATTTGGCTTTTGGAACTCAAATTTAACAGGAATGGTTTGCGGAGGCCATGTTGCATTTGCAAAGCCCCTGAGGGGACAAAACAGTGGAAACCCCCAACAAGTGACCCCATTTTGGAAACTACACCCCATGAGGAAATTATCTAGGGGTACAGTGAGCAGTTTGACCCTACAGGCGTTTTACAGAACTTATTGGAAGTAGGCCGTAAAAATGAAAATCTACATTTTTTCAAAGAAAATGTAGGTTTAGCTAATTTTTTTTCATTTCCACAAGGACTTAAGGAGAAAAAGCATTTGTAAAGCAATTTCTCCCGAGTAAAACAATACCCCACATGTGGTCATAAACATCTGTTTGGACACACGGTAGGGATCAGAATGGAAGGAGCACCATTTGGATTTTGGAATGGTTTCTGGGCGCCATGTCACATTTGCTGAGCCCCTGTAGTACTAGTAGTCATTTGTGTTGCACATGATTAGAAATTCCCATGTAGCCCCAACCTAAAGCATAAAGTTCCTTCATGGGCAAAGCTGCCAACAAAAATAGGTATTTCCCATGATGCAGTAAAGTGATTTGGAAGGATATGGGGGCTGTAGATGGGATCTGCTCCCAATCGTACACGCATTCTCATATGTCTCACTATAGAGACTCTCTTCATGTAAGGGGCAGACATTACAAGATATCTGCAACCCCGGCATTATTCCCCATGTAGAAGATCATTCCCACAAAAATCCTTCATGTGTCTACAACTGTCCATAAAAGAGAGTCATTCATTCCTAAATATGTCACCAATCTTTCCTGATTACGCCATTTTATGGGTGCAACACGTCCGGCCATGTGTAGCAGTATACATATATACTCTATGTGAATAACGCAGACAATACATTCATATTAAATAGTCACCTACCTCTTGTAACTTACCTGTTCACCACATAGGAGTAGGACTGATGACATCATATGAAGACACGTCATCTCTAAAAAGGGAAGAAAAAACAGTAAATAGATTGTAAATAAAAATAATAATTCTCAGTTAGACCCCGTTTACACAGAGTTTTTTTGCAGGCAGAAAAATCTGCCTCAAAATTCATTCAGGAATGGAAAATCTGCCTGCAAATTCTTGCCGCTATTTTCGTGGCCTTTTTCGCTGCATTTTTCGGGTAAAAAACGGCGGAAAGAAAGAGTATGCCGCTTTTTTGTAACACAAGCGGCTGAAAGCCGCCGCGGAAAAAAAACGCCTCCGCCTCCCATTGAAATCAATGGGAGGTGGTTTGGGACTTTTTTTTACACTAAATCTGATACGGTTTCCGCATAAAAAAACTTTGTGTGAACTGGGCCTTACAGATGTGTTAACCCTTAACTTGCATCAAGTTATACAATGTATCATAATACCAATTCAATACAATCTCGTGCCATCTAGCAAAAAAAAGCAACATACACTTGTTTTTAACATGGGAGTCTATGGGCGACATATGGCATCCGTCGGAGTAAATACTTTCTTTTACATCTTCGTTTAACATCTCGCGCCATATATCTCGGCTTAGGCCCCATGCACATGACCGTATTTTCATCTATCCGTAAATACTGTCGGTAAATACGAATCCGTAGTCATCCGTATATATATGGAACGATATCCGCAAATACGGTCTATAGTGCATCCGTATTTGATCCGTATATACGTATACGGAAAAAAAAAGGGAGGCTGCAAATGATGTCACTAACATGTTGCTTAGCAACGCTTCTGTAAATACGGATGGTTTATGCATACACATCCGTAGCCGTCCATATATACGGAAGCGCCCATAGGCTTCTATGGGAGAGTGGCAGGTTCTATCATTTTTTCAGCAAAAATACAGAAAGGTGTCCGTGGCCAATAGAAATGAATGGGTCCGTAATTACGGATGAAAAATACGGTCGTTTGCATGGGGCCGAAGACATAAGTTAAAGAGGCTCTGTCACCAGATTTTGCAATCCCTATCTGCTATTGCAGCAGATCGGCGCTGCAATGTAGATTACAGTAACGTTTTTATTTTTAAAAAACGAGCATTTTTGACCAAGTTATGACCACTTTTGTATTTATGCAAATGAGGCTTTCTAAAGTCCAACTGGGCGTGTTTACAGTAAAAGTACAACTGGGCGTGTATTATGTGTGTTACATCGGGGCGTGTTTACTACTTTTACTAGCTGGGCGTTCTGACGAGAAGTATCATCCACTTCTCTTCACAACACCCAGCTTCTGGCAGTGAAGACACAGCGTGTTCTCGAGAGATCACGCTGTGACGTCACTCACTTCCTGCCCCAGGTCCTGCATCGTGTCGGACGAGCGAGGACACATCGGCACCAGAGGCTACAGTTGATTCTGCAGCAGCATCGGCGTCTGCAGGTAAGTCGATGTAGCTACTTACCTGCAAACGCTGATGCTGCTGCAGAATCAACTGTAGCCTCTGGTGCCGATGTGGCCGACACGATGCAGGACCTGGGGCAGGAAGTGAGTGACGTCACAGCGTGATCTCTCGAGAACACGCTGTGTGTCTGCACTGCCAGAAGCTGGGTGGTAACGAAGAGAAGTGGATGATGCTGATTCGTCAGCATCATACACTCCCATTCCTAACGCCCAGCTAGTAAAAGAAGTAAAAACGCCCAGATGTAACACACAATACACGCCCAGTTGTACTTTTACTGTAAACACGCCCAGTTGTACTTTTGCAAGCCTCATTTGCATAAATACAAAAATGGTCATAACTTGGCCAAAAATGCTCGTTTTAAAAAAAATAAAAACGTTACTGTAATCTACATTGCAGCGCCGATCTGCTGCAATAGCAGATAGGGGTTGCAAAATCTGGTGACAGAGCCTCTTTAAGGAAGGACACTTCTGTATATCTGCCCAGAGAAAACCCAGACAACTGTTATCACCCAAATTGTCCACACTCCTGAATGGCAAGACTGCTTAGTAATGTAACGCTACAGTATGGTGAGGTGACATATCACTTCATAACTAGACAGATTTACTATTTATATAGAGATATGATAAAATCAATGCTACGGGGGCTGAAGGGAGGCAGAAAAGAAGAACGTTTTGCTTCTGAGTTATTTCCTGTTAACCCTTTCCTGTCGCTGCACTGGCTATTTATGTAAAGGAAAGGGTATTTAAATATGGCGCCAGCTCAGAAGCAGAGCGGGCGTCATAGCCGCTGGGTCTCTGCTGTGTAACACCGGCTCACACGCGGCAAGATGGTGGGAGCCGGTGTGTTCCTCTAGCAGCTGGCCGCCTTGTGAACGCTCCCAGCCCTGCTATAGGAAGATTGCTATTAGGACCTGCCTGTGGCAGGTCTCAATAACAAAGTACTGATTTCACCATAGACTGCAATACTGTGATATTGCAGTCTATGGCACAAGCGATCCAATGATCGCAGGTA
This sequence comes from Rhinoderma darwinii, assembly GCF_050947455.1. NCBI lineage: Eukaryota > Metazoa > Chordata > Amphibia > Anura > Rhinodermatidae > Rhinoderma > Rhinoderma darwinii. Next base: position 4,127,764 of record NW_027461962.1, read on the forward strand.
CAAATCCCCTAGAGGGGCTAAAAAACAATAAAAATAATTCCCTAGATCACAATATAAAAATAAACATAAACACATTAGGTATCCCTGCGTCCGAAAATACCCAAACTATAATAATATAAAAATATTTATCCAATATGGTGAACACCGTAGCGTGAAAAAAAAAAAATGTCTGAATCGCTATTTTTTTGCCACTACAACCGCCCACAAAATTTAATGAAGTGTTTGAAATGCCCGATATTCCCCAAAATGGTATCAATAAAAACCACATCTTTCCACGTACAAAAAGACGCCTTACACAGCCCTGTACACAAAAATATAAAAACGTTATTATGGGGGTCACAATATGGTGCAAATATTTTTTTCAAACTTTGTCGTTTTTTTAAAGGTAATAAAACATAACAAAAACTATATAAATTTGGTATCACCGCGATCGTACTGACCCTCAGAATAAAGGTAACACGTCACTTTCACTGTACAGTGAACACCGTAAAAACGAAATCCATAAGAAAATGCCGGCCTGCTGTTTTTTTCCAATTCCACTCCATTCTAAAAAAAAAATTCCAGCTTCCCAGTACATCACACATAATATTAACCCTTTCCCTCTTTAGCCACTTTTGACCTTCCTGACAGAGCCTCATATTTCAAATCTTACATGTTTCCCTTTATGTGGTAATAACTTCGGAATGCTTTAACCTATCCAAGCGATTCTGAGATTGTTTTCTCATGACACATTGGACTTTATGTTACTGGCAAAATTTGCTCGATACATACAGTATTTAAATGTGAAAAACACCAAAATGTAAGGAAAAATTGCAAAAATTAGCATTTTTCTAAATTTAAATGTATCTGCCTGCAGATAGTAATACCACACACAATTATTGCTAATTAACATCCCCCATATGTCTACTTTAGATTGGCCTCGTTTTTTGAACATCCTTTTATTTTTCTAGGATATTACAAGGCTTAGAACTTTAGCAGCAATTTCTCACATTTTCAAGAAAATTTCAAAAGGCTATTTTTACAGGGGCCAGTTCAGTTGTGAAGCGGCTTTGAGGTCCTTAGATCTTAGAAACCACCAAAAAGTCACCCCATTTTAAAAACTTCACCCCTCAAAGTATTCAAAACAGCATTTAGAAAGTTTCTTAACCCTTTAGACGTTTCACAGGAATTAAACAAAAGTAGAGGTGAAATTTACAAACTAAATTTTTTGTTGTTGCAGAAATTAATTTTTAATCCTTTTTTTTGTAACACAAAGTTTAACCAGAGAAACGCAACTCAATATTTATTGCCCAGGTTCTGCAGTTTTAGGAAATATCTCACATGTGGTCCTACTGTGCTAATGGACTGAAGCACCGGCCTCAGAAGCAAAGGAGCAACTAGAGGATTTTGGGGTCTCCTTTTTATTAGAATATATTTTAGGCTTCACGTCAGTTTTGAAGGGCTCTTGTGGTACCAAAACAGTGGAAACCCCCCAAAAGTGACCCCATTTGGGAAACTACACCCCTCGAAGGAATTTATTTAGGGGTATAGTGAGAAATTTGACAAGACAGTTTTTTTGCAGACATTTTTTGGAAGTAGGCTGTGAAAATGAAAATCTACATTCTTTCAAATAAAATGTAGGTTTAGCAAATTTTTTTTTATTTCCAAAAGGACTAAAGGAGAAAAAGCACCGCAACATTTGTAGAGCGATTTCTCCCGAGTAAAAGAATACTCCACATGTGGTCATAAACGTCTGTTTGGACACACGGCAGGGCTTAGAAGGGAAAGAGCGCTATTTGACTTTTGGAGCTCAAATTTAGCAGGAATGGTTTGCGGAGGCCATGTCGCATTTGCAAAGCCCCTGAGGGACCAAAACAGTGGAAACCCCCCACAAGTGGCCCCATTTTGGAAACTGCACCCCTTGAGGAAATTATATAGGGGTATAGTGAGCATTTTGACACTGCAGGTTTTTTGCAGAAATTATTGGAAGTAGGCCGTGAAAATGAAAATCTATATTCTTTCAAAGAAAATGTAGGTTTAGCTAATTTTTTCTCATTTCCACAAGGATTAAAGGAGAAAAAGCATTTGTAAAGCAATCTCTCTAGAGTAAAACAATACCCAACATGTGGCAATAAATTGCTGTTTGGACACACGGCAAGGCTTAGAAGGGAAAGAACTCCATTTGGCTTTTGGAGCTCAAATTTAGCAGGAATGGCCAGGACACATTTTCAGAGCCCTTGAAGGGGACAAAACAATGAAAACGCCAAAAAAGTGACCCCATTTTGGAAACTACACCCCTTGAAGATCTACGTGTGTGGTGATCATTTTGACCCCCACAGGTGTTTCATAGAATTTATTAGAATTGGGCAGTGAAAATAAAAACAATCCTTTTTCATCAATAAGATGTAGCTTTAGGTCAACATTTTTAATTTTCTCAACAAATAAAGGAAAAAAAGAACCCCCCCCCCCCAATATTTGTAAAGCAATTTCTCCTGAGTACGGCAATACCCCATTTGTGGTCATAAACTGCTGTTTGGGCACATGGCAAGGAACAGAAGAGAAGGAGCAGCATTTCGCTTTTGGAGCCCAGATTTTGCTGGATTGGTTTCTTGACACCATATCACTTTTGCAAAGCCCCTAAGGTACCAGTACAGTGGAAACTACCCAAAAGTGACTCCATTTGTGATACTACACCCCTTCAGGAATTAATCTAGGGGTGTAGTGAGCATTTTGACCCCACAGCTGTTTCATAGATTTTATTTGAATTGGGCAGTGAAAATAAAAATTACATTTTTTTTCCCAATAAGACGTAGCTTTAGCTCAAAAAATTTAATTTTCTCAAAAAATAAAGTAGAAAAAGAACCCAAAATTTGTTAAGCAATTTCTCCCGACTACGGCAATACCCCATATGTGGTTATAAACTCATTTTTGGGCACACAGCAGGGCTCAGAAGGGAAGGAGCGCAATTTAGCTTTCAGAGTACAGATTTTGCTGGATTGGTTTCTGGTCGTTATGTCGCATTTGCAAAACCCCTGTGGGACCAAAACAGTGGAAACCCCCCCAAAAGTGATCCCCATTTTGGAAACTACACCCCTCAATGCATTTACATAGTTGTGTAGTGAGCATGTTAACTCTGCAGCTGTTTTGCATAAATTAGTGTGCACTCGATATTGCAGAGTGAAAATGGGATATTTTCCATAGATATGCCAATATGTGGTGCCCAGCTTGTGCCACCATAACAAGACCGCACTCTAATTATTATGCTGTGTTTCCCGGTTTTAGAATCACCCTACATGGGGCCCTAATCTTTTGCCTGGACATTTGACAGGGCTCATTGCGAGAGTACCATGCGAAATTGAGGCCTAATTTGGCGATTTACACAGAATTGGTTCACAATTGCAGAAGCTCAGATGGGAAATAATAAAATAAACCCACCAGAAGTGACCCCATTTTAGAAACTACACCCCTCGAGGCATTTAGTAAGGGGTGTAGTGAGCATTTTCACCCCACAGGTTTTTTCCATAAATAAATGTGCTGCGTATGGTGCAAAGTAAAAATTAAATTTTTTTCCCCAGAATTGCCAATTCAGTGGCAAGTATGTCGTGCCCAGCTTAGGACACTGTAGACACACACCCCAAAAATTGTTAAAAGGGTTCTCCCGGGTATGGCGGCGCCATATATGTGGAAGTAAACTGCTGTTTGGGCACACTGTAGGGCTCATATGGGTGGGAGCGCCATTTGGCTTTTGAAGCGTAGATTTTGCTTGGTAGTAGTTTTGTTTGAGTATTACTGGTGTTTCCATTTATAATGTGGGGGTACATGTAAGATGGGCAGAGTACATCAGGGGCATAGTCAGGTGGCATAATAATGGGGTAAAAAAACAATAAAATGATCCATAGATGTGTGTTACGCAGTGAAGCAATCCTTTCTGCACAGGCCCGTGTCGCACTCATATATGGCGTCCTTTCTTATCCCCCTTTGGTCCACACTCCGCACCTTTGCAGTTTGTGGAATTTTGCTGGGAAGTGTTGTCCTGGTATAATATGGGCACCCTCGCTTCCAGCAGATATGTTTGGGTCCCCCCTTCATGGTTCAATAATTTGACGGCCCTGATAAATCGTATCTTGAAACAGATGAAATGTTCCCCTCTGATCTGCACAACTGCATGTTTTTATTTCCTGACTTATTGGAGCCATAACTAATTTTATTTTTTCATAGACGTAGCGGTATGAGGGTTGTTTTTTTGAGGGACAAGCTGTAGTTATTATTGGTACCATTTTGGGGTACATGCGACTTTTTGATCACCTTTTATCCTATTTTTTGAGAGGCAAGGTGACCAAGAAACAGCAATTCTGCCATAGTTTTTTTAGGGTTTTTTTTATACAGTGTTCACCATGCGTTATAAATTACATGTTAACTTTATTCTGCGGGTCGGTACGATTCCGGCAATACCTAATTTATGGCACTTTTTTATGTTTTACAACTTTTTGCACAATAAAATTACTTTTGTAAAAAGAATGTATTTTTTCTGTCGCCAAGTTGTGAGAACCAAATATGTATGCTTTATTTATTTTTTTCAATAATAAAGGACTTGATAAGGGAAAAAGGGCGATTGTGTTTTATTTTATTACTTAAAACTTTTATTATATTTTTTACAACTTTTTTTACACTTTACTTTAGTCCCGATAGGGGACTTGAAGGTCCAACTGTCAGATTTTTTTTTCTAATACATTGCACTACCTACGTAGTGCAATGTATTAGATCTGTCAGTCATTCACTGACAGCAAGCCGATTAGGCTTCGCCTCCGAGCGGGGCCTAATCGGCTTCCGTAATGGCAAACAGGAGGCCATTGTTAGGTCTCCTGGTGTCATAGTAGCAGTCGGCAGTTGTGCGATTGCAGGGCACAGCTGCCAATCTGCTAGCAACCACAAAGATCCAGCGATCGGATCTGATCGCTGCATCTGAGGGGTTAATGGCAGGGATCAGCGCTAGCTCCAGTTCCTGCCGTTACATGTGGATGTCAGCTGTAACATAAAGCTGATATCCACCGCTGATGGCTCCGGCTCATCTCCTGAGCCGGCGCCATCTTGCCGGCAGCTACGGAAGCCTTTCAGGCCACGCCTCCGGGCGGAGGCTGGAAGTTTTCCGTGCTAGGCACACCGGGAGGCCACTATTAGGCCTCCGGTTGCCATTGCAGCCACCGACACCCCAGCGATTTCATTGCTGGGGTGTCGATGAGATGCAAACACCTTTAATGTAGCCATCGCTTTTGACGGCTGCATTTAAGGGGTTAATGTCGGGGATCGAAGTTAACTTCGGTCCCGCCGTTACAGCAGGATGTCAGCTGTCAGATACAGCTGACATTCGGGGATGATGGCACCGACTCAGCTTCTGAGCCGGTGCCAAACATTTGGCGTAAGTATACGACATTTTGCGGGAAGCACTGGCTTTCCATGTCGTATACTTACGACAAATTCGGGAAGGGGTTAAATAGCACCATTAGAAAGTACAACTTGTCTCATAAAAATTAAACCCACACATGGCCGTGTCAACGAAAAAATAAAAAAGTTATTACTCTTGGAAGGCAGGGCGGAAAAAAAAAGCATAAAAACGAAAATCAGTCTGGTCCTCAAAGGGTTAAAGGGCTATTCCAGTTTCTGCGAATAAAAATTATTTTTTGTATAAAGGAAAGATATAACATTTTTCAATATACTTTCTGTATTATTTCCTTACGATTTTAATATCTCTTCTTGCTGTCATTGAATAGTAATGTACATTTTTTTTACTTACATTGGATAAAAATCTGTCAGATGTCAGACCCAAAAATTAAATTCAGACCCCAGACCAGAACCCTAAATTAATTCAGAACCTGATATTAATACTGTCTCTAGACCAGACACCTGAATATATTCAGACCCCTGACTAGACCCCAAATTCAATTAAGACACCAGACCCAGAGCGGCCATTAGTAGTATCTGGGCCCTGTACTGACAAATGGTTAGGGCCCCTTTGGCTCCCAACCTCCATTGTTTACTTTTGGTGGAGACTTGGGTATTACATGATCCTGCTCCAGTATAATAATTGGGGGATCCCCTCACACAGTGCTCCTTGATTTGTGGGTTTATATTGCAGTTCTGTGCTAGAAACAAGTGCTGAATTATCAGAGTGTCTGTATTATTGGATGCCGGATTAAAGGAATTACACTCTATGTTTATATTAACACACAACCTGTAGACATATGAACATTATATACACAACATATATACAGCGTGGCTGCGGGGGAGGGGGGGCTGCTCTGTGTAATGACGGCCATGTGGTGTAATAGAGTATATGGACAGGGGGTGTATAAAGCAGATAGACCCTATAAGTGAGCAGGTGAGAGGGGTAAAGACAAGGAGAATTGTGGGTAAACCAGTGGGCGGACAGGTGTGAAGCTCCACCCCCGCTCTCACCTGTCTTACAGGAAACCTCCGGCCACAGATGAAGACTTCCCAGCGCTCCTGAATCCTCCGCTGCGGTATCTGGGTGACGTCTTTCTGTTCAGGGCTCGGCCGTTTGCTGTACTGACGTCTCCTGCCTCCTAATGCAGAAGCAGGAGGGTCTGTCACACGGGAGGACTTGATGGAGGGGCTGCTCGGTCCTCTGGTCTGGACGCTGCTGCCGTCCCCTCGTCCTCATTTCCATGGAGTGATTGTCACCCCCAGAATCATGGAACTGCTGAATAGTGACGTCACTGGGAGATCCTGAAGCTCCGGCGTCTGCAGAAATGGAGGGATCGCAGGTCCTTGTGCAGCTTCACTCAGATCCAGATAAGATAAAACCGCTCTCCTGCAGGAGTGTCCCCATAATCCAGCGCTTTTATTATCTCCCCTGTGGACATGTCCTGGCGTCTTCTTGTTATAGTCACCGGACGTCTGATTTACCCTCTAACACTGAGATGTCGGCTTCTGATCAGAGTTATGGCGCTCTACCTGCCCCCGATATGTCACCTGAATGGCGCCGTTCTGGAGATCCCCCGCTGTCCTCTACTAGGCCGCAGCTGAAGCCGGTAATAACCATGACAACAGAGCAGCTCTGCCATGAGCCACCCAGGAGCTCGTATAGGAAATATTACAACTGCCATTACCAGTGAGCGGAGATATTGGAAGAGATTTATTATTAGTGTTGAGGCACTAAATCAAATAGAGAAAGTGCCTGGGACTGTATGTGATAGGGGGATGGAAGGGGGGAAAAAGTGCGGGAAAAAATCAGGAGCAGGGATTGGTTGGACAAGGGGATAGAGGAGGGGTTAGGAGCAGATAAATAGTTGAGGTCAAGGGCAGTTCACTATCTTACCTGCTGGAGCTGCAAACGTCAGACGTCTGGTCCTGTGAGAGATCTTCCTCTGCGGTCCAGGGCATTTTCCGGAGTACAGATGGCGGATGAGCTGATGAGGCAGGTGGCACAGCGGGTTGCCACGGAGGGTACAAGCTGGCTGGAGGTGTTCCTGGCAGGGGATCGCAGGCAAGAGGTGTTACCTGCGGCGGTCGTCGGTGTCAGCAGCGGTGGAGTCCCGTCGGCGTCGGCAGTTAGAGGTAGGCCGCGCCGGGTTTCTCGGCCTCCTCCCCGTTTGAGCCCCAGTCCACCTTCAGCCACCCAGAGGCGGGCCGGCACCGTTCGCTCGTCAGGAGCGGGACGGAGGCGCCATCGCCTGCTCTCCCCTTCACCCGGTCCCGACGTCGTGCCACCCTGGCTGGGGGAGCTTCTGCAGTTCTCCCCATCCGGGCTGCAGGCAGTGCAAGGCCACAAGCAGACGCAGAAGCCGGGGCCGTGATTAGTGCACCGCTGGTTCTTCCCGGCCCGACAGCTTTTTCCCTCTCACAGCAGGCCGTGGTTGAGAGGGGAGCTGGAGGGGGCGGTCTCAGGAGAGCAGAGACGCAGGCCTCAGGCACCAGCAGGTTAGGTGTGCATTTGCTGCCACCTGCTGGTGGTTCTGAAAATGACACAGAGCTGGGGAGAGAGCTGGTGAGTGGCCTGTTTTTACCAGGCACTGTGAATGAGAGGAGTGCGCTGGGTGGATTGTCGTGCGGTAGCAGTGATCTGTTGCCGTGCAGGCAGTCTGCGGAGCAACGTGATTTGCCAGTTTCTCTTTCGGAGTTTTCTCTTCCAGGTGCGGTGTCGGCGAGACGCAGACGGCGAAGGAGACGGCATGGAAGAGGACATCGTCGTGGTGGTCACGGGCGTCCACGCCATCAGGTTGAGAGACGTCGCCGTTCCCGGAGTAGGAGTGTGTCTTCCAGTACAGCATCTTCTTCGCCGTCCCAGTCGTCGTCGGGAGCTAGTACACCCAGCCGCACGGGAAGGAGATACACGAGGAGTCATCGGCGGGAGCACAGGGATCGTCATTCGTCTTCGCTGGTTCCAGTTCCAGAAGTCGCCTCAGCCTGTCCACCTGGTGGGGATCTGTCTGTGGTTCCGGTATCTGGGAGAGTTGATGCACCCTCGGAAGTGACGAGGACGCCCTTCTCCGGTGAGTCTCCATGTGGGAACGCATGGCTACCTAAGGGTGATTTATCTGCTATTGATTTAGTTTCGGCATTAAAAAGCTTGTTGGATGGTTTGGGTACAAAAGGCGGAGCTTCGGTTCCGTTGGTTTTGCCAGGGGGGGCTCAGCCTCCGCCTGAGCGGGCGGCCAGTATGTCTGGCTTGGCATTCCGTGATTCGCTGTTTTGTGGTGTTGCTCCTTTAGGTACTCACCTGTCTGCGGAGATCAAGGACAAGATATGGGCACATGACTTTGTGGATGTTTGGTCATTGGTGTCGGTCGATCATGTGACGATAGATAAGGAGCGTGTTTTCGAAAGAGGTTCGGAGAAAAAGGTGAAAGTCGCGAAAACTTTTGGCAATTGGCTCCAGGGTTTTTCTACCTTGGCTCATGTCATCTGTCAACGTTTTCCGGAAAAAGGGGCCGAGCTGTTTGTGTATGTAGACACTATATTCAGTGCCTACAAATTGCATGGAGGTGCAGCTTGGTGGAGATATGACGAGGAATTTCGCCGTCGGTTGGCGATGACGCCTGACATTGGTTGGGCGTCGAAGGCGACGGATGTGTGGTTACAACTAATTTTGGCTCAAAAGCAGGCTCGGCCCTTTCAGGCAGGAGTCGCAGTTTCGGGTTCAGCACCCGGGATTGCGGCGCAGCGCCCAACAGGAGCATGTTGGCTCTACAATGAGGGACATTGCAGGTTCTATTCTTCCTGCAAGTTTCGTCATGAGTGCTCCATCTGCAGGGGTGCCCATTCCGCGCTTCGCTGTTTCCGACGGGCAAAACAACCTTCCAAGGTGGGTCCTGCCGGTGCAGCGGAGAACTCCGGTGAGCGCTCTCGCGATGGAACCGTGGCTCGCCAGGTATCCCAAGAGACAGGAAGCAGACTTGTTAGGTCGGGGCTTCAGTGAAGGTTTTTTCATTCCGCATGTTTTTTCTTCGGTTTTGATGTTGTCAGATAATTTTAAATCGGTGAAAGAAAACATGTGTTTGGCACGGGAAAAAGTGCTGAATGAGGTGTCTTTAGGCAGGATGGCGGGCCCCTTTGGGGAGCCACCTTATACGAATTTACGGGTTTCTCCTCTTGGCTTGGTCCCCAAAAAGGAACCGGGGAAGTTTAGGTTGATTCATCACCTTTCCTTCCCTCGTGGGGATTCGGTCAACGATGGGATTTCCAGAGATGAGGCTGCAGTGTCTTACACATCTTTTGATGTGGCTGTGCGGTTGGTACGGGAGGCAGGCGTAGGTGCCTTGCTTGCTAAATCGGACATAGAGTCAGCTTTTCGTTTGTTGCCTGTGGATCCTGCCTGTTTCCATTTGTTGGGATGTCGGTTAGATGAGCAGTTTTTTGTAGACATGTGTTTGCCTATGGGTTGTGCCATCTCATGTTACTATTTTGAAGTTTTTGGTTCCTTTCTGGAATGGACGGTTCGTTTCAAGACAGGTATTTCTTCAGCCATTATCTAGACGACTTTTTATTTGTAGGTCCAAGTGATTCAGGAATATGTGGTTATTTGCTGAAAACCTTTCGAGTTTTAATGTCCGAATTTGGTGTCCCGATAGCAGAAGAGAAGACGGTTGGTCCGGCTACGATTTTGTCGTTTCTGGGTATTGAAATTGATACGCAAGAGATGGTTTTCAAATTACCTGACGACAAGCTTGCGCGTCTGCTTTGTACCATTGACGAATTTGTTTTATCAAAAAAGGTTACCCTGAAGCATCTTCAGTCACTGTTAGGGTTGCTGGTTTTTGCTTGCAGGATCGTTCCCATGGGTCGCGTTTTCTCTAGACGCCTATCATTGGCGACTAGGGGTATTTCGCGCTCAAATCATTTCATTCGTGTCACTAGGCAAATGAAAGATGATTTGCGCGTGTGGCAGACTTTTTTGCGATCTTTTAATGGTAGGGCGATTTGTCAGTCGGAGGAGGTTTCCAGTTTTGAGTTACAGCTGTTTACAGATGCTGCTGGCAGTGTCGGTTGCGGTGCGGTTTTTGGAGCGGAGTGGTGTTTTGCATGTTGGCCTGTGGGCTGGAGTAGTATGGGTCTGACATTGAATTTGACACTTTTGGAACTCTTTCCCATTGTGGTTGCAGTGGAGTTGTGGGGTTCAAAGATGTTGAATAGTCGCATACGTTTTTGGACGGACAATATGGCAGTGGTGCAGGCTGTTAACAATTTGTCTTCTGGATCATTGCCGGTTTTGGCGTTACTTAGGCATCTAGTTCTACGTTGCATGCAATGTAACATTTGGTTTCGGGCTACACATGTGCCGGGTGTTGAGAATAAAATCGCAGATGCCTTATCTCGTTTGCAGATGGGGGTCTTTCGGGAGCTTCACCCGGGAGCACGGCTGGAAGGGGAGCGTTGCCCGAATCACTTATGGGCCCTGGTCGAGGGGAACTTGCCCGGCTAGTTCAAGGTTCTGTGGTACCAGGTACATGGCGGAGCCATAATGAGTTTTGGGCGGAGTGGTTGGAATTATCTGGCGGGGTTTTTCCTACAAATGATGAGCGGCATTATGAGGTTACGTTGGAGTATTTGTCTCGGATGCGTACTAATGGTTCTTCGGTGTACACGGTTTCAAAAGGTTTGACTGGTATTGCGTTTATGTTGAAGTTGTGGGGTTGTACTGATGTGACGAAAATGTTTGTTATTAGACAGGCATTGAAGGGGTGGAAGAAGGAGCATATTGTGAAGGATGCTAGGAGGCCTATTACATATGCTTTATTACTAAGGATGTTGATGGTTGTTCCGGCTGTTTGCTTTGATCCTTATGAGTCTGTTTTGCTGCGTACTGCTTTTTCTTTGGCCTTTTTCGCAGCATTGCGGGTGAGCGAATTGGTGTCACCGAGCGCAAATCGGTTTGGGGGTCTTCTGTTTGCGGATGTTTTATTGGAGGAAAAAGTGGTCCGGGTATGTGTGAGACGGTCCAAGAATGATCAGATGGGCGTTGGTGTTTGGTTGTGTGTGAATTCATTGGGTGGTGAATTCTGTCCAGTTCGTTTGGTGCGTGAGTTTTTGTCTTTTCGAGCTGATGGGGTTCCTTTCTTGGTACATTCTAATTCTTTGCCGCTTACTCGATTTCAATTTGGAGCCGTTCTTAAGTCTTGTTTGGAGCATTTGGGCGTTGATCCTGCTGAGTTTGGGACTCATTCGTTTAGAATAGGGGCAGCCACGGAGGCTAATGCTTTAGGTATGGGGGAGGAAGATATTAAACGTCTGGGTAGGTGGAGTTCAACTTGTTATAGGTCCTATGTGCGTCCGGATCTGGTGTTGTTTTGATTTTCCTTGCCATTTCAGAACATCGGCCGGAAGTATGGATAGTTGGCCATTCTTTTATTTTCTGGGCAGCTCGTCGGGCTGAATATCGGCCTTTAGGCCTCAGTCTTGGGGTGTCATCGGCCGAGGTGCACTGGAAAGATATCAGAGGGCTGAGGTGGGTTCAGCTGTTGCCGTTAATAGTTGAAGTTAGTCGGGAATGCCGTGGTCCAATTGTGCTCGTTATACATGTTGGGGGAAATGATTTGGGAAATGTGAAATTGTCGGAGTTGTTGTCCCTTATCAAGGCTGATTTAGGTCATTTCAAACAGCTTTTTTCTGATTGTGTGATTGTCTGGTCTGAGGTGATTGCACGAACTCATTGGCGAGGAGCTAGAAGTGCTGTGGCCATCGAGCGGTCAAGACGGGTGTTGAATGTTCGTATTTCCAGGTTTGTTCGTTCCATTGGGGGGGTAGCAATTCGTCATTTGATGTTGGAAGGTGACAATGGGGACTTATTGTTATCTGACGGCGTTCATTTAAATGACATTGGGATCGACATCATGCTGTCGGGTCTGCAAGATGGAGTGGAGGCTGGTTTGGCATTGTGTGGTGGGGGTGGTCGGAGTACCGCGTAGGTGTTCGCGGTATCCTCCTTGGCGGAGATAGGCTCTGAAGAGTAAAATCCGGAGAAGAACCTACATGCGCGCCGCTTCACAGTGGGCGGCATCACAGGAGATGTGAATAAATTAAGTGGTTACTTCAGGGCCATGTGATACAAAAATGTTTGGTTGTGTTAAATAAAGCTGTGGCCATTCCCACATTCTCCAAGAAACAGGTTTCGTTGCTTTATTGGTTTATTAAATGGGGTAATGATGCATCAGCGACACTTAATATGGGGATAACATTAGTACATGCAGTCTTGAGGCACTAAATCAAATAGAGAAAGTGCCTGGGACTGTATGTGATAGGGGGATGGAAGGGGGGGAAAAGTGCGGGAAAAAATCAGGAGCAGGGATTGGTTGGACAAGGGGATAGAGGAGGGGTTAGGAGCAGATAAATAGTTGATGTCAAGGGCAGTTCACTATCTTACCTGCTGGAGCTGCAAACGTCCCTCCCGCCCTCCCTCTTTGGGAAAATTTGGGTGTGTAGTTATGGTGTTTTCTCTGTCTTTTAATTTCTTTGCTTTTCTATGCCATGTCTATTATGGCTCGTCAGTTGCTTCCTTTTTCTTTGCGTAGGCGTGTTTCTGTGGTTTTTCTTTGTTTTTCAGATGTCACAGCAGGCGGAGATAGGCTCTGAAGAGTAAAATCCGGAGAAGAACCTACATGCGCGCCGCTTCACAGTGGGCGGCATCACAGGAGATGTGAATAAATTAAGTGGTTACTTCAGGGCCATGTGATGCAAAAATGTTTGGTTGTGTTAAATAAAGCTGTGGCCATTCCCACATTCTCCAAGAAACAGGTTTCGTTGCTTTATTGGTTTATTAAATGGGGTAATGATGCATCAGCGACACTTAATATGGGGATAACATTAGTACATGCAGTCTCATGAGGAACATTGTACATAATAAATGACTTGTGACACGTTTCTCTTCTTTACGACACCTCATGACTGACATTTATATGCACCCCAAAAAATTGGACAGCTGCGTGTATGGTAAAATAAAAAAAAGCCCATAGTCCCCTGGAAATTCCCCGCTGCTCCAGCGCCAATGACCCTGTGGTCTCCCGCCAGTCTCTGTTTTATTTCCTCAAAACCTGGACAACCCCTTAATTTGTGAGAATTGAGAACCTCCAAGAAGAAAGGCAGAAATAAAGAGCTTAAAGAGGCTCTGTCACCACGTTATAAGTGGCCTATATTGTACGTGATGTGATCGGCGCTGTAATGTGGATCACAGCAGTGTTTTTTTATTTAGAAAAACGATCATTTTTGGCGGAGTTATGACCTATATTAGCTTTATGCTAATGAGTCTCTCAATGGACAACTGGGCGTGTTTTACTATATGACCAAGTGGGCGATCACATCATGTACAAGATAGACCACTTATAATGTGGTGACAGCGCCTCCTTAAGGAACAGCCTCTTCTGCAATCAGGGTATAATCACACGGAGTGTTTTCAGGCGTATTTTGGGGCGTTTACGCATCGAAAAATGCCTGAAAAAAATGGAACGACGCCTGCAAACATCTGCCCATTGATTTCAATGGGAAATACGGCGTTCTGTTCCAACGGGGCGTTTTTTTACGCCTCGTTTTCCAAAATAAGGGTATTCCTTTAACATGGAATATGCTGCGATCACTTTTTGAGTCATACCTGCCATACCTGCCCACAGGTTGTGTGTGTTATTGCAGCCCTGCCTCTTTTACTACAATGAAGCTGAGCTGCAATACCAGGCACGACCCATGGACAAGTGTGGCGCTGTTTTTGGAAGAAAGCAGCCATGTTTTTCTAATCCTGGACAACTTCTTTAACCCTTCCCTGTCAAGATGGGAATCTCATACGTCCCGGCAGGAAGGCACCTTGGTAGACAAGGACGAATAAATCAGGAACCAACATGAAGTTTAACCCCTTCCCGACATTTGACGTATCCATACGCCAAAGTCGGGAAGGGGAAGTATGGAACAGGCTCACGGAGTGAACCCGCTCCATACGATGCCGGTGTATATGTATATGACACTCGTGCACGATCCCGCTTGTTTAACTCGTTAAATGCCGCGGTCAATAGCGACCACAGCATTTAAATCGTTAGAAAGAGGGGGCGACCCCCTCTAACAGCTCATCACGCCCCCCCGCAATGCAATCGTGGAAAGCGGCAGTTATGGGAGCACTCGTTGGCACTTTTATGGGAGCACTGGATGGCAGTGTTATGGGAGCACTGTGGTTGGCACTGTTATGGGAACACTGTACTTGGCACTGCTGTGGGAGCACTGTGGTTGGCACTGGTATGGAGACACTGTGGCTGTCATTTATTATGAGGGCAATGTGGTATTTCGTTGCACTGTGAATGTCCTTAACCCCTTCCCGCTCCTGGACGTACTATTAGGTCATGGTAGCTGTATCGTTCGCGCTCCATGACCTAATAGTACGTCTCGGGAGTAACGGCCATTTCGGCCATCCTCCCGACACATACAAGAGCTGTGACAGCTGCTGTGTCGTACAGCAGCTGCCGCAGCTCCTACAGCGGCGACCGATCGCTGTGTCCCCGCTGATTAACCCCTTAAAAGCCGCGTTCAATAGGGATCGCGGCTTTTTAGGGGTTAAGCTACAATCGCCGGCCTGCTACACGATAGCGGCCGGCGATTGTAACTATGGCAACCGGACACCAAACAATGGCGTCCGGCTATGCCATCGACAAAGTCAGGACCCACTATGCTTGCTGTCAGTGAGTAGATGACAGCTCTAATACACTGCACTACGCATGTAGTGCAGTGTATTAGAATAGCGATCAGGACCTCCTGCCCTCATGTCCCCTAGTGGGACAAAGTAATAAAGTTAAAAAAAAGTACAAAAAAGATGTGTAAAAATAAGAAAATAAAAGATGCAAAAGTAATAAAAGTAAAAATCCCCCTTTTTACCTTATCAGTCCTTTATTATTAATAAAAATAGATAAATAAACAAATAAACTATACATAATTGGTATCGCCGCGTCCGTAACGGCCTGAACTACAAAATGATTTCATTATTTATCCCGCGTGGTGAACGCTGAAAAGAAAATAATAATAAACCGTACCAGAATCACAATTGTTTGGTCACTTCACCTCCCAAAAAATGGAATAAAAAGAGATCAAAAAGTCGCATGTACCGAAAAATGGTACTGATGGAAACTACAGTTCGTTACGCAAAAAATAAGTCCTCGCACGGCTTTATTGATGGAAAAATATAAAAGTTATGGCTCTTAGAATAAGGTAACACAAAAAGTGAATGATTTTTTACAAAACTTATTTTATTGTGCAAACGCCATAAGACATAAAAAAAAACTATAAACATCTGGCATCGCCGTAATCGTATCGCCCCGCAGAATAAAGTGAATATGTCATTTATAGCGCACGGTGAACGCTGTAAAAAAAATAGAATAAAAAAACAATAGTAGAATTGCTGTTTTTTAGTCACCGCGCCACCTAAAAATAGAATAAAAACTGATCCAAAAGCCGCATGCACCCCAAGAAAACTACAATGGATTCCTCAAGGGGTCTAGTATCCAAAATGGGGTCATTTTTGGGGGATTCCGCTGTTTTGGCACCAAAAGACCTCTTCAAACCGGACATGGTGCCTAATAAAAAAGAGGCCTCAAAATCCACTATTTTATTGCTTCGGAGGCCGGTGCTTCAGTCCATTACCACCCGAGGGCCACATGTGGGATATTTCTCAAAACTGCAGAATCTGGGCAATAAATATTGAGGTTTCTCTGGTAAAACCTTTTGTGTTATAGAAAAAAAAGGTATCAAAATGATTTTCTGACAAAAATAAATATGTCAATTTCACCTCTACTTTGCTCTAAATTCCTGTGAAACACCTAAAGTGTTCATAAACTTTCTAAATGCTGTTGTGAATACTTTGAGGGGTCTAGTTTCTAAAATGGGGTGTCTAATATATAGGCCCCTCAAAGCAACATCAGAACTGAACTGGAACCTAAAAAAAAAAAAATCCTAATGAGCATTGGCTACTCCAAGATGACCCCAGTTTTGACCGTTTGTATAAACGGAGACCCCTATTAGACCGTTTCAGTGCCCGGTTTTCCCAAGCATACACCCCCGAGAAGTGTATTTCTATTGATGAGTCCTTGGTACATTTTAAAGGGAGGCTTCAATTCCTCGAGTACCTGCCGGGTAAGAGGGCAAGGTATGGCGTGAAGATGTGTAAGCTGTGTGAGTGCATCAGGGTATACCTACAGATTTAGGATACATGAAGGGAAGGGCACCAGTATTCAGCCCCCAGAATGCCCCCCCCCCTTACTGGGAGTTATGCAAAAATTGTGTGGGATTTGGTGCACCCACTGCTGGACCAGGATTACCACCTCTACCTGGATAATTTTTATACCAGCGTCCCACTCTTCAAGTGCCTCGCTTCCAGAAGTCCGGCGGCATGTGGCACTGCTAGAACAAATCTGAGAGGCCTCCCTAAGACTCTGCAGGGCAAACACTCAGAAGGGGTGAGAGCAGGGCACAATCTAGCAGCAACAGATTGTGTGTCAAGTACAAGACAAGAGAGATGCCACACCAGTACCCATGTACCTGTACGAGGTACCAGTACAGAGACCCCCAAACCAGACTGCATCCTGGACTACAATAGGTACATGGGAGGGGTGGACTTGTCAGATCAAGTCCTGAAGCCCTACTGCGCCATGCGGTGTGGTATGAGAAGCTGGCCGTGCACATCATACAGATGGCATTGTACAATGCGTACGTGCTACATCCATGTACAGGCCAGACGGGAACTTTCCTGGAATTTCAAGAGGTGGTTATCAAGAAACTAATTTTTAGGGACCAAGAAGGGGGGACACCCAGTACTTCTGGAAGCAAGGCCACACGCATCGTACCAGGGCAACACTTTCCAGGAGAAGTTCCCCAAACTGGCAAGAAAGGAAAAAGTCAAAAGAGGTACAAAGTCTGCTATAAGAGGGGGATAAGGGATGACACAATATATCAATGTGACGTGTCCCGAAAAACGAAGGCTCCGTATGAAAGAGTGCTTCAAAATGTATCATACATCACTTGATTTTTAATCTACCCCAGTTTTACTTACCCTGATGCACTCCGCACAGATTATACCCCTTATCTTTCCCTTCTGAGCCCTGCCGTGTGCCCAGGCAGCTGATAACAGCCACATTGAGGGTATTGCCATATCCGTGAGAACCCACATTACAGTTTATGGGGTGTATGTCCCGGTAAAAATGCTCACTACACCTCTAGATGAATGCCTTAAGGGTGTAGTTTTTAAAATTGGGTCACTTCTCAGAGGTTTCAACTGTACTGGTACCTCAGGGGCTTCTGCATACATGACTTTGCACCAGAAAATCCCCAGTAGACCAAATGGTGGTCCTTTCCTTCTGAGCCCTCCCATGAGCCCAAATGTCAGTTTATCACCACAAATTGGGCATTGCCGCACTCAGGACAAATTGGGCAACAAAATTGGGTATTTTATTTCTTGTGAAAATAATATATTTTGAGCTAAAAAAAACATATTATTGGAAAAAATTATATTTTTTTAAATTCCCAGCCCAATTCAAATAAGTTCTGTGAAGAAACTATGGGGGTCTAAATTGTCACATAACCCATCATTTAATTCCTTGAGGGGTGTAGTTTCCAAAATGGGGTCACTTCTGGTGGGTTTCCATTGCTTTGATACCTCTGGGGCTCTGCAAATGCGACATGGCACCCAAAAACCAAACCAGCAAAATCTGGACTCCAAAGAACACACAGCGCTCCTTCCCTTCTGAGGCCTCCCATGGGCTCAAACGGCAGTTTATCTCCACAAATGGGGTATTGCTGCACTTAGTAGAAATTGGGCAACAAAATGGTGTATTTTGTTCCCTGTGAAAATAAGAAATTATGATAAAAAATGTTATTGGAAAAAATGTCATTTTTTTTATTTCACAGCCCAATTCAAATAGGTGCTGTGAAAAAACTGTGCAGTCTAAATGGTAAAAACAACCATAAATGAATTCCTTGAGAGGTGTAGTTTCCAAAATGGGGTCACTTCTGGTGGTTTTCCATTGCTTTGATACCTCTGGGGCCAGGGCCGATTCTAGCTTTTCTGCTGCCTGAGGCGAAAATGGAAATGGCGCCCCCCCCCCCCCTCCACACAAAAAAAAAAAAAATTGTAAGTAAGAAACAACTTGTAAAACGAAACAAAAAAATTAAAGCTGTGTGAACAAAAAAATACATTAGGGCCTGTTCACATCACCGTTCACTTCTGTTCCGAGGTTCTGTCGGGTGAACCCCGCAACGGAAAGTGAAAGTGACAGCACAGCTTCCGTTTCAGTCACCATTGATCTCAATGTTGATGGAAACATCGCTAATGGCTTCCGTTCGTCACCATTCCGGCTGGTTTCCGGTTTTCCGACGGAATCAATAGCGGAGTCGACTACGGAACGGAACGGAATCGAACGGTGATGTGAACAGGCCCTTATTGAACATCATTGTTATAAACTGCAAGGTCTCATAATGCTACAGGCAATTGTGTAGTAAATATCCCTATATTGCCCCAGCTATAAATACTAGTAAAATGACCAGGGCAACGTGTATCCAAAATTCAAACACAAAAATGAAAGAACAATGTCAGTGTTCAAACTTGTGTCAGGGCTCCTTTAATGGCTCTTTACAGTCAGTATAGTAACACATGCGGCACTTTACAGTCAGTATAGTAACACATGCGGCACTTTAAAACCACTTGGTGGCCAGGATGGAGATGGCTCTTTCAGTGGCTTTTCTGATATTACATGAGAAGCCTTCGCAGTGCAGTGTGGCCAGAGCTAGGCTGAGACTATATAAGTCCAGGTCTTACATGACATCATGGTTGATGGCATCTTTAAGAAATTCAACATGTCTGACTACAGCCTCCTTGTCCTCTGAGTTGACCAGATAGCTTGGGATCTGGAGGAGCATGGTCTTCATCAATTTTGGGTGGTTATGAGCCAGACAGCTGTAGATGGATTTCAGGTCATTGATGTTTGGAGAGATTTCCGTCCGGAAAAATCCCCGAATGTTGGCTCCTTTGATGTAGGAGAGGCAGCTCTGCAGAGATGAAGTACTGGCTGCTACTATCTCCTGGTTGTCACTATGTAATTTCAGGAGTAAAGTTGGTATACAGCTCCTGACTTTGTCTGTAAAATATCCAAATAGCAGAAGGCGGCAGCTCTCTGTCAGATCCCTTAACAGGTTTATGGCCGCAATCTGGACTTCTCCATCCGGATAGTCCATATGCTCCCGGGATATTTTAATGAATTGTCTACTGAGGACAGAAAGCTTCAGGCGTCTGATAATGGAGGACAGCGCCCTCAGTGCCGCCATGATGATCTTGATGCTGCTGGTTTTTGATAGTCTAAACTCCATGTGGGCAATGATCTTATTCTTGTAGCTCTCCACCAGTCTTGTAGCTCCGGTGGTGGCATTCCCCAGTGCCTCCATGGCGATGCTGCACAAGATGTTATCGTCCTCTTCTATGATCTTCAGCAGATGTTGGATTGCGCACTCTTGGTATTTCTGCTTTATAAGTCTTGGATGCTTCAAAGCCTCATTGAAGAACATAGCTGCTGTCATTTTGGCCTTTGGGTCCGCATTCTTCAGGGCATTGAGCAGAAACTGAAGGAAATCTTTTGTTATTTTCCTGCCAGATACCAGAGATGTCACAAGCATGTTCATCCCAATACGCTGCTTCTCTGTATCTTCCAGTTCCTTATTCTCCGCAGCAAATTGCTCCCTGTACTTTTCTAGGAGCTCGGCGTGAGGAAGGGTCTGTAACTCGTCATTGCCTGGCTCGGTCGGCTGGTTTTCCGATGATTCGGGTACAGTAAAGAATTCCAGGGCAACTTTGGTGGAGTCTTGAAGCTCAGCATGGACATCAGGCAACCAGGTGGAAATGTTGGCCTTCATGTTGCTTATGGCCTTCATAAGTTGCACTTTGCAGCTGCCACCCTTCACAATATATTCTTGGATGCTGCCGCATAAACGTCTTATAGCATAGCACAACGTCTCCTTAGATAGTTGGTCAGGAGCATTTTTGACCACTTGGCCCAGCACTGGCAGCATGTCCAAGATGTGTGGCATGATGACTGTAGCACACAGAGATGTCACTTCTGTCAAAGTGTCGACAATGGCAGCATTGAAATCCTCATAAACGATGTTGTATCTCAGTTCCCCGAGCACCGCTTCAAGATGGAGGATGCTCAGCCAGACAATAACCTTCTTAGTCATGGCGTAGGAATAGTATTGTCCCTTCATGTACTCCACCTTCAAGTGCTCACATAGCACATTGATTATATATTCCTTCAGGTAGTGTGCCGCGTCTCTTCTGTACTGAATGACTCTGATGAAGAAGCGGCACATGGCGGCGTTGTATTGAGATGGTAACAGGCTACTCAGAATGGCTTTCTGAAAAACATCCGTATAAGTGAAGAGATCTTCAGCCACCTTCTCCTGGATGAAATAAGGGACACAGGCTCCTAAGACGTCTTCTTCCACCAAATCCCAGGTGTCCAAAGCATTTCTGAGCTCTTGATTTGTGTCCACACAGAATGTCTGATGTTTTCTATTCATGATCTTCATATCCACAAATCTGCTGAGGCGAGAAATCATCGTGTGGTTACTTGTTTCTAAATCATCTTCCAAAAAGAAAATAGATTCTAGACTTCTCTGTCCTCAATTATCAGCCCCCTCCCCAATAAACATGTGATAACTGCATGAAGAGCGCCCTCCCAAGGCAGAGACAGGACAGTGCAGCCAGAGGAGACAGCGGCACTCCTCTACACTGCGCCCTCTGGTGGTGTAAGAATTTAAAGGTTTCAGAAAATGAAAGCCACATATAAGATTATATGTAATATTATATAGGGTATTTTATTTGGGTAAATCAAAGATGGGTATAGTTGCATTTCTTAATGAAATGCGTCTCATCAGTTTGCAAGATTCCTATTGTTTACCCTGATTCTCACAATAAATGACCCAGAGGTTCACAGGTATGTCTTACAGGTGCTAACCAGTAGTGTGAACCCAGTCTTACCCATGGACAAACTCAGGATGTCATAAATGCTAAAGGTGGTTGATAAGTGGCACCAGTATTCTATATCCGCATGTTACATGAGGGGGGAAGTTCTTTTTATCAGGAAGGTCACACTATTTGTCTCTAAGAGGGGCAGACAAGGGGGCATAAAAGACCCAAGCATGACATGAGGGCAGCCACTTGGGAGGCCACTTGAGGAGGGACATACTGGAAAGGAGACTTCCTGGAGTGTGGGGAGACCATGGATGGTAACTATAACCTGTCATGTAATTGTTGATGATAAGGAAAAAGTGTCTCTGTAAAGTTCCTTGTTTATGGCTGTCGCTATGTACAAATCTCCATAGAAGTCTCAGAATAACTAACAGTCATTTCACTCTTTATACAATATACATTTTCATACACTCAATCTTGTATTTCATTTATTGCGCCTGACCTTAGAATCTAACCCAGTAAGAGGGTGAAAGAGAAACATTCTTACAGTGGCAGCACATGGAACTCGCTGCAATACTTCACAAGAAACATTCTACATGTTCTCCTCTTACCTCTGAATCGTGGATCTGAAGCTTCTGGATAAAGCAAGATTTCTAGAAGTCACAGGACTCAAGAAAAAGTCAAGTGAGAGCGACGTACCAAAAAGCAAGAAACTATTGGTCTATAGCGGCTCAACGGAATGTGACCGATCTGCAGCTTTTATAGAGAAGGTGAATTATGACATCACTGATGACCTCACACTTACCTTACAGTCTAATACACATCAAATGTTTTTGTTTTTTTTCTCATATCTTTATTGAATTTCAGTAATAAAAACATTACAACATTTCAATATCCAGTGATTATAAATATCATAATGCTCAACAATTTATCTGCACAATTTACATCAGACAACATATATCTCCCCAATCCCATCCCCCTCCCACCCCAAAGATCATTAAGTACCATAAAATTATAACCTTCTTATGATAAAATAATAATTATACCTTCCTATAGAACACCAATCAATTCCATATCCCCAATATTTCCTCCCACTTTTTTATACAATTTTTCTTGTCTGCTCTTATTTTCTCATATTCTTTAATTGTCTTAACCAACTTAAACCAATCCATAACAATTGGGGATTTACCAGCCATCCAATTTCTTGCAATTATTATTTTTGCGTAAAAGAGAACATTAACCCCTTTGTGCACCGTGATGTGCTATTACATCCGGGTGCGGGTGGTGATGTTTAGAGTGCGCTCCATATGCTGCGTGTGTCGGCTGTGTTTTACAGTGGACACCCGGGACTAACAGTCAGGAGCAGTGATCGTGCTGTTCCTAGCTGTTTAACCCCTCAAATGCTGCGGTCGATCGCGAGCATCTGAGGCATTGAAAAAAGGGGGGGCGGCCCCCTCTGACATTTCATCACCCCCCCCAGTTAGATCAGGGGGTGACAATGATTGTAATGGCAGCTCATGGGCCTAATGATGGCACCCAGAGCTGCCTTCACTTAACTTAAGCCTGTAAAAATGACAATATACTGCAATACGTTAGTATGATCGCTGGTTCAAATCCCCTAGGGAGGCTAATAAAGTGTGTAAAAAAATGCAAAAAAGTTTTTAGTAGTGAAAAAAATTAAAAACAAATAGTTAAAAAAACCTTTTCCCATTTTCCCCCTAAAGTAATGTAAAAAATAAAAAAAGTAAACAAAATTGGTATTGCTGCATGCGTAAAAGTCTGAACTATTACAATATAGCGTTATTTAATGGGAGGCGCGAGAACAGCACCGGCGGACGTCATTGCTCATCAGCGCATGGGTCGGCAGCCTGCGCTGATGCGCTCCCCTCCCCCCTCTTAGACGATGGGGATACAGCGTGGGGGGAGAGCTGTTGATGTCTGCCCCTGCTGTAATAAAGCAGAGGGCTTCGGGGGGAGCGGCGGCTGCTCAGGCTAGGTCACCCCGCCGCTCCCGTAGAACTCGCCCACCAGAGCGCCTTAGTCCAGACATGGCCCCGCGGGCCCGGCGTCGCAGGGGGAGCCCTTCAAGGGACGCTGCAGGCCAGGCTGCTGGGACGGGCGCTTCCTCCCAGGGCCTGCGTCCTGGCAGGAATCCCCAGCCGCGACGGGGCTCGGCGGTTACCAAGGAGTCGCATGCCGGGCTCCATGTCACACCCCCGCCTTCAGCTGCTGTGTTCGGAGGGCAGTAGACGGCCGCCCCGCATGGTGATGTTCTGGCCAGGGGGCAGGCTTCCTCGAGAGCATCGGTGAGGACGCCAAGATCAGCGAAGACGACGAGGCAACAGGTCCGGTCGGAAGTCTGGGTCCCTGCGGTCGGGCGGCAGGTTGCCGGCCCATCGGTCAGCGTGCCGGGATCCCCGTGTCGTAGATGTCGGTGCGAGTACCAGTCGGCGGCGAGAGAGGATTTGGAAGATTGAGAGCTGGATGAGTCGCATCGCGGTCAGGATTTTCCGGCTGGCGGGAATACAGCGCCTGGGCAGCCTGGTGAGTGTGTAACTCCTACGTTACCGTATCCAGCAATTTTCATGTCGGGTGTTGGGGGTGGGTCAGCGAGCGGGGTAGCGGCTGTCGGTAGTGGCGTTGCCGGGCGCGATGGTTTAACAGATTTAGTGGGTTGTTTGCGCGAGCTAGTCGGGCGCTTAAATAGGACAGCGGCGCCGGTAGCGCCGGCGGGGTCTCCTGTGTTGGTATGGGAAGGGCCTCGTGAGGTACAGTCGCGGTCCATGGTCGGGGAGGTCCCGGGGGTGGCAAAGGAAGCGGTAGCAGTGTCGGTCCAAACCGAGGCGC
Source organism: Rhinoderma darwinii (assembly GCF_050947455.1). NCBI lineage: Eukaryota > Metazoa > Chordata > Amphibia > Anura > Rhinodermatidae > Rhinoderma > Rhinoderma darwinii. Next base: position 4,152,020 of record NW_027461962.1, read on the forward strand.
TGAAGGATGGGGATAGGATTCGGCTTGATGATCGCGCTCGGGGCGAGGTTTACGTCTGTTTCGAGGGCCCGTTAGGGGCTCACCTGAAGCAAGAGGTACGCAAACGGATTTGGAAGGATGAATACGTGGAGATATTTTCTCTTCTGCCGCTTGCAAAGTTCAATTTGGATAAGTGCAAGCGGGACGAGAGTAAGAAAGAGGAAGAAGAACGCCGGCGGTATAGGCTTATCCCGCAGACGTTCGCCAACTGGTCGCAAGCTTTCGCTATTTTGGCAAGCGTGATCGGGGAAAAGGCGCCGGAAAATTGCTCGGCGTTGTTTTGTTACTTTGATGCCATCGGGGAGGCCTATCGGGCGTACAGGGGCCAGGCGTGGTTGCGGTATGATGAGCAATTTCGCCAGCGGAAGGCAGTCCGGACGGCGATCCGGTGGGATCAAAAGGATATTGCGTTGTGGTTGCGGGTTACGGCGCAGGCTAAGCAGTCCTTTCCCGGGAGTGTTGGCCAAGGGGGCCAGTCTAGTCAATCCGGGCAAGGTTCCGGGTCAAAACTGGGGTTCTGCTGGCAATTCAACGATGGCCAGTGTAAGTTCGGGGCCACCTGTAAATTTAAGCATGTCTGTTCGGAGTGCAATGGCTCCTCACACGGGGCCTCAAAATGTATGCGGAAGGGTAGGCGGTCAGGCCCTCAGTCCGCTTCAGTTGGTCAAGGGGCGGTCGCCGGTGAGGGTGGAAAGGATGCCCCCGTATCTAAGTGAATATCCGGATAGGGTTGCGGCCACGTTAATTTACGAGGGGTTTTTGTTTGGTTTTGTTATCCCCCCCCTCCATATGAGGTTCCGGTGACACGGCGCAACCTTAAGTCAGCTTATCTGCACTCGGCGGTCGTTTCAGAAAAGCTTTTGAAAGAGGTGTCTTTGGGTCGGATGTCCGGTCCTTTTGATGAGCCGCCGATTGAGAATCTAGTGGTATCACCCTTGGGAGTTGTGCCAAAGCGGGAGCCTCACAAATTCCGGTTGATACAGCATTTGTCGTTTCCCAGGGGAGCGTCGGTGAACGATGGGATAGATCACGAGTTATGTTCGGTTATTTACACTTAGTTTGACAAAGCGGTGGCGTTAGTGCGGGAGGCGGGGCCCGGTGCGTTGTTGGCAAAAACTGACATTGAGTTGGCCTTTCGCTTGCTGCCGGTACATCCAGATAGCCAACGGCTGTTGGGTTGCTTCTGGAACGGGGGGTTTTATGTTGATAGGTGTCTTCCAATGGGGTGCTCCCTTTCTTGCGCATACTTCGAGGCGTTTAGTAGCTTCGTGGAGTGGGTGACGAAGGGTGTGGCCGGGGTCGATTCCTTAATACATTATCTTAATGATTTTTTGTGCGTAGGCCCTAGCGGGTCCCCGGTTTGCGGGAATTTATTGTATTCCTTGCAGAAGGTTGCGACGGATTTCGGATTCCCTTTGGCGCCTGGAAAGACAGAGGGCCCGGTATCTACCATCTGTTTTTTGGGGATCCAAATTGATTCGGTGGCAATGGAGTGCAGGCTGCCTGAGGATAAATTATTGCCATTGCGACAGGAGGTCAGGCGGGCTTGTCAATTGAAGAAGATCACGTTGCGCGATCTTCAGTCGCTGCTTGGAAAGTTGAACTTTGCCTATCGAATTATGCCAATGGGTAGAGTTTTTAGCAGGAGGTTGGCGTCAGCGACGGCGGGGATTCGGGCGCCCCATTATTTTGTGAGGATTGGTGGGGATCACAGGGCGGACCTGCGGGTCTGGGATGAGTTCCTTGGGCAGTATAATGGTAGATCATTGTGGATGTCGCAGGTACAGGAGATGGGAGAGTTGGAACTGTTTACTGACGCGGCAGGGTCTGGTGGTTTTGGCGCGTATGCAGGAGGACAATGGTATTGCTGATGCTCTTTCTCGCTCGCAGTGGGATCGTTTTCGGCAAATGGCACCGGGAGCGGAGCTGGTCGGTTTGGCTTGCCCGGAACATCTCTGGGGTCTGATTTCGGTCCCGTGGAACGGTTGATTGAAAGGTTATTGGCTAGCGCGACGTGGAGCGCTTATTCGGCGTGTTGGCAGCAGTGGGAGGAGTGGGTAAGAGTGTTGGGTAACGTCAGCACGGCGCAAGACAGGTTGGTGGCGTTATTGTACTGGTTGGGGGATGCTGGGGAGGCGGGGTTTTCCCCGGCAAAAGTGAATCGTTTTGTTGCTGGTTTGGCATTTGGATTCAAATTACGGGGTTTCCAGGATGTGACCAAACATTTTTTAGTACGGCAAGCTTTAAAAGGTCTGCGTTGGGGTAGGGCGGTAGCAGATCAGAGGCGACCCGTTTCTTTTTCCCTGCTTGGGTCGTTGGGTGCATCGCTGGGGGCTGTTTGTAATTCGCCTGATGAGGTAGTTTTGTTCCGGTTGGCTTTTTCCCTCGCGTTTTTCGGAGCACTCAGAATTGGGGAGTTGGTTTCTCCTAGTGCGGCTAGAGCTGGGGGATTGCGGCAGGCTGATGTGGGTCTATATGAGGATAGATTTGAGTTGTTTTTGCAGCGGTCCAAGACTGATCAAGCAGGTCGGGGTAAGCGGATAGTGTTGTTTGCCCTCCCAGGGTCGGCAATGTGTCCAGTCGCTTGTATGGCGGTTTTTAAGCCACTGGTTGGGGGGCCTGAGGCGCCATTGCTCCGTCATAATAATGGCTCGTTTTTTTCCAGGTATCAATTTGGTGCAGTGTTTAAAAAATGCTTGACTGTGGTTGGCGTAGGGCAGGGGTATTACTCGTCTCACTCGTTCAGGATTGGCGCTGCTACTGAAGCGGGGCGGTGGGGGCTGGATGACGAGGGTGTGCGGCGCATAGGCCGGTGGGAGTCCAATAGGTTTCGGACTTATGTGCGCCCTCATTTGTTGGGAGTCGGTCAGGTGTTTTGATTGTTTGACATGTGCGGTTTTGTTTCTCTTTTCAGATCATCAACATTGCTTAGTGTGGATTTTAGGACATTCTTTTGTGCACTGGGGGGCATTGCGGGCGCACGTTCGCCCAGATGGCTGCCAGCTTCGCATTCCGCGGCACGATGCGGTTGTACACTGGCTGGGCTTCCGAGGTATGTTGTGGAGCCGGGTACTTGCTGAGTTTCAGACATACTCTCAGTTAGACAGGGTTCCGGAGGTTCTGGTGTTACATGTGTGGGGGGGAATGATCTGGGGGTGCGCCCGTTTCGCGAGTTAGTGTGGGATATTAAACACGATCTATTGAGTTTATGGGTATCTTATCCTCAACTGGTGATTGTTTGGTCGGACATCGTTCCGAGGAAGTTTTGGCGTTTGGCAAGATCGGTCGAAAGGGTTAACAAAGCCTGCATTAAGGTAAACCGGGCGGTGTCACGTTTTGTTGCTAAGAACGGGGGCATTTGTGTTTGTCACAAGGATTTGGAGTCAGGGGTCGGTAATTATTGGAGAAGTGATGGGGTACATTTGACCGAGGTTGGAATTGATATGTGGAGCCTGGCTTTAGCAGAAGGAATTGAGAGGGCGGTGGTGGTTTGGAGGGACTCACAGGCTTGAGGTGGTCAAGGCCTGTTTCGCTGTGGCGGGGGGAGTCCTTGAGGTTGGTCAGTACAAAATGGTGGGGGGGTCGCATCGGGGGTATGCGTCCCCCAAAATGGTACATCATTTGAAGACTTCATAGGGTGTTATCTCTTTGAAGTGGTCTTCTGGTGGTTGGAGCCATCTGCAGGGGTGAGCGGTGCTTCCGAGCTGGTTTACGGCTGGAGGTAAATAGTTGGTGGTGGTTTGCAGATGGCTAATTTAAAGGAAATCGGAAAAAATGGCTTCAAGGACTTCCCCTGCTCTGTTTAGTGTTAATTGACCCATGTTGGGTCATGTGAATTATAGTAGGAATTCTCTGGTCGAATTCCTAAAAGAGTTATCCGAATGTTTCGGATTAAATTGCATTTAATTTATGTTAAATAAATAAACGGCTGCTGTAGCCATTTCACATCCAACCTCGGTTGTCACGTGTCTTTATTGGGAAGGGGGCGAAAGAAGGGGAATAAAGGTAAAATGGTTAATCAGCACATGACTCTACTTAGGCTAGTCAAGCAGAGGCTGGACGGCAGCACGGAGGGCTTAACGGGAAGCCTCCATGACTGCCGTAGGAGGGAGGGTTCAACCAATAGGAAGACAGGTGGGTGAAGTAGGAGGGGGAGTGGGCAGGAGCTGGGGTGTGGTAACTGTTCCTCCCGCTGTTTTCGGCATTGAGCCGGAAGCAGCGGGAGGAGAAACAAGAAAAATTAGTTCCCACCCACCCGCCCTGAATTAGGTCCGGTTATGAGATCAGGGTGTGGGTTTATCTGTTTTCGTGTTTTGAAGTATGCTTATGTAACTTGTGTTTGTTTTATTTCTTTTAAGCAGGTCTGGGTGTCATGGCAGCTGGCGGGGGGAGTCCTTGAGGTTGGTCAGTACAAAATGGTGGGGGGGTCGCATCGGGGGTATGCGTCCCCCAAAATGGTAGATCATTTGAAGACTTCATAGGGTGTTATCCCTTTGAAGTGGTCTTCTGGTGGTTGGAGCTATCTGCAGGGGTGAGCGGTGCTTCCGAGCTGGTTTACGGCTGGAGGTAAATAGTTGGTGGTGGTTTGCAGATGGCTAATTTAAAGGAAATCGGAAAAAATGGCTTCAAGGACTTCCCCTGCTCTGTTTAGTGTTAATTGACCCACGTTGGGTCATGTGAATTATAGTAGGAATTCTCTGGTCGAATTCCTAAAAGAGTTATCCGAATGTTTCGGATTAAATTGCATTTAATTTATGTTAAATAAATAAATGGCTGCTGTGGCCATTTCACATCCAACCTCGGTTGTCACGTGTCTTTATTGGGAAGGGGGCGAAAGAAGTGGAATAAAGGTAAAATGGTTAATCAGCACATGACTCCACTTAGGCTAGTCATGGTTTGCGGAGGCCATGTCACATTTACAAAGCCCCTGAGGGGACAAAAGAGTGGAAACCCCCAACAAGTAACCCCATTTTGGAAACTACCCCCATTGAGGAAATTATCTAGGGGTATAGTGAGCATTTTGACCCCACAGGTTTTTTGCAGAAATTATTGGAATTAGGCCCTGAAAATGTAGGTTTAGCTAATTTTTTCTCATTTCCACAAGGACTGAAGGAAAAAAAAGCAGCACAAAATTTGTAAAGCAATTTCTCCCGAGTAAAACAGTACCCCACATGTGGTAATAAACGGATGTTTGGACACACGGCAGGGCTTAGAAGGGATGGAGCACCATTTGGCTTTTGGAGTTCACATTTAGCAGGAATGGTTTGCGGAGGCCATGTTGCATTTACAAAGCCCCTGAGGGGACAAAACAGTGGAACCCCCCCCCCACAAGTGACCCCATTTTGGAGACTACACCCATTGAGGAAATTATCTAGGAGTATAATGAGCGTTTTGACCCCACAGTTTTTTTGCAGATATTATTGGAAGTAGGCCCTGAAAATAAAAATCTACATTTTTTTCAAAGAAAATGTAGGTTTAGCTAATTTTTTCTCATTTCCACAAGGACTGAAGGAGAAAAAGCACTGCAAAATTTGTAAGTCAATTTCTCCCAAGTAAAACAATACCCCACATGTGGTAACAACCGGCTGTTTGGACACACGGCAGGGCTTAGAAGGGAAAGAGCGCTATTTGGCTTTTGGAGATCACATTTAGCAGGAATAGTTTGCGGAGCCCATGTCACAATTACAAAGCCCTGAGGGAACAAAACAGTGGAAACCCCCCACAAGTGACCCCATTTTGGAGACTACACCCATTGAGGAAATTATCTAGCGGTATTATGAGTATTTTGAAACCACAGTTTTTTGCAGAAATTATTGGAACTATGCCCTGAAAATAAAAATCTACATTTTTTCAAAGAAAATGTAGGTTTAGCTAATTTTTTCTCATTTCCACAAGGACTGAAGGAGAAAAAGAACCACAAAATTTGCAAAGCAATTTCTTCCGAGTAAAACAATACCCCACATGTGGTAATAAGCGGCTGTCTGGACACACGGCAGGGCTTAGAAGGGAAAGAGCGCTATTTGGATTTTGGAGATGACATTTAGCAGGAATGGTTTGCAGAGGCAATGTCACATTTGTAAAGCCCCTGAGGGGACAAAACAATGAAGACGCCCAAAAATTGACTTCATTAAGGAAACTACACCTCTTGAGGAATTAATCTAGGGGTGTAGTAAGCATTTTGACAGCACAGATGTTTCATAGAATTTATTAGAATTGGGCAGTGAAAATAAAAACAATCCTTTTTCTTCACTAAGACATAGCTTTAGCGCAAAATGTTTCATTTTCCCAACAAATAAAGGAAAAAAAGAACCCAACATTTGTAAAGCAATTTCGCCCAAGTACGGCAATACCCCATATGTGGTCATAAACTGTTGTTTGGGCACACGGCAGGGCTCAGAAGGGAAAGAGCGCCATTTGGAGTGCAAATGTTGCTGGATTGGTTTCTGGGCGCTTGTGGGCCCAAAACAGTGGAAACCCCCCGGAAGTGACTCAATTTTGGAAACTACACCCCTCAATGCATTTTAGTAAGCATTTTAACTATGTAGGTGTTTTGTAGAATTTAGTGTGCACTCGATGTTGTAGAGTGAAAATGGGATTTTTTTCCATAGATATGCCAATATGTTGTGCCCAGCTTGTCATCATAACAAGACAGCCCTCTAATTATTATGCAGTGTTTCCCGGATTTAGAAACACCCTACATGGGGCACTAATCTTTTGCCTGGACATTCGACCAGGCTCAGGAGTGAAAGTGTACCATGTAAAATTGAGGCCTAATTTGGCGATTTACAAAGTATTGGTTCACAACTGCAGAGGCCCAGATGTGAAATAATAAAAAGAAACCCCTGAGAAGTGACCCCATTTGGAAACTACACCCCTCAAGGCATTTTCACCCCACAGGTCTTATCCATAAATGATTCCCTAGATATGCCATTTCAGTAACAAATATGTCATGCCCAGTTTCTGCCACACACACCCCAAAAATTGTTAAAAGGGTTCTCCCGGGTATGAAGATGCCATATATGTGGAAGTAAACTGCTGTTTGGGCACATTGCAGGGTTCAGAGCGGAGGGAGCGCCATTTGGCTTTTGGAGAGCAGATTTTGCTTGTTAGTAGATTTGTTTGATTATTGCTGGTGTTTCCATTTATAATGTGGGGGTACATGTAATCTGGGCAGAGTACATCAAGGGCATAGTCAGGTGGCATGATAATGGGGTAAAAAAACAATAAAATGATCCATAGATGAGTCCTTTCTTATCCCCCTTTTGGTCCAGACTCCGCACCTTTGCAGTTTGGTATAATACGGGCACCCTCGCTTCCAGCAGATATGTTTGGGCCCTCCCCTTCCTAGTTCCCTAATTTGAGGGCCCTGATAAATCGTATCTTGAAACAGATGAAATGTTCCCCTCTGATCTGCACAACTGCATGTTTTTATTTCCTGACTTATTGGAGCCTTAACTAATTTTATTTTTTCATAGACGTAGTGGTATATGAGGGCTGTTTTTTTTGCTGGACGAGCTGTAGTTATTATTGGTACCATTTTGGGGAACATGCAACTTTTTGATCACCTTTTATCCTATTTTTTGGGAGGCCAGGTAAACAAAAAAATTCAATTCTGGCATAGTTTTTTTAGTTTTTTTTATACAGCGTTTACCAAGCATTATAAATTACATGTTAACTTTATTCTGCGGGTCCGTACGATTCTGGCGATACCTAATTTATAGTTTTTATAGGTACCATTTTTGTATACGTGCAACTTTTTTATCACTTTTTATTCCAATATATGTAGGTCAAAGTTTTCAAACTTTTTTTTTCACTTTTTTTTCCACTTTTTTTTCCACTTTTTCTCAAGTCCCACTAGGGGACTTGACGGTCCAACTCTCAGCTTTATTTTTTTCCTACGTAGTGCAATGTATTAGATCTGTCAGTTATTCACTGACAGCAAGCCGATTAGGGTTCGCCTCCCGGCAGGGCCTAATCGGCTTCCGTAATGGCAGAGCAGGAGGCCATTGTGTCTCCTGTTGCCATAGCAGCAGTCGCCAGTCCTGATTGCCTGTCAGGGCTGGCGATCTGCTAGCAACCGCTAAGATGCAGCAATCGCTTTCGATTGCTGCATCAAAGGGGTTAATGGCAGGGATCGGAGCTAGCCAAGGTGCAGATGTGACATTCAGGTTAGGGATTTGCAGTATTGAAGTTGTATTGTGCTCCCCTTGGAGCACTGTGCAAAGGCAAAACTCCTTTATTGGAATGATGTGTAGATGGTTGGTACTCTATTTGGGTGCGCAGGCTTACTTTGTTGTGTTCTCACTTGGCTATGTCGGCATTAATGAGTGAAATGTATACAGTACCTTAGGAAAATACATTGTGAGAAAAAGATGATAACAGGAGCGCTCCCTAGAGTAATACCTTGAAAAAAAAATGTAAACTAGTCTTCTCACCTTGTGAACCCCTTTGTTTTTTTCGTTATCAAAATTTTTTATTCGAAAATAAACAGAGCAGATAAAACAGTACACAAAATTGCAAAAGTTGGCACGCAGTGCAATACAATAAAGTCAAACTGTAAGAAATGTTACAGAAACATATGAGTAGTTGTAGGATGTAGCCTCCCAAACATCAAAAGAATAGGAAGTAAAATAATAAAATCTAATGGTAAGTAACAATACCATAACCACAGCAAAAGTAGTGCAATATTTAGGGAAACCAGTCCCAAAAACGATTAGTAATGACACGGTTAAGTGCAAATTCTAACACAAAGTTACATAAACACAAGACAACAAAGGGGAACACATACGGACAAAAGCACACAGAGATGAGTGTTCAATAGAGGCCATCCAACCAAAGAGGCAGATCAGGACCCCCCCGGAATCCGGACCATACTGACCAGGTTCGAACAAAAATCTCGGACTTACCACGATCAGCAGACATCAGCTCCTCCATCCTCATAATCCCATTCAGCTCCGTTACCCATTCCTCCAAAGAAGGCACAGTACTAGACTTCCAATGACGTGGAATTACCGTTCTAGCTGCAGTCAGAAAATGTCTAAAGATCCCGTTTTTGAGGTATGGGAGTGATCCAGGAATCATGGAAAGCAATCCAACAGAAGGCAAGGTAGGAACGTCAGTGCCAAAAAGCTTATTGCCAAGATTTAAAAAAAATTCCCAGAAGGGACGGAGCTTGGGGCAATCCCACCAAATGTGCAACATGGTTCCAGGAGCCTCCCCACACCTCCAGCAAGCTGCAGACACATCAGGAAATATCCTATGTAGAAAGGAAGGACAGCGGTACCATCTGGTAAGGATTTTATACTTTTTCTCCTGAGCAAAACAGGAAGTCGGTAACTTATGAGCTAGGAAGAAAGAAGTTCCCCACTCCTCCTCAGAATATTGAACCCCCATTTCCTCATCCCAAGCTGTGGTGAATGTTAACTGAGAGGAGGAGTAACCAGGTTGGAGGATCCCATGTAAATAGGACAGCACATGAGAAGGAGCAGAAGTCAAAGACAGATAATGTTCCAGAGGAGTCTTACCCTGTAGCAACACAAGACAGTCACCCATGGAAGAAAGATAGGAACGTAGCTCAAAATAGTACCACCATATTGATCGTCTCCCCGGGCAGGCCTCAGAAACAGCAGCAAGCGACAAAATTGCACCGTCAGGTGTAAGGGTCTGAGCCAAATATCCGCCATCCTGTCTCCCCCAACAGAGGAATGTGTCCACACCCACCGCCGGAGGGAAGGAAGGATTATCAAACAGAGGAGTCAAAGGACCCGGACGGTGAGCAATGTCCAGGGCACCAATGATCCGCTCCCATACCACAAGAAAATGACGTGTGAGGAAAGGCAGAGAGGACGTTGGTCGCTGTACACCAGACAACCAAGGTAAAGAGGACAAGGCAAGAGAGGACATATTATTCACGATTCGCACCCATTGCTTACTCGCAGCCGCACGGTACCAATCCACCAACCTCATGAGGATCGCAGCATGATGGCAGCGCTTAAAGTCCGGCAAGCCCGCACCTCCCTCCACCTTGGGCCTACTGAGAATAGAATATCTAATCCGAGGCCGAGAAGAGCAGACAAATGTGTGGGGATATATATCCCTAAATATTTTAAAGATGCAGTTACCCACTTAAACGGGAAAACCCGAGCGAGATGAGCAGCTAGAGGGGCGTCCAGAGATACATTCAGCACCTCCAATTTAGAATAATTGACCTTGAAGTTACTCAAGTGACCAAATCGCTCAAACTCCCCAGTCAAAGATGGCAAAGAAATCATAGGAGTCGTAAGGTACACTAGAAGATCATCAGCGTACAGTGCTAACTAGTGATGCTGAGCACCAACACATATGCCCTTAATGCTAAGGTTAGTCCGCAGTGCCACAGCCAGGTGTTCCATGACTAACACATATAACAGAGGCGAAAGTGGACACCCCTGTCTTGTTCCATTTGTAATAGACAAAGAATCAGACAAAAGACCATTAACCCCTTCCCGCACCTTGACGTTAATGCACGTCAATGTGTGCAGTCACTTCGCGCACCTTGACGTGCACTAACGTCAGTGCTTTGACAGTTAACCGCCGCGCGGCGCTACATCTCAGCGGCAGTTAACTGTGCATGGTGTCAGCCCTGCTCTCCCCGTTGCCGATCAGCAGCCTGTCGCCGCTGAAATCGACAATTAACCCCTTCGATGCGGTGGTCGATTGCGATCACCACATTGAAGAGGTTTACAGCGGATCGGCAGCCCCCCACATGCATTTGCGGGGGCTGGCGATCCTTATCACGGCAACCAGAGGCCAGACAGTGACCTCCAGGTTGCCATGTACGGAAGCCTCGGAGGATCAGCCTCCGGCCGGTCCTCCGATGCTTCCTGTTAGTGTGACTGTCACGTCACAATGACAGTTAGAACACATTACACTACGTGTATAGTGTAATGTGTTCCAGCAGCGATCAGAGCTGCAAGTCTAAGTGTCCCCTAGTGGGACAAGTGAAAAAAGTAAAAAAAAGATATTAAAAATGTTTTTAAAAAGTGTAAAAATAAAAGTTAGAAGTGACATAAACAAAGAAAGCTTTTTTTCCTATAATAAGTCTTTTATTATAGGAAAAAAATTAACACGTTAAAAAACGAACACATATTTGGTATCACCGCGTTCGTAACGACCCCAACTATAAAACTGTAATATTATTTTTCCTGCACGGTGAACACCGCAAAAAAAAATAAACGAAAAACAGTGCCCGAATCACAATTTTTTGGTTACCACCCCTCCCAAAATCTACAATAAAAAGTGATCAAAAAGTTGCATGTACGCCAAAATGGTACCAATACAAACTACAACCCGTCCCGCAAAAAAACAAGCCCTTACACTGCGTTTTTGACTGAAAAATAAAAAAGTTGTCGCTCTCAGGATATGGTGACACAAAAAATAATTAATTTTATAAATAAGTGATTTTATTGCACAAACGCTGCAAAACATAAAAAAATTATATACATCTGGTATCGCCGTAATCGTACCTTCCCGCAGAATAAAATATAATTGTAATTTATAGCCCAGGGTGAACGCCATGAATAAAAGAATAAAAAACATTGTCAGAATTGATGGTTTTTGGTCACTTTGCTTGCCAAAAAATGGAATAAAACGTGATCAAAAAAATTTCTGGTACCCCAAAATGGTACCAATGAAAACGACAGATTGTCCCGCAAAGAATAAACCCTCACACCGCTCCGGTGGAGAAAAAATAAAACAGTTCTGGCTCCCAGAATATGGCGATGCAAAATGTGCAGAGTGTCCAAAAGCGGATAAGATTGGGCGCCATTTATCAGTGCGACACATATCTGCGGATAATTATTTATTTACTGCATTATTATACCCTCTTATTATACCCTGATGTACCCCGCACAGATAACATTTACCCTGATGTACTCCGCACAGATAACATATGCCCCCACATTATAAACTGAAACACCAGTAAAACCCCAAACAGAACTACTACCAAGCTACATCTGCGCCCCAAAAGCCAAATGCTGCTCCCTCCCTTCTGAGCCCTGCAGCATGCACAAACACCAGTTTACGTCCATAGATATGGCATCGCCATACCCGGGAGAATCCGGTTAATATTTTATGAGGTATTTGTCTTCAGTGGCACAAACTGGGCATAACATGTAGTGCACTAAAATGGCATATGAGTGGAAAATTGTAATTTTCACTCTGCACCATCCGCTGCACATTAACCCCTGCGCGCACCACGACATAGCATGTCGTAGTGTGGGGGGTGATGTATGGAGCGTCTCACGTGAAAAATAAAGCATTTTGGTCACCTTGGCTCTACCTAAAAATGTAATAAAAAGTGCTCAAAAAGTTGTATGTACCAAAAAATGATACCAATAAAAACGACCGCTCGTCCCTCAATAAATAAGCCCTCATCCCGCTCTATTGACTGAAAAATAAAAAAGTTGTGGCTCTTGGAACGCGGGGAGGAAAAAACTAAAAAGGAAAATAAAAAAATGGATCAGTCCAGAAAGGGTTAATTACTTTCTAATTAAAAACCATTTATGCCCACACGTGGGGTATTGCCGTACTCGGGAGAAATTGCTTTACAAATGTTGGGCAGCTTTTACCCCCTTTATCCTTTGTGAAATTGAAAAAATGCAACATTTTAGTGGAAGAAATGTCGATATTCATTTTCACAGCCTAATTCTAATAAATCCTGCAAAAGACTTGTGGGGTCTAAATGCCCACTATATCTATATCCCTAGATAGATTCTTTAAGTGGTGTAGTTTCCACTTTTGGGGGGTTTCCACTGTTTTGGCCTCTCAGGGGTTTTGCAAATGCGACATGGCACCCAAAAACAATTTCAGCTAAATTTGAGCTCCAAAAGACAAATAGCGCTCCTTCCCTTCTAAGACCTGCTGAGGGTCCAAACAGCAGTTTATTACCATATGTCATATTTCCGTAATCGGGAGAAATTGTTTTACAAATGTTGGGGTGCTTTTTCTCTTTTATTCCTTGTAAAAATTAAAAATGGCTACCTTTTTTCAGAAAAAAAGTAGATAATACAGAATAATTCCAGTGAATTCAGCAAAACAACTGTGGGGTCAAAATTATAACTTTACCCTTAGAAAAATTCCTTGATGAGTGTAGTTTCCAAAATGGGGTCACTTTCCGGGGGTTTACACTATTTTGTTCCCTCCAGTGCATTTCAAACGTGACACGGCACTGAAAACTATTCCAGCAAAATCAGAATTTCAAAATCCAAATGGTGCTCCTTCCCTTCTGAGTCCTGCTGTGGGTCCAAACAGCAGTTTATTACCACATATGGGGTATTGCTATAATCGGGAGAAATTGCTTTACATATGTTTTTCTCTTATATTCCTTGAAAAAATTAAAAATTTCTACGTTTTTTCAGAAAAAAAGTAGATTTTCATCTTCACATACTAATTCAAATAAATTTAGCAAAAAAACCGGTGGGTTCAAAATGCTAACTATACCCCTAGATAAATTCCCTAAGGGGTGTAGTTTCCAAAATGAGGTCACTTTTGGGGTTTTTTATTGTTTTGGCCCCACAAGACCTCTTCAAACCTGACATGGTACCTAAAATATATGTTAAAAAAAAGGAGGCCCCAAAATCCACTAGGTACTCCTTTGCTTCTGAGGCCTGTATTTCAGTAAATTACTGCACTAGGGCCACATGTGGGATATTTCTAAAAACTGCAGAATCTGGGCAATAAATAATAAGTTACATTTCTCGGGTAAAACCTTCTGTGGTATAGATTTTTTTTTATTACAAATTAATTTTGTAAAGCAGAGCTCCCTAAGCTGTCAGGAAGCGCCAAGGCACTTCTGGATTCTCCACTCACGTTGGAGGAATTGGAAGAAGCGGTCAAACAGATGGCTAATGATAAGGCACCTGGGGCGGACGGGCTACCAGTTGAAATATATAAAAAATACTCTGAGGTGCTCTTGCCCAAATTATTAGAAGTATTTCATTATTCATTGGATTGTGGTTCTTTGCCGGCTTCTATGCAAGAAGCCATTATTGTGGTCTTGCCAAAACCCGGGAAAGATCCTCAATTAGCTGATTCTTATCGACCGATTTCATTATTAACATCTGACATTAAGATTCTGGCAAAGGCATTAGCCCTGCGGTTGAATGGCGTTCTTTCTACCATTATACACCCGGATCAGACCGGTTTTATGCCTGCTAGGTCGACAGCCATGAATTTGAGACGTTTATTTTTAAATCTTCAGCTGAGGGCAGACAATGTAGGCGAAAGAGCAATTTTTTCACTGGACGCTGCCAAAGCGTTTGACAGTGTGGAATGGCAATATCTTTGGTGCACCTTGGAGGCTATGGGTTTTGGACCATCTTTTATAGCATGGATTAAGGTCCTGTATTCTTGCCCTACAGCCAGAATACAGGCAAATGGAGGATTGTCTCCCCGGTTTGCTCTTGAAAGAGGGACTAGACAGGGATGCCCATTATCGCCCCTCCTGTTTGCCGTGGCAGTAGAGCCCTTGGCAGCGCGCATACGTCTGTCTGATGATATTAAGGGCTTCTTGTATGGCTCGGTGCAAGAAAAGGTAGCGCTTTATGCAGATGATATGCTTCTATACTTGGGGGATATGGGTGGCTCTCTGGCAGAAACAATATCCCTAATTGAGAAATTTGGGGCATTGTCTGGGTTTAAAATAAATTGGGATAAATCCCATCTGCTCCCTGTGGATTCAAAGTGTTCTATACCAGGGGTGCATGGGGTACCTGTAGGATGCGTTAAACATCTTAAATATTTAGGGATCAAGATCTCGACCTCCCCTTCTGAATATGTTGGTCTCAATTTGCAACCCCTTCTGGTCAAATTTAAAATGAAAATAATGGCTTGGTGTAAATTATATCTGACAGTTGTGGGTAGGGTCAATCTTATTAAGATGATCCTAATGCCACAATTATTGTATATTTTACATAACTCCCCTGTATGGATCTCATTACGCAATTTTTATTACATTAATGCACTTTTTAGGGACCTAATATGGCGGAAGGGTCGCTCAAGAATTAGATTAGAAATTCTACAGCGCGCAAAGCATGACGGCGGTCTGGCCCTACCCAACCCTTGGATATATTTTCTTGCCTCCCAATGTCAGCACTTTAAGGGGTGGGGGGAAATTATATCAAAGGGATCCAATGGATCGATTCTACAGGCACAGTTTGGACCATCTGTTTTATTCTCAGTATTGGAGGCAGGTCACTCTATGTTGGCGGGCAGGAATACGCCCACATATACACTAATGCGTAAAGTATGGGATAAAGTCCGAGCTATTAGAGATATGGGGGTTTGCACAATTTTTACACCTTTATGGGGGAATAAGGCACTTCCGGAATTCTTCTCTCTTCAAGGATTTGAGGGTTGGAAAGCAAGAGGCATCCTTTATGTCTCACAGTTGCTCCAGGAGGATGTATTTAAAACTTATCAATAGATCCAAGAGGAGTTTGAATTATCTCGAAATTCCCTCTATCAATACTTACAGATAAGACATGCTTTTGATGCCCAGAAGAAGGCGGTGGATTTGGCAATACACGCAGATGGGGTGTTGTCTGTTTTACATACCGGGAGTGTTACATCGGGGGTTATTTGACATATTTATCAGTTGTTGATCAGTAAATTTTTTGATAAATACCCCCTGATGGCTTCTAAAAAATGGGAAAGAGATATGGGTCCCATCTCTGAAGAACAATGGATAGATATTATGAAAGCAGTTCTGAATACTTCTCTTAGTGAGGCTGGGCGCCTTTCTCAATTATATATTATCCATAGAGTATACAGGACTCCTAAATTTATTTTTCATATTGGGGTAAGGAGTGACTCGAAATGCCCCAGATGCGCGGAAGAGGGGGCTGACCATATGCATATGTTGTGGTCCTGTCCACAGTTAACCACATACTGGATGGATGTACTAAAGGTGATTCAGGAGGCCTATGGACCTGTGTTGCAAGGGACTCCTATGGAATGCGTTTTGGGATGTATTATGGACACCCCAACCTCTACTTTGGAGTGGTTGGCTATTGTAAGGTTGCTATATATATCTAGAAAACTAATTGCCCTACATTGGATACAAGGCGCCCCGCCGACTATGAGCGAATTCATTGCAAAAGTGAATAAAATGATTGTATTGGAAAAGGTTGTCTATGTAAAGCGCAAAACGCTTACAAAATTTGAATCCATATGGGGACCATGGGTAGGGGTAATGGAATCTGTATTATAAAATTTATTCAGGGACTCTGTATGACTGCCAGCCTTTACACGGTATTGGGGTTATGTATATAGATGTGGGATAAGGAGAAGGGGGGAAATAGAGAGGATTAAATATCTGCCATATATTATATCTGTTTTGTATTATACATGCTTGTACATGATTAAGCTACTTGACATTTGGAAAATGATCTGTCCCATGTACCTTGTATTTTGTGAATAATGTATTCGATATTTGGTACAATTTCTATTTCATATACTATCTAATTTGGAATTTTGTGACGGTGCCTGGGGGGAGGGTTTTGGATAGGGTTTGTTTAGTATGTTTTGTACTATATAATTTTGAAACTTCAATAAAAAAATTATCTGATTTAAAAAAAAACAAATGAATTTTGTAAAAAAAAAATGAAATTTGTAACTTTCACCTCTACTTTGCTTTAATTCCTGTGAAACGCCTAAAGGGTTAAAACACTTTCTGAATGCTGTTTTGAGTACTTTGAGGGGTGCAGTTTTCAAAATGGGGTGATTTATGGGGACTGCCTAATATATAAGGCCCTCAAAGCCACTTCAGAACTGAACTGGTCCTTGTAAAAATCGCCTTTTGAAATTTTCTTGAAAATATGAGAAATCTCTGCTAAAGTTCTAAGTCTTGTAATGTCCTAGAAAAATAAAAGAATGTTCAAAAAATGATGCCAAACTAAAGTAGACATATGGGAAATGTTAACCAGTGACTATTTTGTGTGGTATTACTATCTGTTTTACAAGCAGATACATTTAAATTTAGAAAAATGCAAATTTTCTTCAAATCTTGGTGTTTTTTACAAATAAATATTAAATTTATCGACCAAATTTTTTCCCTAACATAAAGTACAATATGTCACGAGAAAACAATCTCAGAATCACTTGGATAGGCAAAAGCATTCTGGAGTTATTACCACATAAAGGGACACATGTCAGATTTGAAAAATCGGCTTCGTCCTGAAGGCCAAAACAGGCTCAGTCCTGAAGGGGTTAAGGATAATTGGTGTTGAAAAAAATCTTTGTATACTAAACCGCCATTTGATTAACAAGGAATGTGATGGGGGAGGGACCCGTTGGTATGGACAGTTAGGTGTCATCTGTAAAAGCCGTGAACATTGACAGGTATTATTAATTATTAGACCATATTAAATTCTGCCGATAATTTCATAGATTCTTTTACTAATAATGGAACTAGAGATGAGCGAACCGGGACAACCGAACCCGGTTTCGGTCCGAACTTCCGGAAAAGTTTGGTTCGCAGCGAATCCGAACTTCACCGTGTTCGGCCGAAGCCGTTTTGACCGAACCCGGTCAAAAACATTATACAAATCGGCAGCCACTTATCTCTATCAATCACTGATAGAGAAAAGAGGCTGCTGATTAAAAATAAAATAAAAAGCATTTCATACGTACCCGGTCGTTGTCTTGGTGACGAGTCCCTCTTCTTCCTCCAGTCCGACCTTTTCTGACGCGGCAGCCTGTGATTGGCTGCAGAGGCCGCGGCAGCCTGTGATTGGCTGCAGCGCTCACATGGGCTGCATCGTCATCAAGGAATGTCGGGCCGGATGTGGAGAGGGACGCGTCACCAAGGCAACGGCCAGGAGACCGGACTGGAGGAAGCAGGGAGTTCCCGGTAAGTATGAACGTCTTTTTTTTTACAGGTACTGTGATCGGTAGTCACTGTCCAGGGTACTGAAACAGTTACTGCCGATCAGTTAACTCTTTCAGCACCCTGGACAGTGACTATTTAGGGTATGTGCACACACACTAATTACGTCCGTAATTGACGGACGTATTTCGGCCGCAAGTATCGGACCGAACACAGTGCAGGGAGCCGGGCTCCTAGCATCATAGTTATGTACGATGCTAGGAGTCCCTGCCTCGCTGCGGGACAACTGTCCCGTACTGTGATCATGTTTTCAGTACAGGACAGTAGTTCCACGGAGAGGCAGGGACTCCTAGCATCGTACATAAATATGATGCTAGGAGCCCGGCTCCCTGCACTGTGTTCGGTCCGGTACTTGCGGCCGAAATACGTCCGTCAATTACGGACGTAATTAGTGTGTGTGCACATACGCTTACTGACGTCGCCTAGCAACGCTGCCGTAATGACGGGTGCACACATGTAGCCACCTGTCATTACGGGGCCTCATGCACACGAGTCGACCATAAAAACACCCGTTATCACGGGTCGTAATTACGACCCGAAATAGCGGGCCCATAGACTTCTGTTAGCCACGGGTACCTTCCCGTTTTCTCACGGGAAGGTGCCCGTGCCGTTAAAAAGATAGAACATGTTCTATTTTTTTATTTTACGGGCCGTGCTCATAATTACGACTCGTAATTACGAGCACGGCCGGCCAGGGGCAGCCGGCCGCTTTTGCGAACCGTGCTGTCATTATAATTATAGCAGCACGGCGCGTAAAATAGAAAAATAGAACGTTCAATTTTTTTAACGGCACGGGCACCTTCCCGTGAGAAAACGGAAAGGTACCCGTGGGTAACAGAAGTCTATGAGCCCGTTATTGCGGGTCGTAATTACGACCCGCAATAACGGGTGTTTTTACGGTCGTGTGCATAATGGGAGCACGGCTCGGAAAAATGAACGGCTGCCCGTGCTCATCTCCTGAAATACTCTGTGCTGCCTTAAACTCTGTGGACAGGTCAGGATCCTGTTTCTTTTAAATGCTGCTAGGGAACCCGCTCGATCCACTATATAAGGCTACGCTACAGTGCAGCATTTAAAAGAAACAGGATCCTGACCTGTCCACAGAGTTTAAGGCAGCACAGAGTATTTCAGGAGATGAGTGTGCAGATTCAGTGCTGCTGTGAACTCTGCTCTTACCATTACGTAGCTCTCAGTCTGTTACCTCTCCTCCACTCCTGTCCTCAAGAACACCTTCACATGATTGGCAAGTCACCACGTAATGGTAAGAGCAGAGTTCACAGCAGCACAGAGTATTTCAGGAGATGAGCGTGCGGATCTTGTGCGGGGTGGTGACTTGCCAATCATGTGAACATGTTATAGAGGACAGGAGTGGAGGAGATGTAACAGACTGAGCTACGTAATGGTAAGAACAGAGTTCACAGCAGCACAGAGTATTTCAGGAGAGGAGCGTGCAGATTCAGTGCTGCTGTGAACTCTGCTCTTACCATTACGTAGCTCTCAGTCTGTTACCTCTCCTCCACTCCTGTCCTCAATAACACCTTCACATGATTGGCAAGTCACCACGTAATGGTAAGAGCAGAGTTCACAGCAGCACAGAGTATTTCAGGAGATGAGCGTGCGGATCTTGTGCGGGGTGGTGACTTGCCAATCATGTGAACCTGTTCTTGAGGACAGGAGTGGAGGAGAGGTAACAGACTGAGAGCTACATAATAGTAAGAGCAGAGTTCACAGCAGCACAGAATATTTCAGGCGAGGAGCGTGCAGATTCTGTGCTGCTGTAAACTCTGCTCTTACCATTACGTAGCTCAGTCTGTTACCTCTCCTCCACTCCTGTCCTCAATAACACCTTCACATGATTGGAAAGTCACCACCCCGCACAAGATCCGCACGCTCATCTCCTGAAATACTTTGTGCTGCTGTGAACTCTGCTCTTACCATTACGTGGTGACTTGCCAATCATGTGAAGGTGTTCTGGAGGACAGGAGTGGAGGAGAGGTAACAGACTGAGAGCTACGTAATGGTAAGAGCAGAGTTCACAGCAGCACTAAATCTGCACGCTCATCTCCTGAAATACTCTGTGCTGCCTTAAACTCTATGGACAGGTCAGGATCCTGTTTCTTTTAAATGCTGCACTGTAGCGCAGCCTTATATAGTGGATCGAGCGGGTTCCCCAGCAGCATTTAAAAGAAACCGTGTTTGTGTATATATGTGTGTTTGGGTATGTGTCTATGTGTGTTTGTGTATATGTGTGTGTGTGTTTGTGTATATATGGGTGTGTTTGTGTATATGTGTTTGTGTATATATGGGTGTATTTGTGTATATGTTTGTGTGTAGATGTTTGTGTGTGTTTTTGTATATGTGTGTGTTTGTGTATATGTGTGTTTATGTGTGTGTGTTTGTGTGTATATATGGGTGTGTTTGTGTATATGTGTTTGTGTATATGTGTGTGTTTGGGTATGTGTGTTTTTGTTTGTATATGTGTTTGTGTATATGTGTTCGTGTATGTGTGTGTATAACTGTGTGTGTGTGTGTTTGGATATGTGTGTTTTTGTTTGGATATGTGTGAGTTTGTGTATATGTGTGTGTGTTTGTCTGTTTATGTGTGTGTGTATATCTTGTTGTGTTTGTGTATATATGTGTGTGTTTGTGTATGGTTGTTTGTTTGTGTGTGCGTGTATATATGTGTGTAGGTGAGTAGAAGTATTGGTATTGTTCACATTGATAACTGTTTTTTTTTATGTTGTTGCAGATTTTGATGTACCGATTGGACTACATCTTCGATTCGTTGGACTACTGCGTAGATCTACGTTTTTTCAAATTTTAATAAAATGGTTAACGAGGGTTTTGTTGGGGATTTCTTATTTCAATAAAAAAGAATTGTCTTTGTGTTTTTTTTAAAACTTTATTAGTGCCTAGATAATGGCAGTTGGCTGATTGACAGCGTCCATTATTAAGGCGGTACTTAGTGTTAGCCGGTGCAGAGGCTAGCACTAACCACCCATTATTACCCCGGTACCCACCACCACCAGGGGTGCCGGGAAGAGCTTGGTACGATCCAGTACCCGACCATCTGTTGTGATGGTCGGGTACTGGGGTGGCCGTAGGCTGGTATTATGAGGCTGGGAAGGGCCAAAATCAGTGGACCTTCCCACCCTTGTAATGCTAGGCTGCTGCTGCTGTGTTGTATCGGGCTGGTTATAAAAATGGGGGGGACCCCCACGTCGTTTTTTTTTTGAATTTAACATATTTAGCAATAGACGGGTCCCCCACATTTTTAATAACCAGCCATATACAAGGCCGCAGCAGTCTGGCATTACATGGGTGGGAAGGGCCACTGGTTTTGTCCATTCCCAGGCTAATAACACTGTTGTATGTGGCTGGCTATGATAAATTGGGTGGAACCCCATGTCTTTTTTAAAAAAATATTAAAATAAATAAATAATTAAAAAAAATGACGTGGGGTCCCCCCCACTTTTATAACCAGCCAGATACAACACAGCAGCAGCAGCCTAGCATTACAAGGGTGGGAATGTCCACTGTTTTAGGCCCTTCCCAGCCTCACAATACCAGCCTGCGGCCGCCCCAGAGCCCGACCATCACAACAGATGGTCGGGTACTGGATCGTACCTGGCTCTTCCCGGCACCCCTGGTGGTGGTGGGTACCGGGGTAATAATGGTGGTTAGTGTTAGCCTCTGCACCGGCTAACACTAAGCCTCGCCTTAGTAATGGATGTTGTCACTCAGACAGCGGCCATTACTAAAGTGGTAGTAATAAAATTTGAAAAGAAAAAGACAAAGATATAGATAAAATATTTTATTGAAATAAAGCACCCCCAACACAACCCTCATTAACCATTTTATTGTAGAAAAAAAACTGTCATCGAAGTAGTCCTCGAAACCGACGTAGTCCAAACACCAAACCTGTAAAAAAAAAAAAAAATGAAATAAAACATGTCGTAGGCTTAGATTCAATTTAATGTGTGATACTGACTGTTATACCATGTATAGAAGCCTGCCGTGAAGTTGACTTAGATACAGGGCGCCAGCAGACAGTATCATACATGGCCATACAGACATATATACAAACAAACATACATGCAAACATACCTACATACATACCTACATACATATATACAAACATACATACATACAAGCATGCACATATATACATGCAAATATACATACATGCAAACATACACACATATATACATGCATACACACACACACATGAAAACATACATACAAACAAACATGCAAAGATACATACATACATATATACAAGCATGCACATATATATAAACATACATGCAAAAATAAAAACATGCAAACATACATACATACATACATACATGACAACATACATGCAAACATACATACATGCAAACATACATACATGCAAACATACATACACACATGCAAACATATATACATGCAAATATACATACAAACATGCACATGTATACATACATGCCAACATACATGCAAACATACATGCACATATATACATACATACATACATGACAACATACATACATGCAAATATATACATGCAAATATACATACACACATGCACATATATACATACATGTCAACATACATGCACATATATACATACATGACAACATACATACATACATACATGACAACATACATAAATGCAAACATACATACATACATATATATACACACATGCAAATATACATACAAACATGCATACATACATACATACATGCAAACATACATTCATGCAAACACACATACATGCATACATTCATGCAAACATACATACATACAAATATACATACACACATGCACATATATACATACATACATGACAACATACATGCAAAAATACATACATGCAAACATACACACATGCAAACTACATACATACATACATACATACATGCAAATATATACATGCAAATATACATACAAACATGCACATATATACATACATGCCAACATACATGCAAACATACATGCACATATATACATGACAACATACATACATACATGCCAACATACATACATGCCCAAAAAAAATAATAATACGTTCATACTTACTTTCCTCCTGTCCAGCCTCCAGCGATGACGTTTCATCCATGTCGCCGCTGCAGCCTGTGATTGGCTGCAGAGGCGGTCACGTGGGATGAAGCGTCATCCTGACGTGCGTGACCGCCACTACAGCCTGTGATTGGCTGCAGCGGCGAAAGAGATGAAACGTCATCGCTGGAGGCCGGACAGGAGGAAAGTAAGTACGAACGTATAATTTTTATTTTTTTATTACATTTAAATGGTATTTTCCGCGCGCCGAGCATGTACTGTCAAGGTTGCTGAAAGAGTTAGTGCAGCCCATTAACTCTATCAGCACCCTGGACAGTAGCATGCTCGGCGCACGTAAGTGACAGGTTCGGTCCGAACTAGTTCGGTCCGAACCGAACTTTTTTGTGAAATTCGGCGAACTAGCCGAACCGAACTTTTGATAAGTTCGCTCATCTCTAAATGGAACATTAATTCTTTTTTTTATGTTCAGACCTTTAGGAAACCTGGTTTTTAGTGTAAATATCCAGTATGCTTCTCGTGATAAGATTTTATGTTTGATGTTCCCCCCTCTGGTTGGAGTTTTGACTTTTTCTATGGCATAACATCTCAGACTTATAATTGATCTATTATGGAAGGTTATGAAAAGTTTTGCAACATTAGTGATGTTAGTGAGGTTAGGATTTCTTATATAGCCCAAATGTTCTAGTATCCTAGCTTTAAATTTTCGGCTGGTGCAACCTACATACATTAGATTGCATTTGATGCACTCCACAATGTATATCACTGCCTCACTGTTGCAATTAATGTAAGTTTGAATTGAAAAATTTGTATTGTTATCTGAATCTCTGAAGTTCTTAGTAGGCTTAGCATATGAACAGATTTTGCATGGATGCGAGCCGCATTTAAAGAAACCCGTATATTGAAGCCATGTCAGTTTGGGAGTGTTTGAGGAAAATATAGAAAGAGACAACAGGTCACCTAAGGAAGGAGCTTTTCTGGATACAACACGGCAACCATCTTTCAAAATATCTGACAGAGCCTCGTCTTACATTAGGATGGCTACATTTTTATGGACAATTTTCTTGATTTCATTAAACTGACTACTGTGTTGTAACACCAAAGTAGGTACGTTTAGACCAGTATTTTTATTATTAGGTTTTGCCTCTAGAAGTAGATCTCGGGGCTTTTTTTCTACAATGGAGGTTGCTCTTTTGAGGGTCCATTCTGCATACCCTCTTTTGCGTAGTCTCCTACAAATTTGCTGTTGTTCCACCCGGTAATTGGGGTCATTACTACAATTTATTTTTGCTCTGTACATTTCTCCCACTGGGATTGATGAGATGGTTTGTCTAGGGTGACCGCTTGTTGCATGCAAGATAGTGTTCCCTGAAATCGGCTTACGATATGTTTTAGTGTTGATTATTTCCCCTGCATGTCCTTTGAGTTCTAGGTCCAGAAACTGGATAGTATTTTTTGTGAAGAATAGGTAAATTTCAAGTTGAGTTGGTTATTAAGATAATTGATGAAATTTGGGATATCTGACATATTGCCTTCCCATATAAATAGCAGGTCGTCTATATACCTTGCATACCAGTTAATAGATCTGCCAAAAGGATTATCACTAGAAAAAATGAAAAGTTCCTCCCACCAAGCCATCACAAGATTTGCCAGAGAAGGCGAGAATTTAGCTCCCATTGATACTCACTTAAGTTGTAGGTAAAACAACCCATCGAACTGGAAGAAATTGTGTGTCATCAGGAAGACAAGGACCTCTAGTATATATGATTGTAGCTCATAGCTGTAAGTGCTGTGTTTAAAAAGATGATATTCTAGTGCCCTATGGGCTATTTCGTGTGGAATGCTGGTATAAAGTGAGGTCACATCACAGCTCAGCCATGCAAATTTATTTTCCCATCTTTTTTTGTGAAATGAGCATAAAACATCTCTGGTGTCACGTAAATGGCCCAGGGTTCTTAATGCAAGAGGTTGTAACAAGGAGTCTAGCCATTCAGATAGTTTTTCTGTGAATGATCCTATCCCTGACACTATGGGGCGCATAGGTGGGGGGGTTTATGCCTTTATGTGTCTTGGTCAATGCGTGCATGATTGGAATTGAGGGACATTGGACCATAATATATTCTGCTTGCTTACTTGTTAATACACCACTACCTAAACCATCGTTTATCAGTTTGTTGAGCTTTTTTTGGAACATAGATGTTGGATTGCACGTTAGTTTTTTATATGTGTCTGTATCTGCTATGAGTTTCAAAATTTGGATCTTATACATTTCCCTATCTAACACAGTGATACTGCCCCCTTTTCCCGACATCTTAATAATGATATCCTTATTATTTTTTAACGATTTTATTTGCCATATTCAGCTCTTTAGAGATATTACAATTCTTATTACAACACTACGAATTTTTGGATAGTTGCTGGAGATCCTTTTCAATTGCCCATTGAAATCTGTCCATAGAGTCTATCCTGGATGCCAGAGGATGGAAGCTTGGATTTTTTGTGACAAAGTCCGGGGAAAAATGAATATTTCTTGTAGGAAGTTCTGGTTTCAGACTCTCTAAGCATTGGATTGCCCTATGTTCCTCAAACGATAGTAATCTATGGTCGTGGATATTTGTATTGGGTTCTTTGAGATTATAATCTTCTGAGTCTGTTGTCATTGGGAGTGTGTTGTAGAAATGCCTCTTTACTGTTAAATTCCTTACAAATCGATTAATGTCCAGAAGTGTGTTGAAAGTATTGAACGTACGATTAGGGGCAAAATTGAGGCCCAACGAAAGAACCTTGACTTGTGTGGAGTTAGTTCGGATGAGGAAAGGTTGATCACATTAATGCTGGGTGTGGGTTCCTGCGGTTCCGTAGGCGACGGTTTTGTTCCTGGTCTGTTTGGGTGATGTTTCCTACCGCCTCTCCTTCCCCGTTTTTTTACTTCCTTGACTTGCTGACTGATTGGTATCCTTGGGAATATAGGATCCTAGAGTTATCACTATCTGAGGCTTCATTTATTCCTTCGATTGAATCAGGTTCAGAGGAGCTAAAACTGACTCTGTTCAGACTGCTGCCGGATCTTCTCTCTTGTCTGCGATTTTTTAAGATGGGTCTAATTTTGTTGTGTACTTTGTCACTTTTATTCCAATCATACACCTCCTTGTTTGCATAGTCCCTGAGGTCTCGTTGGAATTTATTTTTCTCAGTTTCAGCTATGGATTTATTAAATTTTTCCAAGTGTAGAGAAGTACGTTGTTCCAGTATAGTAAAGTCGGGTGAGCTGGAGGAAGCATTAATTTGTTCTTTTAGAGCGGAAATGTCAGTTTCCAATTTCTGTCAATTTGGCCTTCTCTTGTCTGGTAATTAGTTCCATTAGTTTTATAGAACATTCTGTTAATATAAAATTCCAGTGTGTGCTGAATTCTTCAGAGTAGGTAAAAGTAGAACTTTTTCTTAAACGTAGACCCCTTGGGATCATTTGTTTTGTAATATAATTACGTAAAGTCGTCAGGTCCCACCATATCTTAGCCTCCTGTACTGATAGTTTCTCTAGATCATGGAACATTTCCTGTAATGCACGATCACCTCCTTCTGGAGTATCATAATTGCCAAACACTTGGGCGGCAATTTCCACTCTGGAACATCGTGTATCTTGAGACATGGTTATTACTTGTTGTATATATATATACAGTGAAGGAAATAAGTATTTGATCCCTTGCTGATTTTGTAAGTTTGCCCACTGTCAAAGACATGAACAGTCTAGAATTTTTAGGCTAGGTTCATTTTATCAGTGAGAGATAGATTATATTTTAAAAAAAAAACAGAAAATCACATAGTCAAAATTAGATATATTTATTTGCATTGTGCACAGAGAAATAAGTATTTGATCCCCTACCAACCATTAAGAGTTCAGCCTTCTCCAGACCAGTTACATGCTCCAAATCAACTTGGTGCCTGCATTAAGACAGCTGTCTTAAATGGTCACCTGTATAAAAGACTCCTGTCCACAGACTCAATTAAACAGTCTGACTCTAACCTCTACAACATGGGCAAGACCAAAGAGCTTTCTAAGGATGTCAGGGACAAGATCATAGACCTGCACAAGGCTGGAATGGGCTACAAAACCATAAATAAGACGCTGGGTGAGAAGGAGACAACTGTTGGTGCAATAGTAAGAAAATGGAAGACATTCAAAATGACTTTCAATCGACATCGATCTGGGGCAACATGCAAAATCTCACCTCGTGGGGTATCCTTGATCCTGAGGAAGGTGAGAGCTCAGCCGAAAACTACACCGGGGGAACTTGTTAATGATCTCAAGGCAGCTGGGACCACAGTCACCAAGAAAACCATTGGTAACACATTACGCCGTAATGGATTAAAATCCTGCAGTGCCCGCAAGGTCCCCCTGCTCAAGAAGGCACATGTACAGGCCCGTCTGAAGTTTGCAAATGAACATCTGGATGATTCTGAGAGTGATTGGGAGAAGGTGCTGTGGTCAGATGAGACTAAAATTGAGCTCGTTGGCATTAACTCAACTCGCCGTGTTTGGAGGAAGAGAAATGCTGCCTATGACCCAAAGAACACCGTCCCCACTGTCAAGCATGGAGGTGGAAACATTATGTTTTGGGGATGTTTCTCTGCTTAGGTCACAGGACTACTTCACCGCATCAATGGGAGAATGGATGGAGCCATGTACCATCAAATCCTGAGTGACAACCTCCTTCCCTCCACCAGGACATTAAAAATGGCTCGTGGCTGGGTCTTCCAGCACGACAATGACACGAAACATACAGCCAAGGCAACAAAGGAATGGCTCAAAAAGAAGCACATTAAGGTCATGGAGTGGCCTAGCCAGTCTCCAGACTTTAATCCCATCAAAAACTTATGGAGGGAGCTGAAGATCCGAGTTGCCAAGCGACAGCCTCGAAATCTTAATGATTTACAGATGATCTGCAAAGAGGAGTCGGCCAAAATTCCATCTAACATGTGTGCAAACCTCATCATCAACTACAAAAAACGTCTAACTGCTTTGCTTGCCAACAAGGGTTTTGCCACCAAGTATTAAGTCTTGTTTGCCAAAGGGATCAAATACTTATTTCTCTGTGCACAATGCAAATAAATATATATAATTTTGACAATGAGATTTTCTGTTTTTTTTTTATATAATCTATCTCTCACTGGTAAAATTAACCTAGCCTAAAAATTCTAGACTGTTCATGTCTTTGACAGTGGGCAAACTTACAAAATCAGCAAGGGATCAAATACTTATTTCCTTCACTGTATATATATATATAACCGAAATTCCAGTTAAGTTTTAAAAATGCGTATTTTAAAGCCAGAAGAAAAAATATATATATAAAGAAAAATTGTTGTACTTTAATAACTCTGTGAGTATATTAGTATGTTATAGAACTCTTTAACATTCGGGATATGGTCAAAATACAATTGTGCTTTTGTATTGTGAACCCTATATAACGGGCAGTTGGTGTGCACGGATGGATGCAGCCGTATAGCTATACAAACAAACAGTGGGAGGGATCCTCCAGCTCACCTTGATGCAAGTTTTAGACAGAAGAAAAATGGGCAAAAGTAGATGGTCCAGCGCAGTCAAGTTTAAAACAGAACGTAGTTCCAATTTTATTTGGATGGTTAAAACAAGATCATTACCGAATGCAAGGGTGAAAATGTAGGTAAAGTGCCTACGCGTTTCAGATGTATACCACGTTCTTCCTCATGGCTTTAATGCTAACAACTATTTGTCAGAACGAGGTTTATATCCGTTGCCAACAAGTGAAAATTAGTGCTGTCACAGCAAGGTGGTGCTGTCCAGCAGAGTAGTGTTGAACTAAGGAGACGCCTTAGGAACATCGGCAGTCTATAAATAAAAGCTATCCAGCACAGTGGAGCTGTCCATCAAAAGTGGTGCTGAAACAGAGAGCCGGTGATAGAACATCACTGCTCTAATAGTAAGTTGTGTACTTACAGCATTGTTTGATAGATAGTTATCAATGATAGGATGAGGGATAACAATGATCCAATTTTATCCATGAGTAGTGGATAGAGTATTAATGCTTATTTTTGTTTATTAGGCTGTCGGATATGAACCTCTGCAATACTCACATCGAGATATTAAAACATAAATAGACGCTAAAAAATGCATCATTTAAACAGTTTAAGACAATACATGAACTGGAAAAAAGGGAATTATATACTGGTTTTTAAAGGTAATTGGTGTTGAAAAAAATCTTTGTATACTAAACCGCCATTTCATTAAAAAGGAATGTGATGGGGGAGGGACCCGTTGGTATGGACAGTTAGGTGTCATCTGTAAAAGCCGTGAGCATTGACAGGTATTATTAATTATTAGACCATATTAAATTCTGCCGATAATTTCATAGATTCTTTCACTAATAATGGAACATTAA
Organism: Rhinoderma darwinii; assembly: GCF_050947455.1. Taxonomy (NCBI): domain Eukaryota; kingdom Metazoa; phylum Chordata; class Amphibia; order Anura; family Rhinodermatidae; genus Rhinoderma; species Rhinoderma darwinii. Next base: position 4,181,465 of record NW_027461962.1, read on the forward strand.
TTCTTTTTTTATCACAACTTTTTTTATTTTCACAATCCTGACCCTTATGTAGCGTCTCTGTGATATTTACAGCAAGGCAAGCGTAATCTCGTTTTAAATGACAGGTTACATCGTACAGGTCTTTACCACTTTGGAATTTTTCTCAGACCCTCTCTCTTTCTCCACCATTACATGATCCACTGAAACCAAATATCACAAATTCTCGTCTGTGGATCTTGTCCCCTATATTGGTGGACAGGTAAATTCCCAGAGGAGCCACACCACAGAATAATAAGCCACAAAAGGTTAATCTGTACAAACCATCTAGTCAGGCGGGGTATTAACGTACTGGCTTTACTGGCATAGCTTATACTCCACCCTTTGCCACCCAAACAAGCCCAAGTTGTCCTTTAAAACAGAGAACAAATCCTCATCCGTCAACACATTTGTGCTTGAGTACGCAGCCAAACATGAAGGTGACTCACCACTCACAGGAATCCTGGCATCACCCAAGGGTGCCTCCAAGATTGTTCCAGCAGCTGGACGACCAGTCTCTTGACCGTGATCAGCTGCAGATCCAAATGATGCAATAGGAGGCAGTCTTCGTCCGTATCCTATGACAACGGTCTCTCCCACCAGCAGCAAGGAGGGGGCAATAAACTCCTTTTGGAGTCTACACCTGTCTCACCACTGATGCTACCGACTGCCCTCCATAGTCTGCCTGTACATTATAATCACAGGACTGCTCTTCCCACCACACCTCGAGCCATCCATGCCCCTACTGCTTCCTCTGGGGTAGAGCAGAACCCTGCCTCATGGACCTGTTAGATGAGGGTGCAGTACAAGGACTGACTCCTCCTTCCTCTACACCAGCGCTGTCCCACATCCCTGGACCACTTTACTGCAAGCCGGGAACTTCCGGCCATGCCACATGCAGGGAAGGGGGGGGGGTGGAGGAACTATTTTTAGAGCATAACACTTCCCTCTAAAAAGCATGGGACAACAATAACAGTCCATAAGCTTTTGGAAAGGGCTCTTCAGCTCCTTTGCTTTGGGAAAATAGTTACTAGCTGCCAGACTCCAGCCATCCCTTAATAAGTGGATTTCCACGCCGTTGCATTCACTCCACCACTGAGGACCCTGTGTGGTAACAATCCTGAATCTTTTTGGAGAACTGTTGCCTACTAGGCACAGGTAACCCTTTATAACGACTCAGAAAAAATAATTGTGTTAACCATTTAAGATTACATTGATAATAAACATTAATTTAAACTATATAAGCAATATACCCATAAGCTCCATAATTCCAGGCACCCAAGGGGCCTTACAATAGAATACACTTGTTATGCTACTTTTGACCATAAAATGGGGGTTTGCCATACAGCACAGGCAAGAGGGGGCATGTTATTTTGTTTCATTTTTGAGGGGTTAACCCGAGGGAAACCTCAGACGGAATCCCTCAACGGAAGGGCAGCGGTGATGTGAACAGGTCCTTAGTGTCGTCTTTTTCTTTATTTTCTATTTGTACATTATACCTGAGATAAATAACTATGTCCCTAGTGTGTTATACATATTAGGCTGGGTTCACACTACCTATTTTCAGACGTAAACGAGGCGTATTATGCCTCGTTTTACGTCTGAAAATAGGGCTACAATACGTCGGCAAACATCTGCCCATTCATTTGAATGGGTTTTCCGACGTACTGTGCAGACGACCTGTTATTTACGCGTTGTCGTTTGACAGCTGTCAAACGACGACGCGTAAAAATACAGCCTCGTCAAAAGAAGTGCAGGACACTTCTTTGGACGTTTTTGGAGCTGTTTTCTCATAGACTCCAATGAAAACAGCTCCAAAAATGGACGTAAAAAACGCCGCGAAAACGGCGCGAAAAATGCCGCGAAAAATGCGAGTTGGTCAAAAAACGTCTGAAAAGCAGGGTCTGTTTTCCCTTGAAAACAGCTCTGGATTTTCAGACGTTTTTGGTCACTACGTGTGCACATACCCTTAGTGTCTATAACATGTATCAGGAACATATTATCACACCTTTGATTCTTTACAGATGACTGATCCCAGTGAGAAGAAGGAACGTGACATATAACCCTGTCAGCAGCAATAAAGGAATCACAAGACAGGTAATTAATATTTATATTAATTACTGATAACACTCAGGCTAGATATGAGTTCTAGACCCGCAGAGGTGTGATAGTATCTTCCTGGTACATCAGAATATATGTGTTTTTAACCGCTTCCCGACCGCCCACTGTATATTCACGTTGGCATTTGCTGGGCTCTGTGCAGTGCCGACGTGAATTCACGGTGGGTGTTAAAAGCGCGATCCGGGTGTCTCAGAGTAGCGCTGACACCCGGATCGCGCTGTTAACCCCTGCCTCTGGTCCTGGAGTCATGACCGGGACCTAATTGGTTCAGGTCCCAGTCATGTGATCGCAGGGAAAGCTTGTTGTAGCAACGAACTGGAAAGTTTGTTACTACAACAAACTGGAAAGTTTGTTGCTACAACAAACTTTCCCGGGGACCGATTGCGGGTGCTTCAGTCGGTTATAAGGCAGAACCGGAGGCCATACAACGGCCCCTGGGTCTGCCTTGCACAGCAGCCTATGAGAACCAGCCGGAGGCCGGTCCTCCTAAGCTTCCTGTCAGTGTGACTCTCAGCGTCACACTGACAGTTTATAATACGTTACACTACCTAGGTGGTGTAATGTATTATAGCAGCGATCAGTGCTGCCAGTCTTCAAGTAAAAAGTAAAAGTAATAAAAATGTTTTATAAAAGTGTAAAAACAAGTTATAAAAGTTACAAAAACAAAAAATGCTTTTTTTCCCTATAATAAGTCTTTTATTATAGGGAAAAAATTAAAATGTTTAAAAAAGTACACATATTTGCTATCACCGCGTTCATAACGACCAAAACTATAAAACGATAATATTATTTTTCCCGAACGGTGAACAGCGCAAAAATAATTAAAAAACTATGTCAGAATCGCAATTTTTTTTGGTCATCAACTCTCCAAAAATATAGAATAAAAAGTGATCAAAAAGTCGCATGTACCCTAAAATAGTACCAATAAAAACGACAACCCGTCCCGCAAAAAACAAGCCCTTACACAGCTTTTTTGACTGAAAAATAAAAAAGTTATGCCTCTCAGAATATGGTGACACAAAAAATAAATAATTTAATCGAAGAGTAATTTTATTGCGCAAATGCCACAAAACATAAAAAAACTATATACATCTAGTATCGCCGTAATCGTATCGACCCGCAGAATAAAGTAAAATTTAATTTATAGCGCACGGTGAAAAGTGTAAAAAAAAAAGACAAAAAACATTGTCAGAATTGTTTTTTTGTCACTTTGCTTGCCAAAAAAAATCTAATTTAAAGTGATAAAAAAATCACATGTACCCTAAAATGGTACCAATGAAAACTACAGATTGTCCCGCAACAAATAAGTCCTCGCACGGCTCCGGTGAAGAAAAAATAAAAAAAAGTTCTGGCTCTCAGAATATAGCGACAGAAATTATGCAGTGTCCAAAAGCTGATAAGATCAGGCGCCATTTATCAGTGCGACATTGGCCACATATCTGCGGATTATTATTTATTTACCGAATTATTATACCCTCTTATTATGTCCTGATGTACTCTGCCCAATTCACACATACCCCCACTTCATAAACTGAAATAAAAGCAAAACCCCAAACAGAACAGTTACCAAGCAAACTCTGCGCTCCAAAAGCCAAATGGCGCTCCCTCCCTTCTAAGCCCCACAGCGTGCCCAAACACCAGCTTACGTCCACATATATGATATTTTATATCTGGGAGAACCTGCTCAACATTGTATGAGGTACTTGTCTTCAGTGGCACAAACTGGGCACAACATATTGTGCGTTAAAATGGCATATCAGTGGAAAATTTAAATTTTCACTTTGCACCATCCGCTGCGCATTAACGCCTTCGCGCACCACGACTTAATAGCATGTCGTGGTGCGGGGGGTTATATATGGAGCGGGCTCATGCGCTGCGCCCGCGCCATATTCTGCAGGTGTCCGCTGTGTATTACAGCTGACACCCGGGACTAATGGACAGGAACAGCGATCACGCTGTTACAGGAGATTGTAAAAATGATATTATACTGCAATACATTAGTACTGCAGTGTATTGTACCAGTGACCTAATGATCGCTCGTTCCAGTCCCCTAAAGGGACTTTTGGGAGGTTTCCACTGTTTTGGTACCTCAGAGGCTTTGCAAATGCGACATGACACCCGAAAACCATTCCAGCTAAATTTGAGCTCCAAAAGCCAAATATTGTTCCTTCCCTTCTGAGTCTTGCCGTGGGTCCAAACAGCAGTTTATTACCACATATGGCATATTGCTGTAATCAGGACAAATTGCTTTACAAATTTTGGGGTGATTTTTCTCCTTTATTCATTGTAAAAATTAAAAATTTCTATGTTTTTTCAGAAAAAAGTAGATTTTCATTTTCACGGCCTAATTCCACTCAATTCAGCAAAAAAACTGTGGGGTCAAAATGCTAACTATACCCCTAGAAACATTCCTTGAGGGGTGTAGTCTACAAAATGGGGTCACTTTTGGGGGGTTTACACCGTTTTGCTCCCTCAAACGCGACATGGCACTGAAAACCAATCCAGCAAAATCTGCGCTTCAAAATCCAAATGGCGCTCCCTCCCTTCTGAGCTCTGCCGTGGGTCCAAACAGCAGTTTAGTACCACATATGGGGTATTGCTGTAATCGGGAGAAGTAGCTTTACAAGTTTTGGAGTGCTTTTTATTCTTTATTCCTTGCAAATATCTTTTTTTTTTAAATATTTTTTCAGAAAAAAAGCAGATTTTCACTTTCACAGGCAAACTCCAATAAACATAGCAGAAGACATGTGTCAAGATGGTAACTATACCCCTAGATAAATTCCTTGAGGGGTGCAGTTTCCAAAACCGTGTCACTTTTGGGGGATTTCCACTGTTTTGGCACTACAAGACCTCTTCAAACCTGACATGGTGCCTAAAATATATTCTAAAAAAAGGAGGCCCCAAAATCCACTAGGTGCTCCTTTGCTTCTGAGGCCGGTATTTCAGTCCCTTTTCACACTAGGGCCACATGTGGGATATTTCTAAAAACTGCAGAATCTGGGCAATAAATATTGTGTTGCGTTTCTCTGGTAAAACCTTCTGTGTTACAGAAAAAAATGTATTACAAATAATTTGCAGCAAAAAAAAAACAATTTGTCAATTTCCCCTCTACATTGCTTTAATTCCTGTGAAATGCCTAAAGGGTTAAGAAACTTTCTGAATGCTGTTTTGAATACTTTGAGGTGTGTAGTTTTTAATATGGGTTATGGGGTCTATCTAGTACATAAGGCCCTCAAAGCCGTTTTAGAACGGAACTGGTCCCTGTAAAAATCGCCTTTTGAAATTTTGTTGAAAATGTGAGAAATTGCTGGTAAAGTACTAAGCCTTGTAACGTCCTAGAAAAATAAAATAATGTTCAAAAAACTATGCAAGTATAAAGTAGACATATGGAATATGTGAAATAGTAACTATTTTGTGTGGTATTACTATCTGTTTTACAAGCAGATACATTTAAAATTAAAAAAATCATAATTTTTGCAAATTTTCTCTAAATTTTGATATTTTGATGTTTTTCACAAATAAGCAATGAATTATTGACCAAATTTTCCACTAATATAAAGTACAATATATCACAAGAAAACAATCTCAGAATCACTTGGATAGGCAAAAGCATTCCGGAGTTATTACCACATAAAGTAACACATGTCAGATTTGAAAAAATGGGGCTGGTCCTGAAGGCCAAAATGAGCTCGGTCTTGAAAGGGTTAACATGTATATCTTCTATAGACAATATCTAGTATAACACAACCATATCTCAGGTACAGAGGGGAGGAACATCTCTGTTCTTTACCCTCTGTTTTGTAGTCAGGACTCCCCTTTTATTTTTAATATCATTTTTAATAGCTATTCAGTCTTCGATTAACCCTTTCAGGACCAGGCTAAGTTTAATTTTTATGCTTTTGTTTTTTTACTTCCCGCCTTCCAAAAGTCATAACTCTTTTATTTTTTCGTTGACACAGCCATATGAGGGCTTAATTTTTAAAGGACAGATTTTACCATATCTCAGGTACAGAGGTGAGGAACATGTCTATTATTTTACCCTCTGTTCTCTAAAGTCAGAAATCCACCTTTTATTTCCAATAGAATATAATTGTTATGGTCCTTTTGACCATAAAATTTGGCATGAGGGGAGGCTAGTGAGGGCGAGTAATGTATTTGACCTTGCATTGTTACTGGCAGTATGATGAAAAGAAACCCATGTTTGATGCAGGTTTCTTTTAGGGTATGTTCACACGTAGTCAACAAAAACGTTTGAAAATCAAGAGCTGTTTTCAAGGGAAAACAGACCCTGCTTTTCAGACGGTTTTTTACCAACTCGCATTTTTCGCAGCGTTTTCACGCCGTTTTCGCGGCGTTTTTTACGTCCGTTTTTGGAGCTGTTTTCATTGGAGTCTATGAGAAAACAGCTCCAAAAACGTCCAAAGAAGTGTCCTGCACTTCTTTTGCCGAGGCTGTATTTTTACGCGTCGTCGTTTGACAGCTGTCAAACGACGATGCGTAAATAACAGGTCGTCTGCACAGTACGTCGGCAAACCCATTCAAATGAATGGGCAGATGTTTGCCGACGTATTGTAGCCCTATTTTCAGACGTAAAACGAGGCATAATACGCCTCGTTTACGTCTGAAATTTGGCCGTGTGAACATACCCTTAGTAGGCCGGTAATGTTTGCAAAACGACTAAAAGGAAATACAAAAAACTGTTCTTAGCAGAGAGGCACAGTCACTTAAAATATTACACAAAATGGCGGCAATTTCAGGCAATGCAGGAAATGGGGTTTTACCAGCTTGGTTTCCTTGGGACAGAGCTCGGACTCTTCCCTGATACAGGGGTAACCCATCGTCTAAATAACAGGGAGGCTTCACGCAACTCCCACTTGTTACATCCAATGCTGCCTCTTTCACAGCAATCATCTGTGGGGAGGTTTTTATCTTATCCCTGGTTCTATGAAGCAGTGTCGAGCCCAAAACGAAAAGCCTCAGTAGCAGCTCCAATACTAAAAGAATGAGAGCTGTAATCCAGATGTGAAAGGCCCAACCCTTGTACGCATTTCTTAAAGACAGCCTGAGGACGCACAGCAATGAAACCCAGAAAACAACACACTGGGCACGATTCCCCCTCATGAATTTTAGTCAAACAAATCTCAAAACCTTTTCCCTTCCTGTCAGTTTTTGAATGATACAACATTATTCTCAACACACTATCCTGAAAAAAACACATCGGTTACTTGATTACCGCCCTGCACCCGTTTTGAGGGACTAACCAATTCGCCAACCCTAAAAGCCCCATAGAAAGCCCAAGAGAAAGCCAATTGAAACAACAACCTCTCATAATCTGAATGGGATATCCTGTGCAACTGAGAAAATGTCCCTCCAACATTGCAAAAGACACCAGCCCACGCTTATCCTGCCCGACATGCCCTTTTTGAAAATTCTGCAGAGCCCGCCGTATTAAAAAATGCTTAGTAACATCCGTACAACCAATTAACTTAAAGAAAAAGGAAAGTGCCGCTACCGACTTAACAACAGAGGAAGCTGAAGATCCACTCTCCATAAGAGATAACAAAAAACAGAACATCCCCTCTAAGGCACTAAAATGACTCCTTTGACTACACCACGAATCCTCCAGCTGGAACCATCTCACCCAGATCTTGGTATAAGCATCCCACGTAGCAGGGGCCAGCGAACGCTTCGCCCACCATATCAGACGAGCCACACCACCCTCCAATGGTGCTCGGGGCAAGAAACTGGATTCCTCTCTGCCTCTGGAGCTAGCCAACGGAAACAATCCCACTGCAATCGAGATAAAGCATTTGTAATGTCATTGGAAACTCCAGGAACATGATGAGCCCTAAATAGAATGTTCCATCTCAAACACAGCAGGACCAACTGGCGTAGCACTGTGATCACCGGGGGGGGGGGGGAATTGGCGGACAAACTATTAATAGCGCACACGACCGCCATGTTATCATAGTGAAAAACCACTGACCGATTGGACTAAAGCTGTCCCCAAATTTCCACCGCAACAAGAATGGGAAACAACTCCAGAAAACAAAGATTACCCGTCAAACCACACTCCCTCCACTCTAGTGGCCAAGTACCAACACACCATTTTCCCTGAAAATACATCCCGAAACCGATATAACTGGAAGCATCAGTAGACAATTGCATCTCCACATTCGAAACTCCCTCTGCAATCCATAATGACCTGCCGTTATATTCTACCAAAAAGGAATCCCAAACCCTCAAATCCGCCTTATGCACCTTGCCAAGGCGAATAAAATGGTGGGGACATCTAACTCCAGCAGTTGCTTGTGCTAAGCGCCTACAAAAAACACGGCCCATGGGCGTAATTCTACAGGCAAAATTGAGTTTCCCCAATAATGATTGCAGGAGCCGCAGGGTGATTTTTATTCTCACCAGAGCCTCCTGCACCGTTGCCCGCAGATCAATAAGTTTTGCCTCTGGCAACCTACATTCCATTGCCTGGGAATCAATTTCAATTCCCTAAAAACAGATCGTTGTGGTTGGTCCTTCTGTTTTTTCAAACGCCAACAGAACCCCAAAGTCAACAAAAACATCTATCACTGCCCATAGCAATATTGCACACGACGGCCGAGCCGCAGGGCCCACATAAAAAGAAGTCATCCAAATAATGAATAACTGCTTTAGAGCCGGCTCGTTCACGGACCACCCACTCCAAAAACGTGCTGAAGGCTTCGAAATAGGCACAAGAAATAGAGCACCCGATAGGAAGGCACCTATGAATATAAAAAAGGCCATCAAACGAGGACCCCAGCAAGTGCATGGATTCTGGGTGCACCGGCAAAAGGCGAAATGCAGACTCCACATCCACCTTAGCCATAAGCGCCCCTTGCCCCGCTGTCCTAACCAAACTAACCGCCTCATCAAATGACGTATAGGAAAGCCGCGTCAAAGACTCATCAATATCATCATTTACCGAAGAACCCTTCGGATAAGATAAATGATGTATAAGCCGAAATTTGCCCGCCTCCTTCTTGGGGACAACCCCCAGCGTGGAGACACGCAAATTGGAAATAGGAACATCAGAAAAGGGGCCTAACATTCTACCCAACAAAACTTCCTTCCACAACTTGTCTTGTACTACTTCTGGATGATCCCGCACCGAACACAGATTATTAGCCATCAAAACACCCACCCCCGGGGAGAACAGAATCCTTAATCCGTCCCCAAAACTGTTCACAGGTAACCCTTTATAACGACTCAGAAAAAATAATTGTGTTAACAATTTAAGATTACATTGATAATAACCATTAATTTAAACTATATAAACAATATACCCATAAGCTCCATAATTCCAGGCACCCAAGGGGCCTTACAATAGAATACACTTGTTCTGCTACTTTTGACCATAAAATGGGGTTTTGCCATACAGTACAGGAAAGGGGGGGCATGTTATTTTGTTTCATTTTTGAGGAGTTAACCCGACGGAAACCTCCGACGGAATCCCTCAACGGAAGGGCAGCGGTGATGTGAACAGGTCCTTAGTGTCGTCTTTTTCTTTATTTTCTATTTGTACATTATACCTGAGATAAATAATTATGGCCCTAGTGAGAAGAAGGAACGTGACATATAATCCTGTCAGCAGCAAGAAAGGAATCACAAGACAGGTAATTAATATTTATATTAATTACTGATAACACTCAGGCTAGATATGAGTTCTAGACCCGCAGAGGTGTGATAGTATCTTCCTGGTACATCAGAATATATGTGTTTTTAACATGTATATCTTCTATAGACAATATCTAGTATAACACAACCATATCTCAGGTACAGAGGTGAGGAACATGTCTATTATTTTACCCTCTGTTCTCTAAAGTCAGAAATCCACCTTTTATTTCCAATAGAATATAATTGTTATGGTCCTTTTGGCCATAAAATTTGGCATGAGGGGAGTCTAGTGAGGGCGAGTAACGTATTTGACCTTGCATTGTTACTGGCAGTATGATGACAAGAAACCCAGGTTTGATGCAGGTTTCTTTTAGTAGGCAGGTAATGTTTGCAAAACTACCAAAAGGAAATACAAAAACTGTTCTTAGCAGAGAGGCACAGTCACTTAAAATATTACACAAAATGGCGGCAATTTCAGGCAATGCAGGAAATGGGGTTTTACCAGCTTGGTTTCCTTGGGACAGAGCTCGGACTCTTCCCTGATACAGGGGTAACCCATCGTCTCAGCAACTAAATAACAGGGAGGCTTCACGCAACTTCCACTTGTTACATCCAATGCTGCCTCTTTCACAGCAATCATCTGTGGGGAGGTTCCTGCACTGCACCGCCACAGCAATGGGTACTCTCTGGCTTCAGGGCCTACTCAGCCCTGCTTGCACAATAGTTGCTGATTTATGGGTCGCAGCCCTTGCACCTGAACCCATTAGGTGGGAACAGTCGCCTTTTATCAAATTTAAAAACAGCCCCTTTGTGAGTTATTCAATGTTCCGACACTGATTACATGCCCTTACTACACTGTTTTTGCACACTAAAGTAAATAATAAAGACAGTGCCCGAGCCGGTTTTCCCGGTGCCTGCAATAAACAGGGTCAGCCACCATTGTCTGAACAGTGTTACATAGCAGTGAGCTTTACTGACGTGAGCATCTGCACAGCTCAGAACATGTAAGCACAGGTCCTGTGACTAAAACAACACATAAAAATGCTTCCTGGCCACTAGGTGGCAGCATCGCAATGGAAGTATATATGCATATAGTGACCGCTCATCTCCTCTAGTCCTGGACCTATAAAGGAAATACAGTGTTAAAATGCATAACACAAAAGCATTGAAAGAGACAGAAAAATCTATCTCTACATTACTCCATACGGCTCCTCTCGTGAATAGGGGAGACTCCCTTCCATACCTTTCATTGCCCCCTTGCCTTATTTGGTGTCATTCCCGGCACCAGGAAAAATAAGCAACTAAAATAACTGAACAAAAACATAGATTCCTTTCACACAAATTGGGCCTTCTTCCGACAGTCTCTGAAGGCCCTCTTAGACTCAGTTCAGGCCCTCTTCAAAGTTACTTGGGCCTCAGGCTCAAAGCTTAGTAGTTACAGTCTCTCACAGGTGAGGCACATACTTAACAATTGCAGTCTCATACTCAAGGTCCCAGGACTCCCTTCTTTGTCTCAGTCTCATGCACAGCCTCTTGTCTTTCTCTTGCTGGGAGTCTCCTTTCTACCCGCCTCTTGAACGCTTCCTTGTGGCGCATTACAGCTACTGAAATGCAGCCTTTCCTGGCTCCACAGCCTCTTGCTGGAGCTAGTCATCTTTCTTGAGGGAAAGGTGCACTTGGCAAGAGCGTACTCATGACGGTACAAGGGCGACAAGGGGCCACACAAACACTCTCCTATCTAATAAATATACAACGACACAATTAAAATTGGAAGGTGCTTGTCACAGCTTTATTGAATGTTTTCTTTTACAGAACCTGAGAATATATAAAAACAAGTATAAACATAATTAACATATTAAGATTATGTGGCTAAGTCCTTGACAACCTCCAAAACATAAATAAAGCAATACCCTTAAACCACTAGCCGTGACCATATAAGCTACAGTGGCGTCACCACGGGTATGCTAAAGCACCACGCTTCCCAGGGTCCGCCCCTTAGAGAAGCCCAAATCCATAGCTTTAAAATAAAACCAATATATTGTGTCAAAGACAGCAATATATAAAAACATAAATAGTGTTGCCAAGGACCCGCCACAGCATGAAAACTTGACTCCTTAAATTTTCATGCGCCGCCACACTTGAAAACCCAACTCCAGGCCTTCTTGGAGGCCAAAATTTAAAACATCCAGGCCCACATCTGTTAAGTGAACCCCATCCTTTCCAATGTACGCGCCCCGATCCTCCAACAGTGGGTGACGAACTACCAACCCACCATTGAGGCGAACAAACTTGGCCACTGTCTTATTAATCTTATCCCTGGTTCTATTCAGCGCCGACAATGACTGCGCATTGCGCCATTTTACCCGCTGTACAATTTCGGACCATATAATCAAAAGCCCAGGATGGGCGTCTAAAAAACATAAGAAGTCCCTCTTAATGTTCCTAATGAGGTTCCACATGGGATAACTCCCGATGTCATTACCCCCAGCATGAATTATCAAAATATCAGGTAGACCCCAGGACCTAACCGCATCCTGAAACAAAGGCCTTACCTGATCCCAGGTCAGGCCACGAACTCCGAACCAGTGTACCTCCACCTCATCCTTATCTAAATCCAAATACCTACCATTCGGACGCACACGGGCACGCCTTTCAGCCCAGTAAATATAGGAATGGCCAAGAAGCCAAACCACACATTTTGCAGAACCTGAAAGCAACAGAAAATTAGTGAAACAGAACAAGAATGACATCCCCACCCAAAATAAACCCAAGATAAAGAAATCAACATTCCAGCAAATGCGGCCTAACATAGGAACGAAAACGGCTGGACTCCCAGCGGCCAATCCTCTTAACTGAAGCAGTGTCGAGCCCAAAACAAGAAACCTCAGTAGCGGCTCCAATCCTAAAAGAATGTGAGCTGTAATCCAGATGTGAAAGGCCCAAACCTTGTACGCATTTCTTAAAGACAGCAATAAATTGATATCTGGACAATGCTGACCCATCCGCATGCACCAGCAAAGAGGAAGAACCATGAGGACACATAGCCATGAAACGCAGAAAACACCCCACTGGGCACGATTCCCCCTCATGAATTTTGGTCAAACAAATCTCAAAACCTTTTCCCTTCCTGTCAGTTTTGGAATGATACAACATTATTCTCAACACACCATCCCGAAAAACCACATCGGTTAAATGAATACCGCCCTGCCCCCTTTTTGAGGGACTAGCCAATTCGCCAACCCGAAAAGCCCCATAGAAAGCCCAAGAAAAAGCCAATTGAAACAACAACCTGTTAAGGATCTGCCAGGCACAGCTTCTGTATCCACGCCCATAGGTAATCAGTCTGCACCTGCTTCTATGTCTGTGAGACTGGCCACAGCCTGGCCAGACGGAGCTAGCTCCCACCCTCTGTCTATTTATACCTGCCTTTCCTGTTCCTCCTTGCTTGTGATTCTTCTCATTTTGTTTCCTGGCCCTGCTGCAGCTTCTTGCACCATTTGACCCTGCTTCATATTGACCCTGGCTTACTGACTACTCTAATGCTCTGCGTTTGGTACCTTGTACACTCCTGGTTTGACTCGGCTTGTTCACTACTCTCCTGCTCTGCGTTTGGTACCTCGTACACTCCTGGTTTGACTCGGCTCGTTCACCACTCTTGTTGCTCACGGTTTTGCCGTGGGCAACTGCCCCTTTTCCCTTGCTTCTGTGTACCCTTGTCTGTTTGTCTGTCGTGCACTTATTGAGCGTAGGGACCGTCAGTCGCCCAGTTGTACCCCGTCGCCTAGGGCGGGTCGTTGCAAGTAGGCAGGGACTGAGTGGCGGGTAGATTAGGGCTCACTTGTCTGTTTCCGTACCCCCATCATTACACAACCTCTCATAATCTGAATGGGATATCCTGCGCAACTGAGAAAAAAGTCCCTCCAACATTGCAAAAGACACGCTTATCCTTCCCGTCATGTCCTTTCTGAAAACCCTGCAGAGCACGCCGTGTCAAATAAATGCTTAGTAACATCCATACAACCAATTAACTTAAAGGAAAGTGCCGCTACTGACTTAACAACAGAGGAAACTGAAGACCCACTCTCCATAAGAGATAACAAAAACAAAACATCCCCCTAAGGCACTAAACGGACTCCCTTGACTACACCACAAATCCTCCAGCCGGAACCATCTCACCCAGATCTTGTTATAAGCATCCGACGTAGCAGGGGCCAGCGAACATTTCGCCCACCATATCAGACGAGCAACACCACCCTCCAAAGGTGTACGGGGCAAGAAGCCGGATCCCTCTCCGCCTCTGGAGCTAGCCGACGGAAATTATCCCACTGCAACGGAGATAAAGCATCCGCAATGTCATTGGAAACACCGGGAACATGTTGAGCCCTAAATAGAATGTTCCACCTCAAGCACAGTAGGACCAACTGGCGTAACACTGTCATCACCGGGGGGGAATTGGCGGACAAACTATTAATAGCGCACACAACTGCCATGTTATCACAGTGAAAAACCACTGACCGATAGGACAAAAGGTGTCCCCAAATTTCCACCGCAACTAGAATGGGAAACAACTCCAGAAAACAAAGGTTACCTGTCAAACCACACTCCCTCCACCCTAGTGGCCAAGTACGAACACACCATTTCCCCTGAAAGTACGCTCTGAAACCGATAGAACCGGAAGCATCAGTACACAATTGTATCTCCACATTCGAAAGTCCCGCTGCAATCCATAATCATCTGCCGTTATATTCTACCAAAAAGGAAACCCAAACCCTCAAATCCGCCTTATGCTCCTTGCCAAGGCAAATAAAATGGTGGGGACTTCTAACACCAGCAGTTGCTTGCGCCAAGCGCCTACAAAATAAAACCGGCCCATAGGCATAATTCTATAGGCAAAATTGAGTTTCCCCATTAAAGATTGCAGGAGCCGCAGGGTGATTTTTGTTTTCACCAGAGCCTCCTGCACCGTTGCCCACAGATCAACAAGTTTTGCCTCCGGCAACCTACATTCCATTGCCTGGGAATCAATTTAATTTCCCAAAAAAAAGAGCGTCGTGGTTGGTCCCTCCGTTTTTTCAAACGCCAACGAAACCCCAAAGTCATCAAAAACATCAATCACAGCCTGTAAATATTGCACACGACGGCCGAGCCGCAGGGCCGACACAAAAGAAGTCATCCAAATAATGACTGCATGTACTAATGTTATCCCCATATTAAGTGTCGCTGATGCATCATTACCCCATTTAATAAACCAATAAAGCAACGGAACCTGTTTCTTGGAGAATGTGGGAATGGCCACAGCTTTATTTAACACAACCAAACATTTTTGTATCACATGGCCCTGAAGTAACCACTTAATTTATTCACATCTCCTGTGATGCCGCCCACTGTGAAGCGGCGCGCATGTAGGTTCTTCTCCGGATTTTACTCTTCAGAGCCTATCTCCGCCAAGGAGGATACCGCGAACACCTACGCGGTACTCCGACCACCCCCACCACACAATGCCAAACCAGCCTCCACTCCATCTTGCAGACCCGACAGCATGATGTCGATCCCAATGTCATTTAAATGAACGCCGTCAGATAACAATAAGTCCCCATTGTCACCTTCCAACATCAAATGACGAATTGCTACCCCCCCAATGGAACGAACAAACCTGGAAATACGAACATTCAACACCCGTCTTGACCGCTCGATGGCCACAGCACTTCTAGCTCCTCGCCAATGAGTTCGTGCAATCACCTCAGACCAGACAATCACACAATCAGAAAAAAGCTGTTTAAAATGACCTAAATCAGCCTTGATAAGGGACAACAACTCCGACAATTTCACATTTCCCAAATAATTTCCCCCAACATGTATAACGAGCACAATTGGACCACGGCATTCCCGACTAACTTCCACTATTAACGGCAACAGCTGAACCCACCTCAGCCCTCTGATACCTTTCCAGTGCACCTCGGCCGATGACACCCCAAGACTGAGGCCTAAAGGCCGATATTCAGCCCGACGAGCTGCCCAGAAAATAAAAGAATGGCCAACTATCCATACTTCCGGCCGATGTTCTGAAATGACAAGGAAAATCAAAACAACACCAGATCCGGACGCACATAGGACCTATAACAAGTTGAACTCCACCTACCCAGACGTTTAATATCTTCCTCCCCCATACCTAAAGCATTAGCCTCCGTGGCTGCCCCTATTCTAAACGAATGAGTCCCAAACTCAGCAGGATCAATGCCCAAATGCTCCAAACAAGACTTAAGAACGGCTCCAAATTGAAATCGAGTAAGTGGCAAAGAATTAGAATGTACCAAGAAAGGAACCCCATCAGCTCGAAAAGACAAAAACTCACGCACCAAACGAACTGGACAGAATTCACCACCCAATGAATTCACACACAACCAAACACCAACGCCCATCTGATCATTCTTGGACCGTCTCACACATACCCGGACCACTTTTTCCTCCAATAAAACATCCGCAAACAGAAGACCCCCAAACCGCTTTGCGCTCGGTGACACCAATTCGCTCACCCGCAAAGCTGCGAAAAAGGCCAAAGAAAAAGCAGTACGCAGCAAAACAGACTCATAAGGATCAAAGCAAACAGCCGGAACAACCATCAACATCCTTAGTAATAAAGCATATGTAATAGGCCTCCTAGCATCCTTCACAATATGCTCCTTCTTCCACCCCTTCAATGCCTGTCTAATAACAAACATTTTCGTCACATCAGTACAACCCCACAACTTCAACATAAACGCAATACCAGTCAAACCTTTTGAAACCGTGTACACCGAAGAACCATTAGTACGCATCCGCGACAAATACTCCAACGTAACCTCATAATGCCGCTCATCATTTGTAGGAAAAACCCCGCCAGATAATTCCAACCACTCCGCCCAAAACTTATTATGGCTCCGCCATGTACCTGGTACCACAGAACCTTGAACTAGCCGGGCAAGTTCCCCTCGACCAGGGCCCATAAGTGATTCGGGCAACGCTCCCCTTCCAGCCGTGCTCCCGGGTGAAGCTCCCGAAAGACCCCCATCTGCAAACGAGATAAGGCATCTGCGATTTTATTCTCAACACCCGGCACATGTGTAGCCCGAAACCAAATGTTACATTGCATGCAACGTAGAACTAGATGCCTAAGTAACGCCAAAACCGGCAATGATCCAGAAGACAAATTGTTAACAGCCTGCACCACTGCCATATTGTCCGTCCAAAAACGTATGCGACTATTCAACATCTTTGAACCCCACAACTCCACTGCAACCACAATGGGAAAGAGTTCTAAAAGTGTCAAATTCAATGTCAGACCCATACTACTCCAGCCCACAGGCCAACGTGCAAAACACCACTCCGCTCCAAAAACCGCACCGCAACCGACACTGCCAGCAGCATCTGTAAACAGCTGTAACTCAAAACTGGAAACCTCCTCCGACTGAAAAATCGCCCTACCATTAAAAGATCGCAAAAAAGACTGCCACACGCGCAAATCATCTTTCATTTGCCTAGTGACACGAATGAAATGATTTGAGCGCGAAATACCCCTAGTCGCCAATGATAGGCGTCTAGAGAAAACGCGACCCATGGGAACGATCCTGCAAGCAAAAACCAGCAACCCTAACAGTGACTGAAGATGCTTCAGGGTAACCTTTTTTGATAAAACAAATTCGTCAATGGTACAAAGCAGACGCGCAAGCTTGTCGTCAGGTAATTTGAAAACCATCTCTTGCGTATCAATTTCAATACCCAGAAACGACAAAATCGTAGCCGGACCAACCGTCTTCTCTTCTGCTATCGGGACACCAAATTCGGACATTAAAACTCGAAAGGTTTTCAGCAAATAACCACATATTCCTGAATCACTTGGACCTACAAATAAAAAGTCGTCTAGCTAATGAATGGCTGAAGAAATACCTGTCTTGAAACGAACCGTCCATTCCAGAAAGGAACCAAAAACTTCAAAATAGTAACATGAGATGGCACAACCCATAGGCAAACACATGTCTACAAAAAACTGCTCATCTAACCGACATCCCAACAAATGGAAACAGGCAGGATCCACAGGCAACAAACGAAAAGCTGACTCTATGTCCGATTTAGCAAGCAAGGCACCTACGCCTGCCTCCCGTACCAACCGCACAGCCACATCAAAAGACGTGTAAGACACTGCAGCCTCATCTCTGGAAATCCCATCGTTGACCGAATCCCCGCGAGGGAAGGAAAGGTGATGAATCAACCTAAACTTCCACGGTTCCTTTTTGGGGACCAAGCCAAGAGGAGAAACCCGTAAATTCGTATAAGGTGGCTCCCCAAAGGGGCCCGCCATCCTGCCTAAAGACACCTCATTCAGCACTTTTTCCCGTGCCAAACACATGTTTTCTTTCACCGATTTTAAATTATCTGACAACATCAAAACCGAAGAAAAAACATGCGGAATGAAAAAACCTTCACTGAAGCCCCGACCTAACAAGTCTGCTTCCTGTCTCTTGGGATACCTGGCGAGCCACGGTTCCATCGCGAGAGCTCTCACCGGAGTTCTCCGCTGCACCGGCAGGACCCACCTTGGAAGGTTGTTTTGCCCGTCGGAAACAGCGAAGCGCGGAATGGGCACCCCCGCAGATGGAGCACTCATGACGAAACTTGCAGGAAGAATAGAACCTGCAATGTCCCTCATTGTAGAGCCAACATGCTCCTGTTGGGCGCTGCGCCGCAATCCCGGGTGCTGAACCCGAAACTGCGACTCCTGCCTGAAAGGGCCGAGCCTGCTTTTGAGCCAAAATTAGTTGTAACCACACATCCGTCGCCTTCGACGCCCAACCAATGTCAGGCGTCATCGCCAACCGACGGCGAAATTCCTCGTCATATCTCCACCAAGCTGCACCTCCGTGCAATTTGTGGGCACTGAATATAGTGTCTACATACACAAACAGCTCGGCCCCTTTTTCCGGAAAACGTTGACAGATGACATGAGCCAAGGTAGAAAAACCCTGGAGCCAATTGCCAAAAGTTTTCGCGACTTTCACCTTTTTCTCCGAACCTCTTTCGAAAACACGCTCCTTATCTATCGTCACATGATCGACCGACACCAATGACCAAACATCCACAAAGTCATGTGCCCATATCTTGTCCTTGATCTCCGCAGACAGGTGAGTACCTAAAGGAGCAACACCACAAAACAGCGAATCACGGAATGCCAAGCCAGACATACTGGCCGCCCGCTCAGGCGGAGGCTGAGCCCCCCCTGGCAAAACCAACGGAACCGAAGCTCCGCCTTTTGTACCCAAACCATCCAACAAGCTTTTTAATGCCGAAACTAAATCAATAGCAGATAAATCACCCTTAGGTAGCCATGCGTTCCCACATGGAGACTCACCGGAGAAGGGCGTCCTCGTCACTTCCGAGGGTGCATCAACTCTCCCAGATACCGGAACCACAGACAGATCCCCACCAGGTGGACAGGCTGAGGCGACTTCTGGAACTGGAACCAGCGAAGACGAATGACGATCCCTGTGCTCCCGCCGATGACTCCTCGTGTATCTCCTTCCCGTGCGGCTGGGTGTACTAGCTCCCGACGACGACTGGGACGGCGAAGAAGATGCTGTACTGGAAGACACACTCCTACTCCGGGAACGGCGACGTCTCTCAACCTGATGGCGTGGACGCCCGTGACCACCACGACGATGTCCTCTTCCATGCCGTCTCCTTCGCCGTCTGCGTCTCGCCGACACCGCACCTGGAAGAGAAAACTCCGAAAGAGAAACTGGCAAATCACGTTGCTCCGCAGACTGCCTGCACGGCAACAGATCACTGCTACCGCACGACAATCCACCCAGCGCACTCCTCTCATTCACAGTGCCTGTGCCTGGTAAAAACAGGCCACTCACCAGCTCTCTCCCCAGCTCTGTGTCATTTTCAGAACCACCAGCAGGTGGCAGCAAATGCACACCTAACCTGCTGGTGCCTGAGGCCTGCGTCTCTGCTCTCCTGAGACCGCCCCCTCCAGCTCCCCTCTCAACCACGGCCTGCTGTGAGAGGGAAAAAGCTGTCGGGCCGGGAAGAAGAACCAGCGGTGCACTAATCACGGCCCCGGCTTCTGCGGCTGCTTGCGGCCTTGCACTGCCTGCAGCCCGGATGGGGAGAACTGCAGAAGCTCCCCCAGCCACGGGAGTGGGTGGCACGACGTCGGGACCGGGTGAAGGGGAGAGCAGGCGACGGCGCCTCCGTCCCGCTCCTGACGAGCGAACGGTGCCGGCCCGCCTCTGGGTGGCTGAAGGTGGACTGGGGCTCAAACGGGGAGGAGGCCGAGAAACCCGGCGCGGCCTACCTCTAACTGCCGACGCCGACGGGACTCCACCGCTGCTGACACCGACGACCGCCGCAGGTAACACCTCTTGCCTGCGATCCCCTGCCAGGAACACCTCCAGCCAGCTTGTACCCTCCGTGGCAACCCGCTCTGCCACCTGCCTCATCAGCTCATCCGCCATCTGTACTCCGGAAAACGCCCTGGACCGCAGAGGAAGATCTCTCACAGGACCAGACGTCTGACGTTTGCAGCTCCAGCAGGTAAGATAGTGAACTGCCCCTGACCTCAACTATTTATCTGCTCCTAACCCCTCCTCTATCCCCTTGTCCAACCAATCCCTGCTCCTGATTTTTTCCCGCACTTTTTTCCCCCCTTCCATCCCCCTATCACATACAGTCCCAAGCACTTTCTCTATTTGATTTAGTGCCTCAAGAATCACTGCTTTAGAGCCGGCTCGTTCATGGACCACCCACTCCAAAAATGTGCTGAAGGCTTCGAAATAGGCACAAGAAATAGAGCACCCCATAGGAAGGCACCTATCAATATAAAAAAGGCCATCAAACGAGCACCCCAGCAAGTGCATGGATTCTGGGTGCACTGGCAAAAGGCGAAACGCAGACTCCACATCCACCTTAGCCATCAGCGCCCCCTGCCCCGCCGTCCTAACCAAACGAACCACCTTATCAAATGACGTATAGGAAACCCGCGTCAAAGACTCATCAATATCATCATTCACCGAAGAGCCCTTCGGATAAGATAAATGATGTATAAGCCGAAATTTTCCCGCCTCCTTCTTGGGGACAACCCCCAGCGTGGAGACACGCAAATTGGAAATAGGAACATTAGAAAAGGGGCCTAACATTCTACCCAACAAAACTTCCTTCCACAACTTGTCTTGTACCACTTCTGGATGATCCCGCACCGAACGCAGATTATTAGCCATCAAAACCCCCACCCCCGGGGAGAACAGAATCCTAAATCCATCCCCAAAACCGTTCAATAACAGCTGCGCCTTCTCCCTGTTGGGGTACATCTTTAGCCAAGGCGTCATAGCGTCGAGGTTCACTGGACTCACCCCCTTTAGCAGGACGATCCCCTGGCTTCGTCGTGCCTCCTCGTGCCCGCTTAAAACACTTGAAGACGGGGTGGTTACCACCCCTACACCCGGCACATTCGTGTCTATAGACACAATTAGTTCCCGATTTACAGGTGCTCTCGTTGTAGAGTCAGCAGACCCCTTTTTTTTTAAACTCCCAAATGAACCCGCTCATCTAGACCCGCCGAGTTAGGACTGAAAGGGTTATGCAAACCCGCGACTTCAACACGCCCCCTCCTGACCAGCCCCCTTTGGTGTAGTCATAAGGCGCATCCAAAGGCTTATGTCCTTATGATCCCACCACAGGGATGACTGAACCGCCATACGCTGACGAAACTGTTTGTCATATTTAAGCCAAGCAGTTCCCCCATACGTTTTATAAGCCTCCCAAATAGAATCTGGTAGCCTAATAATACGCTGAGCAGCAGCGCCATTGTGTGGTCAATG
This sequence comes from Rhinoderma darwinii, assembly GCF_050947455.1. Classification (NCBI taxonomy): domain Eukaryota; kingdom Metazoa; phylum Chordata; class Amphibia; order Anura; family Rhinodermatidae; genus Rhinoderma; species Rhinoderma darwinii. The sequence continues at coordinate 4,203,106 of NW_027461962.1, forward strand.
CAGGGAAATGCACACTATATCTATTATATATTTTAGAAAGTTTGGTTGAAGCCCGATTGTGATACGCTAAGCAGCAGCGCCATTGTGTGGTCAATGCTGAGAAATCTCACTAAAGTGAATGTAATGCAGGCAGCCTAGTGATACGCTGAGCAGCAGCACCATCGTGTGGTCAATGCTGGGAAATGCACACTATATCTATATATTATATATTTTAGAAAGTTTGTTTGATGACCGATTGTGATACGCTAAGCAGCAGTGCCATCGTGTGGTCAATGTTGAGAAATCTCACTGAATTGAATGTAAGGCAGGCAGCCTAGTGATACGCTGAGCAGCAGTGCCATCGTGTGGTCAATGCAGGAAATGCACACTATATCTATATTTTATATATTTTAGAAAGTTTGTGTGAAGCCCGATTGTGATATGTTAAGCAGCATTGGCATCGTGTGGTCAATGCAGGGAAATGCACACTATATCTATTATATATTTTAGAAAGTTTGTTTGAAGCCCGATTGTGATACGCTAAGCAGCAGCGCCATCGTGTGGTCAATGCTGAGAAATCTCACTAAATTTAATGTAAGGCAGGCAGCCTAGTGATACGCTGAGCAGCAGCACCATCGTGTGGTCAATCCTGGGAAATGCAAACTATATCTATATATTCTATATTTTAGAAAGTTTGTTTGAAGCCCGATTGTGATACGCTAAGCAGCAGCGCCATCGTGTGGTCAATGCTGAGAAATATCACTAAATTGGATGTAATGCGGGCAGCCTAGTAATATTCTGAGCAGCAGTGCCATCGTGTGGTCAATGCAGGAAATGCACACGATATCTATATATTATATATTTTAGAACGTTTGTGTGTAGCCCGATTGTGATATGTTAAGCAGCAGCGCCATCGTGTGGTCAATGCTGAGAAATCTCACTAAATTTAATGTAAGGCAGGCAGCCTAGTGATACGGTGAGTAGCAGCGCCATCGTGTGGTCAATGTTGGGAAATGCGCTCTATATGTTATATATTTGATAAAGTTTGCTTGAAGCACGATTGGAATATGCTAAGCAGCATCGCCATCGTGTGATCAATGTTGAGAAATCTCACTAAATTTAATGTAAGGCAGGCAGCCTAGTGATACGCTGGGCAGCAGTGCCATCGTGTGTTCAATGCAGGAAATGCACACTATATCAATATATTATATATTTTAGAAAGTTTGTGTGAAGCCCGATTGTGATATGTTAAGCAGCAGCGCCATCGTGTGGTCAATGTTGGGAAATGCACACTACATCTATATTATATATTTTAGAAAGTTTGTTTGAAGCCCGATTGTGAAACGCTAAGCAGCAGTGCCATCGTGTGGTCAATGCTGAGAAATCTCACTAAATTTAATGTAAGGCAGGCAGCCTAGTGATACGCTGAGCAGCAACACCATAGTGTGGTCAATGCTGGGAAAAGTACACTATATCTATATATTATATATTTTAGAAAGTTTGTTTGAAGCCCGATTGTGATACGCTAAGCAGCAGCGCCATCGTGTGGTCAATGCTTCGAAATCTCACTAAATTGTATGTAATGCAAGCAGCCTAGTGATACGCTGAGCAGCAGTGCCATTGTGTGGTCAATGCTGAGAAATCTGACTAAATTGGATGTAATGCAGGCAGCCTAGTGATCCGCTGAACAGCAGCGCCATCGTGTGGTCAATGCACACTATATCTATATATTATATATTTTAGAAAGTTTGTTTGAAGCTCGATTGTGATACGCTAAGCAGCAGCGCCATCGTGTGGTCAATGCTGAGAAATCTCACTAAATTGAATGTAATGCGGGCAGCCTAGTGATACTCTGAGCAGCAGCGCCATCGTGTAGTCAATGCTGGGAAATGCACACTACATCTATATTATATATTTTAGGAAGTTTGTTTGAAGCCCGATTTTGATACGCTGAGCAGCAGCACCATCGTGTGGTCAATGTTGAGAAATTTCACTAAATTGAATGTAAGGCAGGCAGCCTAGTGATATGCTGAGCAGCAGCGCCATCGTGTGGTCAATGCTGCTAAATACACACTATATCTATATATTATATATTTGATAAAGTTTGTTTGTAGCCCGATTGGGATATGCTAAGCAGCAGCGCCATCGTGTGGTCAATGTTGAGAAATCTCACTAAATTGAATGTAAGGCAGGCAGCCTATTGATACGCTGAGCAGCAGTGCCATCGTGTGGTCAATGCAGGAAATGCACACTATATCTATATTTTATATATTTTAGAAAGTTTGTGTGAAGCCCGATTGTGATATGTTAAGCAGCAGCGCCATCGTATGGTCAATGCTGAGAAATCTCACTAAATTGAATGTAATGCAGGCAGCCTAGTGATACGCTGAGCAGCAGCGCCATCGTGTGGTCAATGCAGGAAATGCACACTATATCTATATATTATATATTTTAGAAAGTTTGTTTGAAGCCCGATTGTGATACGCTAAGCAGCAGCGCCATCGTGTGGTCAATGCTGAGAAATCTCACTAAATTGAATGTAAGGCAGGCAGCCTAGTGATACGCTGGGCAGCAGCACCATCGTGTGGTCAATGCTGGGAAATGTACACTATATCTATATATTATATATTTTAGAAAGTTTGTTTGAAGCCCGATTGGGATATGCTAAGCAGCAGCGCCATCATGTGGTCAAGGCTGAGGTGTCTCACTAAATTGAATGTAATGCAGGCAGCCTAGTGATACGCTGAGCAGCATCGCCATTGTGTGGTCAATGCTGGAAAATGCACACTATATCTATTATATATTTTAGAAAGTTTGTTTGAAGCCCGATTGTGATACGCTAAGCAGCAGCGCCATCGTGTGGTCAATGCTGAGAAATCTCACTAAATTTAATGTAAGGCAGGCAGCCTAGTGATACGCTGAGCAGCAGCGCCATCGTGTGGTCAATGCTGGGAAATGCACATTATATCTATATATTACATATTTTAGAAAGTTTGTTTGACGACCGATTGTTACATAGTTACATAGTTACATAGTTTGTACGGTTGAAAAAAGACACATGTCCATCAAGTTCAACCAATGGATGGGAAAGGGGAATTGGAATGGGAAAGGGGAAGTAAAAAATTTCTATACATAGGAGCTAATATTTTTTTGTTCTAGGAAATTATCTAACCCTTTTTTAAAGCCATCTACTGTCCCTGCTGTGACCAGCTCCTGCGGTAGTCTATTCAATAGATTCACAGTTCTCACAGTAAAGAAGGCTTGTCGCCTCTACAGGTTGAACCTTTCTTTTTCCAGACGGAGGGAGTGCCCCCTTGTTTTTTGAGGGAGTTTTACATGGAATAGGATTTCACCATATTTTTTTGTATGTGCCATTCATATATTTATATAAGTTAATCATGTCTCCCCTTAGTCGTCTTTTCTCAAGGCTAAATAGGTTTATAGTTCTTTTTTTTTTTTTTAATTCTTTATTTTCATGGCTAACAGCCAAATTTTTTACAGTAAAAAAGAATACAGATACGCATACATAAGGGAGGGTGAAATACATGTACAAGGTTAGGAATGCATTGAATTGAGTGACATAACCAAAATTTAACCACGTGTAGCAACCTCGTCATTTCTAGAAAATACTGCTATATACTCCCCCCCCCCTGTGCACACAAGAGATGATACAAGACAAAATGAGGGAGGAAAAGATGAAGTATGGGCAAGGGGGTGGAGGGGTAGCTGCTCCCCCCGGGACATCTCCGCTCCTCCAGACTGCGTCCAATATGGACTATTCACCAATGCCCGTCTGTCCCAGAATGTCTTTGTAGGAGTCGGAGTCCTGAAATATAATCCAAGGAGCCCAAGTGTGGCAGAATCTGGCATGATTATCATGAATGCTCGAGGTCAGGTCCTCCATGTGCATTATATCGTTGACCTTGGAGACCCAGAGGGACAGAGTGGGAGGAGAGGAATTCTTCCATCACAAGGGAATGCAGTGCTGCGCCGCCATCACTAGATAGTGAAGCAGGGAGAGTTTGTAGGTGTTTGCTGGAGGAGGAAGAAAGCCACATCCATAGTAAAGCTGGTATCAGTTACCTCGCAAATCACCTTTTTAACCCCATCCCAGAATTCTGAATGTGTGGAGGAGGGTACCATTGTCCAATCCACATCTCCAGCAGAGAGGTGATACGTTTGGAAAAATCAGATGCAGGCGAACCGGGGTCCTATACCAATGCGAGAGTAGTTTAAAACTAGCCTCTTGGTAGCTCGAGCTAATTGAGGTTTTATGGGCAAGAGAGAGAATACGAGAGCATTGGTTTGTGGTTAGGGTAATTCCCAGATCCGACTCCCATTCAGAAACGTAACCAGGCGCTGGGAGGTAAGGCGGGTTCAGGAGGAGGTGATAGATTGTGGACAATGAATGGCGAACCGGCTCAGAGCCAACGCACAAGTCTTCCAGTGGAGACCTAGGAGCTAGGAATAGCTCAGAGGGTGGTAAAGAGGAGTAGAAATGGCGGAGTTGAAATATGCGCCAGTAACCCAAAGGAAGGAGTTCAGGCATCTGTGTCAACTCCTCAAGGGAGAGCCACTCCGAATTCTTCAGAAAGTGCTCTGCCCTAAATACACCCAGCGCCGCCCAGGACTTGAACACTAAGTCACTCAGTCCCGAGGGAAAAGATGGGTTCCCCAGGATCGGAGACATGGGGGAGCAGAGAGGCAGGAGGTGTGAACGGACCGCTGCAAGGGCACAACATCTGAGCGTGGGACCGATCGTGGGGTGATGATGTAGGTATGTGAGAAGTCCGCGTTTCAGCCATGGAGATACTTCGAGAGGGACCGTCGAAAAGTTTTGTTCAATACCTACCCATGCCTTAAAAGGGGCGTGTCGACACCAATCCACTATGCGCACTAAGTGAGTTGCGTTGTAATACGCGCGAATGTCAGGAAGAGCCAGTCCTCCCGACACAGAAGCAAACGACTAAGGCGTGGATGCTTGCCATTAGAGACAAAAGATATTTGTATGGAGTTGATCGCTTTAAAGAATGATGGTGGCATTGCTATAGGAAGGGCCTGGAATAAGTAGAGTAGTCGAGGTAGGATATTCATTTTAAAAATAGTACATCGGCCCATCAACGTAAATGTGCCTCCCGACCACCTAGCACAGTCCGCCTTAATCTCAGTAAGAAACCTCGGAAAGTTAAAGTTAAATATTCCCTTTAAATCTGCCGGGATATACACTCCCAGGTACTTGAGCGCCACCGAGTTCCATTTAAAACTAAAGGATTGTTCTAGCGTAGATAGAATGTGGGCGGGGAGGGAGACATTCATGGCCTCTGATTTGGCAAGGTTTATTTTAAAATTGGAAAGGCTGGAGAAGCGACGAAACTCCTGCATCAGATTCGGGAGAGAAGTGATTGGGTTGGTCAGGAAAAACAAAAGGTCGTCTGCATATGCTGCCACCTTATTGACATGGGAGCCCTCCCCTAGTGTAATGGCAGGAAGGAGGTGAAGGGAACAAGTGAGCCCTAATCTACCCACCGCCCTGTCCTTGCCTACTTGCAACGACCCGCCCTAGGCGACGGGGTACAACTTGGCGGCGGTCCCTACGCTGTCTAAGTGCAAGGGAGTACAAACAGGGAACACGCAAGGGAATACAGTAGCCCACGGAACGCCGCGAGGAAACGGAGCGGTGAATGAGCCAGTCAGGATCAGGATGTAGTGGAGTATACAAACGGGAGCACGGAGCAGAAGCAAGCCAGGGGCAGAGCAACACAGGATAAACGGAACTGAAGCAAGGCAGAAGCACGGCAGAAGCAGGCTGGAGCAAGGCAGCAGTGGGGCCAGGAATCCAAGAAGAATAACAAGCAAGGAGGAAGAGAAAACGGCAGGTATAAATGGACAGGGGGCGGAGCTAACTCTGACTGACCAGGCCGCGATAGGCTCTCCCACTCCTGAGCCTGCCACCCTGATTGGTGGGAGCAGGTGTCAGTCTCAGAGGTCTGGCCTCAGGTGTCGACTGATTAATCCTGGGAGTATACCCAGACGTAGTGCCTGGCAGATCCTTTACAGTACTCCCCCTTTTATGAGGGGCCACCGGACCCTTACTAAGAGGACCCGGTTTAGTGGGGAAGAGAAGGTGGAACCTCCTGATCAATACCCCAGCGTGAACATCTCGAGCAGGTACCCAAGTCCTCTCCTCCGGCCCGTATCCTCTCCAATGGACCAGGTACTGGAGGGAGCCCTGGATCATCCTACTGTCAACAATCTTGGCCACCTCGAATTCCACCCCCTCAGGGGTGAGAGCGAGAACAGGAGGTTTCCTCGAGGGGAACCAGGACGGGGAGCAGCGTTTCAGGAGGGAGGCATGGAAGACGTCGTGTATGCGAAAGGATGGGGGCAGCTCCAGACGGAAGGATACAGGGTTGAGGACTTCAATTACCTTATAAGGTCCAATAAATCGGGGAGCAAACTTCCTGGACGGGACCTTAAGGCGCAAGTTCCTTGACGACAACCACACCAGATCCCCGACGACAAACCGGGGGTTAGCAGAACGTCTACAATCAGCCTGAATCTTTTGTGCGCTCTGGGACGCCTCTAGGTTCTTTTGAACCTGGGCCCAGACTGTGCACAGTTCCCGATGAACGTCCTCTACCTCGGGATTATTGGAACAACCAGGGGAAAGGGAGGAGAACCTAGGATTAAACCCGAAATTACAGAAAAACGGGGAGACCCCTGACGAGTTACTGACCCGGTTATTCAGGGAAAATTCGGCGAGGGGAAGGAATGAGACCCAATCAAATTGACAGTCAGAGATGAAACACCTTAAATATTGTTCCAGGGATTGATTAGTCCTTTCCGTTTGGCCATTAGTTTCGGGATGGAAGGCGGAGGAGAAAGATAGATCAATCTCCAACTTTTTACAAAAAGCTCTCCAAAATAAGGAAACAAATTGTACCCCTCTGTCCGAAACGATATTGACTGGGGCCCCATGGAGACGCAGAATGTGTTTCACAAACAAAGAAGCTAACGTCTTGGCGTTAGGTAGTTTCTTAAGGGGCACAAAGTGGCACATCTTGCTGAAGCGGTCTACTACCACCCACACCACCGACTTGCCCTGAGATGGAGGCAAATCGGTGATAAAATCCATGGAGATATGGGTCCAAGGTCTCTGGGGAATGGGCAAGGAACGTAGTAAGCCCGCAGGTCGGGACCTAGGGGTCTTGGACCTAGCACAGACCTCACAAGCGGCGATGTAAGCCCTAACGTCTTTAGGCAACCCAGGCCACCAATAGTTTCTGGTAATGAGGAGTTTGGTACCCAAGATGCCAGGATGACCAGATAGAGCGGAGTCATGGTTTTCCCTGAGTACCCTTAGCCGGTATTGCAGGGGGACAAACAGTTTGTCCCCAGGGAGGTTCCCGGGAGCTGAACCTTGATCAGCCGCGATGTCAGAGGCCAAGTCAGAATCAGTGGCAGAAACAATTATACCAGGGGGTAAAATACAAGCAGGATCCTTCTCAGAAGGAGGATTAGCCATGAAACTACGTGACAGTGCATCAGCCTTAATATTTTTGGACCCAGCCCTATAGGTAACCAAGAAATTAAATCTGGTAAAGAATAGTGCCCAACGAGCTTGTCTAGGATTAAGCCTCCGGGCAGATTCTAGGAAAACCAGATTCTTGTGGTCAGTAAGGACCGTTACCTGGTGTCTGGCCCCCTCCAAGAAGTGACGCCACTCTTCAAAAGCCCATTTAATGGCTAAAAGTTTGCGGTTGCCAATATCATAGTTACACTCCGTGGGCGAAAACTTGCTAGAGAAGTAAGCACAGGGGCGGAGATGGGTGAGGGAGCTGGTACCCTGGGACAAGACGGCCCCCACTCCCACCTCAGACACGTCAACCTCCACAATAAATGGCTCCCTTTGGTTGGGCTGAACCAGCACGGGGGCCGAGATAAAGCACTTCTTGAGGGTCTCAAAAGCCTGGACGGCCTCAGGGGGCCAATGGAGGACATCAGCACCCTTGCGAGTGAGGTCCGTAAGAGGCTTAGCGACGACCGAGAAGTTGGCAATAAATCTCCTGTAATAGTTAGCGAACCCCAAAAAACACTGTAGCGCCTTCAGGGAGGCAGGTTGGACCCATTCCGCCACAGCCTGAACCTTGGCAGGGTCCATACGAAATTCATGAGGAGTGAGGATTTGACCTAAAAATTGTATCTCCTGTACCCCAAACACACATTTTTCGGTCTTCGCAAACAGATTATTTTCCCGAAGGACCTGGAGGACCTTCCTGACATGCTCCACGTGGGAGGACCAGTCCTTGGAAAACACCAGTATGTCATCAAGGTACACTACAAGAAAATTACCCAGGTAATCTCTCAGAATTTCATTAATAAAATTCTGGAAGACGGCAGGGGCATTACACAACCCAAAGGGCATGACTAGGTATTCGAAATGACCTTCGGGCGTGTTGAACGCAGTTTTCCACTCATCCCCCTCTTTGATGCGGATAAGGTTATATGCCCCCCGTAGATCGAACTTAGAGAACCATTGGGCCCCCTGAACCTGATTAAAAAGATCTGGAATCAAAGGAAGGGGATACTGGTTCCTTACTGTGACCTTATTCAAGTTCCGATAATCAATGCACGGCCTAAGACCACCATACTTCTTCCCCACGAAGAAGAAGCCAGCACCTACAGGAGAAGTCGAGGGGCGAATGAAACCCTTGGCCAGGCATTCTTGGATATACTCCCTCATAGCTTTACGTTCAGGACATGAAAGATTAAATATCCTCCCCTTAGGAAGCTTGGCACCAGGCACCAAATCGATGGCACAATCGTAATCTCTATGAGGGGGCAACACCTCGGAGGCCTCCTTAGAAAACACATCAGCGAAGTCCTGAACAAACTCAGGAAGCATGTTTACCTCCTCCCGGGGAGAAATAGAGTTAACCGAAAGACATGACATCAGGCAATCACTACCCCATTTGGTGAGATCCCCAGTATTCCAATCAAACGTGGGATTATGCAGCTGCAACCAGGGAAGACCTAATACCAGATCGGACGATAATCCCTGCATCACCAGTACAGAGCACTGCTCCAAATGCATGGAGCCAACACGGAGTTCAAAAACAGGAGTATGCTGAGTAAAATAACCATTAGCAAGAGGAGTGGAGTCGATACCCACTACCGGGATAGGATAAGGTAAATCAATAAAAGGCATTTTTAGAGACATAGCAAATTCCACAGACATGATATTAGCAGATGAGCCCGAATCCACGAAGGCACTGCCAGTGGCAGACCGGCCAGCAAACGAGACCTGAAAGGGAAGCAAAATCTTATTGCGTTTAGTATTAACGGGAAATACCTGTGCGCCCAAGTGACCTCCCCGATGATCACTTAGGCGCGGAAGTTTTCCGGCTGCTTATTCTTGCGCCTGGGACAGGTGTTCAGTAGATGCTTGTCACCCCCACAATAGAAGCAGAGACCATTCTTCCTGCGGAACTCTCTACGTTGTCGAGGGGACATGGAGGCCCCGAGTTGCATAGGTACCTCCGAGTCCTCCGTGGAAGAGCGAGGAGACGGGACCTCGGGGGGAATCGCAGGGCAGTCAGAGGGGAAAACATTGAAAAGTTCAAGCTGACGTTCCCTGAGACGTCGGTCAAGTCGTACTGCTAGGGCCATAACCTGGTCTAGGGAGTCAGAAGAGGGGTAGCTAACCAGCAGATCCTTCAGGGCGTCAGATAATCCTAACCTAAACTGGCACCTTAGGGCCGGGTCGTTCCACCGAGAAGCTACGCACCACTTTCTAAAATCAGAACAGTATTCCTCAACAGGTCTCCTACCCTGACGTAAGGTCACCAGCTGACTCTCGGCTAAGGCAGTCCTGTCAGTCTCGTCGTAAATGAGACCGAGGGCAGAGAAAAAACGATCAACGGAGGAAAGTTCAGGGGCGTCAGGAGCCAAGGAGAAGGCCCACTCTTGGGGCCCTTCCTGGAGTCGGGATATAATGATACCCACCCGCTGGTTCTCGGAACCTGAGGAGTGAGGTCTTAGGCGGAAATAAAGTCTGCAACTCTCCCGGAAGGAGAGAAAAGTCTTACGGTCCCCTGAGAACCGGTCAGGTAACTTGAGGTTGGGTTCTAGAGGTGAGGTGAGGGGTACTACAAAGGCAGCGTCAGACTGATTGACCCTCTGAGCCAGGGCCTGGACCTGTAGGGAGAGGCCCTGCATCTGCTGGGTCAGGGTCTCAAGGGGGTCCATGATAGCGTCAGCGTAGAAGAAATGGTAGACTAGGTAAGGGCTTGTTATTATGTAATGGCAGGAAGGAGGTGAAGGGAACAAGTGAGCCCTAATCTACCCACCGCCCTGTCCCTGCCTACTTGCAACGACCCGCCCTAGGCGACGGGGTACAACTTGGCGGCGGTCCCTACGCTGTCTAAGTGCAAGGGAGTACAAACAGGGAACACGCAAGGGAATACAGTAGCCCACGGAACGCCGCGAGGAAACGGAGCGGTGAATGAGCCAGTCAGGATCAGGATGTAGTGGAGTATACAAACGGGAGCACGGAGCAGAAGCAAGCCAGGGGCAGAGAAACACAGGATAAACGGAACTGAAGCAAGGCAGAAGCACGGCAGAAGCAGGCTGGAGCAAGGCAGCAGTGGGGCCAGGAATCCAAGAAGAATAACAAGCAAGGAGGAAGAGAAAACGGCAGGTATAAATGGACAGGGGGAGGAGCTAACTCTGACTGACCAGGCCGCGATAGGCTCTCCCACTCCTGAGCCTGCCACCCTGATTGGTGGGAGCAGGTGTCAGTCTCAGAGGTCTGGCCTCAGGTGTCGACTGATTAATCCTGGGAGTATACCCAGACGTAGTGCCTGGCAGATCCTTTACACCTAGGCCCTGAATGTCCTGATTGGTACGAACATGCCTTAGAAACGGTTCCAAGGTCAGGATAAAAATCAGGGGAGAGAGTGGGCAGCCCTGGTGTGTCCCATTATGGATGGCAAATTCTTCAGAGAGAATGCCATTCACTCGGACCCTCGCCGAGGGGCAAGAATACAAAGACATGATCCAACTCATCATCTGAGGGCCCAGGCCAAGTCGGAGAAGTGTTTCCTCCATGTATGTCAAATTGACTCTGTCAAAAGCTTTTTCAACGTCAGTTGACAAGAGCATCAGTGGAACCCGGGACAACTTAGCCTTATGTATAAGGTTGATCGCTTTCGTGGTGTTGTCTCGGGCCTCTCTGCCCACCATGAACTCCATCTGGTCAAGATGAATGACCCCACTGAGCAACGGAGCCAAACACATTGCCAAAATCTTCGCGAAGAGTTTAATGTCTGTGTTGAGAAGCGAAATCGGCCTGTAGCTAGCACACTGAGAAGGGTCTTTCTCTGGTTTGGGAATCACAGCAATGTGGGCCCTGAGTGTGTCTGGTGGAACGCGAGCAGAGGAGGAGAAGGAGTTCAAGGATGCTAGAAAATGTTGGCTAAGGGTAGCGGTGTATTTTTTATAGTAGGGGAGTGTGAACCCGTCAGGTCCCGGGGCCTTACCATTAGCGAAGCTCCTAAGTGCATCCGCTAGTTCTGGTGGAGAGATTGGAGCCTCCAATGCGCCTAGTACCTCCTCTGACAAAGAAGGCATACCTGAGTCTGCAATGTAGTTTTTGATACGTGTTTGGAAGTTGTTCGCCGTCGTGGCCGGATTGGTGGAATCTGTGTTATATAGGGAGGCATAAAAGTCGCGGAACTGTGAGGCTATGTCTAATGGCAAGTTAGCCCGAGTAGTGGGGGATGTTGCAATAAAGGGTACGTAGGTACGCGCTTGTTGAAGTCTCAGTGCTCTGGCCAGAGACCTGCTACATTTGTTCCCATATTCGTAGAAGTGGCGCTTGCATTTCGAGAGGGTAGCTTTGGCCTTAGACAATAATAAGATACGGAGCTCTTCTCGTTTCTGGAGTAACGCGACTTTACATGCTAATTCATGGGAACGCTTGTGAGTAGACTCTAAAACCCTAATTTCCGATAGAAGCCGAGCAGTGGTCTCCGCACGCTCCCTTTTTAATCGAGCCCCGTGTTTAATAAAGGTGCCACGTACAACACACTTGTGCGCCTCCCACAGTACCCGTGGGTTTGTGTCTGCAGGGGTATTGGCCGTGAAGTATTCTTCAAGTGTACGCTGCACGTCTGAAGAAAACAAGGAGTCATTAAGAAGCAACGGATTGAACTTCCACTGGGATTGGTGTCGGGGCCTGCAATGTTAAGGATAGAGTGACAAGGGCATGATCTGAGAAAGAGATTGAGTCAATATCGACGGCCTGTAAAATTGGGAGTGAGCAATGTTTGACAAATATTAGATCGAGTCTGGAGTAAGTGTCATGGACGGATGAGTAAAACGAAAAATCTTTATCACCCGGATGTAATAGGCGCCATGTGTGCACAAAATTATGCTCGTGGAACGCTCGTTTAATACGGCGCAGTTGGGAATGCGGGATTGATGATGTCCCCTTTGAGACATCCATGGTGGGCTCCAATGCGACATTGAAGTCACCTCCCAGGACAATGGTGCCCTCCCCAAACTCCTCTAGCTCATCCAAAAAGCCAAGCAGAGCTGAACCTTGACCCACATTGGGTAGGTAGAAGGAAGCAAAGGTGTAGATCTGCGAATTAATGCTGCCCTTGAGTAGTAGCATTCGCCCCATCCCATCACTGCGAGAGTCCAGAAATTCCCATGGAAGAGTACGAGACAGGAGGATACTCGTCCCCCTAGATTTCGGATCAGGAGAGAAACTATGATAGGCGTGTGGAAACCAAAGATTAGACATCTTAAAAGGTTTTTGTTCACTGAGGTGCGTTTCCTGTAGGAAAGCTACATGTAAGTGTCTACCTTTCAACATGTTGAGCAAAATGGATCGCTTCCCGGGACTATGCAACCTCTTGACATTCAACGAGCCTATCCGAAGGTCAGTCTGGGAGTGGCGGGCCATGTCCCCGATAGGTGATGAAAAAAATTAATAAAAAGAGGGGGGGGGGAGACAAAGAGGGGTAGGGGGAAAGACCAGAGAGAAAAAGGAAAATTGACAGAGAAAGAGAAAAGGACACAAAGGCCGAAACCCACGCAGCAAGAAAACCTGTGGAGAAAAGGTTAGTAACAAAACGGGAACAAGGAAAACCAAAGAGAAGTGGGGGGGGACCCCATGCAGCGAGCAGCACAAAACGTTAAACAAAAACTCGTCCGATGTCCACCAAGAGGCGGGCAAGGGAGGACATAACATTGTATGTTACCTGGCCCTACAAAAAACACGGCCATATAAGCCAGCTGAACCCTTCACCTGAAAAACTGTGAGAAAAGAACACTGTAAACACAGAGCGACATTATCTGTAACATAAGATATGAAGCATTAAACTCCTCCTATTTGGAGGACCCGGAAGACTAGTACGTCCTGTTATAAAAGGGTGAGGGGGGGAGGTTGAGGAGGGGGGGAGGAAAGAGGAGAAAGGGGGGATAGGAGAGGGTATGAGGAGGAGGGGAAGGGGAAAGAGGGTGGAGAGAGGAAAGAGATAAGTGAGAGATTCATCAGAAAGAGCACTAATGCGACACTCAACAAGATACAGATAAAACAAATCGGATCACAAATTAGGTCTCAGGTAGTGAATGAAACCTTATGAGTAGTAATACTACTGCCTGTGACAACATCATGTGGCCTTGTGTAACAATACTAACAGGATATCGTACCACGAGCAACTTCCTGACAATTCACGAGGGGGAGAGAGGGGAGGGAGGGGGCACATGGGTCCGATACCAAAGACATCACTAAAATGCAAGGAAGGGATAAGGGGGGGGGGGGGGGGTGAGGACAAGGAACAAAAGAAGGGTAAACTGTATGTCGGGTCATATCTACAGTTCTGTGGCCATCTGTGGAATCTTCGGTGACAGCTCACTGTCCACGGAAGTCTCGGAAAGTCACGGAGGAAGTACCGGGACTGCTCACAAAGTTCTGTTGGAAAAGGCACTCCTCGGAGGAGCTGTCAGGACACCCTGTAACAAAAAAGAGACGCTAGGCGCTGTACAGAGCCCAGCGCTATAAACTGTAGATCAGGTATTGCCATGGAGATCTGAGGGTTCTTCAGAAGGTAATCTACGTCAGGCCTCAGGAGGTAGTAGCAGCGAAAGATCCAGCTGAGACCTTAATGACTCTCGGAGCGAAGGCCTGTTGAGATGTTGGCTAGGGCACGGAGCGCGCCGGCGTTGCGATGGTTCCGGCCGGTCCAGTGCCAGCCAATCCGGGACCGGAAACGATTCGATCTGCAGGAAATTGAATAAGGCCTCCAAATCTGAGAAATGGCGCAAGAGGAAGGTGGCTGATTCTTTCCTGACGACCACGTGGAACGGGTGACCCCATCTATAAGTGGCTCCCGCAGCTTTGATCTTTTCTAGTAGTCGGTGCAGCAGACGCCGCATGTAGAGCGTGCGTGGGGAGACATCTGGCTATATCGTGACCCTGCATTCATCCACCGTAACCGGACCATGTGACCACGCGCCTTGAATGATTAAATCCTTGTCCGAGTAGTAATGTAGTCTACACAGAACATCACGAGGGTTGGATGGGTCGTTCGGACCGGGTCGAGAAACCCTATGGACACGATCCAGTAAAAATGTCGCTTCCAACGGCCTATTAGTGACCGTACTAAAGATGGCAGTTATCCTGGCCGGAAGGTCATCTCTGGGACCCAGGTCTGGGAGGCCTTTCAGTCGGATATTGTTCCTACGACCCCTGTACTCTTGATCGTCCAATTGTAACGCCAGGGACTGTATATGTGTTCTGCTGGAAATGGCTGCCTGCTCCAGAGCTAGCACTCTGCTGTCAATATTGGAGACCGTTTGGTCCGTGTTGGCAATCCTAGTATCCACCCTATCCACTTCTTGTTGTAAGGCAGCGATGTCTTGTTGGTGGGATTGTTCAATTCTAGTCACCAGGGAATCTAAGTCCTGTCTGGTAGGGAGAGCTTGGATCAGTTCCCTGAGCAGGTGCAAATCTGCATGTAATGCGGGCTGGAAGGGTACTGAATCTGGGCTTCTGGGCAGGGACACGGTGGCTGGCTGAAGTACAGGTCCAAATAGGACAGGGGACACGTGCGGTACCTCATTCTTGCTGGCCCCAGGCTGTAGTGCGGTCGTCTGTCCCTGTGCTTGAGCTCCTGCTGCTGCGTGCTGAAGGCCTGTAGTTCTGCACGTGGCAGGATGCAGTGCCGGGTGCGCCATGACACCTGGGAGTTCCTGAGAAGCGGGCGCCGCTGATAAGAAGCGCTCCATGCTAGCACTCCGTGTCTGCAAGCTAGGTAAGGAGCGGGAGGGTGTAGTGCCTTGTCCCCTACGTTTTGCTGGCATCTCCTACCGGTTTCAGACGGGCTCAGGCTGCTATTAAGCACTCTGCTGCACGGAGCTCCCCCGAGATGTGTGCTTACTCTGCCATAGCTAAGCCCCGCCCCCCCAGGTTTAGTTCTTTTAATCTTTCCTCATAACTTAAATTCTCCATGCCCCTTATTAGCTTCGTTGCTCTTCTTTGTATTTTTTCCAACTCCAGGGCATCCTTTCTATGAACTGGAGCCCAGAACTGAACTGCATATTCTAGATGAGGCCTCACTAATGCTTTGTAAAGTGGTAATATTACATCCCTGTCCCGCGAGTCCATGCCTCTTTTGATACACGACAATATTTTGCTGGCCTTTGAAGCAGCTGATTGACACTACATGCTGTTATTTAGTTTATGATTTACAATTACACCCAGATCCTTCTCATCAAGTGACTCCCCCAGTGTAGCTCCCCCTAGGACATATGATGCATACAGGTTGTTCGTACCCAGGTGCATAACTTTACATTTATCTACATTAAACTTCATCTGCCAAGTGGACGCCCAAACACTTAGTTTGTTTAAATCCGCTTGCAATTCATGAACATCTTCCATAGACTGAACTATATTACATAGCTTGGTGTCATCTGCAAAAATAGAAATAGTGCTATTAATCCCATCCTCTATATCATTAATAAATAAGTTGAATAATAGTGGTCCCAGAACTGAACCCTGGGGTACACCACTTATAACCGGGGATCATTCAGAGTAGGAATCATTGACCACAACTCTCTGGATACGGTCCTTGAGCCAATTACAAACTATACTTTCTAAACCTATAGTCCTTAATTTACCCATTAGACGTCTATGGGGACAATGTCAAATGCCTTTGCAAAGTCCAAAAACACTATATCCACAGCGGCCCCTCTGTCTAGGCTTCTGTTTACCTCTTCATAAAAACAAATCAGGTTGGTTTGACAGCTTCTGTCCTTTGTAAAACCGTGCTGGCTGTCACTTATAATACTATTTTTTGTCACATAATCCTGTATATAGTCCCTCAATAGCCCCTCAAACATTTTCCCCACAATTGATGTTAAGCTTGCTGGTCTATAATTACCCGGCGAAGACCTAGAGCCCATTTTGAAAATAGGCATCACATTTGCCCTGCGCCAGTCCCTTGGCACTATACCAGTCATGAGAGACTCTCTAAATATTATTAAGAGGGGGACAGAAATAACTGAACTAAGCTCCTTAAGAACTCTAGGGTGTAACCCATCTGGTCCCGGGGCCTTGTGTACATTTATTTTATTTAATTTAGCTTGCACCATATCTACATTCATCCAATTCAGTATATCAACTGATATATTAACAGCACTGGCAGCGGCTACATCAGCTGCTCCTTCTTCTGTTGCATATACAGAGCGGAAGAACCCATTTAGTAACTCTGCCTTCTCTTGATCCCCTGTGACCAACTCCCCATTACCACTATCTAAGGGGATTGTGATACGCTAAGCAGCAGCGCCATTGTGTGGTCAATGCTGAGAAATCTCACTAAATTGAATGTAATGCAGGCAGCCTAGTGATACGCTGAGCAGCAGCGCCAACATGTGGTCAATGCTGGGAAATGTGCACTATATATTATATATTTGAGAAAATTTGTTTGAAGCCCGATTGGGATATGCTAAGCAGCAGCGCCATCGTGTGGTCAATGTTGAGAAATCTCACTAAATTGAATGTAAGGCAGGCAGCCTAGTGATACGCTGGGCAGCAGTACCATCGTGTGGTCAATGCAGGAAATGCACACTATATCTATATATTATATATTTTAGAAAGTTTGTTTGAAGCCCGATTGTGATATGCTAAGCAGCAGCGCCATCGTGTGGTCAATGCTGAGAAATCTCACTAAATTGGATGTAATGCAAGCAGCCTAGTGATACGCTGAGCAGCAGCGCCATCGTGTGGTCAATGCTGGGAAATGCACACTATATCTAAATATTATATATTTTAGAAAGTTTGTTTGAAGCCCGATTGTGATACGCTAAGCAGCAGCGCCATCGTGTGGTCAATGCTGAGAAATCTCACTAAATTTAATGTAAGGCAGGCAGCCTAGTGATACACTGAGCAGCAGCGCCATTGTGTGGTCAATGCTGTAAAATGCACAATATATCTATTATATAGTTTAGAAAGTTTGTTTGAAGCCCGATTGTGATACGCTAAGCAGCAGCACCATCGTGTGTTCAATGCTGAGAAATCTCACTAAATTGAATATAAGGCAGGCAGCCTAGTGATACGCTGAGCAGCAGCGCCATCGTGTGGTCAATGCAGGAGAAATGTACACGTATGCGATTCCGCTGCAAAAAACGCAACTTATTAATAATTTTAATCTTATACTCACCTAGAATTCTGTTTCTTTTTCCGGGCCAGCCTCCTGGGACGACGTTTCATCCCATGTGACTGCTGCAGTCAATCGCAGGCTGCAGCGGTCACATGGGATGAAACATCAACCCAGAGCTGCAGGATGTAGGAGGGAAGCGTCGCCATGGTAAGTATCCATTTTTTTTTCTGCTCAGTTTTCCGCAGCGGCCATTCCTGGCCGAAAAACTGCGGCACAGGGCAGTGCTTTTACACAGCGTATCTGCCTTGCATGAACATACCCGTACAGTATATACATATAGTAGCTGCTGTCTTACAACGATACAGCTGCAAACCACGTCAACGTGTTGCATTCCCACGAGTCAGCACAGTTTTCAAATGATTGTTAATGTCCATGGAGTTTTTTGCAGACATTAACAATCATTTAAAAACTGCACCTTTTGATAAAACTGCATGTGCTGCATGTTTTACCGGACAATGGTTTTTACGATCTGATTGTTTGCATTAACCCCTTCCCTCTTTAGCCACTTTTGACCTTCCTGACCGGGCCTCATTTTTCAAATCTGACATGTGTCACTTTATGTGGTAATAACTCCGGAATGCTTTCACCTATCCAAGCGATTCTGAGATTGTTTTCTCGTGACACATTGGACTTTAAGTTACTGGCAAAATTTGCTTGATATGTTCAGTATTTAATTGTGAAAAATACCAAAATTTAGCGAAAAATTGCAAAAATTAGCATTTTTCTCAATTTAAATGTATCTGCTTGTAAGACAGGCAGTTATAACACACAAAATTGTTGCTAACTAACATCCCCCATATGTCTACTTTAGATTGGCATTGTTTTTTGAACATCCTTTTATTTTTCTATGACATCACAAGGCTTAGAACTTTAGCAGCAATTTCTCACATTTTCAAGAAAATTTCAAAAGGCAATTTTTACAGGGGCCCGTTCACTTGTGAAGTGGCTTTGAGGGCCTTATATATTAGAAACCCCCAAAAATTCACCCCATTTTAAAAACTTCACCCCTCAAAGTATTCAAAACAGCATTTAGAAAATGTCTTAACCCTTTACACATGTCACAGGAATTAAAACAAAGTAGAGGTGAAATGTACAAATTTCATATTTTTTGGCAGAAATAAATTTTTAGTACAATTTTTTTTATAACACAGAAGGTTTTACCAGAGAAATGCAACTCAATATTTGTTGCCCAGTTTATGCAGTTTTAGGAAATATCCCACATGTGGCCCTAGCATGCTAATAGACTGAAGCATCGGCCTCAGAAGCAAAGGAACACCTAGTGGATTTTGGGGCCTTATTTTTGTTAGAATAAATTTTAGGCACCATGTCAGGTTTGAAGGGCTCTTGCGGTGCCAAAACAGTCAAAATCTCCCAAAAGTGACCCGATCTGGGAAACTACACACCTCAAGGAAATTATCTAGGGGTACAGTGAACATTTTGACCGCACAGTTTTTTTTACAGAAATTATTGGAAGTAGGACGTGAAAATTAAAATCGACATTTTTTCAAATAAAATGTAGGTTTAGCGATTTTTTTTCTCATTTCCACAAGGACTAAAGGAGAATAAGCACCATAAAATTTGTAAAGCAATTTCTCCCGAGTAAAACAATACCCCACATGTGGTAATAAACGGTTAGAGAAGGGCTGAGAAGGGAAAGAGCGCTATTTGGCTTTTGGAGCTCAAGTTTAGCAGGAATGGTTTGCGGAGGCCATGTCACATTTACAAAGCCCCTGAGGGGACAAAACAGTGGAAACCCCCCACAAGTGACCCCATTTTGGAAACTACACCCATTGAGGAAATTATCT
Organism: Rhinoderma darwinii; assembly: GCF_050947455.1. NCBI lineage: Eukaryota > Metazoa > Chordata > Amphibia > Anura > Rhinodermatidae > Rhinoderma > Rhinoderma darwinii. The sequence continues at coordinate 4,222,622 of NW_027461962.1, forward strand.
AGGGGTATAGTGAGCGTTTTGACGCAACATAATTTTTGCATAAATTATTGAAAGTAGGCCCTGAAAATGACAATCTAAATTTTTTCAAAGAAAATGAAGGTTTAGCTAATTTTTTCTCATTTCCACAAGGACTGAAGGAGAAAAAGCACCGTAAAATTTGTAAACCAATCTCTCCCGAGTAAAACAGTACCCCACATGTGGTAATAAACGGCTGTTTGGACACACGGCAGGGCTTCAAAGGGATGGAGTGCCATTTGGCTTTTGGAGTTCACATTTAGCAGGAATGGTTTGCGGAGGCCATGTCACATTTACAAAGTCCCTGAGGAGACAAAACAGTGGAAACCCCCACAAGTGACCCCATTTTGGAGACTACACCCATTGAGGAAATTATCTAGGGGTATAATGAGCGTTTGGACCCCACAGGCCTTTGCTGAAATTATTGGAACTAGGCCCTGAAAATAAAAATCTATATTTTTTCAAAGAAAATGTAGGTTTAGCTAATTTTTTCTCATTTCCACAAGGACTGAAGGAGAAAAAGCACTGCAAAATTTGTAAAGCAATTTCTCCCGAGTAAAACAATACCCCACATGTGGTAATAAGTGGCTGTTTAGACACACGGCAGGGCTTAGAAGGGAAAGAGCGCTATTTGGCTTTTGGAGATCACATTTAGCAGGAATGGTTTGCAGAGGCCATGTCACATTTGCAAAGCTCCTGAGGGGACAAAACAATGAAAACGCCCAAAAGAAACTACACCTCTTGAGGAATTCATCTAGGGGTGTAGTAAGCATTTTGACCCCACAGATGTTTCATAGAATTTATTAGAATTGGGCAGTGAAAATAAAAACAATCCTTTTTCTTCAATAAGACGTAGCTTTAGCGCAAATTTTTTCATTTTCACAACAAATAAAGGAAAAAAAAGAACCCAACATTTGTAAAGCAATTTCTCCCGAGTACGGCAATACCCCATATGTGGTCATAAACTGCTGTTTGGGCACACGGCAGGGCTCAGAAGGGAAGGACCATTGCTGGATTGGTTTCTGGGTGCCTGTGGGCCCAAAACAGTGGAAACCCCCCAAAAGCGACCCAATTTTGGAAACTACACCCCTCAATGCATTTACCTAGGGGTGTAGTGAGCATGTTAACCCTGCAGGTGTTTTGTAGAAATTAGTGTGAACTCGATGTTGCAGAGTGAAAATGGGATTTTTTCCACAGATATGTGGACAATATGTGGTGCCCGGCTTGTGCCACCATAACAAGACAGCTCTCTAATTATTATGCTGGGTTTCCTGGTTTTAGAAACACCCTACATGTGGCCCTAATCTCTTGCCTGGACAGTCGACCAGGCTCAGGAGTGAAAGCGTACCATGTAAAATTGAGGCCTAATTTGGCGATTTACAAAGTATTGGTTCACAACTGCAGAGGCTCAGATGTGAAATAATAAAAATAAACCCCTGGGAAGTGACCCCATTATGGAAACTGCACCCCTCAATGCATTTATTAAGGGGTGTAGTGAGCATTTTCACCCCACAGGTCTTTTCCATAAATGAATGCGCTGTGGATGGTGCAAATTAAAAATTTATATTTTTCCCTAGATATGCCATTCAGTGGAAAATATGTCGTGCCCAGCTTATGCCACTGGAGACACACACCCCAAAAATTGCTAAAAGGGTTCTCCCGGGTATGACGGTGCCATATATGTGGAAGGAAACTGCTGTTTGGGGACGCTGTAGGGTTCAGATGGGAGGAAACGCCATTTGGCTTTTGGAGCGTGGATTTTGCTTGGTAGTAGTTTTGTTTGGAGTCTTACTGGTGTTTCCGTTTATAATGTAGGGCATATGTAAGCCGGGCGGAGTATATAAGGGGCATAGTCAGGTGGTATAATAATGGGGTAAAAAAAAACAATAAAATGATCCATAGATGTGTGTTACGCTGTGACACAATCATTTCTGCACAGGCTGGTGTCGCACTGATATATGGCGTCCTTTATTATCCCCCTTTTGATCCACACTCCGCGCCTTTGTAGTTTGGGGAATTTTGCTAGGAAGTGTTGTCCTGGTATAATACAGGCACCGTCGCTTCCAGCGGATATGTTTGGGCCCTCCCTTTCCTGGTTCCCTAATTTTAGGTCCTTGATAAATCGCCTCTTCAAACAGAAGAAATGTTCCCCTCGGGCACAACTGCATATATCTTTTTATTTGCTGACTTATTGGAGCCATAACTAATTTTATTTTTCATAGACGTAGTGGTATGAGGACTGGTTTGTTGCGGGACGAGCTGTAGTTATTATTGGTACCATTTTGGGGTACATGCAACTTTTTGATCACCTTTTATCCTATTTTTTGGAAGGCCAGGTAAACCAAAAAACGCAATTCTGGCACAGCTTTTGTCTTTTTTTTTATACAGCGTTCACCATGCGTTATAAATTACATGTTAACTTTATTCTGCGGGTCAGTACGATTCCGGCGATACCTATTTTATAGGACTTTTTTATGTTTTACAACTTTTTGCACAATAAAATTACTTTTGTAAAAAGAATGTATTTTTTCTGTCGCCAAGTTGTGAGAACCATCACTTTTTAATTTTTTTGTCAACGGAGGTGTATGAGGGCTTGTTTTTTGCGGGACGAGCTATAGTTTTTATAGGTACCATTTTTGGATACGTGCGACTTTTTGATCACTTTTTATTCTAACATTTGTAGGGCAAAGTGTCAAAAAAACAGAAACTCTGGTAACGTTTTTTATGGTTTTTTTTTTACGCTGTTCACCGCGTGCAATAAATAATATAATATTTTGATACCTCGGGTCGTTACGGTCGCGGCGATATCAAATACATATGGTTTATTATTATTTTTCAATAATAAAGTACTTGATAAGAGTAAAAGGGGGATTGTGTTTTATTTGATTACTTGAAACTTTTATTGTTTTCAAACTTTTATTATTTGCACTTTTTTTTACACTTTTTTATACTTTTTTTACACTTTTTCTCAAGTCCCACTAGGGGACTTGAAGGTCCAACGGTCAGATTTTTTTTTTTCTAATACATTGCACTACCTATGTAGTGCAATGTATTAGATCTGTCAGTCATTCACTGACAGCAAGACGATTAGGCTTCGCCTCCCGGCTGGGCCTAAATCGGCTTCCGTAATGGCAGAGCAGGAGACCATTGTGTCTCCTGTTGCCATAACAGCAGTCGCCAGTCCTGATTGCCTGTCAGGGCTGGCGATCTGCTAGTAACTGCTACGATGAAGCAATCACTTTCGATTGCTGCATCGAAGGGGTTAATGGCAGGGATCGGAGCTAGCTCCGGTTCCTGCCATTACAGGTGGATGTCAGCTGTACAGTACAGCTGACTTCCACCGCTGATGACGCCGGATCAGCTCCTGACCCGGCGCCATCTTGCCGGCAGCTACGGAAGCCGATCAGGCTCCGCCGCCGGGCGGATCTTGACCGGCTTCGGTGCTAGGCAGACCGGGAGGCCAGTATTAGGCCTCCGGTTGCCATTGCAGCCACCGTAACCCCGGCAATTTCATTACTGGGGTTCCGATGAGCTGCAAACACCTTAAGTGCAGCGATTTGAGCGCTGCACTTAAGGGGTTAATGGCGGGGATCGAAGCTAATTTCGGTCCAGCCGGATGTCAGCTGTTAGATACAGCTGAGATCCGGTGATGATGGCACCGGCTCATCTTCTGAGCTGGTCCCAAACATTCGGCGTATATGTACGGCAAGATGCGGGAAGTCAATGCTTTCCATGACGTACATTTACGGCAAATGTCGGGAAGGGGTTAAAGGTTATGAACACCTTTTGAAACTTTTTTTTTTTTTAAATGTCAGTCAGTGTGTTTTGTGCAACTTTATAATTAGTTTTTATTAAAAAATCTTTTTACTTTTTGAGATACAGCTGCTCTGTTACCTGTATACAGAGAAGCTGTATCCTACGCTGAATCCTGAACTTGTCAGGTCTGTGGGACTGATGGGTTCAGTGTCAGCGGGTCCTGTGTGTCCTGTGTGTCTGACATGCTGGATCCACCTGTAATACATCACATCTAAGTTAGATGTGATAGATTATAGGTGGATACAGTCGACTACTCTATTGATACCGCCAATAAAACGAAAACCTTGTGAAACGGAGACAAACAGAAACCATTAGCAACGGAAGCGTTACCATTGAAATGGTAACAGAATGCTATGGTTTCCGTTTGGTTTCCGTTCGTAGGTTCCCCTGACGGAAAGGTCTGACGGAACCCATGAACGGAACCACGATGCAGGTGAGAACGAAGCCTAATTATTACTGTATGATCTTTACAGATGGTGGAGGGTACTATTTTTTGGGGTATAAGCAACTCCCAGAATATGATTACCATAATTCTGGTCATACTGGAAGCTGCTAACCTGACTTTGCAAATGATCTCTGTACTGAAATGTATTTGTACTGAGCTTTGTTCTGGTCCTGTATTCATGTACTGAGCTTGGTTCTGGTGCTGTATATATCTAATGAGATTTGTTCTGGAACTGTACATATGTAATGAGCTTGGTTCTGGTGTTGTGTATAGAACTATATTGCTTGTAAAATGTACAAATGTTTTTATGCTCGGGTTACATAAAAAAAATTTGGAAAATAAATGACACGTCATTGATTGGTAGAGAAAACAAACATGGCGAGGGTGGAAGGAGATGTCGGGAAAGAGGTTGGGGGGGCGCCAAACTGAATCTTTGCCCCGGGTACTGGAGAACCTAGCTACGACCTCTGCTATGTGTGTTGTATGTATGTGTCTGTGTGTGTGTGTGTGTGTGTGTGTGTGTATATGTTCCAGTATGTGTGTGTACATGTGTACATATGTCTCTATGTTAGTGTATATATATTTATGCCTCTGTGTGTGTTTATATATGTGTGGGTATAGTCAGGGCCGTCGTCAGCACCCGGCGAACCCGGGCAAGTTCCAGGGCCCATTACCCTTGGGGGGGCCCACTCGGCCGCCGGGTGCTGTCGCTGCTGTCATCACGGCATCACTGTCCATATATGGACAGTCCGTGAAATTCATGGACAGTCCGTGAAATGAGAGGACTTTTGGCAACTGTCCGGAATAAAAAGAATGCGTCCGTGATTTCTATATTTTTTTGTTGTGCAAGGAGCTGCACATATGCCAGTTGTGGCTGCGTGATGACCTCTCATGTAGAACATTGTTAGCAGCCTTCCCAGCCTCCGCGCACCACGTCTGGTCTGTAGTACTAGCAGGGGCCTCCTACCCGCCAGAGAGGACAACGGAGAGGAGGAAATCCGACAGCGGAGAGAGTGCGGCTTGGCTGGGACCTGACAGGTGACACAGGAGAATCTATGCAGAGCAGGACGCTGGGCTGCCGTTACTTCAGCTTGTACTGCTGATATGTGAAGCCCCTGCCCGGTGGCTTGCTCTGTATCTAATTCACTGCCCAGCAGCTGTACAGGTCAGCAGCACCCGGCTCCTTCACTGTGTCTGCACCACTGACCTGCATAGCTGCTGCTGCTAAAATGTCTACTAAACCCTGTACAGCCCAGTACTCCCTTGATAGCCCCTTCAGTTCCTAATCTCCCTCTGTACACCCCTCCCCCCAGCACTGGAGCACCACCCCGTGCTGAAGAAGTCAGAGGAGACAGAAGTTGCCGAAGAAGCAGTCTACAGGAAGGAGATAAGTGTCAATGTGTCTAAAGACAAAGAGGTGACTGGAGTGTGACTCAATGTATGTATGTATGTATGTATGTATGTATGTATGTATGTGTGTGTGTAATGGCTCTATATGTGTGTGTATATGTAGTTTGTGTGTGTATGTAATATTTGTGCGAGTGCGTGTGTATATTTGTGTGCATTTTGTATATATATGTAGTGTGTGTGTAGTGTATGTGTGCAGTATGTATGTGTGCAATGTGTGTATATGTAGTATGTGGGCAGTATGCATGTATGTATGTATGTATGTATGTATACAGTATGTATGTGTGCAGTATGTATGTGTGCAGTGTGTATGTGTGCAGTGTGTATGTGTGCAGTGTGTATATGTGCATTGTGTGTATATGCAGTGTGTGGGCAGTATGTTTGTATGTGTGCAGTATGTATGTATGTATTTATTCAGTATGTATGTGTGCAGCATGTATGTATGTATTTATTTATTCAGTGTGTATGTGTGCAGTATGGATGTGTGCAGTATCTATGTATGTATGTGTGCAGTATGCATGTATGTATGTATGTATATGTGCAGTGTGTATATGTGTGCAGTATGTATATGTGCATTGTGTGTATATGTAGTGCATGGGCAGTATTTATGTATGTGTGCAGTGTATATATATATGTGCAGTGTGAGTATATGTAGTGTGTGGGCAGTATGTGTGTGTGCAGTATGTATGTGTGCAGTATGTATGTATGTATGTATGTATGCAGTATGTATGTGTGCAGTATGTATGTGTGCAGTATATATGTGTGCAGTGTGTATGTTTGCAGTGTGTATATGTGCATTGTGTGTATATGCAGTGTGTGGGCAGTATGTTTGTATGTGTGCAGTATGTATGTATGTATTCAGTATGTATGTGTGCAGCATGTATGTATGTATGTATTCAGTGTGTCTGTGTGCAGTATGGATGTGTGCAGTATCTATGTGTGCAGTATGTATGTATGTATGTGCAGTATGTATGTGTAATATGGATATATGTATGTGTCCAGTATGTGTATGTGCAGTGTGTGCAGTATGTATGTGTGCAGTATGTGTATATGTAGCGTGTGGGCAGTATATATGTATGCATGTATGTCTGCAGTATGTATGTGTGTGCAGTATGTATGTATGTATGTATGTATGTGTGCAGTATGTATATGTGCAGTATGTATATAGGTATGTATGTGTGCAGTATGTATGTGTGTGTGTGCAGTATGTATGTGTGTGCAGTATGTATATGTGCAATATGTATGTATGTATGTATGTATGTATGTATGTATGCGTGCAGTATGTGTAGTGTGTGCAGTATGTATGTGTGCAGTATGTATGTGTTCAGTGTGTATATATGTAGCGTGTGGGTAGTATATATGTATGCAGTGTGGGCAGTATGTATGTGTGCAGTATGTATGTGTGCAGTATGTATGTGTGTGTGCAGTATGTATGTGTGTGCAGTATGTATATGTGCAATATGTATGTATGTATGTATGGATGTATGTGTGCAGAATGTATGTGTGCAGTATGTATGTATGTATGTATGTATGTATGTATGTGTGGAGTATGTATGTGTGTGTTTGCAGTATGTATGTGTGTGCAGTATGTATGTATGTATGTATGTATGTATGTATGTGTGCAGTATGTATGTGTGTGCAGTATGTACAGTGAAGGAAATAAGTATTTGATCCCTTGCTGATTTTGTAAGTTTGCCCACTGTCACAGACATGAACAGTCTAGAATTTTTAGGCTAGGATAATTTTACCAGTGAGAGATAGATTATATTAAAAAAAAAAACAGAAAATCACATTGTCAAAATTATATATATTTATTTGCATTGTGCACAGAGAAATAAGTATTTGATCCCTTTGGCAAACAAGACTTAATACTTGGTGGCAAAACCCTTGTTGGCAAGCACAGCAGTCAGACATTTTTAGTAGTTGATGATGATGAGGTTTGCACAAGTTAGATGGAATTTTGGCCCACTCCTCTTTGCAGATCATCTGTAAATCATTAAGATTTTGAGGGTGTCGCTTGGCAACTCCGATCTTCAGCTCCCTCCATAAGTTTTCGATGGGATTAAGGTCTGGAGACTGGCTAGGCTACTCCTTGACCTTAATGTGCTTCTTTTTGAGCCACTCCTTTGTTGCCTTGGCTGTATGTTTTGGGTCATTGTCGTGCTGGAAGACCCAGCCACGGGCCATTTTTAATGTCCTGGTGGAGGGAAGGAGGTTGTCACTCAGGATTTGACGTTACATGGCTTCATTCATTCTCCCATTGATGCGGTGAAGTAGTCCTGTGCCTTAGCAGAGAAACACCCCCAAAACATAATGTTTCCACCTCCATGCTTGACAGTGGGGACGGTGTTCTTTGGGTCATAGGCAGCATTTTTCTTCCTCCAAACACGGCGAGTTGAGTTAATGCAAAAGAGCTCAATTTTAGTCTCATCTGACCACAGCACCTTCTCTCAATCACTCTCAGAATCATCCAGATGTACATTTGCAAACTTCAGACGGGCCTGTACATGTGCCTTCTTGAGCAGGGGGACCTTGCGGGCACTGCAGGATTTTAATCCATTACGGCGTAATGTGTTACCAATGGTTTTCTTGGTGACTGTGGTCCTAGCTGCCTTGAGATCATTAACAAGTTCCCCCCGTGTAGTTTTCGGCTGAGCTCTCACCTTCCTCAGGATCAAGGATGCCCCACGAGGTGATATTTTGCATGGAGCCCCAGATCGATGTCGATTGACAGTCATTTTGTATGTCTTCCATTTTCTTACTATTGCACCAACAGTTGTCTCCTTCTCACCCAGCGTCTTACTTATGGTTTTGTAGCCCATTCCAGCCTTGTGCAGGTCTATGATCTTGTCCCTGACATCCTTAGAAAGCTCTTTGGCCTTGCCCATGTTGTAGAGGTTAGAGTCAGACTGATTAATTGAGTCTGTGGACAGGAGTCTTTTATACAGGTGACCATTTAAGACAGCTGTCTTTAATGCAGGCACCAAGTTGATTTGGAGCGTGTAACTGGTCTGGATGAGGCTGAACTCTTAATGGTTGGTAGGGGATCAAATACTTATTTCTCTGTGCACAATGCAAATAAATATATCTAATTTTGACTATGTGATTTTCTGTTTTCTTTTTTATATAATCTATCTCTCACTGGTAAAGTTAACCTAGCCTAAAAATTCTAGACTGTTCATGTTTTTGACAGTGGGCAAACTTACAAAATCAGCAAGGGATCAAATACTTATTTCCTTCACTGTATATGTGCATTGTGTATATCTGTAGTGTGTGGGCAGTATTTATGTATGTGTGCAGTATATATATGTGCAGTGTGTGTGCAGTATGTATGTGTGCAGTATGTATGTGTGCAGTGTGTGTATATGTAGCGTGTGGGCAGTATATATGTATGCAGTGTGGGCAGTATGTATGTATGTATGTATGTATGTATGTATGTATGTGTGCAGTGTGTGAATATGTAACATGTGTGCATTATGTATAGGTATGTATGCAGTGTGTAGATGGTGTGTGCAGTATGTTTGTATGTATGTATGTATTAGAAACAGGGAGAGAACCTCCAGCTCACCGGTCTGCGTCTCCAGCAGCGTCACTCGGATCCCCGCGACGGCCCGCGGTAAGGAACAGCAATGTAGGAGAAAAAATGATCCAGCGCTGATAGTAATTTAAAAGGGAAATGAGAGTCCCATGTTTATTGAAGAAAGATCTTAAAATCGGAGGGGAGACGCAGTCCCAAGGTGCAAGTAGTCAGGGTAGATACCCAAGCCTACGGGTTTCGAACGCGATCTGCGTTCTTAATCATGGCAAGTATGTAAGTATGTGTGCATTGTGTAGATGTAGTGTGTGCAGTATGTACACTACCATTCAAAAGTTTGGGGTCACCCAGACAATTTTGTGTTTTCCATGAAAACTCACACTTATATTTATCAAATGAGTTGCAAAATGACTAGAAAATATAGTCAAGACATTGACAAGGTTAGAAATAATGATTTTTATTTGAAGTAATAATTTTCTCCTTCAAACTTTGCTTTGTGGGAAAGGACACAGAGAAATAAGAGACTTTCTACGCCAGTTTTCACACTTTTTAAGAAATGGGGCGTGGTAAAGGCAAAGGGGCTGTGAGCCAACAAATTTATTATGATTAACCCCAGAAAACTGGCGTCAATTATAGTGGAAGTCTACGCCAGCTCCTCGCTAACATAGATTTCACTCCATGGGGCATAGCAAGGTAGAGGCCCGTGCTGGACCTCATACTTTGCCCCCCCCCCCTTCATCTGACCAAACCCTGGCCTCCCATTGGACAGTTAAATTAAAAAAATATATATACACTACCGTTCAAAAGTTTAGGGTCACTTAGAAATTTCCTTATTTGCACAGTTTTTTTCAATGAAGATAACATTAAATTAATCAGAAATACACTCTATACATTGTTAATGTGGTAAATTACTATTCTAGCAGCAAACATCTGATTTTTAATGCAATATCTACATAGGTGTATAGAGGCCCATTCCCAGCAACCATCACTCCAGTGTTCTAATGGTACATTGTGTTTGCTAACTGTGTTAGAAGGCTAATGGATGATTAGAAAACACTTGAAAACCCTTGTGCAATTATGTTAGCACCGCTGTAAACAGTTTTGCTGTTTAGAGGAGCTATAAAACTGACCTTCCTTAGAGCTAGTTGAGAATCTGGAGCATTACATTTGTGGGTTTGATTAAACTCTCCAAATGGTTAGAAAAAGAGAGCTTTCATGTGAAACTCGACAGTCTATTCTTGTTCTTAGAAATGAAGGCTATTCCATGCGAGAAATTGCCAAGAAACTGAAGATTTCCTACAACGGTGTGTATTACTCCCTTCAGAGGACAGCACAAACAGGCTCTAACCAGAGTAGAAAGACAAGTGGGAGGCCCCGTTGCACAACTGAGCAACAAGACAAGTACATTAGAGTCTCTACTTTGAGAAATAGATGCCTCACAGGTCCTCAACTGGCAGCTTCATTAAATAGTACCCGCAAAACGCCAGTGTCGACGTCTACAGTGAAGAGGCGACTCCGGAATGCTGGTCTTCAGGGCAGAGTGGCAAAGAAAAAGCCATATCTGAGACTGGCTAATAAAAGGAAAAGATTAATATGGGCAAAAGCACACAGACATTGGACAGAGGAAGATTGGAAAAAAGTGTTATGGACAGACGAATCGAAGTTTGAGGTGTTTGGATCACACAGAAGAACATTTGTGAGACGCAGAACAACTGAAAAGATGCTGGAAGAGTGCCTGACGCCATCTGTCAAGCATGGTGGGGATTTTGAATAAGGAAGGCTATCACTCCATTTTGCAACGCCATGCCATACCCTGTGGACAGCGCTTGATTGGAGCCAATTTCATCCTACAACAGGACAATGACCCAAAGCACACCTCCAAATTGTGCAAGAACTATTTAGGGAAGAAGCAGGCAGCTGGTATTCTATCTGTAATGGAGTGGCCAGCGCAGTCATCAGATCTCAACCCCATAGAGCTGTTGTGGGAGCAGCTTGACAGTATGGTACGCAAGAAGTGCCCATCAAGCCAATCCAACTTGTGGGAGGGACTTCTGGAATCATGTGGTGAAATTTCTCCCGATTACCTCAGCAAATTAACAGCTAGAATGCCAAAGGTCTGCAATGCTGTAATTGCTGCAAATGGAGCATTCTTTGACAAAAGCAAAGTTTGAAGGAGAAAATTATTATTTCAAATAAAAAACATTATTTCTAACCTTGTCAATGTCTTGACTATATTTTCTAGTCATTTTGCAACTCATTTGATAAATATAAGTGTGAGTTTTCATGGAAAACACAAAATTGTCTGGGTGACCCCAAACTTTTGAACGGTAGTGTAAGTGAATACAGTGCAGTGAAATTCAGTGACTCACAGGTGACATCTTCTCAGAATGGAGTCGTTCATGTTCTCTTTTCTTCTTCATCCGACCCAGAACACCATGTTGACTTCCAGTCTTCTTCATCTCCAATGCCCAAGCGCGAACCACAAGATATGTCATGAAAGTGTTGATGTAACCTGTATACCACGTTCACGTGACCCAATGTGCCACGTCACAGCTTATTCAAATCATGGAAGCGTTCAGTCTACATGACTACCGCCCGTCACGGTGCGCATACCTTAGATCAAAATGTCGACATACAACTAACTCTAAACCTCATAAGCTAATTTTCTTTAGCTATTATACTAGGATGTACAATTCTATATTAAAATATTATCATATTAGTCATGTGTCCTAGTATACCCACATCCAGCGATGGGTGGGATGGGTGAAACATAAAATAGTTTTCCATGAGTTTTGGACTGTGATGTGCTGCTGATCTCCCCTTTTGGGGGTAATATACAGGGAATATGGGGGTTATATAAGGGACTCCCATCATCCCTGTATATACCAGCCATCATCCCCATATATAACCACCATTATCCGTGTATGAACCAGCCTACCATTATCTCAGTATAAAATCTCCATCACCCCTGTATATACCATTAGGGCGGGCACTGTCAGCTTGCTGTGGCGTGCGGGCATTGTGGCTAAAGAAGAAGTAAATGGGGTGGGCATTGAGGACACCGTGGACCAATAGGATGCCTGAAATGCCGGTATATGGGAGAAGTCCAGCAGAATCTGAAAATATGCCTCCTGATTGCTTAGGCTGGGTTCACACGACTTATTTTCAGACGTAAACGAGGCATATTATGCCTCGTTTTACATCTGAAAATAAGGCTACAATACGTCGGCAAACATCTGCCCATTCATTTGAATGGGTTTGCCGACGTACTGTGCAGACAACCTGTCATTTACGCATCGTCGTTTGACAGCTGTCAAACGACGACGCGTAAAAATACAGCCTCGTCAAAAGAAGTGCAGGGCACTTCTTTCAGACGTAATTTGAGCCGTTTCTTCATTGAACTCAATGAAGCACAGCTCAAAATTTACGGCTGTCAGAGAAGCCCTGCAAAATGCGAGGAGGGGCATTTACGTCTGAAACAAGGCAGCTGTTTTCTTCTGAAAACAGTCTGTCTTTTCAGACGTAAAAGCCTGCTATTGTGTGCACATACCCTTAAAGGCTATGTACACCTTTGCACTGTTTTTTTTTAATTGCCTTGTATGTATTTTGTAAAATAAATCACATTTCTAATTGGTCTACCATTTGTCTTCTGTACCTGCAGTGTATTTCAGTTCATGGCCAGCTGCTGTATTCAGTTATCTCTCTAAGGCCCTGTTCACACCTGCGTTGGTGTGTTTCGTTGTTCTGCTCCATCAGTGGTGCAGAACAAAGGAATAACGTAAGCAACTGTTCCGTCGCACAACGGACACCGCCACCTGCCGACAGAACCCATTGACTTTAGTGGGTTCCATTGGCTTTCCGTCAGGCGGGGGGCCGTGATTTTACCAGAGACAATAGTGCAGATGTGAACGAGGCCTTATCCGTCAGTCATCACCTTAATGGCAAACTGAGCAGCTCCTCCTTTGCAGGCTCATGAACAAGCATTTACTGTGGAATCTGCGCATGTGCATGGTCCTAATTACTGCATACCTCCTAACCGTCCCAGATATAGGGGGGTAGTCCAGGATTCTGGGCGCTGTTACGCTGTCCCAAGCGGCCGGTGGTATGTCTTGGTGTCAACTGTATCTGCGTCCTCAGGATGCAGATACAGTTTAATCCAATGCTAATGAAAGGGATCGTCAGCTCCCTGTTTCTGTATTAGTACCACTCGCCGAGGAATTCCCGGGCACAGCGCTACTTTAAGTGCGGAGCCCCTTGTCTCACTATCCATATATGAACATTGACGTCGGGGACTACTCCTGGAACGGAATCCACTGCCTTTGCATTGCCGATGGTCTGGCCGGGGATTCCGCTCCTAGGCGGAACCCCTGATGTCACTTTCCATATATGTACAATTACATCAAGGGCTCCTCCTGGAGAGCAATCCTTGGCCACAGCGTGGCCGACGCTCTGGACAGAGATTCTGCTCCTATAGGGAATGCCTTACGTCACTGTCCATATATGGACAGTGACGGCAGGGGCTCCTCCTGGAGTGGAATCCCTGGGGGAGTGGCACCATCTACATGGGCACTGTGTGTGACACTATCTATATGGGCACTGGCGCTTTATATGTGCGCACTGGTACTAGGGGTAGCTAAGGGGGCATTAAACTGTATGGGGGCAGCTATTTGTCATTATACTGTGTAGGGGGTCCTATGGGAACATAATAATGAGTGGGCTGAACCGGGTATGTGTGGGCGGAGATTACTTAGATTAGATACTTGAAAGTTGGTAGGTATGTTTACTGGTGTGTGCTGGGGCAGAGCGAGTTTGCCTACTCCAAATTTGCAGCATAAGGCAATGAGGTTGCTTTACCACATGCCAATGCTGCAATTTTGGGAATTGCTCCCTCTAGTGACCAGCACATGGAAATGTTATAAATTAGAATCTGATTTATCATATTTCCTGACTTGTGAAAAAATTAAAAAATTAAAACAATGTTTAATCACTTATATACTAACTGTTTAACTGAAAAAATAAATAATTCCTAGCGACACATTCCCTTTAATACTGGCGTTTCATACACCAGTCCTATTAAACAGTTTGCTGGAGTAAGATGCAACACATTTATTAACAGGCGAACGACTCTTAATAAATGTGTCGCATCTTTTAGCTGCAACGCGGCCTGTCATCAGTACTTTCTACGTGCTGCGGCCTGCTGTACATTTAAAGTACATTTTTAAAATGTATTTTATTGTCTGATTGGGGGGGCATACAGTCTGATTGGGGGGGAGGTATGGGTCTGGCACGGACTTTTGCCTTGTTACGGCCCCCAGAGATAAATCTGTGCGGCATTATACATATAGATTTCTGCTATCATTTACATCAGTTACTGGCGTAAATTATAGTAAAATTGTTGGCCATTTCTGCTAAGCCCCGCTCATTTTTTGCCCCCAAAAATTATGACATTTGCGTATTTTGTGAATTTTCTACGCTAATAAACTGTTGTAGAAAGGTTAATATATTCCCCCCAAAGGCTACAGACCGTAATACAATATCTTAATGTAAGGATGTGTACACTTAATTGTGCTGCAACACTTGTTGTCTCCATTCTATGTCAGTGTGGGAAGTAGATGTCCGGCCTTATGATTTTGTGATATGTAATAGACCCAGAATCCCAATCACCATACCAGAGAATGCAAAATAAAGACACAAAACATTATAATTGGGTGTTAAATGGTCAAAACTTTTATTATATTATATGACCAAACCCAAAATGGCAAACCTCCGACTCACGAAGAGTCACCCTCCAGCACGCAGGAAAGGAAAAACCCCCTGTGGGGGAAACCTCTAGGGAAACCATGGCTGGAGGATTGCCCTTCCTCTAGGCTTAGAAGGTGCCAAAATATAATTTGTAACAGAATTTATACGTTTTCTCAGATTTTTAAGGAAAGACAATACAATGAACGAACGAACGAACGAACGAACGAACGAACGAACGAACGAACGAACGAACGAACGAACGAAATAAAACACATAAATCGGCTGATCTGGATGGCTAGGCGGGTGTCTCTCTTCCTGGGCACCCATTAAAATTAATGGGTGATCCACGGATGAGACGGGTCCTCCAGATGCCTCCTTGTAGCATCTGTCTCCGCTCTGGCTAATAGAGGGGGATCTCCTGCTGGAAACCCCCCTCTATTACAGGCAACCCGTATGAAGAGGATGTGATGAAGAAGTGGTCTGGGGTGAAGGGTTTCCCTGCTAGAACCTACAAATTACATCAGGTCGGTATTGGTGGGGAAGTCAAGCTCAAGGTCCTCAGTCCCATCCAATATGGCGCTGAATGTGGCAGTAAAACTTTCTAATATGGAATCTTCTTTATGTCATAAACATTTGTATTTATGACATCAGCGCATTCATCATCATTACTGCAGGAGTTTATTAACACTGCCGCCTCATTCATTGTGACGTCACCCACAGTGGTCTGAAGTGTTAACCCTGTACTGACTGGCAGTGTACTTACCACAGAGGCCATAAAGCTGAATAGAACATATCAGCGGCCATAAAGGAAAAGGGATATTGCAGGGAGCATCTCCGCACAAGAACAATGCATGACAAAGGGTTGTCCAGGATAAGATAACTTGTCTGCTTTCTCCAAAAACCAGCACCACACCTGTCCATAGGTTGTGTGTGGTATTACAGCTCATTAATATTCACTTCAATGGAGAAAACCTGCAATACCAGATACAACCTGTGGATAGGTGTGGTGCTGTTTTTGAAAGAAAGCAGCCATATTTTTCTAACTCTGCACAGCCCCTGTTAGAAATAGTTAAAAAAAAGGGGGGGAGAAAATAAATTAAAAAAAGGTAAAAAGAGGAACTCTGAGGTAAAATAAATCAAACTAGACTGAAAGGAGTCTGCTGGAGGTGCCAGATAGAAAGACATATTTCTGCCATGGGGACCAGATTAGTTGAAATGTATCTTGAAGGGGGGCTTCAGAGAGTGGGTTTTAACCCCTTATAGCCCTATGAAGTGCTGTTGCATTGAAAAACTATGCAGTTCATCTTCGAATGCAGCGTCACAAAAACAAATTATTTTGTAAAAAATAAAACTATATAAATTTGGTATCGCCATAATCGTAACGACCCGCAGAATCAAGTTATCATGCAATTCATGCCGCCCGATGAACATTGTAAAATCAAAACAGAAATGGTGGAATTACAGGTTTTTTTTCAATTCACCCCACAAAATGTATGCTTTTTTACATTTTTTAAAATACATTATATATTACATTAGGCCACAGGGTAAATTCCACATAAACAGCGCCATTTATGGGTTAACTGTTTAAATGATACCAGTTCAAGTGACTTTTATCGAAAAACAGCATAAGAATTTTTTTCACAATTAACCTTCTAATTGGGCCTAGAATGTGTGATACTGTCTGCTAAGCCGTTGTATCTAAGTAGACCTAAGTAGACAAAAGTCAATGGTCCAGCGCAGTCAGGTTTAAAACAGAACGTAGTTCCAATTTTATTTGGATGGTTAAAACAAGATCATTCCCGAATGCAAGGGTGAAAATGTAGGTAAGGTGCCTACGCGTTTCAGACGTATACCACGTTCTTCCTCATGGCTTTAATGCTAACAACTAAATGTCAGAACGAGGTCTATATCTGGTTGCCAACAGGTGAAAATTAGTGATGTCACACAGAAAAGTGGTGCTGTCCAGCATAGTAGTGCTGAACTAGGGAGACGCCTATAAAGCATCAGTATTCTATGAATAAAAGCTATCCAGCACGGTGGAGCTGTCCAGCAGAAGTGGCGCTGAAACAGAGAGCCGGTGATAGAACATCACTGCTCCACTAGTAAGTTATGTGCTTATAGCGTTGATTGGTGAATATTTATAAATAATAAAATGAGGGATAACAATGACCCAAATCTATCCTAGAGTAGTGGATACAATATTATTGCTAATTTCTGTTTATTAGGCTGTCGGATATAAACCTCTGAAATACTCACATCGAAAAATTAAAACATGAATAGACGCTAAAAAAATACATCATTTAACCTCTTAGTGACCACTAATACGCCTTTTTACGTCGGTCACTAATGGGCTTTAGGCTAGGCTGATGCCTTTTCACGTCAGCCTAGTCTAAGTCCTGCACGGGTCTCCTGTGCAGGCAGGAGCCGGGGCTCTGCTGTCTGATGCCGTCAATAGCGACCGCGGCATTTAACTTTGTTTACAGAGGGAGTGCGCTCCCTCTGTCACCCATCGGCGGCCCGCGAATGAAATCGCGGGTCTCCGATGGGGTGTCATGGCAGCCGGGGGCTTGATAAAAGCCCCCAGGTCTGCCCTGGACATATTCCTGTTAGGACGCGCCGGAGGCACGTCCTAACAGATTGCCTGTCAGATTTACACTGACAGGCAATAATGCTCTGGTATACGAAGTATACCAGAGCATTATAGCAGCGATCGGAATATCGCACAGTAAAGTCCCCTAGTGGGACTAATGAAATAAGTCATCAAAGTGAAATAAAGATTATTAATAAAAAGTACAGTAAAAAAATAAATAAAACCATTTTTTTCCATAAAAAGTGGTTTTATTTAGTAAAAGTGTAAAAAAAAAAAAAAGTACACATATGTGGTATCGCCGCGACCGTAATTACTCCATTAATAAAGTTAATATGTCATTTAAACCGCAAAATGAACACCGTAAAAAAAAACGCAAAAAAACATGGCGAAATTGCAATTTTTTTCCATTGCCCCCCAAAAAAGTCATAATAAAAATGAATCAATAAGTCCCATGCACCCCAAAACAGTACCATTCAAAACTACGTCTCGTCCCGCAGAAAACAAGCCCAAAAAATCACTACATTGATGGAAAAATAAAAAAATTACGGCTCTTGGAAAGCGACGATGCAAAAGCAAATAATTTTAGTTCAAAAGTGTTTTTATTGTGCAAAAGTCGTAAAACATAAAAAAAACCTCTACATATGTGGTATCGCCGTAATCGTACCGACCCATAGAATAAAGGTAACATGTTATTTACGTCGCATAGTGAACGTCGTCAATTTAAAAACGCATAGAACAATGGTGGAATTTCAGGTTTTTTTTATAATCCCCCCCCAAAAAGGTTAATGAAAGTTAATATAAAAATTATATGTACCCAAAAATGGTGCTATTAAAAAGCACAACTAATCCCGCAAAAAACAAGTCCTCATACAGCTATGTAGACGAAAAAATAAAAAAGTTATAGCTCTTTGAATGCGACTATAGAAAAACAAATAAAATAGCTTGGTCATTAAGGCCTAAAATGGGCTGGTCACTAAGGGGTTAAACAGTTTAAAACAATACATGAACTGGAAAGAAGGGGAATTATGTATTGGTCTTCAAGGATAATTAGTATTGGAAAATTTGTTTTCCTTTGTATACTAGTCCGTCAAACGGGAAATCTGATGGGGGAAGGACCCGTTAATATGGATAATTAGGTGTCATCTGTAAAAGCCATGAACATTAACAGGTATTATTGATTATTAGGCCATATTAGATTCTACCGATCATTTCATAGATTCTTTTACTATTAGTGGAACATTAATTCTTTTTTTAAGTTCAAACCTTAAGGAAACCTCGTTTTTAGTGTAAATATCCAGTATGCTTCACGTGATAAGATTTTATGTTTGATGTTCCCCCCTCTGGTTGGAGTTTTGACTTTTTTTCTGGCATAACATCTCAGACTTGTAATTGATCTATTATGGAAAGTTATGAAATGTTTTACAACATTGGAGATATTGGTGAGGTTAGGATTTCTTATATAGCCCAAATGTTCTAGTATCCTAGTTTTACATTTGCGGCTGGTGCAACCCACATACATTAGGTTGCATTCCAAACACTCCACAATGTATATCACTGCCTCACTGTTGCAATTAATGTAAGTTTGAATTGAAAAATTTGTATTGTTATCTGAATCTCTGAAGTTCTTAGTAGGCTTGGCATATGAACAGATTTTACATGGATGCGAGCCGCATTTAAAGAAACACGTATATTGAAGCCATGTCAGTTTGGGAATGTTTGAGGAAAATATAGAAGGAGACAATAGATAACCTAAGGAAGGAGCTTTTCTGGATACAACACTGCAACCATCTTTCAAAATATCTGACAGAGCCTCGTCTTACATTAGAATGGCTACATTTTTATGGACGATTTTCTTTATTTCATTAAACTGACTACTGTGTTGTAACACCAAAGTAGGTACATTTAGACCAGTATCTTTATTATTATGTTTTGGCTCTAGAAGTATATATCGGGGCTTTGTTTCTACAATGGAGGTTGCTCTTTTGAGGGTCCATTCTGCATACCCTCTTTTGCGTAGTCTCCTACAAATTTGCTGTTGTTCCACCCGGTAATTGGGGTCGTTACTACAATTTATTTTTGCTCTGTACATTTCTCCCACTGGGATTGATGAGATGGTTTGTCTGGGGTGATCGCTTGTAGCATGCAAGATAGTGTTCCCTGAAATCGGCTTACGGTATGTTTTAGTGTTGATTATTTCCCCTGCATGTCCTTTGAGTTCTAGGTCCAGAAACTGGATAGTATCTTTTTGTGAAAAATAGGTAAATTTCAATTTGAATTGGTTGTCATTAAGATAATTGATGACATTTGGGATATCTGACATATTGCCTTCCCATATAAATAGCAGGTCGTCTATATACCTTGCATACCAGTTAATAGATCTGCCAAAAGAGTTATCACTAGAAAAAAAGAAAAGTTCCTCCCACAACGCCATCACAAGATTAGCCAGAGAAGGGGAGAATTTAGCTCCCATTGATACTCACTTAAGTTGTAGGTAAAACAACCCATCGAACTGGAAGAAATTGTGTGTCATCAGGAAGACAAGGACCTCAAGTGTATATGATTGTAGCTCAAAGCTGTAGTTGCTGTGTTTAAAAAGATGATATTCTAGTGCCCTATGGGCTATTTCGTGTGGAATGCTGGTATAAAGTGAGGTCACATCACAGCTCAGCCATGTAAATTTATTTTCCCATCTTTTTTTGTGAAATGAGCATAAAACATCTCTGGTGTCACGTAAATGGCCTGGGGTTCTTAATGCAAGGGGTTGTAACAAGGAGTCTAGCCATTCAGATAGTTTTTCTCTGAATGATCCTATCCCTGACACTATGGGGCGCATAGGTGGGGGGTTTATGCCTTTATGAGTCTTGGACAATGCGTGCATGATTGGAATTTGAGGGACATTGGACCATAATATATTCTGCTTGTTTACTTGTTAATACGCCACTACCTAAACCATCGTTTATTCGTTTGTTGAGCTTTTTTTGGAGCATGGATGTTGGATTACATGTTAGTTTTTATATGTGTCTGTGTCTGCTAGAAGTTTCAAAATTTGGGTTTTGTACATTTCCCTATCTAGCACAGTGATACTGCCCCCTTTATCCGACCTCTTAATAATAATACCCTTGTTATTTTTTAACAATTTTTTTGCCATATTCACCTCTTTAGAGATATTAAAGTTCTTATTGCAACACTTCGAATTTTCAGATAGTTGCTGGAGATCCTTTTCAATTGCCCATTGAAATCTGTCCATAGAGTCTGTCCTAGATGCCAGAGGATAGAAGCTTGGATTTTTCGTAACAAAGTCTGCAGAAAAATGAATATTTCTTATAGGAAGTTCTGGGTTCAGACTCTCTAAGCATTGGATTGCCCTATGTTCCTCAAACGATAGTGATCTATGGTCATGGATGTTTGTATTGGATTCTCTGAGATAAAAATCTTCGGAGTCTGTTGTCATTGAGAGCGTATTATAAAAATGCCTCTTTACTGTTAAATTCCTTACAAATCTATTAATGTCCAGAAGTGTGTTGAAAGAATCGAACATGCGATTAGGGGCAAAATTGAGGCCCAACGACAGAACTTTGACTTGTGCTGTAGTCAGTTCGGATGAGTAAAGGTTGATCACATTAATGCTGAGTGTGGATTCCTGCGGTTCCGTAGGCGGCGGTTTTGTTCCTGGTCTGTTTGGGTGATGTTTCCTACCGCCCCTCCTTTCCCGTTTTTTTACTTCCTTGGTTTGCTGACTGGTTGGTATCTTTGGGAGTATAGGTTCCTAGAGTTATCACTATCTGAGGCTTCATTAAATCCTTCAATTGAATCAGGTTCCGAGGAGCTGAAACTGACTCTATTCAGACATACTTAGCATTGGTGGCAGAAGAAGGAGCAATAGCAGGTCGTTGGAGGAGAGAGACAGGACAGGGGAGGTGAGCCAGTTCCTGGTGGTGTGGGAGGCAGGCAGGCATGCAGGTCCCAGCTGGTGGTGAGGTCATCTTCAGCTAGCTCCAGCTATTTAACCCTGTCGGTACGCTCGTAGCGGGGGATTTGGCACTTGCCCCTGGCTAGCATGGGTCGGCATGGTGATAATGTATCACCAGCCGACTCATGAGCGCCCGCACGAGACAGTCCGTGCGTGCGGGAGACTTGAAATGGAGACAGGGGATAACTATCCCTTGTCTCCATGGTTTCCAAACAAAGCAGGGCCATGCTAATTGTCCTGCTTCGCTTAGAACCGCATTCATGACCAGGGCTGTTGTTGTTACAGCCCTGGCTCATGATACATGATATGTATTATACACCACATATATATTATATATATATGTGTATATATATATATATACATATACACTGTATATATACACACATATACATACACACTATATATATATATATATATATATATATAGGGACACTTCCCTTTACAATCCCCCTGTTGTCGGGGACTCGACAATGCAATTTGGGGAAGTGTTTGTGGGGTTCTATTTACCCCCTCAACCTCCCTGGTTACTGGTAATGGTCTGAGATGGAAGGAAGTATACTATTGGACCTAGATACTCGACATCAGCTATCTCCTCAAGGACATCTTCCAGCCAGTCCTCTGACTCTGGAGTCTAGTGTCCAAAGAAACTAAACCTCAAAGTTCACAGAATGAAGATGAAATTAAATATCATAGTCCATAGAACGAAGTTGAGATAAAACTCACAGTCCATAGAACGAAGCCTCGAAGCTCATCAGACAAAGTTGAAATTAAACCTTCATAGTCCATAGTACGAAGAAACCTTTATAGTCCATAGAACGGGGTTGAAATAAACTCACAGTCCATAGAACGAAGCCTCAAAGCTCATCAAACGAACAAAGCTCATATGAAAACCTCAAAGTCCATGAACAGCAGATTTCTTGTTCTTTCTTGCTTGGAGTTTCATCCTCTTGAGTGGCGTTAGCAGTTCTTTCCAGTGGCCGGTCCAATTTTAGCATGCCGACCCGTGTAAGGCTACTTGTGCCCTCATATGGTCAGCCTTGGAATGGCTTAGCCCGCCTTTCAACAACCTTTTGTACGTGATCCATTACTTTTCCAACTTTTCCCAGCATCTTGATTGAAGACAAAACAATCTTTGTGGGCCGATATCCAGGTCTTTATCATGGCAGGTTATCATCCCCGAGGAGGAGTTGAGGTCTTGGTACCCAGGAATCTACTGTGGGGTGGAGCATCGCCTTCCATTTCCCCTCTGACATTCAATCCATCATCATATTGACCATACCAGTTCTCAGGTTGAGGTGGCAAATACCTACAAGGGTTTGTGTGTACCTTACCTGTCCCTAAGGGTTCCTACACACTACCCAATCACACAAACAAAGTGAAAAATAACCAAACATACAAAAATATTCCCCCCCAAACCATAGAGAGATTCATGCTCAAACAGCATCTCTCACTACCCCTCCATAAACACGAGAAAGGTCCACATGTAAATCGGGTGACTACAGGCTGTAAATATATGCCCGCCTACACGTACATACTCACTCACTGTGGGATGGGCACGTCCTCACTGAGTATGCTTATGTTGCGGACACATATCAAAACCTGGAATGTCTATATGTCTGAACCTAAAAAAAGAATTAATGTTCCACTATTAGCAAAAGAATTTATGAAATGATTGGCAGAATTTAATATGGCCTAATAATTAATAATACTTGTTAATGTTCATAGTTTTTACAGATGACACCTAATTATCCATATCAACGGGTCCTTCCCCCACCAGATTTCCCGTTAACCAATTGACGGTCTAGTATACAAAGGAAAACAAATTTTCCAATACTAATTATCCTTGAAGACACCTATATAATTCCCCTTTTTTCCAGTTCATGTATTGTCTTAAACTGTTTAATATCATGAATTTTTTAGCGTCTAATTATGTTTTCATTTTTCGATCTGAGTATTTCAGAGGTTCATATCCGACAGCCTAATAAATAGAAATAAGCATTAATATTCTATCCACTACTCTAGGATAGTTTTGGATCATTATTATCCCTCATCTTATTATTTATTACTAGTGTAAAGGATCTGCCAGGCACAGCTTCGGGGTTAACGCCCATAGATAATCAGTCTGCACGTGCTTCTATGTCTGTGAGACTGACTCCATCTTCCACCACTCAGGGTGGCAGGCTTAGGAGTGGGAGAACCTATCACAGCCTGGCCAGACGGAGCTAGCTCCCGCCCTCTGTCTATTTATACCTGCCTTTCCTGTTCCTCCTTTGCTTGTGATTCTTCTCGTTTGGTTTCCTGGCCCTGCTGCAGCTTTTTGTACCATTGTCCTTGCTTCATATTGACCCCGGCTTGCTGACTACTCTCCTGCTCTGCGTTTGGTACCTCGTACACTCCTGGTTTGACTCGGCTTGTTTACTACTCTTCTGCTCTGCGTTTGGCACCTCGTACTCTCCTGGTTTGACTCAGCTTGTTCACTTCTCTTGTTGCTCACGGTGTTGCCGTGGGCAACTGCCCCTTTCTCCCCCTAGCTCTGTGTACCCTTGTCTGTTTGTCGTGCACTTATTGAGCGTAGGGACCGTCGCCCAGTTGTACCCCGTCGCCTAGGGCGGGTCATTGCAAGTAGGTGGGTAGATTAGGGCTCACTTGTCTGTCTCCCCATCGCTGTCATTACATAATCACAAGCCCATACCTTGTCTACCCAGGTCCCTGACACCACTATGGACCCCCTTGAGACCCTGGCTCAGCAAATGCAGGGTCTCTCCCTACAGGTCCAGGCCCTGGCTCAGAAGGTCAACCAGCCTGATGCTACCATGGTAATCCCCCTCACCTCACCTCTTAAACCCCACATGAATTTGCCCGACCGGTTCTCAGGGGACCGGAAGACTTTTCTCTCCTTTCGGGAGAGTTGTAGGCTCTATTTTCGTTTAAAGCCCCACTCCTCAGGTTCTGAGAGCCAGCGGGTGGGTATAATTATGTCCCGGCTCCAGGAAAGGCCCCAAGAATGGGCCTTCTCCTTGGTGATGCCCCTGAACTTTCCTCCGTTGATCTTTTCTTTTCTTCTCTCGGACTCATCTATGACGAGACTGACAAGACTGCTTTTGCCGAGAGTCAGCTGGTGACCTTACGTCAGGGTAAGAGACCTGTTGAGGAGTATTGCTCTGACTTTAGGAAGTGGTGCGTAGCTTCTCGGTGGAATGACCCTGCCTTAAGGTGCCAGTTTCGGTTGGGTCTATCGAACACCCTGAAAGATCTGCAAGTTAGTTATCCCTCTTCAGACTCCCTAGACCAGGTTATGGCTTTAGCGGTATGACTTGACCGACGTCTCAGGGAACGACGACTTGAACGTCTTGATGTTTTCTCTTCTGACTCCCCCATGATGCCTCCCGAGGTTCCGTTGCTTTGTTCCTCCCCGGAAGACTCGGAGGTACCTATGCAACTCGGGGCCTCCGTGTCCCCCCAACAACGTAGAGATTTCCGCAGCAAGAATGGTCTCTGCTTTTACTGTGGGGATGACAAGCATCAAGTAAACAACTGTCCTAAGCATAAGAATGCAGCCGGAGAACTTCCGCGCCTAAGTGATCATCGAGGAGGTCACTTGGGCGCACAGGTATTTCCCGTAAATATGAAACGTAATAAAATCTTGCTTCCCTTTCAGGTCTCTTTTGGTGGTAGGTCTGCTACCGGCAGTGCCTTTGTGGATTCAGGGTCTTCTGCTAATATCATGTCTGTGGAATTTGCTATGTCTCTAGCTATGCCTTTGATTGATTTGCCTAAACCTGTCCCGGTAGTGGGTATCGACTCCACTCCTCTTGCTAATGGTTATTTTACACAGCATACCCCTGTTTTTGAACTCCTTGTTGGCTCCATGCATTTGGAGCAGTGCTCTGTACTGGTGATGCAGGGATTATCGTCCGATTTAGTTTTAGGCCTTCCCTGGTTGCAGTTGCATAATCCCACGTTTGACTGGAATTCTGGGGACCTTACCAAGTGGGGTAATGAATGCTTGACGTCATGTTTTTCTGTTTATTCTATTTCTCCCCCTGAGGTGGTGAACACGCTACCTGAGTTTGTTCAGGACTTTGCCGATGTTTTCTCTAAGGAGGCCTCCGAAGTGTTACCTCCTCATAGAGAATATGATTGCGCAATCAATTTGGTACCAGGAGCTAAGCTCCCTAAGGGTAGGATATTTAATCTCTCTTGTCCCGAACGTGAAGCCATGAGAGAGTATATCCAGGAATGCCTGGCCAAGAGTTACATTCGCCCCTCTACTTCTCCGGTAGGTGCTGGCTTCTTCTTCGCAGGGAAGAAGGATGGTGGTCTTAGGCCATGCATTGACTACCGAAGCTTGAATAAGGTCACTGTAAGGAACCAGTATCCCCTTCCTCTGATTCCTGATCTCTTTAATCAGGTTCAGGGGGCCCAATGGTTCTCTAAGTTTGATCTACGGGGGGCGTATAACCTTATCCGCATCAAAGAGGGGGATGAGTGGAAGACTGCGTTTAACACGCCCGAAGGTCATTTCGAATACCTCGTCATGCCCTTTGGGTTGTGTAATGCTCCCGCGGTCTTCCAGAATTTCATAAATGAGATTTTAAGAGACTACCTGGGGTTATTTCTTGTAGTGTACCTTGATGACATACTTGTATTTTCCAAGGACTGGTCCTCCCACATTGAACATGTCAGGAAGGTGCTCCAGGTCCTTCGAGAAAACAAACTGTTTGCAAAGACCGAAAAATGTGTGTTTGGGGTGCAGGAGATACCATTTTTGGGCCAAATCCTCACTCCTCATGAATTCCGCATGGACCCCGCCAAGGTCCAGGCTGTGGCGGAATGGGTCCAACCTGCCTCCCTGAAGGCGTTACAGTGCTTCCTGGGGTTCGCTAATTATTACAGGAGGTTTATTTCTAACTTCTCGGTCATCGCTAAGCCTCTTACGGATCTCACTCGCAAAGGTGCTGATCTCCTCCACTGGCCTCCTGAGGCTGTCCAGGCTTTTGAGGTCCTTAAAAAGTGCTTTATCTCAGCCCCGGTGCTGGTTCAGCCCAACCAAATGGAGCCATTTATCATGGAGGTTGACGCGTCCGAGGTGGGAGTGGGGGCTGTCTTGTCCCAGGGTACCAGGTCCCTCACCCATCTCCGTCCCTGTGCCTACTTCTCCAGGAAGTTTTCGCCCACTGAGAGTAACTATGATATTGGCAACCGCGAACTCTTAGCCATTAAATGGGCATTTGAAGAGTGGCGCCACTTCCTGGAGGGGGCTAGACACCAGGTAACGGTCCTTACCGACAACAAGAATCTGGTTTTCCTAGAATCTGCCCGGAGGCTAAACCCGGGACAAGCTCGTTGGGCGTTATTTTTTACCAGATTCAACTTTGTGGTTACCTATAGGGCTGGGTCTAAAAATGTTAAGGCTGATGCACTGTCACGTAGCTTCATGGCCAGCCCTCCTTCGGAGGAAGATCCTGCTTGTATTTTGCCTCCAGGTATAATCATTTCCACTATTGATTCTGATTTAGTCTTTGAAATTGCGGCTGATCAAGGTTCAGCTCCTGGGAGCCTTCCTGAGAACAAGCTGTTTGTTCCCCTGCAATTCCGGCTGAGGGTACTTAGGGAAAATCATGACTCTGCACTATCTAGCCATCCAAGCATCTTGGGTACCAAGCACCTCATTGCCAGAAACTATTGGTGGCCTGGGTTGCCTAAAGACGTTAAGGCCTACGTCGCCGCTTGTGAAGTTTGTGCTAGGTCCAAGACTCCCAGGTCCCGACCAGCGGGCTTACTATGTTCTTTGCCCATTCCCCAGAGACCTTGGACCCATGTCTCCATGGATTTTATCACCGATTTGCCTCCATCTCAAGGCAAGTCGGTGGTGTGGGTTGTAGTAGACCGCTTCAGTAAGATGTGCCACTTTGTGCCCCTCAAAAAACTACCCAATGCTAAGACGTTAGCTACCTTGTTTGTCAAACACATCCTGCGTCTCCATGGGGTCCCTGTCAATATTGTTTCTCATAGAGGGGTACAATTTGTTTCATTGTTTTGGAGAGCCTTCTGTAAAAAGTTGGAGATTGATCTGTCCTTCTCCTCTGCCTTCCATCCTGAAACTAATGGCCAAACTGGGAGGACTAATCAGTCTCTAGAACAATATTTAAGGTGTTTTATCTCTGACTGTCAATATGATTGGGTCTCATTCATTCCCCTCGCCAAATTTTCCCTTAATAACCGGGTCAGTAACTCGTCAGGGGTCTCCCCCTTTTTCTGTAATTTTGGGTTTAATCCACGGTTCTCTTCCGTTTCACCTGGTAGTTCCAACAATCCCGAGGTAGAGGTCGTTCATCGAGAACTGTGTACAGTCTGGGCTCAGGTTCAAAAGAACCTAGAGGCGTCCCAGAGCATACAAAAAAACTCAGCCAGATAGAAAACGTTCTGCTAACCCCTTGTTTATGGTCGGGGATCTGGTGTGGCTATCGTCTAAAAATTTGCGCCTTAATGTCCCGTCCAAGAAGTTTGCTCCCCGGTTTATAGGGCCGTACAAGGTCATTGAAGTCCTCAATCCTGTCTCCTTCCGACTGGAGTTGCCCCCATCTTTTCGAGTACACGACGTGTTCCATGCCTCCCTCCTTAAACGCTGCTCCCCGTCCTTGGCTCCCTCGAGGAAACCTCCGGTCCCTGTTCTCACCCCTGAGGGGGCAGAATTCGAGGTGGCCAAGATTGTGGACAGCAAGATGGTCAAAGGCTCCCTCCAGTACCTGGTCCATTGGAGAGGATACGGGCCTGAGGAGAGGACTAGGGTACCCGCTCGGGATGTTCACGCTGGGATATTGGTCAGGAGGTTTCACCTTCGTTTCCCCAGTAAACCAGGTCCACTTAGAAAGGGTCCGGTGGCCCCTCATAAAAGGGGGGGGTACTGTAAAGGATCTGCCAGGCACAGCTTCGGGGTTAACGCCCATAGATAATCAGTCTGCACCTGCTTCTACGTCTGTGAGACTGACTCCATCTTCCACCACTCAGGGTGGCAGGCTTAGGAGTGGGAGAACCTATCACAGCCTGGCCAGACGGAGCTAGCTCCCGCCCTCTGTCTATTTATACCTGCCTTTCCTGTTCCTCCTTTGCTTGTGATTCTTCTCGTGTGGTTTCCTGGCCCTGCTGCAGTTTCTTGTACCATTGTCCTTGCTTCATATTGACCCCGGTTTGCTGACTACTCTTCTGCTCTGCGTTTGGCACCTCGTACACTCCTGGTTTGACTCGGCTTGTTTACTACTTTTCTGCTCTGCGTTTGGCACCTCGTACTCTCCTGGTTTGACTCGGCTTGTTCACTTCTCTTGTTGCTCACGGTGTTGCCATGGGCAACTGCCCCTTTCTCCCCCTAGCTCTGTGTACCCTTGTCTGTTTGTCTGTCGTGCACTTATTGAGCGTAGGGACCGTCGCCCAGTTGTACCCCGTCGCCTAGGGCGGGTCGTTGCAAGTAGGCAGGGACTGAGTGGTGGGTAGATTAGGGCTCACTTGTCTGTCTCCCCACCCCCGTCATTACACCTTTATAACGACTCAGAAAAAATAATTGTGTTAACCATTTAAGATTACATTGATAATAACAATTAATTTAAACTATATAAGCAATATACCCATAAGCTCCATAATTCTAGGCACCCAAGGGGCCTTACAATAGAATACACTTGTTATGCTACATTTGACCATAAAATGGGGTTTTGCCATACAGCACAGGAAAGGGGGGACATGTTATTTTGTTTCATTTTTGAGGGGTTAACCCGACGGAAACCTCCGACGGAATCCCTCAACGGAAGGGCAGCGGTAGTGTGAACAGGTCCTTAGTGTCGTCTTTTTCTTTATTTTCTATTTGTACATTATACCTGAGATAAATAATTATGGCCCTAGTGTGTTATACATATAAGTGTCTATAACATGTATCAGGAACATATTATCACACCTTTGATTCTTTACAGATGACTGATCCCAATGAGAAGAAGGAACGTGACATATAATCCTGTCAGCAGCAAGAAAGGAATCACAAGACAGGTAATTAATATTTATATTAATTACTGATAACACTCAGGCTAGATATGAGTTCTAGACCCGCAGAGGTGTGATAGTATCTTCCTGGTACATCAGAATATATGTGTTTTTAACATGTATATCTTCTATAGACAATATCTAGTATAACACAACCATAGATCAGGTACAGAGGTGAGGAACATGTCTATTATTTTACCCTCTGTTCCCTAAAGTCAGAAATCCACCTTTTATTTCCAATAGAATAAAATTGTTATGGTCCTTTTGACCATAAAATTTGGCATGAGGGGAGGCTAGTGAGGGCGAGTAATGTATTTGACCTTGCATTGTTACTGGCAGTATGATGACAAGAAACCCAGGTTTGATGCAGGTTTCTTTTAGTAGGCCGGTAATGTTTGCAAAACGACTAAAAGGAAATACAAAAAACTGTTCATAGCAGAGAGGCACAGTCACTTAAAATATTACACAAAATGGCGGCAATTTCAGGCAATGCAGGAAATGGGGTTTTACCAGCTTGGTTTCCTTGGGACAGAGCTCGGACTCTTCCCTGATACAGGGGTAACCCATCGTCTCAGCAACTAAATAACAGGGAGGCTTCACGCAACTTCCACTTGTTACATCCAATGCTGCCTCTTTCACAGCAATCATCTGTGGGGAGGTTCCTGCACTGCACCGCCACAGCAATGGGTACTCTCTGGCTTCAGGGCCTACTCAGCCCTGCTTGCACAATAGTTGCTGATTTATGGGTCGCAGCCCTTGCACCTGAACCCATTAGGTGGGATCAGTCGCCTTTTATCAAATTTAAAAACAGCCCCTTTGTGAGTTTTTCAATGTTCCGACACTGATTACTTGCCCATACTACACTGTTTTTGCACACTAAAGTAAATATTAAAGATAGTGCCCGAGCCGGTTTTCCCGGTGCCTGCAATAAACAGGGTCAGCCACCATTTTCTGAACAGTGTTACATAGCAGTGAGCTTTGCTGACGTGAGCATCTGCACAGCTCAGAACATGTAAGCACAGGTAAGCTAAACCTATTTAGCAGCTACCCCTCCACCCCCTTGCCCATACTTCATCTTTTCCTCCCTCATTTTGTCTTGTATCATCTCTTGTGTGCACAGGGGGGGGGGGGGGAGTATATAGCAGTATTTTCTAGAAATGACGAGGTTGCTACACGTGGTTAAATTTTGGTTATGTCACTCAATTCAATGCATTCCTAACCTTGTACATGTATTTCACCCTCCCTTATGTATGCGTATCTGTATTCTTTTTTACTGTAAAAAATGTGGCTGTTAGCCATGAAAATAAAGAATAAAAAAAAAAAAAAAGAACTATAAACCTATTTAGCCTTGAGAAAAGACGACTAAGGGGGGACATGATTAACTTATATAAATATATAAATGGCACATACAAAAAATATGGTCAAATCCTGTTCCATTTAAAACCCCCTCAAAAAACAAGGGGGCACTCCCTCCGTCTGGAAAAAGAAAGGTTCAACCTGCAGAGGCGACAAGCCTTCTTTACTGTGAGAACGGTGAATTTATTGAATAGACTACCGCAGGAGCTGGTCACAGCAGGGACAGTAGATGGCTTTAGATGTGTCTTTTTTCAACCGTACAAACTATGTAACTATGTAACTATATAAGGTCCTGTGACTAAAACAACACATAAAAATGCTTCCTGGCCACTAGGTGGCAGCATCGCAATGGAAGTATATATGCATATAGTGACGGCTCATCGCCTCTATTCCTGGACCCAGTGGCGGATTAAGTAGACTATAGGCCCTGGGCTGTTCCACAAGCTTGGGCCCCCTTCTTGTCACCATTGTATCGCAAAATTCCACTCTTCCGTCATAATCATCTTCGGATAGCTCCTGAACTAGACGTATTTTATAAGGATGATAATAATCCCTCTTCAAAATTCGACGGACTGATGTGGCGCTGATGTCATTTTGTTGTGCTCCATTCGAGACAGATGTTTAAGGGTGTGTTCACACGGCCTATTTTCATCCGTTTTTTGTCCGTAAACGGCCGAAAAATCGGAAGTAGAACGCCTCCAAACATCTGCCCATTGATTGCAATGGGAAGAACGGCATTCTGTTCCGACGGGCCGTTTTTTTTACACGGTTGTGAAAATGAAGTGCAGGTCACTTCTCGGGAAGTTTTTGGAGCCGTTTTTCATAGACTCTATTGAAAACCGCTCCAAAAGCGGCCGTAAAAAATGCCACAAAAATCGCGAGTGGCTCTAAAAACGCCTGAAAATCAGGAGCTGTTTTCCCTTTAAAACAGCTCCGTATTTTCAGACGTTTTTGAGTTTGCATGTGAACGTACCCTAAGGGTCATCATGTACATTGAGCAGAATATCGAAAGCTTTTTCATCATTACTAGCATGTTTGGGTCTTCCGGATCTGGGTGCGTCTTTAATTGAACCACTTGTTTTGAAACGATGAACAGTTCTTTTAACAGTTGACAATGAAATTGGATCACGGATAGGATAAGTGGCATTGAATAAAGCCGCTACTTCTTGATAGGATCTTATTTTTTCTTCGCCATACCCTCTCATCAATAAAGTGATCCTTTCCGTTTCGGTCAAATGCATTTTGTGATATGACAATAGAAATGTACAAAAATGAAAATTACTCTCCGAATTAGCGCTCTCTGAAATTCATAGACTAGGTCCATTTTGTATCGCCGAGACCGATTGTAATAATACGTAATTTAAAGTCACCTTGATGTGACATTCCTAAGCTCGCACATGCACACGTGCCCACACACATTTAGGATTTTAGCCGCGCGGTACATTCTGGGCAATGCAAACACCGGCGGTGGCCGATAATGACGATGATAACTTTAAAGTTAAATATCTCAGCGGCATTGTTTTCATATTGAAAAGCGCTTTCAAATGAGCCCCCACTCGACCCCCGTGCCATTTAAGATTTTGCTAATCCCGACCACCCCACCGCACCCAAGGGTGTTTTTTTTTATTTTCAATAAACTGGTAGATTTTATGACCCCATTAAATCCCACCAAATTTTAACCCTCTACCTCGAGCCGTTCAAAAGTTATGAGGGTGTTTCGGAACTTTTGGTGGCCACTGTATAGACTCATTACACAGAGTTTTCTATTTCCAGCATTTTTGGCTTTTAATGTTGATGATTATGGCTAACAGTTATTGAAACCCCAAAATTTAGTCTATCAGAAAATTTGAATATTGGGCAAAAGTTGAAGATTGTAGACTCATGATGTCACACTCTAATAAGCTAATCAACACAAAACACCTGCAAAGGTTTCCTAAGCTTTTAAATGGTCCAACAGTCTGGTTCAGTAGGCGACACAATTATGGGGAAGATTGCTGACTTGACAGTTGTCCAGAACACAGTGATTGACACGCTCCACAAGGAGGGTAAGCCACAAAAGGACATTGCTAAAGAAGCTGGCTGTTCACAGTGCTGTATCCAATCACATTAACGGGAAGTTGAGAGGAAGGGAAAAGTGTGGTACAAAAAGGTTAACAAGCAACAGGGATATCAGCAGCCTTGAAGGGATTGTCAAGAGAAGGCCATTCAAGAATCTGGTGGAAATTCACAAGGAGTGGACTGTGGCTGGAGTCATTCCTTGTCAAGCCACTCATGACCCAGAGACAATGTCAGAAGCGTCTTACCTGGGCTAAGGAGAGAAAGGACTGGTCTGTTGCCCAGTGATCCAAAGTCCTGTTTTCAGATTAAAAGTAAAATTTGCATTTCATTTGGAAATCAAGGTCCCAGAGTTTGGAGGAAGTGTGGAGAGGCACTCAATCCAAGTTGCTCTCAGTCCAGTGTGGAGTTTCCACTGTCAGAGATGGTTTGGGGAGCCATGTCATCTGCTGGTGTTGGTCCACTGTGTTATATTAAGTCCAAAGTCAACGCATCCATCTGCCAGGAAATTTTAGAGCACTTCATGCTTCCCTCTGCTGAAAACCTTCATGGCAATGCTGATTTATTTTTCAAGCAGGACTTGGCACCTGCCCAGACTGCCAAAAGTACCAATACCTGGTATAATAACCACAGTATCACTGTGCTTGATTGGCCAGAGGAAACTCGCCTGGCCTAAATCCCATAGAGAATCTATGGGGTATTGTCAAGAGGAAGATGAGCTGAAGGCCGCTATCAAAGCAACCTGGGCTTCCATAATACCTCAGCAGTGCCACAGGCTGATCGCCTCCATGCCACGCCGCATTGATGCAGTAATTCATGCAAAAGGAGCCCCGACCAAGTATTGAGTGCATATACATTTTCAGTAGGCCAACATTTCGGTATTAAAAATAATTGTTGAAATTGGGCTTATTTAATATTCAAATTTTCTGAGACACTAAATTTTGGGTTTTCATTAACTGTTACCATAATCATCAACATTAAAAGGAAAAAATGCTGTAAATAGATCACTCTGTGTGTAATGAATCTATATAATATGAGTTTTAGATTTTGAATTGAATTACTGAAATAAATAAACTTTAAGACGATGATATTCTAATTCATTGAGAAGGACTAGTATACTATAGTGAAGTCAGAGAGCTATTTTGACCGCCATTCGATTCAAACAGTGGACACGGAACCCTTGTTTTCGTGTTCAGTGAGGCCCCCAAAGGGTTCATACATTTAATGCTTATCCTGCAGATAGGTGATAAATGGTTTTCATGGGCCAACCTCTTTAATTCAGACCTCAGACCCCATCTTTTACTTCCAGCTCCTCGCTGTTTCCTCTTTACCTACAGACGCTGCCGCACTAAGTCCTGATGCTATTCAGCACCGTGTGTTTGCAGTTGGATTTGTAAGGACCTACTGCGGTGGCGCACGAAGGTAGAGAGGTGTGAAGAGAGGTAAGTGATGGTGGCCGTCATCTATTGAAATTGGTTTACATAATTTCGGTAAATCAAATCCACAAATCCAATTAAGAGTGGCCAGTGTCGGGTACTATTGGCATCGGTACTGCTGTGGCTGATACAGCGGTAGTGAGCAGGTATAATTGTGTCAGCTGCGGATTCCCAGCCCACTGAGCACTGGCCCATCTGGTATTTGCTAGTATACACACACACACACACACACACACAAAACAATGTATACACTAAACGCACTACATACACTATACACACACTACATACGTTGCATCAACTACACTTATCCTATAAACACTACATACACACACCTCTACACTACACATGACTTTTGGTAACCGCACTGCCTTGGCTGCTACAGCAGTAGTGAGTCGGGATTATTGTATCAGCAGCGGACTCCCAGTCCACTGAGCACTGGCCCATCTTTCATTTGTTAGTACTATACACAGTACACGCACACACACACACACACACACACACACACACACACACACACACACACACACACACACACATACACTATACACACCACACTATATACCACACACTATATATACTATTTATTAATGAATTGAACATCTAAATAATACTGATGTACATATCGGCGTTACCTTTTAATACTCTATGAAATATTGATGTTCATTTATGTATTGCATTGGTGTTTACATATATGAAATGTGTGGCTGTGGATTGTGCCTACCTGCCTGTGTGTGACATTTTCTCTGATACAGGATCACCTTACAAATTTGCTGAAATATTTATATTTAATCAAAATATTTTTTATTCTTTATTCCTCTAACCGAGTGCCATTTTTTCCCTCTTTACTGGCCATTCTTCCGCTTTTATTCCAATTTAATCCGGAGGCACCGTACCCATTGTACTGTGTTATAAGGGTCTTTTTGTGATGTATGCTTTTGTGTTTGCACATCACACACTATATACAAATCACATTAACACCACACACTATTTATTCAAACCACACACTACACACACACACTATACACAAACTTACACTATAGGCATATCTGCCAACCGGATTCCGGGCGGTGTCCCACTGTCCCGGGCAGCCTTGGGGATGTCCCACTGTCAACTCTTTCTGCGTCCTCAGAATGCAGATTCAGTTGAACCCAATACTGAAGCAGGGAATCATCAGCTCCCTACTTCAGAATTAGATCAGAGCGGAGGAGCAGAGGGAGCTCCTCCACTCGCCGAAGACTCCCCAGACACAACGCTACTTTAAGCGCTGTGCTCGGGGAAGCCCTTGGCGTCACTGTCCACATATGGACAGTGATGTCAGTGGCTATTGATTGAGGGGAATCCCCGTTGCCGATGATCTGGCCGGGGGTTCCGCTCCTAGAGGAAACCCCTGAGGTCGCTTTCCATATATTGACATTGACGTTAGGGGCTCTTCCTGGAGCGGAATCCCCGGCCAGAGTTGGCAACGGGGATTCCGCTCAAAGAGTAGCTACTGACGTCACTGTCCATAAATTGACAGTGACATCAGGGCTTCCCTCTAGGAGCGGAATCCGCGGCCTATGCTTTGTCTGGGGATTCTGCTCCTAGAGGGAGTCCCAATGGCGCTTCCTAAAAGGGGGGAGTAGCGCTATCTTCAAGGGGGGAGTGGCACTATCACTATGGACACTGTGGCACTATATAGGTGCACTATTTACATGGGCACAGTGGCACTATCTATAGGGGGCATCTGTGTGGGAATTATACTTTATGGGGGCATTATACTGTATAGGACAGCTATGGGAGCACTATGCTCTATGGGGCATTATGCTGTCTGGGGGTATTTGTTTGGGAGTTATACTGTGTACAAGCATCTGTGTGGGAATTATACTGTATGTGGGAATCTGTTTGGGCATTATACTGCATGGGGGCATCTGTGTTGGCTTTATACTGTATGGGTGCATCTATGGGGCATTATACTGTATAGTGGCAGCTATTTGGCATTATACTGTGTGGGAGGCACTATGGGAGCATGATACTGTGTGGGCTGAACCGAGTGTGTATAAGCGGGGATTGGGTGGGATTAGAGGTGTGGCTTAAAAGAAAAAAGAAATTGCTGTGGCTTTGTGATACTTCAAAGTTGGGAGGTATGTATATGCACCATACACACACCACAGACTATATAGAATTACATTATAAACACTATGAACACTATATAGATTTACATTATATACACCATACACACACACTATATACAATTTACACTCACACCATGCGCTTTATATTCAAACCACACACACAATATACACACATGCTTACATTATACACACACATACTATTTGCATTATACACACACTTACACTATATACACTTTTTAGAGTTACATTATACACACAGCACACACTATATAGACTTACACTATATACACTAAAACACACTATATAGACTTACATTATACACACTATACACACACACCACACACTATATAGACTTACACTATATACACTTACATTATACACACTATAAACACTATACACACACACGCCACACACTATATAGATTTACACTATACACACACTATATACACTATGCCCACACTATATAAACTTACATTATACACACTATAAACACTATACACACACTATGTAGACTTACACTATCTTTACTATATAGACACCACAGGTCCTACACCTCCTAGTTGCAGTCAGGGACAGTGCACAGCAGCACAGAGGAGCAGACTGTCAGGGAGATTGACTCCAGCACCTGCCTATCACTATCTCTGACAGTCTGCTCTCTACAGCTGATGTGCTGTGCCGACCCTTACACAGTGGGTGAGTGATGCCCACTGTGCAGTCGCGCACCCTTAAGGCCATATGCCCCCTTTTCCCGGCCTAGCTCGCCCCTGCAATTGACTCCCCGTGCACATCCCCCCCCCAATCTCTTCATCACCAGGTGGGACCGATGGCCGCGAAAATGGGGCCGACAGCAGCCCTGCATAGTTTTTTTTATGTTATGTGCGGTTCGGGTGGCCATGGGCCCCCTTGGGAGCTTTGGACCCTGGGCGGCCACCTGATCCGCCAATTAGAGGATCCGCCACTGTCTGTTAAGCCCTGCCTAACAGGAGACTGTAAAAATGACAAAATAGAATGCAAAACATTAGTATTGCTGGTTATTGTACCAGCGATCAGTCGATCAAGTCCCCTAGGGGGACTAATGAAATATGTAAAAAAAAAAAGTTCCACATATTATTAGTAGTGTAAAAAAAAATACAAATTTACATTTACAAAAAAAATAACCTTTACCCATTTTTCCTATAAAGTAATGTAAAAAATAAACAAAATTGGTATCGCCGCAGCCGTAAAAGTCCGAACTATTACAATATACCATTATATAACCCGCACGGTGAACGCCATAAAAAATTAAAACGCCAGAATCGCTGTTTTTGGTCACTTCAAATCCCACAAAAAAAGAAATAAAAAGTGATCAAAACGTCTCATGTAGCCCAAAATGGTACCAATAGAAACAACAGCTTGCCCCACAAAAAATAATACAGCTCAATTCACAGAAAAATGTAAAAAGTTATGGCTCTCAGGATGTGGTGACATAACACACATTTTATTTTTAACAATTAGTTTTTTCCTTGTAAAACATGAAAAAAAATATATAAATTTGGTATCGCTGTAATCGTAAAGTTAACATGCCATTTTTACCATACGGTGAAAGCCGTAAAAGGGAAACCCCTCAAAAGTTTGAGGAATCACAGTTTTTTTTCTATTCCACCCCACAAATAATTTTTTTCCTGTTTCCCAATACATTATATGGTACAATAAATGGTGTAGTGAAAAACGACAACTCGTCCCACTAAAAAACAAGCCCTCATATGGCTTTATCGATGGAAAAAATGAAAATGAAAATTCAAATAATGGCTGTGTACTGAAAGGCTTAAAGTAATAGTCCAGGATAAAAAGAACCCATAATTGCTTTATTCCTAAACAGCGCCACACCTATCCTTGGGTAGTGTCTGGTATCGCAGCTCAGCTCCATTGAAGTAAATGGGGCCAAGCTGCAATACCACATACAACCTGTGGACAGGTGTGGTGCTGTTTTTGGAAAAAAATAGCCATTCTTTCCTAATCCTGGACAACCCCTTTAAAGGGATATTCCAGCCTCCAGCATTTTTCACCAATTCACTGGATAGGTAAAAAATGCTAGATCGGTAGGGTTCTAGCATTATAATATATTAATCTGTTAATTAGAAACAATGACATAGTAATTGGCTTTTGACAGTTAAATATGGTCTTCCAGCTAAGAGCAAATAACAATGGGAAGTCATTTGCAATGTGCACTATGACTGCCATTTTTATATGTGCACACTAAGGGTAGTATTATTGCTGATACTATTATATGAACACTGTTATCTGGGCAGTGCGTGGCAGTGTATAGCACTGTTAACTGACCACTGTATAGTACCATTATGTTGGCACTGTATGAGACTATTATTTTGGCACATATCTCACCGTTATTTCGGCACTGTTACTTGAGTGCTTTATAGCATTTTTATTTGAAACCATACAGCATCATTATGAATGCGTTGTGTAGCACTATTATTGCAGTATTTTAGCATTTGGTCATTTTAGTACTATTGTATAGTAGTATTTAGTACTATTTGACAATGTTATATATGCACTGTAGAACACATTTTTTTAATGTATATTTCACTGAAAAATTGCATAGTTCTCCCTGTGAAAAGGAGGTTTTAAATTCCCTTTGTTTTCTTACTCTGTGAATAATATATAATTTTATATATACAAAAATAAATCCTCACCAGACACACGACAAGTGCCTTAAGTATTAGCAACCAAAGAGTGCTGCCTCATACTTGGATTATTTTATTGCTATATATATATATACATATATATATATATATATATATATATATATATATATATATATATATATGTATATATATATATATATATATATATACATACTAGTCCTCCTCAATGAATTAGAATATCATCAAAAAGTTAATTTATTTCAGTAATTCAATTCAAAAAGTGAAACTCATATATTATATAGATTCATTACACAGAGAGGGATCTTTATCCAGCATTTTTTTCTTTTAATGTTGATGATTATCTTATGGCTAACAAGTTAATGAAAACCCAAAATTTTGTGTCTCAGAAAATTATAATATTATATAAGCCAAATTTTAAGAATGATTTTTAATACCGAAATATTGGCCTATGAAAAGTATGTACAGTATATGCCCTCAATACTTGGTCGGGCTCCTTTTGCATGAATTACTGCATCAATGCGGCGTGGCATGGAGGTGATCAGCCTGTGGCACTGCTGAGGTGTTATCAATGTGGCGTGGCATGGAGGTGATCAGCCTGTGGCGCTGCTGAGGTGTTATCAATGCGGCGTGGCATGGGGGCGATCAGCCTGTGGCACTGCTGAGGTGTTATCAATGTGGCGTGGCATGGAGGTGATCAGCCTGTGGGACTGCTGAGGTGTTATGGAAGCCCAGGTTGCTGTGATAGTGGCCTTCAGCTCGTCTGTATTGTTGGGTCTGGTGTCTCATCTTCCGCTTGACCATACCTAATAGATTCTCTATGGGGTTTAGGTCAGGCGAGTTTGCTGGCCAATCAAGCACAGTGATAATGTGGTTATTACACCAGGTATTGGTACGTTTGGCAGTGTGGGCAAGTGCATGTGTGTGTATATACCTAGGTGGCTAGTGCAAGAGCATGACTAGGGTAGGACCAACGTATGAAAGTAGTACATGATGAATTTCTGCATTTTACTTAAAAGTGTAGATTATAGCAAACTGCCCCACACATACAATTCCTTCAAAACTATAATTCTTCATTTGTAATTTGCACAATAAGGGACAAAATGTATCAAAGCATTATGGTACAGGCAGATCATTCCACATGATCATACTGTACTAATATAATATACTGTTTGTAATCACATAGTGTCCTACCCAGCATCCTTTCATCATCCTCTCTTATGATGTCATAATTGCTTAGAACTGGATGCTCTGTGTCTCATACAGTTGAGGCCTTTGTGGTGAAGCATGAAGATGTGGAATAAGAGACAGAACAGGGAATTATT
Source organism: Rhinoderma darwinii (assembly GCF_050947455.1). NCBI lineage: Eukaryota > Metazoa > Chordata > Amphibia > Anura > Rhinodermatidae > Rhinoderma > Rhinoderma darwinii. The sequence continues at coordinate 4,263,110 of NW_027461962.1, forward strand.
ATTATTATTATTATTATTATTATTATTATTATTATTATTATTATTATACTAATTCTATGTTGCCCAAGGCAACCAAAGTTCAGCTTTCATTTCCTAAACTGGAAAAAGCAAAATGTGGATACTGATTGGCTACTTTGGGCAACAACCCTTGTTCTTCTAAACATCTATGATACATGAAGCCAGGTTAGGTTAGATCATGTAGTCTATTTCAGCAATCCACCTAGTACAATGTGTGCGTATACAGTATGTGAATTTTAAATAACACTCCATGGCTGACTCTATAGTTCCATAGGAAAAGGCTGTGTAATATATTTACATTTTTTTATGTTAAATGTATATATATATATATATATATATATATATATATATATATATATATATATATATATATATATATATATTTCTTTCGCTGTTATGAGTGACCTAGGTTACTAGTCTCACCTGAGATGTGATCCTTTGCCTGTGTACCTGTGACAACACTACCTGTTGCTCTGGCAATACAGTGTTATCATAGGAACCCTGGGCCCCATAGCCACCAATCAGATATCTTTTTTTCTGACCAGTGCTAGAAAAATAAAAACAGGATTTAGATTTATTGTTTTAAGGCCCAACATTCCTCTAATAACGCTGAAATGCCGGCTCACAGGAGAGCAAATTCACCATTGGGAGACATTTTTCAGGGAGTTCTGCTTCAAGTAAAACATTTTATTCTATTGTAAATCACAATCTAGGGGGTTACAATATTAAATTGTAGTTCATGTACCAACATGCTGTATGTAATCATAACACAGATCAGTCACAGCTTCCTTTGCTAATTGTTTCTTATGATGTCATACAGGTGTGAAATCATAATTGGTTAGAAATTGGTGCTTTGTCTACCAGCCTCTAGTATAGTTAGGCAGTTGTCATCAGAGGAAGAACAGACAATAAGCTTGCAGGACATGGGGAAAAGGGACAAGATTCTATGCGGCCCAAGCAACCAAAGTTCAACTTTAGTTTTCTAAATCGGAAAAAACAAAATGTGGATACGGAATGGCTACTTTGGGCAACAACAGCCCTTGTACTTCTAGGCATTTATGATACATGAAGCCAGATAAGGTTAGAACATCTAGTCTATCTCAGCAATCCACCCAGTACAATTCGTGTATATATATGAATTTTAAAAAACGCTCCACGGCTAAGGCTTTTTTCACAATGGCGTTACTATGAGTTTACCTCTCTTCCGTCAGAGTAAGAGAAGATCGATACATTAAACGAAATGCAACGGTTCCATTAGAATTACCAATGATTTCAATGGTAATTGTTTTGTATCAGTTGCTTTCCGTTTGTCCCCGTTCAATAGGTTTCTGTTTTTTTGAACGGAAACAAAAGTTCTGCAGTCTGCACTTTTGCTTCCGTTCAAAAAAAACATTGAAAATATTGAGAATGAATAAAAGCGGAGGAGGAGGGGCTTTTATTATTTTCTATTTGTACATTATACCTGAGATAAATAATTATGGCCCTAGTGTGTTATACATATAAGTGTCTATAACATGTATCAGGAACATATTATCACACCTTTGATTCTTTACAGATGACGGATCCCAGTGAGAAGAAGGAACGTGACATATAACCCTGTCAGCAGCAAGAAAGGAATCACAAGACAGGTAATTAATATTTATATTAATTACTGATAACACTCAGGCTAGATATGAGTTCTAGACCCGCAGAGGTGTGATAGTATCTTCCTGATACATCAGAATATATGTGTTTTTAACATGTATATCTTCTATAGACAATATCTAGTATAACACAACCATATCTCAGGTACAGAGGTGAGGAACATCTCTGTTTTTTACCCTCTGTTTTGTAGTCAGGACTCCCCTTTTATTTTTAATATAATTTTTAATAGCTATTCAGTCTTAGATTAACCCTTTCAGGATCAGGCTAAGTTTCATTTTTATGTTTTTGTTTTTTTCTTCCCCGCCTTCCAAAAGTCATAACTCTTTTATTTTTTCGTTGACACAGCCATATGAGGGCTTAATTTTTACGGGACAAATTGTACCATATCTCAGGTACAGAGGTGAGGCACATGTCTATTATTTTACCCTCTGTTCTCTAAAGTCAGAAATCCACCTTTTATTTCCAATAGAATAAAATTGTTATGGTCCTTTTGGCCATAAAATTTGGCATGAGGGGAGTCTAGTGAGGGCGAGTAACGTATTTGACCTTGCATTGTTACTGGCAGTATGATGACAAGAAACCCAGGTTTGATGCAGGTTTCTTTTAGTAGGCCGGTAATGTTTGCAAAACGACCAAAAGGAAATACAAAAAAACTGTTCTTAGCAGAGAGGCACAGTCACTTAAAATATTACACAAAATGGCGGCAATTTCAGGCAATGCAGGAAATGGGGTTTTACCAGCTTGGTTTCCTTGGGACAGAGCTCGGACTCTTCCCTGATACAGGGATAACCCATCGTCTCAGCAACTAAATAACAGGGAGGCTTCACGCAACTTCCACTTGTTACATCCAATGCTGCCTCTTTCACAGCAATCATCTGTGGGGAGGATCCTGCACTTCACCGCCACAGCAATGGGCCCTCTCTGGCTTCAGGGCCTACTCAGCCCTGCTGGCACAATAGTTGCTGATTTATGGGTCGCAGCCCTTGCACCTGAACCCATTAGGTGGGAACAGTCGCCTTTTATCAAATTTAAAAAAAGTCAATTTGTGACTTATTCAATGTTCCGACACTGATTACTTGCCCATACTACACTGTTCTTGCACACTAAAGTAAATATTAAAGACAGTGCCCGAGCCGGTATTCCCGGTGCCTGCAATAAACAGGGTCAGCCACCATTGTCTGAACAGTGTTACATAGCAGTGAGCTTTACTGACGTGAGCATCTGCACAGCTCAGAACATGTAAGCACGGGTTCTGTGACTAAAACAACACATAAAAATGCTTCCTGGCCACTAGGTGGCAGCATCGCAATGGAAGTGTATATGCGTATAGTGACCGCTCATCTCCGCTTAAAAGAAAAATTAACGGGAGGGCAGGCGGGACAAAATTTTTCAAGCCATAACATGGCTTCCCTGCTTATCCCACTATATAAACATCCCCTTAACTCCACCCCCAATGCTTACAACCCCCTAGCACAATTCCTGACTCAAACCCACCCACCAACCTATAACCAAAATACCCCTCTAAATGACCCCTTGCATGCCCAGAACCGTCATGACCGCCCTCTGCCCAGCTCTGCTTAGCTCTGGGCTCACATGACGGTACAAGGGCGACAAGGGGCCACACAAGCACCCTCCTATCTAATAAATATATAACGACACAATTAAAATTGGAAGGTGCTTGTCACAGCTTTATTAGATGATTTATTTTACAGAACCTGAGAATATATAAAAAACAAGTATAAACATATCATAAAAATAATTAACATATTAACATTATGTGGCTAAGTCCTTGACAACCTCCAAAACATAAATAAAGCAATACCCTTAAACCACTAGCCATGACCATACAGCCACAGTGGCGTCACCACGAGTATGCTAAAGCATCACGCTTCCCCGGGTCCGCCCCTTAGAGAAGCCCAAATCCATAGCTTTAAAATAAAACCAATATATTGTGTCAAAGACAGCAATATATAAAAACATAAATAGCGTTGCCAAGAACCCGACACAGCATGAAAACTTGACTCCTTAAATTTTCATGCGCCGCCACACTTGAAAACCCAACTCCAGGCCTTCTTGGATGCCAAAATTAAAAACATCCAGGCCCACATCCGTTAAGTGAACCCCATCCTTTCCAATGTACGCGCCCCGATCCTCCAACAGTCGGTGATGAACTACCAACCCACCATTTAGGCGAATAAACTTGGCCACTGTCTTATTAATCTTAACTCTGGTCCTATTCAGCGCCGACACTGACTGTGCATTGCGCCATTTTACCCGCTGTACAATTTCGGACCAGATAATCAAAAGCCCAGGATGGGTGTCTACAAAACATAAGAAGTCCCTCTTAATGTTCTTAATGAGGTTCCGCAAGGGATAATTCCCGATGTAATTACCCCCTGCATGAATTATCAAGAGGTCAGGTAGACCCCAGGACCTAACCGCATACCTGATCCCAGGTCAGGCTACGATCTCCGAACCAGTGTACCTCCACCTCATCCGGATCTAAACCCAAATACCTACCATTCGGACGCACACGGGCACTCCTTTCAGCCCAGTAAATATAGGAATGGCCAAGAAGCCAAACCACACATTTGGCAGGACCTGAAAGCAACAGAAAATTAGTCACACAGAAAAAGAATGACATCCCCCCCACACAAAATAAACCCAAGATAAAGAAATCAACATTCCAGCAAATGCAGCCTAACATAGGAACGAAAGCGGCTGGACTCCCAGCGGCCAATCCTCTTAACTGAAGCAGTGTCGAGCCCAAAACGAGAAGCCTCTGTAGCAGCTCCAATCCTAAAAGAACGAGAGCTGTAATGCAGATGTGAAAGGCCCAACCCTTGTACGCACTTCTTAAAGACAGCAATAAATTGATATCTGGACAACGCTGAACCATCCGCATGTACCAGCAAAGAGGAAAATCCCTGAGGACACACAGCCATGAAACGCAGAAAACACCCCACTGGGCACGATTCCCCCTCATGAATTTTAGTCAAACAAATCTCAAAACCTTTTCCCTTCCTGTCAGTTTTTGAATGATACAACATTATTCTCAACACACTATCCTGAAAAAAACACATTGGTTACTTAAATACCGCCCTGCACCCGTTTTGAGGGACTAACCAATTCGCCAACCCTAAAAGCCCCATAGAAAGCCCAAGAGAAAGCCAATTGAAACAACAACCTCTCATAATCTGAATGGGATATCCTGTGCAACTGAGAATAAAGTCCCTCCAACATTGCAAAAGACACGGGCCCACACTTATCCTGCCCGACATGCCCTTTTTGAAAACCCTGCAGAGCCCGCCGTATCAAAAAATGCTTAGTAACATCCGTACAACCAATTAACTTAAAGAAAAAGGAAAGTGCCGCTACCGACTTAACAACAGAGGAAGCTGAAGATCCACTCTCCATAAGAGATAACAAAAAACAAAACATCCCCTCTAAGGCACTAAAAGGACTCCCTTGACTACACCACAAATCCTCCAGCTGGAACCATCTCACCCAGATCGTGGTATAAGCATCCCACGTAGCAGGGGCCAGCGACCGCTTCGCCCACCATATAAGACGAGCGACACCACCCTCCAAAGGTGCTCGGGGCAATAAACCGGATCCCTCTCCGCCTCTGGAGCTAGCCAACGGAAACTATCCCACTGCAATCGAGATAAAGCATCTGCAATGTCATTGGAAACTCCAGGAACATGATGAGCCCTAAATAGAATGTTCCATCTCAAACACAGCAGGACCAACTGGCGTAGCACTGTGATCACCGGGGAGGAATTGGCGGACAAACTATTAATAGCGCACACGACCACCATGTTATCACAGTGAAAAACCACTGACCGATTGGACAAAAACTGTCCCCAAATTTCCACCGCAACAATAATGGAAAACAACTCCAGAAAACAAAGATTACCCGTCAAACCACACTCCCTCCACTCTAGTGGCCAAGTACCAACACACCATTTTCCCTGAAAATACGCCCCGAAACCGATAGAAGCGGAAGCATCAGTACACAATTGCATCTCCACATTCGAAACTCCCTCTGCAATCCGTAATGATCTGCCGTTATATTCTACCAACTAGGAATCCCAAACCCTCAAATCCGCCTTATGCTCCTTGCCAAGGCGAATAAAATGGTGGGGACATCTAACACCAGCAGTTGCTTGTGCTAAGCGCCTACAAAAAACACGGCCCATGGGCATAATTCTACAGGCAAAATTGAGTTTCCCCAATAAAGATTGCAGGAGCCGCAGGGTGATTTTTGTTCTCACCAGAGCCTCCTGCACCGTTGCTCGCAGATGAATAAGTTTTGCCTCTGGCAACCTACATTCCATTGCCTGGTAATCAATTTCAATTCTTAAAAAAACAGATCGTAGTGCTTGGCCTTCGGTTTTTTCAAACGCCAACGGAACCCCAAAGTCAACAAAAACATCCATCACTGCCCATAACAATATTGCACACGACGGCCGAGCCGCAGGGCCCACACAAAAGAAGTCATCCAAATAATGAATAACTGCTTTAGAGCCGGCTCGTTCATGGACCACCCACTCCAAAAATGTGCTGAAGGCTTCGAAATAGGCACAAGAAATAGAGCACCCCATAGGAAGGCACCTATCAATATAAAAAAGGCCATCAAACGAGCACCCCAGCAAGTGCATGGATTCTGGGTGCACCGGCAAAAGGCGAACTGCAGACTCCACATCCACCTTAGCCATAAGCGCCCCTTGCCCCGACGTCCTAACCAAACGAACTGCCTCATCAAATGACGTATAGGAAACCCGCGCCAAAGACTCATCAATATCATCATTTACCGAAGAACCCTTCGGATAAGATAAATGATGTATAAGCCAAAATTTGCCCGCCTCCTTCTTGGGGACAACCCCCAGCGGGGAGACACGCAAATTGGAAATAGGAACATCAGAAAAGGGGCCTAACATTCTACCCAACAAAACTTCCTTCCGCAACTTGTCTCGTACCACTTCTGGATGATCCCGCACCGAACGCAGATTATTAGCCATCAAAACACCCACCCCCGGGGAGAACGGAATCCTAAATCCATCCCCAAAACCGTTCAATAACAGCTGCGCCCTCTCATTGTCTGGGTACCTCTTTAGCCAAGGCGTCATAGCGTTGAGGTTTACTGGACTCACCTCCTTTAGCAGAACCATCCCCTGGCTTCGTCGTGCCTCCTCGTGCCCGCTTAAAACACTTGAAGACGGGGTTACCACCCCCACACCCGGCACATTCGTGTCTATAGACACAATTAGTTCCCCATTTACAGGTGCTCTCGTTGTAGAGTCAGCAGACCCCTTTCTTAAAACTCCCCGACGAACCCGCTGATCTAGACCCGCCGGGTGAGGACTGAAAGGGGTTATGCAAACTCGCGACTTCAACATGACCCCCCTGACCAGCCCCCTTTGGTGTAGTCATAAGGTGCATCCAAAAGCTTATGTCCTTATGATCCCACCGCAGGGATGACTGAACCGCCATACGCTGACGAAACTGCTCGTCATATTTAAGCCAAGCAGTACCCTCATACGTTCTATAAGCCTCCCAAATAGAATCCAAGTAACAAAATAATCCGGAACAATGTTCTGGGCATTTCTCCCCTATAACGCTAGCCATGATGGAAAAAGCTTGTAGCCAATTCCCAAATGTGCGCGGAATCAGCCTTTACCGTCTTCTCTCATCATCCTCCTCCTTACGATGTTCCTTGCCCTTTTCCCACCGTTCCACACTAAATCGCTCCAACGGCAATAAAGTAAAAATATCCAAATTCTCCCTTTTCCAAATATTTTCACAGAGCTCTGGCTTTAAGTGGGCCCCTAATGGTCCTTCAAAGCAAATGTACATGCTCCCCTTTGCAGTATCCGAAACTGGCAAGGGCTTATTAGCCCCATCTACATTCTCCTTCTGGACCCCGGCATCTAAGGCGTTAAATGACGAAGAGCCTGCCTCAGCACTCGCAGTACTCTCCCTACGAGAACCCCCCTCTAACTGTCCCTGCGCTGACCAAGCTCCAACGGGACCTGCTAGCTGTGACCCACGAGAAGTATCAACTGAAGCTAACAACTGACGTAACCCATCTAACAAATTTCCCCAAACTCCACTCGTGTCTGACAAATCCCCCGTAGAACCGCAACCTACAGGTACTTGCCCCACTAGACTACTCTCATTACTAAAATTACTGTCCACGTGTATGGTGTGTAAACGCTGTGACTCACCACAAGGCTGCCCGTCGCCAGACACTAACGGGGCCGTCCGTCCTGAATCCACCGACCGAGCATCCTAGGCACCCCGAGTGCCCGCCGCAAAGCATCGGCCGCTTCTACACCGGACTCCCATCCTGACGACACCTGGAACGGCAAATAAACAGACGAAACACCTGCCACCTGGCCAACGTCACCCTCAGGAGGCGCTGGATGATGCAAATTTTGTACATATTCAGCAGTCAGTGCAGACCTACCACTACTGCTGCTATAACGAAAATGGCCAGGAGGTGGCGCAGGCCTGCCACCACGATGTAATAATTTTCCTGAACAGCAGGTGGCGCCTGCCTACCACCGACACTGCAATGTTCCGAACGGCGACTAGATGGCGCCAAATCACCCATGCTAACGGGTGTACTATGCACACTGGCCCCTGACCCAGAAGATGGCGCTCTAGCAGCGCTGAAGGCACTCACCGTGACAGCCGCAGAGTCCTGGCTTGCCTCCGGCCCCACAGAAGAACTCCTAACAGGCTCCCTGAACGAGCCCACCGCACTGGAAAGGAAGGGGACTCCTCCCCGCCGCTGCACCACCCTCAACGTCCATCTCCACGTCGCTCCTCAGGCACATGGACTGTGCTGCGCTGACCCCGACTGGACACCCGGCGAACCGCACCTCGGCCTCTCACTCCAGGCCTCTCCACTGCTGCCGCCGCTCCCGACACCGCCATGGCTCCAGTCCCCGACACCGGAACAACGCCACCGTCGCCAGCCACCGGATCTGTCACACCAGGGACCACTACCGCGGAAACAGGTAAGGGGGGAGTCACACTCCTCCGTCTGCGCCGGGGGGCTGGGGAAGCAGAGGGGCTCAAGCGTTCAAGAGGCCGTGAACGCCGGGCTCTGGGGGGACGCCCCGCCGGGGAGCCTGCTAAAGCCCCTAGCTGCTCCTGGACCCACTCCAGCCCCTTATCAGCTGCCTGCTCCCTAACCCTAGCAATTAACTGCTCTAAACCCTCCATAACTCTAGGCCCTAAAACTGACCAGAAAACAGCTACCCTGACACTGGCTGCACACCTCTATTTTTGACAACATTTTTCAAGCCATAACATGGCTTCCCTGCTTATGCCACTATATATACATCCCATTAACTCCACCCCCAATGCTCACAACCCCCTAGCACAATTCCTGACTCAAACCCACCCACCAACCTATAACCAAAATACCCCTCTAAATGACCCCTTGCAGGTCCAGACCCGTCATGACCGCCCTCTGCCCAGCTCTGCTTAGCTCTGGGCTCACATTATAAGTGGCCTATCGTCTACATAATATGATCTGCACTGTCATGTAGATTACAGCAGTGTTTTTTATTTAGAAAAACGATCATTTTTGACGGAGTTATGACCTATTTTAGCTTCATGCTAATGAGTTTCTTAATGGACAACTGGGCATGTTTTACTTTTTGACCAAGTGGGCGTTGTGGAGAGAAGTGTATGGCGCTGACCAATCAATGACCAATCAGCGTCATACACTTCTCCCCATTCATTTACACAGCACATAGTGATATAGCTATATCGCTATGTGCAGCCACATAAACACATTATAACGTTACTCAAGTGTCCTGACAGTGAATATACATTACCTCCAGCCAGGATGTCATGTCTATTCACAATTCTGACACTTATGTAGCGTCTCTGTGATATTTACAGCAAGGCTATCTGGTTTTAAATGACAGGTTACATCGTACAGGTCTTTACCACTTTGAAATTTTTCTCAGACCCTCTCTCAAAACTAAGCTTCTTGTCCACAATACGCTCTTTGTCCACCATTACGTGATCCACTGAAACCAAATATCACAAATTCTCGTCTGTGGATCTTGTCCCCTATATTGGTGGACAGGTAAATTCCCAGAGGAGCCACTCCACAGAGTAATAAGCCACAAAAGGTTAATCTGTACAAACCATCTAGTCAGGCGGGGTATTAACCTACTGGCTTTACTGGCAGAGCTTATACTCCACCCTTTGCCACCCAAACAAGCCCAAGTTGTCCTTTAACCCCTTAATGACCGGTCATGTTTGTGCCTTAATGACCAAGCCAGATTTGTAAAATCTGGTATGTCTGACTTTATCAGAGAATAACTCTGTGAAAGTTCTGAATATCCAAGTAATTCTGACATTGTTTATTGGTCACATGTTGTACTTTATTTTAGTGGTAAAAGTAGACTGATACAATTTGCGGAAATTAATTAAAAAAATAGAAAAATGGAATAAATTTTGTAAACATTACCATTTTCCCCTATTTTTAACTGCAATATGTCACATATGTACACACATACTGTACAATTTTTTTAATTCAATATATATTTCTATCTCTTTACTCTATTTTGGCAGCACTTTTGAAAAAATAAAATACATTTTCAGCAATTTAGAGGACTTACAAATTTAATAATAATTTTATCAATTTTGAAGTACATTTTGTTTTTTCCTGCACCAAGCCAGGTTTTCAGAGGCTCATAGGTCTCAGAGTGATGGAAACCCCCACAAATGACCCCATTTAGAAAACTCGACCACTTAAGGTATTTACCTCGGGGTATAGTAAGTATTTTGACCCCACAGTTTTTTGCTAAATTTAATACATAGCAGGTGAAAAAAAAATAATTCACTTTTTTTCATAAAAGTAACAGTTTGAAGACCAATTTCTTTGTGGCCCTAATGCGCTGCCTGGACTCACGGCAGGACCCAAGATGAAGGGAACACCCGGAGGCTTTCAGGACTCATATTTTGCTTGAAAATGTTTTAAGCCCCACTGTACATTTGGAGAGGCTTTGAGCTGCCAGAACGATAGAAACTCCCCATAAACGACCCCATTTAGAAAACTAGACCCCATAAGGTATTTATTTAGGGGTATAGTAAGTGATTTGACCCCACAGTTTTTTGCTAAATTTAATGCATAACAGGTGAAAAAAAAAATTTCACTTTTTTCATAAAAGTATTTGTTTGAAGACCGATTTCTTTGTAAAGCGAACATGAGAATGAAGAAACACACCACAAAATCTATCACCCTGTTTCTCCTGTTTTCAAAAATACCCACATTGTGGCCCTGATGCGCTGCCTGGACACACGGCAGGGCCCAAAAGGAAGGGAGCACCCGGAGGCTTTCAGGATTCATATTTTGCTTGAAAATGTTTTAGGCCCCACTGTACATTTGGAGAGGCTTTGAGCTGCCAGAACGATAGAAACTCCCCATAAACGACCCCATTTAGAAAACTAGACCCCATAACGTAATTATTTAATTGTATAGTAATTATTTTGACCCCACAGTTCTTTGCTAAATTTAATGCATATCAGGTGAAAAAAATAATAATTTCACTTTTTTCATAAAAGTATTTGTTTGAAGACCGATTTCTTTGTAAAGCGAACATGAAAATGAAGAAACACACCCCAAAATCTATCACCCTCTTTCTCCTGTTTTCAAAAATACCCACATTGTGGCCCTAATGCGTTGTTTGGACACACGGCAGGGCCCCAAAGGAAGGGAGCACCTGGAGGCTTTCAGGACTCATATTTTGTTTGAAAATGTTTTAGGCCCCACTGTACATTTGGAGAAGCTTTGAGCTGCCAGAACGATAGAAATTCCCATAAACGACCCCATTTCGAAAACTAGACCCCTTAAGGTATTTATCTAGGGGTATAGTTAGCATTTTGACCACACAGGTTTTTCGCTAAATATATTGGAATTAGGCTGTAAAAATTAAAATGTACTTTTTTTCTGAAACAACATAGACATTTTTATTATTTACAAGGACTAACGAAGAAAATGCACCCCAACATTTGTAAAGCAATGTCTCCCGATTACGACAATACCCCATATGTGGTAATAAACTGCTGTTTGGACCCACAGCAGGGCTCAGAAGGGAAGGAGCGCCATTTGAATTTATGATTTTGCTGGAATGGTTTTCGGTGCCATGTTGAATTTGCAATGCACTGGAGGGACCAAAACAGTGGAAACCCACCAAAAGTGACCCCATTTTGGAAAAACCTTCAAGGAATTTTTCTAGGGGTATAGTGAGCATTTACACCCCACGTGTCTTTTGCAGAGTTTATTAGAATTGGGGCGCGAAAATTAATATCAACATTTTTTTCAACTAAAATGTTGCATTTTCTCATTTTCACAAGGAATAAAGGAGGAAAAAAACAACCATTTTTTATAAAGCAATTTCTCTCGGAGTACGGAAATACCCCACATGTGGTCAAAAGTTTTTTTCATTAGAAATGAATTAACCCTTTCAGGACTGATCCATTTTTTGCTTTCTGATTTTAGATTTTCACTCCCCGCTTTCCAAGAGCCATAACTTTTTTATTTTTCCATCAATAGAGTGGTGTGAGGGATTATTTCTTGCGGGAGGAGCTGCATTTTTTTTTTAGAGCGAATGTGACAAAAAAAACAAAAAACAGCGATTTTGGCGGTTTCAATTATTATTTTTTTTTAAGGTGTGCACTGTGCAAATTAAATAATGCTATATTGTAATAGTTCGGACTTTTACAGACGTAGCGATACCAATTTGGTTCATTTTTTTACATTACTTTAGAAGAAAAATGCGAAAAGGTGTTTTGTTTTTTTAACTTTAAAAAAAATAATTCTCACTACTAATAACTATAATTCTTCTACACATTTTATTAATCAATCCCCTTAGGGGACTTGAGCCAGCGATCATTGGATCACTGGTACAATACACTGCAATACTAATGTATTGCAGTATATTGTTATTCTTACAGGCTTCTGTAACAGAGCGATCGCTGTACCTGTCCGTTAGTACCGAGGGGGCCTGCTGTAATACACAGCCGACACCCGCAGCGTATGGAGCGGGCTCAGCATGTGAGCCGGCTCCATACATCAACCGCCGCACCATGACGGGCAATTAAGTCATAGTGCGCAAAGGGGTTAATGCGCAGTGGATGGTTCAAAGTGAAAATTGCAATTTTCCACTGATACGCCATTTTAGTGCATAATATGTCGTGCCCTGTTTGTGCCACAGAAGACATATACCTCATAAAACGTTAAGCGGGTTCTCTCGGGTATGGCGACGCCATATTTGTGGGCGCAAACTGCTGCTTGGGCACGCTGCAGACCTCAGAAGGGAGGGAGCGCCATTTTGCTTTTGGAGCGCAGATTTTGCTTGGTAGTTTTTCTGTTTTGGGTTTCGCTGGTATTTCAGTTTATAATGTGGGGGCATGTGTAATCTGTGCGGAGAGCATCAGGGCATAATAAGAGGGTATAAAATGGGGTAAATAAATAATATTTCATAGCTATGTGGCCGGTGTCACACTGATAAATGGCGCCCGATCTTATCCACTTTTGGACACTCTGCACATTTTGCATCGCCATATTCTGAAAGCCAGAACTTTTTTATTTTTTAACCACCGGAGCCCTGTGAGGGCTTATTTGTTGCGGGACAATCTGTAGTTTTCATTGGTACCATTTTGGGGTACATGTGATTTTTTTTTGATCACTTTTTATTACATTTTTTTGCAATCCTGAGCAAAAAACAGGAATTCTGAAACCGTTTTTTAGGTTTTCTTTTTGCGGCGCTCACCGTACGCTATAAATGACATGTTTACTTTATTCTGCGAGTTGGTACGGTTACGGCGATACCATATGTATATAGGTTTGGTCCTTTTTTTTAGCGTTTGCACAATAAAATGACTTATTTATAAAAAAAAAAAATTCAGTGTCACCATATTCAGAGAGCTGTAATTTTTTTATTTTTTTGTCAAAAAAGCTGTGTAAGGGCTTGTTTTTTGCGGGACTGATAGAAGTTTTTATTGGTACTATTTTCGGGTACATGCGACTTTTTGATCACTTTTTATTCTTTATTTAGGGAGCGGTGGTGACCAAAAAAATTGTGATTCTGTCGTAGTTTTTTATTGATTTTTTTTGGGGTGTTCATCGTGCGGGAAAAATAACATTATAGTTTTATAGTTGGGGTTGTTACGAACGCGATGATACCAAATATGTGTACTTTTTTAACGTGTTCATTTTTTTTCTATAATAAAAGTCTTATTATAGAGAAAAAAAAGCATTTAGTGTTTAGAAGTTCTAACTTTTATTTTTGCACTTTTTTTGAAACATTTTTATTACTTTTTTTTACTTTTTTTACTTGTTCCACTAGGGGACACTTAGTCTTCCAGCTTTGATCGCTGCTAGAGTACATTACACTACACACGTAGTGTGATGTACTCTGTCAGTGTGACGTGACTGTCACACTGACAGGAAGCAGAGGAGGAACGGCCTGAGGCTGATCCTCCGATGCTTCCGTACATGGCAACACGGAGGTCATTATCTGACCTCCGATTGCTGTGACAAGCATCGGTAGCCCCCACGATCACTTCATGGGGGCTGCCGATGTGCTTCAAACCATTTAAATGCGGCGACGGCAATCCGTCGCCGCACTTAAGGGGTTAACTGCTGAAAGCAGCGGCGATGGTCCGCTGGCCGGCGAGACTGATGTCTCAGCTGTCTAGGACAGCTGTCAGCGCGCGTCTGTCACTCTGTGTTTACACAGAGTGACAGTTTGAAATGCGGACGAAAATGAACGTCATGGTGCGGGAACTAGCACCCGACCATGACGTTAATTTTCGTCCTTGGTCGTGAAAGGGTTAAAACAGAGAACAAATCCACATCCGTCAACACATTTGTGCTTGACTACGCAGCCAAACATGAATGTCACTCACCACTCACAGGAATCCCGGCATCACCCAAGGGTGCCTCCAAGATTGTTCCAGCAGCTGGACGACCAGTCTCTTGACCGTGGTCAGCTGCAGATCCCAATGATGCAATAGGAGGCAGTCTTCGTCCGTATCCTATAACAACGGGGTTTTGCCATACAGCAGAGGAAAGGGGGGGCATTTTATTTTGTTTAATTTTTGAGGGGTTAACCCGACGGAAACCTCAGACGGAATCCCTCAACGGAAGGGCAGCGGTGATGTGAACAGGTCCTTAGTGTCGTCTTTTTCTTTATTTTCTATTTGTACATTATACCTGAGATAAATAATTATGGCCCTAGTGTGTTATACATATAAGTGTCTATAACATGTATCAGGAACATATTATCACACCTTTGATTCTTTACAGATGACTGATCCCAGTGAGAAGAAAGAACGTGACATATAATCCTGTCAGCAGCAAGAAAGGAATCACAAGACAGGTAATTAATATTTATATTAATTACTGATAACACTCAGGCTAGATATGAGTTCTAGACCCGCAGAGGTGTGATAGTATCTTCCTGATACATCAGAATATATGTGTTTTT
This sequence comes from Rhinoderma darwinii, assembly GCF_050947455.1. Classification (NCBI taxonomy): domain Eukaryota; kingdom Metazoa; phylum Chordata; class Amphibia; order Anura; family Rhinodermatidae; genus Rhinoderma; species Rhinoderma darwinii. The sequence continues at coordinate 4,278,298 of NW_027461962.1, forward strand.
AACATGTATATCTTCTATAGACAATATCTAGTATAACACAACCATATCTCAGGTACAGAGGTGAGGAACATCTCTGTTCTTTACCCTCTGTTTTGTAGTCAGGACTCCCCTTTTATTTTTAATATAATTTTTAATAGCTATTCAGTCTTCGATTAACCCTTTCAGGATCAGGCTAAGTTTCACTTTTATGCTTTTGTTTTTTTCTTCCCCGCTTTCCAAAAGTCATAACTCTTTTATTTTTTCATTGACACAGCCATATGAGGGCTTAATTTTTACATTACAAATTGTACCATATCTCAGGTACAGAGGTGAGGAACATGTCTATTATTTTACCCTCTGTTCTCTAAAGTCAGAAATCCACCTTTTATTTTCAATAGACTATAATTGTTATGGTCCTTTTGGCCATAAAATTTGGCATGAGGGGAGGCTAGTGAGGGCGAGTAATGTATTTGACCTTGCATTGTTACTGGCAGTATGATGACAAGAAACCCTGGTTTGATGCAGGTTTATTTTAGTAGGCCGGTAATGTTTGCAAAACGACCAAAAGGAAATACAAAAAACTGTTCTTAGCAGAGAGGCACAGTCACTTAAAATATTACACAAAATGGCGGCAATTTCAGGCAATGCAGGAAATGGGGTTTTACCAGCTTGGTTTCCTTGGGACAGAGCTTGGACTCTTCCCTGATACAGGGGTAACCCATCGTCTCAGCAACTAAATAACAGGGAGGCTTCACGCAACTTCCACTTGTTACATCCATTGCTGCCTCTTTCACAGCAATCATCTGTGGGGAGGATCCTGCACTCCACTGCCACAGCAATGGGCCCTCTCTGGCTTCAGGGCCTACTCAGCCCTGTTGGCACAATAGTTGCTGATTTATGGGTCGCAGCCCTTGCACCTGAACCCATTAGGTGGGATCAGTCGTCTTTTATCAAATTTAAAAACAGCCCCTTTGTGAGTTATTCAATGTTCCGACACTGATTACTTGCCCATACTACACTGTTTTTGCACACTAAAGTAAATGTTAAAGACAGTGCCCGAGCCGGTTTTCCCGATGCCTGCAATAAACAGGGTCAGCCACCATTGTCTGAACAGTGTTACATAGCAGTGAGCTTTGCTGACGTGAGCATCTGCACAGCTCAGAACATGTAAGCACGGGTCCTGTGACTAAAACAACATATAAAAATGCTTCCTGGCCACTAGGCGGCAGCATCACAATGGAAGTATATATGCATATAGTGACCGCTCATCTCCTCTAGTCCTGGACCTATAAAGGAAATACAGTGTTAAACATGCATAACACAAAAGCATTGAAAGAGACAGCAAAATCTATCTCTACATTACTCGATACGGCTCTTCTCGTGAATAGGGGAGACTCCCTTCCATACCTTTCATTGCCCCCTTGCCTTATTTGGTGCCATTCCAGGCACCAGGAAAAATAAGCAACTAAAATAACTGAAACAAAAACACAGATTCCTTTCACACAAATTGGGCCTTCTTCCGACAGTCTCTGAAGGCCCTGTTAGACTCAGTTCAGGCCCTCTTCAAAATTACTTGGGCCTCAGGTTCAAAGCTTAGTGGTTACAGTCTCTCACAGGCGAGGCACATACTTAACAATTGCAGTCTCATACTCAAGATCCCAGGACTCCCTTCTTTGTCTCAGTCTCATGCACAGCCTCTTGACTTTCTCTTGCTGGGAGACTCCTCTCTGCCCGCCTCTTGAACGCTTCCTTGTGGCTCATTACAGTTACTGAAATGCAGCCAAAGGTGCACTTGGCAAGAGCGTACTCATGACTGCAACTCCGGCACTAGCTTACCCTCAAATGGAACTCCGACTATACTCTCTGTGAAATTCATCATGTAAACCTTCCTGCCGTGCCCTCTGCTCACTATTTGGGCACTCCATACGGCATGCCATCTTTCATGGGCTGTGAATATCCTGCCAACTATGCCAAAAAGTTTAGGAGCGGGTATCAGTTAAGTGCTCGCAGGGTTAGTCATGAAATGATGACAAGAATACCAGATTTGATGCAAATCCTTTTAGTAGGCTAGAATCTATACAAAATGGCCACAATTTCAGGCAATGTAGGCAATGGTGGCTCACCAGCTTGCCTACCTTTGGACGGAGCTTGGGCTCCTCACTGATACAGTAATAACATCCACTTCAAATCGGGGCTTTTCCTCTTTCTTACCCTTCAACATCCCTTATCGCTTTTATGGGGAGGTCCAGGCAACTTCCACCCACCGCCTCAGCAACTCAATCGTAGGGAGGCCCCAGGCAACTTCCACCTGTTATATTCAACGGTGTCTCTATCACAGCAATCATCTGCATGGAGACTCCTGTTTGGGCACTCTAGCCAATGCCCAAGGATACGATCCAGAGGAAATGACTCCTTCTAGAGAGGATTGAGGATGTCGCTGATACAGGATGAGCTCATTCCAAACACTGATTGCCTTGGATGCCCAGCCAATCTCCGAACATAATGACAAACGACGCCTGAATTTCTCATCATAGCACCACCAAGCTGCACCTCCATGCAGCTTGTGTGCACTAAATATGCTACATTATCTAAGCATGCAAAGAGTACAGCGCCCTTTTCAAGGAAGCGCTGACAAAAAAAATGAGCCATAACCGTGAACCCTTAAAGAGGCTCTGTCACCACATGACGGTACAAGGGCGACAAGGGGCCACACAAACACACTCCTATCTAATAAATATACAACGACACAATTAAAATTGGAAGGTGCTTGTCACAGCTTTATTAGATGATTTCTTTTACAGAACCTGAGAATATATAAAAAACAAGTATAAACATATCATAAACATAATTAACATATTAACATTATGTGGCTAAGGCCTTGACAACCTCCAAAACATAAATAAAGCAATACCCTTAAACCACTAGTCGTGACCATATAAGCTACAGTGGCGTCACCACGGGTATGCTAAAGCACCACGCTTCCCAGGGTCCGCCCCTTAAAGAAGCCCAAATCCATAGCTTTAAAATAAAACCAATATATTGTGTCAAAGACAGCAATATATAAAAACATAAATAGCGTTGCCAAGAACCCGCCACAGCATGAAAACTTGACTCCTTAAATTTTCATGCGCCGCCACACTTGAAAACCCAACTCCAGGCCTTCTTGGAGGCCAAAATTAAAAACATCCAGGCCCACATCCGTTAAGTCAACCCCATCCTTTCCAATGTACGCGCCCCGATCCTCCAATAGTCGGTGATGAACTACCAACCCACCATTTAGGCGAACAAACTTGCCCACTGTCTTATTAATCTTAACTCTGGTCCCATTCAGCGCCGACACTGACTGTGCATTGCGCCATTTTACCCGCTGTACAATTTCGGACCAGATAATCAAAAGCCCAGGATGGGTGTCTACAAAACATAAGAAGTCCCTCTTAATGTTGTTCCGCATGGGATAACTCCCGATGTCATTACCCCCTGCATGAATTATCAAGATATCAGGTAGACCCCAGGACCTAACCGCATCCTGAAACAAAGGCCTTACCTGATCCCAGGTCAGGCCACGAACTCCGAACCAGTGTACCTCCACCTCAACCGGATCTATACCCAAATACCTACAATTTGGACGCACACGGGCACGCCTTTCAGCCCAGTAAATATAGGAATGGCCAAGAAGCCAAACCACACATTTTGCAGACCCTGAAAGCAACAGCAAATTAGTCACACAGAACAAGAATGACATCCCCCCCCCCAAAAAAATAAACCCAAGATAAAGAAATCAACATTCCAGCAAATGCAGCCTAACATAGGAACGAAAGCGGCTGGACTCTCAGCAGCCAATCCTCTTAACTGAAGCAGTGTCGAGCCCAAAACGAGAATCCTCAGTAGCAGCTCCAATCCTAAAAGAATGAGAGCTGTAATCCAGATGTGAAAGGCCCAACCATTGTACGCATTTCTTAAAGACAGCAATAAATTGATATCTGGACAACGCTGAACCATCCACATGCACCAGCAAAGAGGAAAATCCCTGAGGACACACAGCCATGAAACGCAGAAAACACCCCACTGGGCACGATTCCCCCTCATGAATTTTAGTCAAACAAATCTCAAAACCTTTTCCATTCCTGTCAGTTTTTGAATGATAAAACATTATTCTCAACACACTATACTGAAAAAAACACATCGGTTACTTGAATACCGCCCTGCACCCGTTTTGAGGGACTAACCAATTCGCCAACTCTAAAAGCCCCATAGAAAGCCCAAGAGAAAGCCAATTGAAACAACAACCTCTTACAGCGGATCGGCAGCCCCCCACATGTATTTGCGGTGGCTGGCGATCCTTATCATGGCAACCAGAGGCCAGACAATGACCTCCGGGTTGCCATGTACGGAAGCCTCGGAGGATCAGCCTCCGGCCGGTCCTCCGATGCTTCCTGTCAGTGTGACAGTTACGTCACAATGGCAGTTAGAACACATTACACTACGTGTGTAGTGTAATGTGTTCCAGCAGCTATCAGAGCTAAAAGTGTAAGTGTCCCCTAGTGGGACAAGTAAAAAAAGTAAAAAAAAGATAATAAAAATGTTTTTAAAAAGTGTAAAAATAAAAGTTAGAAGTGACATAAACAAAGAATGCTTTTCTTCCTATAATAAGTCTTTTATTATAGGAAAAAAATTAACACGTTAAAAAAAGTACACATATTTGGTATAATCGCGTTCGTAACGACCCCAACTATAAAACTATATTGTTATTTTTCCCGCATGTTGAACTCCGCGAAAAACATAAACGAAAAACAGTGCCCGAATCACAATTTTTTGGTTACCAACCCTCCTAAAATATACAATAAAAAGTGATCAAAAAGTCGCATGTACACCAAAATAGTACCGATACAAACTACAACCCGTCCCACAAAAAACAAGCCCTTACACCGCGTTTTTGACTGAAAAATAAAAAAGTTATCGCTCTCAGAATTTGGTGACACAAAAAAATTATTTATTTTATAAATAAGTGATTTTATTGCACAAACGCTGCAAAACATGAAAAAATTATATACATATGGTATTGCCGTAATCGCACCGAGCCGCAGTATAAAATATAATGGTCATTTATAGCCCAGGGTGAACGCCATAAAAAAAAAGAATAAAAAAAAAGAATAAAAAACATTGTCAGAATTGATGGTTTTTGGTCACCTTGCTTGCCCAAAAATTGAATAAAACGTGATCAAAAAAATTTCTGGTACCCCCAATGAAAACTACAGATTGTCCCGCAAAGAATAAACCCTCACACAGCTCCGGTGGAGAAAAAATAAAACAGTGCTGGCTCTCAGAATATGGCGATGCAAAATGTGCAGAGTGTTCCAAAAGCAGATAAGATCGGGCGCCATTTATCAGTGCGACACCGGCCACATATCTGCGGATTATTATTTATTTACTGCATTATTATACCCTCTTATTATACCCTGATGTACCCCGCACAGATAACATGTACCCTGATGTACTCCGCACAGATAACATATGCCCCCACATTATAAACTGAAACACCAGTAAAACCCCAAACAGAACAACTACCAAGCTACATCTGCGCCCCAAAAGCCAAATGGCGCTCCCTCCCTTCTGAGCCCTGCAGCGTGCCTAAACACCAGTTTACGTTCATAGATATGGCATCGCCATACCCAGGAGAACCCGGTTAATATTTTATGAGGTATTTGTCTTCAGTGGCAGAAACTGGGCATAACATGTAGTGCACTAAAATGGCATATGAGAGGATGGCTGCACATTAACCCCTGCGCGCACCACGACATAGCATGTCGTAGTGTGGGGGGTGATGTATGGAGCGTCTCACGTGAAAAATAAAGCATTTAAAACTGCAAAATCACTGTTTTTTGGTCACCTTAGCTCTACCTAAAAATGTAATAAAAAGTGCTCAAAAAGTTGTATGTACCAAAAAATGGTACCAATAAAAACGACCGCTCGTCCCTCAATAAATAAGCCCTCATACCGCTTTATTGACTGAAAAATAAAAAAGTTGTGACTAAAAAAGGAAAAGAAAAAAATTGATCAGTCCAGAAAGGGTTAATTACTTTCTAATGAAAAAACATTTATGACCACACGTGGGGTATTGCCGTACTCGGGAGAAATTGCTTTACAAATGTTGGGCAGCTTTTACCCCCTTTATCCTTTGTGAAATTGAAAAAATGCAACATTTTAGTGGAAGAAATGTTGATATTCATTTTTACGGCTTAATTCTAATAAATCCTGCAAAAGATTTGTGGGTTCTAAATGCCCACTATATCCCTAGATAGATTCTTTAAGTGGTTTAATTTCCACTTTTGGGGGGTTTCCACTGTTTTGGCCTCTCAGGGGCTTTGCAAATTCGACATGGCACCCAAAAACCATTTCAGCTAAATTTGAGCGCCAAAAGACAAATAGCGCTCCTTCCCTTCTAAGCCCTGCTGTGGGTCCAAACAGCAGTTTATTACCACATATGGCATATTTCCGTAATCGGGAGAAATGTTGGGGTGCTTTTTCTCCTTTATTCCTTGTAAAAATTAAAAATGGCTACCTTTTTTCAGAAAAATTAGATTTTTACCTTTACAGAATAATTCCAATGAATTCAGCAAAACAACTGTGGGGTCAAAATGATAACTTTACCCTTAGAAAAATTCCTTGATGAGTGTAGTTTCAAAAATGGGGTCACTTTCCGGGGGTTTCCACTATTTTGTTCCCTCCAGTGCATTTCAAACGCGACACGGCACTGAAAACTATTCCAGCAAAATCTGAATTTCAAAATCCAAATGGTGCTCCTTCCCTTCTGAGTCCTGCTGTGGGTCCAAACAGCAGTTTATTACCACATATGGGGTATTGCTATAATCGAGAGAAATTGCTTTACATATGTTGGGGTGTTGTTACTCTTTTATTCCTTGAAAAAATTAAAAATTTCTACATTTTTTCAGAAAAAAAGTAGATTTTCATCTTCACATACTAATTCAAATAAATTTAGCAAAAAAACCTGTGGCTTCAAAATGCTAACTATACCCCTAGATGAATTCCCTGAGGGGTGTAGTTTCCAAAATGAGGTCACTTTTGTTTTTTTTTATTGTTTTGGCCCCACAAGACCTCTTCAAACCTGACATGGTACCTAAAATATATGTTAAAAAAAAAGGAGGCCCCAAAATCCACTAGGTACTCCTTTGCTTCTGAGGCCTGTATTTCAGTAAATTAGTGCACTAGGGCCACATGTGGGATATTTCTAAAAACTGCAGAATCTGGGCAATAAATAATAAGTAACATTTCTCGGGTAAAACCTTCTGTGGTATAGAATTTTTTTTATTACAAATGAATTTTGTAAAAAAAAAATGAAATTTGTAACTTTCACCTCTACTTTTCTTTAATTCCTGTGAAACGCCTAAAGGGTTAAAACACTTTCTGAATGCTGTTTTGAATACTTTGAGGGGTGCAGTTTTCAAAATGGGGTGCTTTATTGGGACTTTCTAATATATAAGGCCCTCAAAGCCACTTCAGAACTGAACTGGTCCTTGTAAAAATCGCCTTTTGAAATTTTCTTGAAAATATGAGAAATCGCTGCTAAAGTTCTAAGTCTTGCAACGACCTAGAAAAATAAAAGAATGTTCAAAAAATGATGCCAAACTAAAGAAGACATATGGGAAATGTTAACTAGTGACTATTTTGTGTGGTATTACTATCTGTTTTACAAGCAGATACATTTAAATTTAGAAGAATGCTAATTTTTGCAAATTTTCTTCAAATCTTGGTGTTTTTTACGTATAAATATTAAATTTATCGACCAAATTTTTTCCCTAACATAAAGTACAACATGTCACGAGAAAACAATCTCAGAATCACTTGGATAGGCAAAAGCATTCCGGAGTTATTACCACATAAAGGGACACATGTCAGATTTGAAAAATCGGCTTCGTCCTGAAGGCCTAAACAGGCTCAGTCCTGAAGGGGTTAAGGATAATTGGTGTTGAAAAAAATCTTTGTATACTAAACCGCCATTTGATTAACAAGGAATGTGATGGGGGAGGGACCCGTTGGTATGGACAGTTAGGTGTCATCTGTAAAAGCCGTGAACATTGACAGGTATTATTAATTATTAGACCATATTAAATTCTGCCGATAATTTCATAGATTCTTTTACTAATAATGGAACATTAATTCTTTTTTTATGTTCAGACCTTTAGGCCTCATTCACACGACAGGGTCCGAGTGTCGGCCGGGAAAATCGGCAGTTTTTGGCCGATTTTCCCGGCCGGTTTGCATCCGTTTTGCATCCGTTCCGGGCCGAGTTGCCGTTTTTACCGGCCGATTTGGACCCGATTTGAATCCGGTTTTTTCCCTGTCCGTTTTAAAATCGGATGAATTTCATTTAAAATTTGTTGCCACACACAGCCCTTTGTACATAATGCCACAGCCCCCCTGGTAGGTAATGCCACCCAGCCCCCTGTAGATAATGCTACCCAGCCCCCTGTAGGTGATGCCACACAGCCCCCTGTAGGTGATGCCACACAGCCCCCTGTAGGTGATGCCACACAGCCCACTGCAGGCGATGCCACACAGCCCCCTGCAGGCGATGCCACACAGCCCCCTGCAGGCGATGCCACCCTGTCCCCTGTAGGTGATGCCACCCTGCTCCCTGTAGGTAATGCCACCCAGCCCCCTGTAGGTAATGCCACCAAGTCCCCTGTAGGTAATGCCACCAAGTCCCCTGTAGGTAATGCCACCAAGTCCCTGTAGGTAATGCCACCAAGCCCCCTGTAGGTGATGCCACCAAGCCCCCTGTAGGTGATGCCACACAGCCACCTGTAGGCGATGCCACACAGCCACCTGTAGGCGATGCCACACAGCCACCTGTAGGCGATGCCACACAGCCACCTGTAGGCGATACCACACAGCCCCCTGTAGGTGATGCCACACAGCCCCCTGTAGGCGATTCCACCCTGCACCCTGTAGGTGATGCCACCCACCCTGCCCCCTGTAGGTGATGCCACCCACCCTGCCCCCTGTAGGTGATGCCACACAGTCCCCTGTAGGTTGCACCCATCCCCCCCCCCCTTTCCAGGAGAAGTCACTGACTTCAATGTCCATATATGGACAGTGTAGTCACTGACTTCTCCTGAAGAGGAATTCCCTGCCACAGGTCGGGAATTCCGCTTCAGAAGTGAGTGACGTCACTGTGTCCATATATGGACAGTGTAGTCACTCACTTCTCCTGTAGCGCAATCCCCGGCCATAGAGTCGGGGATTTCGCTGCAGAAGTGAGTCACTTCGCTGTGTCCACATATGGACAGTGTAGTCACTCGCTTCTCCTGTAGCGGCATCCCCGGCCATAGAGTCGGGGATTCCGCTGCAGAAGTGCGTGACTTCGCTGTGTCCATATATGGACAGTGTAGTCACTCACTTCTCCTGTAGCGGCATCCCCGGCCATAGAGTCGGGGATTCCGCTGCAGAAGTGCGTGACTTCGCTGTGTCCATATATGGACAGTGTAGTCACTCACTTCTCCTGTAGCGGCATCCCCGGCCATAGAGTCGGGGATTCCGCTGCAGAAGTTCGTGACTTCGCTGTGTCCATATATGGACAGTGTAGTCACGCACTTCTCCTGTAGCGGAATCCCCAATCCCCAGCCGGGGATTGGGGATTCCGACTCCTACAGCGAGCAATAAAAGATCCTCCTCCTCACATGCACTCTGCACTGTGAGGAGGAGGAGAGAGAGAGTGCGCGAGCGACGGTAGACCCGGCCATCACTCGGGATACATTCCGGTGATGGCCGTGTATTACCCGGCCCCATAGACTTCTATGGGAGCCGGGCGGCCGGGCACCCGGCTGAAAATAGAGCATGTCCTATTTTTTGACGGGCGGTTTTCCCGGCCATCAAAAAATCGGTCGTGTGAATAGCCCCATTAGGGGTCTATTATTCCTAATGCAGCCGGGTGCCGGCCGATTTATGAACGGCCGGCACCCGGCCGGGAATCCCTGCCGTGTGAATCCCGCCTTAGGAAACCTGTTTTTTAGTGTAAATATCCAGTATGCTTCTCGTGATAAGATTTTATGTTTAATGTTCCCCCCTCTGGTTGGAGTTTTGACTTTTTCTATGGCATAACATCTCAGACTTATAATTGATCTATTATGGAAGGTTATGAAAAGTTTTGCAACATTAGTGATGTTCGTGAGGTTAGGATTTCTTATATAGCCCAAATGTTCTAGTATCCTAGCTTTAAATTTGTGGCTGGTGAAACCTACATACATTAGATTGCATTTGATGCACTCCACAATGCCTCACTGTTGCAATTAATCTAAGTTTAAAATTACAAATTTGTATTGTTATCTGAATCTCTGAAGTTCTTAGTAGGCTTAGAATATGAACAGATTTTGCATGGATGCGAGCCGCATTTAAAGAAACCTGTATATTGAAGCCATGTCAGTTTGGGAGTGTTTGAGGAAAATATAGAGACAGTAGGTCACCTAAGGAAGGAGCTTTTCTGGATACAACACTGCAACCATCTTTCAAAATATCTGACAGAGCCTCGTCTTCCATTAGGATGGCTAAATTTTTATGGACAATTTTCTTTATTTCATTAAACTGACTACTGTGTTGTAACACCAAAGTAGGTACGTTTAGACCAGTATTTTTATTATTAGGTTTTGCCTCTAGAAGTAGATCTCGGGGCTTTTTTTCTACAATGGAGGTTGCTCTTTTGAGGGTCCATTTTGCATACCCTCTTTTGCATAGTCTCCTACAAATTTGCTGTTGTTCCACCCGGTAATTGGGGTCATTATTACAATTTCTTTTTGCTCTGTACATTTCTGCCACTGGGATTGATGAGATGGTTTGTCTAGGGTGACCGCTTGTTGCATGCAAGATAATGTTCACTGAAATCGGCTTACGGTATGTTTTAGTATTGATTATTTCCCCTGCATGTCTTTTGAGTTCTAGGTCCAGAAACTGGATAGTATCTTTTTGTGAAGAATAGGTGAATTTCAAGTTGAGTTGGTTGTCATTAAGATAATTGATGAAATTTGGGATATCTGATATATTGCCTTCCCATATAAATAGCAGGTCGTCTATATACCTTGCATACCAGTTAATAGATCTGCCAAAAGGATTATCACTAGAAAAAATGAAAAGTTCCTCCCACAAGGCCATCACAAGATTTGCCAGAGAAGGGGAGAATTTAGCTCCAATTGATACTCCCTTAAGTTGTAGGTAAAACAACCCATCGAACTGGAAGAAATTGTGTGTCATCAGGAAGACAAGGACCTCAATTATATATGATTGTAGTTCATAGCTGTAAGTGCTGTGTTTAAAAAGATGATATTCTAGTGCCCTATGGGCTATTTCATGTGGAATGCTGGTATAAAGTGAGGTCACATCACAGCTCAGCCATGTAAATTTATTTTCCCATCTTTTTTTGTGAAATGAGCATAAAACATCTCTGGTGTCACGTAAATGGCCCAGGGTTCTTAATGCAAGGGGTTGTAACAAGGAGTCTAGCCATTCAGATGGTTTTTCTGTGAATGATCCTATCCCTGACACTATGGGGCGCATAGGTGGGGGGTTTATGCCTTTATGTGTCTTGGGCAATGCGTGCATGATTGGAATTGTGGGACATTGGACCATAATATATTCTGCTTGTTTACTTGTTAATACGTCACTACCTAAACCAACGTTTATCAGTTTGTTGAGCTTTTTTTGGAACATAGATGTTGGATTGCAAGTTAGTTTTTTATATTTGTCTGTATCTGCTAGGAGTTTCAAAATTTGGGTCTTATACATTTCCCTATCTAACACAGTGATACTGCCCCCTTTATCCGACATCTTAATAATGATATCCTTATTATTTTTTAACGATTTTTTTTGCCATATTCAGCTCTTTAGAGATATTAAAATTCTTATTACAACACTACGAATTTTTGGATAGTTGCTCGAGATCCTTTTCAATTGCCCATTGAAATCTGTCCATAGAGTCTATCCTGGATGCCAGAGGATGGAAGCTTGGATTTTTTGTGACAAAGTCCGGGGAAAAATGAATATTTCTTGTAGGAAGTTCTGGGTTCAGACTCTCTAAGCATTGGATTGCCCTATGTTCCTCAAACGATAGTAATCTATGGTCGTGGATATTTGTATTGGGTTCTTTGAGATTATAATCTTCAGAGTCTGTTGTCATTTGGGAGCGTGTTGTAGAAATGCCTCTTTACTGTTAAATTCCTTACAAATCGATTAATGTCCAGAAGTGTGTTGAAAGTATCGAACGTACGATTAGGGGCAAAATTGAGGCCCAACGAAAGAACCTTGACTTGTGTGGAGTTAGTTCGGATGAGGAAAGGTTGATCACATTAATGCTGGGTGTGGGTTCCTGCGGTTCCGTAGGCGACGCTTTTGTTCCTGGTCTGTTTGGGTGATGTTTCCTACCACCTCTCCTTCCCCGTTTTTTGACTTCCTTGACTTGCTGACTGATTGGTATCCTTGGGAATATAGGTTCCTAGAGTTATCACTATCTGAGGCTTCATTTATTCCTTCGATTGAATCAGGTTCAGAGGAGCTAAAACTGACTCTGTTCAGACTGCTGCCGGATCTTCTCTCTTGTCTGCGATTTTTTAAGATGGGTCTGATTTTGTTGTGTACTTTGTCTCTTTTATTCCAATCATACACCTCCTTGTTTGCATAGTCCCTGAGGTCTCGTTGGAATTTATTTTTCTCAGTTTCAGCCATGGATTTATTTAATTTTTCCAAGTGTAGAGAAGTACGTTGTTCCAGTATAGTGAAGTCGGGTGAGCTGGAGGAAGCATTAATTTGTTCTTTTAGAGCGGAAATGACAGTTTCCAATTTCTGTCAATTTGGCCTCCTCTTGTCTGGTAATTAGTTCCATTAGTTTTATAGAACATTCTGTTAATATCAAATTCCATTGTGTGCTGAATTCTTCGGAGTAGGTAAAAGTAGAACTTTTTCTTAAACGTAGACCCCTTGGGATCATTTGTTTTGTAATATAATTACATAAAGTCGTCAGGTCCCACCATATCTTAGCCTCCTGTACTGATAGTTTCTCTAGATCACGGAACATTTCCTGTAATGCACGATCACCTCCTTCTGGCGTATCATAATTGCCAAACACTTGGGCGGCCATTTCCACTCTGGAACATCGTGTATCTTGAGACATGGTTATTACTTGTTGTATATATACAGTGAAGGAAATAAGTTTTTGATCCCTTGCTGATTTTGTAAGTTTGCCCACTGTCAAAGACATGAACAGTCTAGAATTTTTAAGCTAGGTTAATTTTATCAGTGAGAGATAGATTATATTTAAAAAAAAACAGAAAATCACATTGTCAAAATTATATATATTTATTTGAATTGTGCACAGAGAAATAAGTATTTGATCCCCTACCAACCATTAAGAGTTCAGCCTCCTCCAGACCAGTTACATGCTCCAAATCAACTTGGTGCCTGCATTAAGACAGCTGTCTTAAATGGTCACCTGTATAAAAGACTCCTGTCCACAGACTCAATTAAACAGTCTGACTCTAACCTCTTTTACAACATGGGCAAGACCAAAGAGCTTTCTAAGGATGTCAGGGACAAGATCATAGACCTGCACAAGGCTGGAATGGGCTACAAAACCATAAGTAAGACGCTGGGTGAGAAGGAGACAACTGTTGGTGCAATAGTAAGAAAATGGAAGACATACAAAATGACTTTCAATCGACATCGATCTGGGGCTCCATGCAAAATCTCACCTCGTGGGGTATCCTTGATCCTGAGGAAGGTGAGAGCTCAGCCGAAAACTACACCGGGGGAACTTGTTAATGATCTCAAGGCAGCTGGGACCACAGTCACCAAGAAAACCATTGGTAACACATTACGCCGTAATGGATTAAAATCCTGCAGTGCCCGCAAGGTCCCCCTGCTCAAGAAGGCACATGTACAGGCCCGTCTGAAGTTTGCAAATTAACATCTGGATGATTCTGAGAGTGATTGGGAGAAGGTGCTGTGGTCAGATGAGACTAAAATTGAGCTCTTTGGCATTAACTCAACTCGCCGTGTTTGGAGGAAGAAAACCGTCCCCACTGTCAAGCATGGAGGTGGAAACATTATGTTTTGGGGATGTTTCTCTGCTAAGTGCACAGGACTCCTTCACCGCATCAATGGGAGAATGGATGGAGCCATGTACCGTCAAATCCTGAGTGACAACCTCCTTCCCTCCACCAGGACATTAAAAATGGCTCGTGGCTGGGTCTTCCAGCACGACAATGACCCGAAACATACAGCCAAGGCAACAAAGGAATGGCTCAAAAATAAAGCACATTAAGGTCATGGAGTGTGGCCTAGCCAGTCTCCAGACTTTAATCCCATCAAAAACTTATGGAGGGAGCTGAAGATCTGAGTTGCCAAGCGACAGCCTCGAAATCTTAATGATTTACAGATGATCTGCAAAGAGGAGTGGGCCAAAATTCCATCTAACATGTGTGCAAACCTCATCATCAACTACAGAAAACGTCTGACTGCTGTGCTTGCCAACAAGAGTTTTGCCACCAAGTATTAAGTCTTGTTTGCCAAACGGATCAAATACTTATTTCTCTGTGCACAATGCAAATAAATATATATAATTTTGACAATGTGATTTTCAGTTTTTTTTTATATAATCTATCTCTCACTGGTAAAATTAACCTAGCCTAAAAATTCTAGACTGTTCATGTCTTTGACAGTGGGCAAACTTACAAAATCAGCAAGGGATCAAATACTTATTTCCTTCACTGTATATATATATATATATATATATATATATATATATATATATATATATATATATATAACCGAAATTCCAGTTAAGTTTTAAAAATTTGTATTTTAAAGCCAGAAGAAAAAATATATATATATAAAGAAAGATTGTTGTACTTTAATAACTCTGTGAGTATATTAGTATGTTATAGAACTCGTTAACATTCGGGATATGGTCAAAATACAATTGTGCTTTTGTATTGTGAACCCTATATAACGGGCAGTAGGTGTGCACGGATGGATGCAGCCGTATAGCTATACAAACAAACTGTGGGAGGGATCCTCCAGCTCACCTTGATGCAAGTTTTCACTGCGCTCTTCGCCTGGATCTCCGTGACGGCTCACAGTGTTGTAGACAGAAGAAAAATGGGCAAAAGTCGATGGTCCAGCGCAGTCAAGTTTAAAACAGAACGTAGTTCCAATTTTATTTGGATGGTTAAAACAAGATCATTCCCGAATTCAAGGGTGAAAATGTAGGTAAAGTGCCTACGCGTTTCAGATGTATACCACGTCCTTCCTCATGGCTTTAATGCTAACAACTATTTGTCAGAACGAGGTTTATATCCGGTTGCCAACAGGTGAAAATTAGTGCTGTCACAGCAAGGCGGTGCTGTCCAGCAGAGTAGTGTTGAACTAAGGAGACGCCTATAGAACATCGGCAGTCTATAAATAAAAGCTATCCAGCACAGTGGAGCTGTCCAGCAAAAGTGGTGCTGAAACAGAGAGCCGGTGATAGAACATCACTGCTCTAATAGTAAGTTGTGTACTTACAGCATTGTTTGATAGATAGTTATCAATTATAGGATGAGGGATAACAATGATCCAATTTTATCCTTGAGTAGTGGATAGAGTATTAATGCTTATTTTTGTTTATTAGGCTGTCGGATATGAACCTCTGAAATACTCACATCGAGATATTAAAACATAAATAGACGCTAAAAAATACATCATTTAAACAGTTTAAGACAATACATGAACTAGAAAAAAGGGAATTATATACTGGTCTTTAAAGGTAATTGGTGTGAAAAAAATCTTTGTATATTAAACCGCCATTTGATTAAAAAGGAATGTGATGGGGGAGGGACCCGTTGGTATGGACAGTTAGGTGTCATTTGTAAAGGCCGTGAACATTGACAGGTATTATTAATTATTAGACCATATTAAATTCTGCCGATAATTTCATAGACTCTTTTACTAATAATGGAACATTAATTCTTTTTTTTATCACAACTTTTTTTATTTTCACAATCCTGACCCTTATGTAGCGTCTCTGTGATATTTACAGCAAGGCAAGCGTAATCTCGTTTTAAATGACAGGTTACATCGTACAGGTCTTTACCACTTTGGAATTTTCCTCAGACCCTCTCTCAAAACTAAGCTTCTTGACCACAATACGCTGTTTGTCCACCATTACGTGATCCACTGAAACCAAATATCACAAATTCTCGTCTGTGGATATTGTCCCCTATATTGGTGGACACAGGGCCGCCATCAGGAATTTCAGGGCCCCCTACAGCTAAATTTTCTGGGCCCCCCTACCGTGGCACCGCCTGTTAACGGTACTCCGTCCAGAACTATATCATGGTACCCAGGGCCGCCATCAGGGGGGGTATTAGGGGTACTGATGTGAGAGGCCCGGCCAAACCTAATTGAAAGGGGGGCCCGGCAAACTGCCACGACTTGCCTTTGGTAGAAAAAAAACAGGCCCCTGCAATGGGGCCCATTTTTTTCACCAAAAGAATGTCGTGAGTTGCGGGCCCCCCTTTCAATTAGGTTTGGCCGGGCCTCTCACATCAGTAACCCTAATACCCCCCCTGATGGCGGCCCTGGGTAGCATGGGGGTCGTCATGGGGGCCGTCAAAGATCGCCGCCCGTGTGACCGATCGCGCGCACCCGCAAACTCCCGCGCATGCGCACCCGCGACCGCCTGGAACCGCGCACCGAAATTTGAGGCAGATTTTGACCTGCCCACACTATCTTGCCGCGTTTTTTGCCCACGGCGATTGAGGACAGCAGACAAAAAACGCAGCGAATAATGCATTTTCTGCCTCCCATTGATTTCGATGGGAGGTCAGAGGCGGAACCGTGGCAAGAAAGGACGTGCTGCTTTTTCTTTTTTCCGCGACTGGCTCCCATTGATTTCAGATTAAATCAATGGGAGGCGGTTCTGGAAGTTGTTTGGTGCTGATTCTGACGCAGTGTCCGAGTCAATATCAAGGCCCAAAAACTCTGTGAACTGGGCCTTATTGTTAGGGCTTATTCAGACGAACGTGTAATACATCCGTGCAACGCGCGTGATTTTCACGCGCCTCGCGCGGTCCTATGTGACGTTTCCGTCACCATTAGCGCAGTCGACTACGCTATTGATTCCGTCCGAAAACCTGCCGGAATGGTGACGAACGGAAACCATTAGCGATGTTTCCGTCACCATTGAGATCAATGGTGACTGAAACGGAAGCTGTGCTGTCACTTTCACTTTCCGTTGCGGGGTTCACCCGATGGAAACCTCAGACGGAACCCCAAAACGGAAGCGAACGGTGATGTGAACAGGCCCTAACACAAAAGTTTTGTATTTTTTTAAGCTGGTTCACAAAAAAAAATAATTCCAAATTCTACTGGACCAACTGCCTATTTAGAGACCGGCAGCAGCTCCAGGAGCGACATCATAAGGGACACACTAGGCGGATATGCTGAGTAAAACTACACAGCTTATCCGCCCCGGTAGCCGCAGGGAATTCTGCCAGCAAAACCGCACCAAATAGTGGCGCAGGTTTGGTGAGGCGTGTCCGCTGCGGGAATCCTGCAGGGAAAAAAAAGTTTAGACTTGCCCCGGCCGTAGTTTAGGTGACGCATCTCTCTCTTCTGAACGTAGCCCCGCCTCCTGGGATGACGCTGTAGACCATGTGACCGCTGCAGCAGTCACATGGGATGAAACGTCATGACAGGAGGCCGGGCTGCGCTAAGAATAGAGGATCGCGTCACCAGGAGTACTGCCGGGGCAAGTCTAAACTTTTTTATAAATTTAAAAAAGTGCCTTTTTTTTTTTCTCATTTGTGATTTTTGCGGCAGAACCGCAGCATTTCCGCAACAGAGGAGCAGCGATCCCACAGAATACATTGACACGCTGCGGCTTAAAAAGCCAAAAGCCACACGGCAGGTCCATTATTTTTGCAGCGTGTGGATGAGATTTGTTCTAATCTCATCCCCTCTGCTGCGACTGTAATACGCTGCAGATTTTCCACAATAAAATGTGTTGCATAAAATCCGCAGTGTTCATGCCTAGTGTGTTCCTACCCTAAGGCCGGATTTACACAAGCGTGTGCTTTTTGCGCGCGCAAAAAACGTGGCATTTTGCGCATGCAAAAGGTCCATAACAGCTCCGTGTGTCAGCTGCGTATGATGCGCGGCTGCGTGATTTTCGCGCAGCCGCCATCATTATGACACTCTGTTTGTATGTTTGTAGCACGTGGTGCTTTTCTGTTTTCATTCATAGTTTATACGGCTGCGGAAGTTCTGGGCGTGATTTTCACGCACCCATTGACTTCAATGGGTGCGTGATGCGCGAACAATGCACAAATATCGGACATGTCGTGAGTTTTACGCAGCGGACACACGGACACACGCTGCGTGAAAATCACTGACAGTCTGCACGGCCCCATAGAGTAACATAGGTCCGTGCGAGGCGCGTGAAAATCACGCGCGTTGCACGGACATATTACACGTTCGTCTGAATAAGCCCTAACAATAAGGCCCAGTTCACAGAGTTTTTGGGCCTTGATATTGACTCTGACACTGCGTCAGAATCAGCACCAAACAACTTCCAAAACCGCCTCCCATTGATTTAATCTGAAATCAATGGGAGCCAGTCGCGGAAAAAAGAAAAAGCAGCACGTCCTTTCTTGCCGCGGTTCCGCCTCTGACCTCCCATCGAAATCAATGGGAGGCAGAAAATGCATTTTTCGCTGCGTTTTCTGCCTGCTGTCCTCAATCGCAGCGGGCAAAAAACGCAGCAAAAAAACGCGGCAAGATAGTGTGTGCAGATCAAAATCTGCCTCAAAATTCTTTAAGGAATTTTGAGGCAGATTTTTTTTCTGCCTGCAAAATACTTTGTGTGAACAGGGCCATACATAAACAGCACTTTGACACACTTTACTCACCGTGTCAGAAGAGCTGCTCCCACTCCAGTCCTCTTCAGGCGAGGTCTTTCAGGCGAGGTCTTCCAGTCGAGGTCTTTGGTCCAGACGTCCAGTCCTTCACCTCCAGCCAGGCTCCAGGTAAGTTGGGTCCATGTGTGTCCGCGGTGCGCGCGCGGCCGATCGCAAGTGCGCGCGCGGCCGATCGCGGGTGCGCGCGTGCTGTCGAGGCTGCGAGCGTGCGTGCTGTTGCTTCTGCGAGCGCCCGTGCTGTCGCGGTTGCACGCTTTTGCCGGGTGCGTGCTCGGACGGTCGCAAGTTTGCGGGTGCACGTGATCGGTCGGCGGTGTTTGACGGGGGTCCCGCAGCTCACGACATTCATTTGGCGAAAAAAAACGGGCCCCTTTGCAGGGGCCCGTTTTTTTATACCAAAGACAAGTCGCAGCAGTGGCCGGGCCCCCCTTTCAATTAGGTTTGGCCGGGCCCCTCACACCACTACCCCTAATACCCCCCTGATGGCGGCACTGGGTGGACAGGTACATTCCCAGAGGAGCCACACCACAGAAAAATAAGCCACAAAAGGTTAATCTGTACAAACCATCCAGTCAGGCGGGGTATTAACCTACTGCCTTTACTGGCAGAGCTTATACTCCACCCTTTGCCACCCAAACAAGCCCAAGTTGTCATTTAAAACAGAGAACAAATCCTCATCCGTCAACACATTTGTGCTTGACTACACAGCCAAAATTGAAGGTTACTCACCACTCACAGGTATCCCGGCATCACCCAAGGGTGCCTCCAAGGTTGTTCCAGCAGCTGGACGACCAGTCAGACCAATATTTATATTAATTACTGATAACACTCAGGCTAGATATGAGTTCTAGACCCGCAGAGGTGTGATAGTATCTTCCTGGTACATCAGAATATATGTGTTTTTAACATGTATATCTTCTATAGACAATATCTAGTATAACACAACCATATCTCAGGTACAGAAGTGAGGAACATCTCTGTTCTTTACCCTCTGTTTTGTAGTCAGGACTCCCCTTTTATTTTTTATATAATTTTTAATAGCTATTCAGTCTTAGATTAACCCTCTCAGGACCAGAATTATTGTTAAATTATTAGTAAAAGAATCTATGAAATTATCGGCAGAATTTAATATGGTCTAATAATTAATATTACCTGTCAATGTTCACGGCCTTTACAGATGACACCTAACTGTCCGTACCAAGGGGTCCCTCGCCCATCACATTCCTTATTAATCAAATGGTGGTTTAGTATACAAAGATTTTTTTCAACACCAATTACCCTTAAAGACCAGTATATAATTCCCTTTTTTCCAGTTCATGTATTCATGTATTGTCTTAAACTGTTTAAATTATGTATTTTTTAGCATCTATTTATGTTTTAATATCTCGATTTGAGTATTGCAGAGGTTCATATCCGACAGCCTAATAAACAAAAATAAGCATTAATACTCTATCCACTACTCAAGGATAAAATTGGATTATTGTTATCCCTCATCCTATCATTGATAACTATCTATCAAACAATGCTGTAAGTACACAACTTACTATTAGAGCAGTGATGTTCTATCACCGGCTCTCTGTTTCAGCACCACTTTTGCTGGACAGCTCCACTGTGCTGGATAGCTTTTAGGAAGGACGTGGTATATGTCTGAAACGCGTAGGCACTTTGGAACTACGCTCTGTTTTAAACTTGACTACGCTGGACCATCTACTTTTGTCCATTTTTCTAATGTATTTGACCTTGCATTGTTACTGGCAGTATGATGACAAGAAACCCAGGTTTGATGCAGGTTTCTTTTAGTAGGCCGGTAATGTTTGCAAAACAACCAAAAGGAAATACACAAAACTGTTCTTAGCAGAGAGGCACAGTCACTTAAAATATTACACAAAGTGGCGGCAATTTCTGGCAATGCAGGAAATGGGGTTTTACCAGCTTGGTTTCCTTGGGACAGAGCTCGGACTCTTCCCTGATACAGGGGTATCCAATCGTCTCAGCAAATAAATAACAGGGAGGCTTCACGCAACTTCCACTTGTTACATCCAATGCTGCCTCTTTCACAGCAATCATCTGTGGGGAGGTTCCTGCACTCCAACGCCACAGCAATGGGCCTTCTCTGGCTTCAGGGCCTATTCAGCCCTGTTGGCACAATAGTTGCTGATTTATGGGTCGCAGCCCTTGCACCTGAACCCATTAGGTGGGAACAGTCGCCTTTTATCAAATTTAAAAACAGCCTTTTGTGAGTTATTCAATGTGCCGACACTGATTACATGCCCATACTACACTGTTTTTGCACACTAAAGTAAATGTTAAAGACAGTGCCCGAGCCGGTATTCCCGGTGCCTGCAATAAACAGGGTCAGCCACCATTGTCTGAACAGTGTTACATAGCAGTGAGCTTTACTGACGTGAGCATCTGCACAGCTCAGAACATGTAAGCACAGGTCCTGTGACTAAAACAACACATAAAAATGCTTCCTGGCCACTAGGTGGCAGCATCGCAATGGAAGTATATATGCATATAGTGACCGCTCATCTCCTCTAGTCCTGGACCTATAAAGGAAATACAGTGTTAAACTTGCATAACACAAAAGCATTGAAAGAGACAGCAAAATCTATCTCTACATTACTCCATACGGCTCCTCTCGTGAATAGGGGAGACTCCCTTCCATACCTTTCATGGAAAAATAAGCAACTAAAATAAATGAAATAAAAACACAGATTCCTTTCACACAAATTGGGCCTTCTTCCGACAGTCTCTGAAGGCCCTGTTAGACTCAGTTCAGGCCCTCTTCAAAGTTACTTGGGCCTCAGGCTCAAAGCTTAGTAGTTACAGTCTCTCACAGGTGAGGCACATACTTAACAATTGCAGTCTCATACTCAAGGTCCCAGGACTCGCTTCTTTGTCTCAGTCTCATGCACAGCCTCTTGTCTTTCTCTTGCTGGGAGACTCCTCTCTACCCGCCTCTTGAACACTTCCTTGTTGCGCATTACAGCTACTGAAATGCAGCCTTTCCTGGCTCCACAGCCTCTTGCTGGAGCTAGTCATCTTTCTTGAGGGAAAGGTGCACTTGGCAAGAGCGTACTCATGACTGCAACTCCGGCACTAGCTTACCCTCCAATGGAACTCAGACTATACTCTCTGTGAAATTCATCATGTAAACCTTCCTGCCGTGCCCTCTGCTCACTCCTTGGGCACTCCATACGGCATGCCATCTTTCCTGGGCTGTGACTATCCTGCCAACTATGCCAAAAAGTTTAGGAGCGGGTATCAGTTAAGTGCTCGCAGGGTTAGTCATGAAATGATGACAAGAATACCAGGTTTGATGCAAATCCTTTTAGTAGGCTAGAATCTATACAAAATGGCCACAATTTCAGGCAATGCAGGCAATGGTGGCTCACCAGCTTGCCTACCCTTGGACGGAGATTGGGCTCCTCACTGATACAGTAATAACATCCACTTCAAATCTGAGCATTTCCTCTTTCTTATCCTTCAACATCCCTTATCACTTTTATGGGGAGGCCCAGGCAACTTCCACCCACCGCCTCAGAAACTCAAACGTAGGGAGGCCCCAGGCAACTTCCACCTGTTATATTCAACGCTGTCTCTATCACAGCAATCATCTGCGTGGAGACTCCTGTTTGGGCACTCTAGCCACTGCCCAAGGATACGATCTAGAGGAAATGACTCCTTCTAGAGAGGATTGAGGATGTCGCTAATACGGGATGAGCTCATTCCAAACACTGATTGCCTTGGATGCCCAGCGAATCTCCGGACATAATGACAAACGACGCCTGAATTTCTCATCATAGCACCACCAAGCTGCACCTCCATGCAGCTTGTGTGCACTAAATATGCTACATGATCTAAGCATGCAAAGAGTACAGCGCCCTTTTCAGGGAAGCGCTGACAAAAAAAATTAGCCATAACCGTGAACCCTTAAAGAGTCTCTGTCACCACATGACGGTACAAGGGCGACAAGGGACCACACAAACACCCTCCTATCTAATAAATATACAACGACACAATTAAAATTGGAAGGTGCTTGTCACAGCTTTATTAGATGATTTATTTTACAGAACCTGAGAATATATAAGAAACAAGTATAAACATATCATAAACATAATTAACATATTAACGTTATGTGGCTAAGTCCTTGACAACCTCCAAAACATAAATAAAGCAATACCCTTAAACCATAGCTGTGACCATATAAGCTACAGTGGCGTCACCACGAGTATGCTAAAGCACCACGCTTCCCAGGGTCCGCCCCTTAGGGTATGTGCACACGATGAGAGGCTTTTACGTCTAAAAAGACAGACTGTTTTCAGGAGAAAACAGCTGCCTCGTTTCAGACGTAAATGCTGCTCGTCGTATTATGCGAGGCGTCTGTGACACTCGTAAATCTTGAGCTGCTCTTCATTGACTTCAATGAAGAACGGCTCAAATTGCGTAGCAAAGAAGTGTCCTGCACTTCTTTGCTGAGGCAGTCAATTTACGCGTCGTCGTTTGACAGCTGTCAAACGACGACGCGTAAATTACAGGTCGTCTGCACAGTACGTCGGCAAACTCATTCAAATGAATGGGCAGATGTTTGCCGACGTATTGTAGCCCTATTTTCAGACGTAAAACGAGGCATAATAGGCCTCGTTTACGTCTGAAAATAGGTCGTGTGAACCCAGCCTGAGAGAACCCCAAATCCATAGCTTTAAAATAAAACCAATATATTGTGTCAAAGACAGCAATATATAAAAACATAAATAGCGTTGCCAAGGACCCGCACACACCAAGACAAAGTAAGACCCAATAGTCCAGAATCTGCAAAACAAATGCATATACAAATGAAATAAACTACTTGTATCCCTCCTCCACAAAACCCGCACTTGCGGACCCTAATACAAAAGAAAAATTAAAGGGAGGGCAGGCGGGACAAAATTTTTCAACCCATAAAATGGCTTCCCTTCCTATCCCACTATATAAACATCCCCTTAACTCCACCCCCAATGCTCACAACCCCCTAGCACAATTCCTGACTCAAACCCACCCACCAACCTATAACCAAAATACCCCTCTAAATGACCCCTTGCATGCCCAGACCCGTCATGACCGCCCTCTGCCCAGCTCTGCTTAGCTCTGGGCTCACATGACGGTACAAGGGCGACAAGGGGCCACACAAACACCCTCCTATCTAATAAATATACAACGACACAATTAAAAATGGAAGGTGCTTGTCACAGCTTTATTAGATGATTTCTTTTACAGAACCTGAGAATATATAAAAAACAAGTATAAACATATCATAAACATAAATAACATATTAACATTATGTGGCTAAGTCCTTGACAACCTCCAAAACATAAATAAAGCAATACCCTTAAACTTCTAGCCGTGACCATATAAGCTACAGTGGCGTCACCACGGGTATGCTAAAGCACCACGCTTCCCAGGGTCCGCCCCTTAGAGAAGCCCAAATCCATAGCTTTAAAATAAAACCAATATATTGTGTCAAAGACAGCAATATATAAAAATATAAATAGCGTTGCCAAGGACCCGCCACAGCATAAATACTTGACTCCTTAAATTTTCATGCGCCGCCACACTTGAAAACACAACTCCAGGCCTTCTTGGAGGCCAAAATTAAAAACATTCAGGCCCACATCCGTTAAGTGAACCCCATCCTTTCCAATGTACGTGCCCCAGTCGGTGACGAACTAACAACCCACCATTTAGGCGATCAAACTTGGCCACTGTCTTATTAATCTTAACTCTGGTCCTATTCAGCGCCGACACTGACTGTGCATTGTGCCATTTTACCCACTGTACAATTTCGGACCAGATAATCAAAAGCCCAGGATGGGTGTCTACAAAACATAAGAAGTCCCTCTTAATGTTCTTAATGAGGTTCCGCCTGGGATAACTCCCGATGTCATTACCCCCTGAATGAATTATCAAGATATCAGGTAGGCCCCAGGACCTAACCGCATCCTGAAAGAGAGGCCTTACCTGATCCCAGGTCAGGCCACAAACTCCGAACCAGTGTACCTCCACCTCATCCGGATCTATACCCAAATACCTACCATTCGGACGCACACGGGCACGCCTTTCAGCCCAGTAAATATAGGAATGGCCAAGAAGCCAAACCACACATTTTGCAGACCCTGAAAGCAACAGAAAATTAGTCACACAGAACAAGAATGACATCCCCCCCCCCCCCAAAAATAAACCTAAGATAAAGAAATCAACATTCCAGCAAATGCAGCCTAACATAGGAACGAAAGCGGCTGGACTCCCAGCGGCCAATCCTCTTAACTGAAGCAGTGTCGAGCCCAAAACGGGAAGCTTCAGTGGCAGCTCCAATCGTAAAAGAATGAGAGCTGTAATCCAGATGTGAAAGGCCCAACCCTTGTACGCATTTCTTAAAGACAGCAATAAATTGATATCTGGACAACGCTGAACCATCCGCATGCACCAGCAAAGAGGAAAAACCCTGAGGACGCACAGCCATGAAACGCAGAAAACACCACACTGGGCACGATTCCCCCTCATGAATTTTAGTCAAACAAATCTCAAAACCTTTTCCCTTCCTGTCAGGTTTTGAATGATACAACATTATTCTCAACACACTATCCCGAAAAAAACACATCAGTTACTTGAATACCGCCCTGCACCCGTTTTGAGGGACTAACCAATTCGCCAACCCTAAAAGCCCCATAGAAAGCCCAAGAGAAAGCCAATTGAAACAACAACCTCTTATAATCTGAATGGGATATCCAGTTCAACTGAGAAAATGTCCCTCCAACATTTCAAAAGACACCGGCCCACGCTTATCCTGCCCGACATGCCCTTTTTGAAAACCCTGCAGAGCCCGCCGTATCAAAAAATGCTTAGTAACATCCGTACAACCAATTAACTTAAAGAAAAAGGAAAGTGCCGCTACCGACTTAACAACAGAAGAAGCCGTAGATCCACTCTCCATAAGAGATAACAAAAAACAAAACATCTCCTCTAAGGCACTAAAAGGACTCTGTTGACTACACCACAAATCCTCCAGCTGGAACCATCTCACCCAGATCTTGGTATAAGCATCCCACGTAGCAGGGGCCAGCAAACGCTTTGCCCACCATATCAGATGAGCGACACCACCCTCCAAAGGTGCTCGGGGCAAGAAACCGGATCCCTCTCCGTCTCTGGAGCTAGCCAACGGAAACGATCCCACTGCAATCGAGATAAAGCATCCGCAATGTCATTGGAAACTCCAGGAACATGATGAGCCCTAAATAGAATGTTCCATCTCAAACACAGCAGGACCAACTGGCATAGCACTGTGATCACCGGGGGGGGGGGGGGAATGGCGGACAAACTATTAATAGCGCACACGACCTCCATGTTATCACAGTGAAAAACCACTGACCGATTGGACAAAAGCGGTCCCCAAATTTCCACCGCAACAAGAATGGGAAACAACTCCTAAAAACAAAGATTACCCGTCAAACCACACTCCCTCCACTCTAGTGGCCAAGTATCAACACACCATTTTCCCTGAAAATACGCCCCGAAACCGATAAAACCTTAAGCATCCGTACACATTTGCATCTCCACATTCGAAACTCCCTCTGCAATCCATAATGATCTGCCGTTATATTCTACTAAAATGGAATCCCAAACCCTCAAATCCGCCTTATGCTCCTTGCCAAGGCGAATAAAATGGTGGGGACATCTAACACCAGCAGTTGCTTGTGCTAAGCGCCTACAAAAAACACAGCCCATGGGCATAATTCTACAGGCAAAATTGAGTTTCCCCAATAAAGATTGCAGGAGCCGCAGGGTGATTTTTGTTCTCACCAGAGCCTCCTGCACCGTTGCCCGCAGATGAATAAGTTTTGCCTCTGGCAACCTACATTCCATTGCCTGGGAATCAATTTCAATTCCCAAAAAACAGATCGTTGTGTTTGGTCCTTCTGTTTTTTCAAACGCCAACAGAACCCCAAAGTCAACAAAAACATCCATCATTGCCCATAACAATATTACACACGACGGCCGAGCCGCAGGGCCCACACAAAAGAAGTCATCCAAATAATGAATAACTGCTTTAGAGCCGGCTCGTTCACGAACCACTCACTCCAAAAATGTGCTGAAGGCTTCGAAATAGGCACAAGAAATAGAGCACCCCAAAGGAAGGCACCTATCAATATAAAAAAGGCCATCAAACGAGCACCCCAGCAAGTGCATGGATTCTGGGTGCACCGGCAAAAGGCGAAATGCAGACTCCACATCCACCTTAGCCTAAGCGCCCCTTGCCCCTGTCGTCCTAACCAAACGTACCGCCTCATCAAATGACGTATAGGAAACCCGCGTCAAAGACTCATCAATATCCTCATTTACCGAAGAACCCTTCGGATAAGATAAATGATGTATAAGCCGAAATTTGCCCGCCTCCTTCTTGGGGACAACCCCCAGCGGGGAGACACGCAAATTGGAAATAGGAACATCAGAAAAGGGGCCTAACATTCTACCCAACAAAACTTCCTTCCGCAACTTGTCTCGTACCACTTCTGGATGATCCCGCACCGAACGCAGATTATTAGCCATCAAAACACCGAACCCCCGGGGAGAACGGAATCCTAAATCCATCCCCAAAACCATTCAATAACAGCTGCGCCCTCTCATTGTCGGGGTACCTCTTTAGCCAAGGCGTCATAACGTTGAGGTTCACTGGACTCACCCCCTTTAGCAGAACCATCCCCTGGCTTCGTCGTGCCTCCTCGTTCGTGCCCGCTTAAAACACTTGAAGACGGGGTGGTTACCACCCCTACAGCCGACACATTCGTGTCTATAGACACAATTAGTTCCCCATTTACAGGTGCTCTCGTTGTAGAGTCAGCAGACCCCTTTTTTAAAACTCCCCGACGAACCCGCTGATCTAGACCCGCCGGGTGAGGACTGAAAGGGGTTATGCAAACCCGCGACTTCAACATGACCCCCCTGACCAGCCCCCTTTGGTGTAGTCATAAGGCGCATCCAAAGACTTATGTCCTTATGATCCCACCGCAGGGATGACTGAACCGCCATATGCTGACGAAACTGCTCGTCATATTTAAGCCAAGCAGTTCCCCCATACGTTCTATAAGCCTCCCAAATAGAATCCAAGTAACAAAATAAACCGGAACAATGTTCTGGGCATTTCTCCCCTATAACGCTAGCCATGATGGAAAAAGCATGTAGCCAATTCCCAAATGTGCGCGGAATCAGCCTATACCGTCTTCTCTCCTCATCCTCCTCCTTACGATGTTCCTTGCCCTTTTCCCACCGTTCCACACTAAATCGCTCCAACGCCAATAAAGTAAAAATATCCAAATTCTCCCTTTTCCAAATCTTTTCACAGAGCTCTGGCTTTAAGTGGGCCCCTAATGGTCCTTCAAAGGAAATGTACATGCTCCCCTTTGCAGTATCCAAAACTGGCAAGGGCTTATTAGCCCCATCTACCTTCTCCGTCTGGACCCCGGCATCTAAGGCGTTAAATGACGAAGAGCCTGCCTCAGCACTCACAGTACTCTCCCTACGAGAACCCTCCTCTAACTGTCCCTGCGCTGACCAAGCTCCAACGGGACCTGCTAGCTGTGACCCACGAGAAGTATCAACTGAAGCTAACAACTGACGTAACCCATCTAACAAATTTCCCAAAACTCCACTCGTGACTGACAAATCCCCCGTAGAACCGCAACCTACAGGTACTTGCCCCACTAGACTACTCTCATTACTAAATTTACTGCCCACGTGTATGGTGTGTAAACGCTGTGACTCACCAGAAGGCTGCCCGTCGCCAGACACTAACGGGACCGTCCGTCCTGAATCCACCGAAGCCGTCTCCTGACCGAGCATCCTAGGCACCCCGAGTGCCCGCCGCAAAGCATCGGCCGCTTCTACACCGGACACCCGTCCTGACGACACCTGGAACGGCAAATAAACAGACGAAACACCTGCCACCTGGCCAGCGTTACCCTCAGGAGGCGCTGGATGATGCAAATTTTGTACATATTTAGCGGTCAGTGCAGACCTACCACTACTGCTGCTATAACGAAAATGGGCAGGAGGTGACGCAGGCCTGCCACCACCGATGTAATAATTTTCCTGAACAGCAGGTGGCGCCGGCCTAGCACCGACACTGCAATGTTCCGAATGGCCACTAGATGGCGCCAAATCACCCATGCTAATGGGTGTACTATGCACACTGGCCCCTGACCCAGCAGATGGCGCTCTAGCAGCGCTGAAGGCACTTACCGTGACAGCCGCAGAGTCCTGGCTTGCCTCCGGCCCCACAGAAGAATTCCTGACAGGCTCCCTGAACGAGCCCACCACACTGGAAAGGAGGGGGACTGCTCCCCGCCGCTGCACCACCGGTTCCCTCGACGTCCATCTCCACGTCGCTCCTCAGGCACACGGACTGTGCTGCGCTGACCCCGACTGGACACCCGGCGAACCGCACATCGGCCTTTCACTCAAAGCGTCTCCATCCACTGCTGCCGCCGCTCCCGACACCGCTATGGCTCCAGTCCCCGACACCGGAACAACGCCACCGTCGCCAGCCACCGGATCTGTCACACCAGGGACAACTACCGCGGAAACAGGTAAGGGGGAGTCACACTCCTCCGTCTGCGTCGGGGGGCTGGGGAAGCAGAGGGGCTCAAGCGTTCAGGAGGCCGTGAACGCCGGGCCCTGGGGGAACGCCCCACCGGGGAGCCTGCTAAAGCCCCTAGCTGCTCCTGGACCCACTCCAGCCCCTTATCAGCTGCCTGCTCCCTAACCCTAGCAATTAACTGCTCTAAACCCTTCATAGCTCTAGGCCCTAAAACTGACCAGAAAACAGCTACCCTGACACTGGCTGCACACCTCTATTCTTGACAAAATTTTTCAAGCCATAACATGGCTTCCCTGCTTATCCCACTATATATACATCCCATTAACTCCACCCCCAATGCTCACAACCCCCTAGCACAATTCCTGACTCAAACCCACCCACCAACCTATAACCAAAATACCCCTCTAAATGAACCCTTGCAGGCCCAGACCCGTCATGACCGCCCTCAGCCCAGTTCTGCTTAGCTCTGGGCTCACATTATAAGTGGCCTATCTTCTACATAATATGATCGGCGCTGTAATGTAGATTACAGCAGTGTTTTTTATTTAGAAAAACGATCATTTTTGACAGAGTTATGACCTATATTAGCTTCATGCTAATGAGTTTCTTAATGGACAACTGGGCGTGTTTTACTTTTTGACCAAGTGGGCGTTGTGGAGAGAAGTGTATGACGCTGACAAATCAGTGACCAATCAGCGTCATACACTTCTCCCCATTCATTTACACAGCACATAGCGATATAGCTATATTGCTATGTGCAGCCACATAAACACACTATAACGTTACTCAAGTGTCCTGACAGTGAATATACATCACCTCCAGCCAGGATGTCATGTCTATTCACAATCCTGACACTTATGTAGAGTCTGTGATATTTACAGCAAGGCCAGCGTAATCTCGTTTTAAATGACAAGTTACATCGTACAGGTCTTTACCACTTTTAAATTTTTCTCAGACCCTCTCTCAAAACTAAGCTTCTTGTCCACAATACGCTCTTTGTCCACCATTACGTGATCCACTGAAACCAAATATCACAAATTCTCATCTGTGGATCTTGTCCCCTATATTGGTGGACAGGTACATTCCCAGAGGAGCCACACAACAGAATAATAAGCCACAAAAGGTTAATCTGTACAAACCATCTAGTCAGGCGGGGTATTAACCTACTGGCTTTACTGGCAGAGCTTATACTCCACCCTTTCCCACCCAAACAAGCCCAAGTTGTCCTTTAAAACAGAGAACAAATCCTCATCCGTCAACACATTTGTGCTTGACTACGCAGCCAAACATGAAGGTGACTCACCACTCACAGGTACCCCGGCATCACCCAAGGGTGCCTCCAAGATTGTTCCAGCAGCTGGACGACCAGTCTCTTGACCGTGGTCAGCTGCAGATCCCAATGATGCAATAGGAGGCAGTCTTCGTCCGTATCCTATGACAACAGTCTCTCCCACCAGCAGCAAGGAGGGGGCAATAAACTCCCTTTGGAGTCTACACCTGTCTCACCACTGATGCTACCGACTGCCCTCCATAGTCTGCCTGTACATTATAACCACAGGACTGCTCCTCCCACCACACCTCGAGCCATCCATGCCCCTACTGCTTCCTCATGGGCAGAGCAGAGCTCTGCCTCATGGACCTGTTAGATGAGGGTGCAGTGTATGGACTTACTCTCTTACTTCCTCTAGATTAGCGCTGTCCCACATCCCCGGACCACTTTACTGCAAGCTGGGAACTTCTAACCATGCCACATGCAGGGAAGGGGGGGTGGAGGAACTATTTTTAGAGGATAACACATCCCTCTAAAAAGCATGGGACAACAATAACAGTCCATAAGTTTTTGGAAAGGGCTCTTCAGCTCCTTTGCTTTGGGAAAATGGACACCAGCTGCCAGACTCCAGCCATCCCTTAAAAAGTGGATTTCCACGCCGTTGCATCCACTCCACCACTGAGGAACTTGTGTGGTAACAATCCTGAATCTTTTTGGAGAACTGTTGCCTACTAGGCACAGGTAACCCTTTATAACGACTCAGAAAAAATAATTGTGTTAACCATTTAAGATTACATTGATAATAACCATTATTTTAAACTATATAAGCAATATACCCATAAGCTCCATAATTCTAGGCACCCAAGGGGCCTTACAATAGAATACACTTGTTATGTTACTTTTGAACATAAAATGGGATTTTGCCATACAGCACAGGAAAGCGGGGGGCATGTTATTTTGTTTCATTTTTGAGGGGTTAACCCGACGGAAACCTCCGAAGGAATCCCTCAACGGAAGGGCAACGGTCATGTGAACAGGTCCTTAGTGTCGTCTTTTTCTTTATTTTCTATTTGTACATTATACCTGAGATAAATAATTATGGCCCTAGTGTGTTATACATATAAGTGTCTATAACATGTATCAGGAACATATTATCACACCTTTGATTCTTTACAGATGACGGATCCCAGTGAGAAGAAGGAACGTGACATATAATCCTGTCAGCAGCAAGAAAGGAATCACAAGACAGGTAATTAATATTTATATTAATTACTGATAACACTCAGGCTAGATATGAGTTCTAGACCCGCAGAGGTGTGATAGTATCTTCCTGGTACATCAGAATATATGTGTTTTTAACATGTATATCTTCTATAGACAATATCTAGTATAACACAACCATAGATCAGGTACAGAGGTGAGGAACATGTCTATTATTTTACCCTCTGTTCCCTAAAGTCAGAAATCCACCTTTTATTTCCAATAGAATATAATTGTTATGGTCCTTTTGGCCATAAAATTTGGCATGAGGGGAGTCTAGTGAGGGCGAGTAACGTATTTGACCTTGCATTGTTACTGGCAGTATGATGACAAGAAACCCAGGTTTGATGCAGGTTTCTTTTAGTAGGCCGGTAATGTTTGCAAAACGACCAAAAGGAAATACAAAAAACTGTTCTTAGCAGAGAGGCACAGTCACTTAAAATATTACACAAAATTGCGGCAATTTCAGGCAATGCAGGAAGTGGGTTTTTCCAGCTTGGTTTCCTTGGGACAGAGCTTGGCCCTGATACAGGGGTAACCCATCGTCTCAGCAACTAAATAAGAGGGAGGCTTCACGCAACTTCTACTTGTTACATCCAATGCTGCCTCTTTCACAGCAATCATCTGTGGGGAGGTTCCTGCACTCCACCGCCACAGCAATGGGCCCTCTCTGGCTTCAGGGCCTACTCAGCCCTGCTGGCACAATAGTTGCTGATTTTTGGGTCGCAGCCCTTGCACCTGAACCCATTAGGTGGGATCAGTCGCCTTTTATCAAATTTAAAAACAGCCCCTTTGTGAGTTATTCAATGTTCCGACACTGATTACATGCCCATACTACACTGTTTTTGCACACTAAAGTAAATATTAAAGACAGTGCCCGAGCCGGTTTTCCCGGTGCCTGCAATAAACAGAGTCAGCCACCATTGTCTGAACAGTGTTACATAGCAGTGAGCTTTGCTGACGTGAGCATCTGCACAGCTCAGAACATGTAAGCACAGGTAAGCTAAACCTATTTAGCCTTGAGAAAAGACGACTAAGGGGGGACATGATTAACTTATATAAATATATAAATGGCACATACAAAAAATATGGTCAAATCCTGTTCCATGTAAAACCCCCTCAAAAAACAAGGGGGCACTCCCTCCGTCTGGAAAAAGAAAGGTTCAACCTGCAGAGGCGACAAGGCTTCTTTACTGTGAGAACGGTGAATTTATTGAATAGACTACCGCAGGAGCTGGTCACAGCAGGGACAGTAGATGGCTTTAGATGTGTCTTTTTTCAACCGTACAAACTATGTAACTATGTAACTATATAAGGTCCTGTGACTAAAACAACACATAAAAATGCTTCCTGGCCACTAGGTGGCAGCATCGCAATGGAAGTATATATGCATATAGTGACGGCTCATCTCCTCTAGTCCAGGACCCAGTGGCGGATTAAGTAGACTATTGGCCCTGGGCTGTTCCACAACCTTGGGCCCCCTTCTTGTCATCATTGTATCGCAAAATTCCACTCTACCGTCATAATCATCTTCGGATAGCTCCTGAACTAGACGTATTTTATAAGGATGATAATAATCCCTCTTCAAAATTCGACGGACTGATGTGGCGCTGATATCATTTTGTTGTGCTCCATTCGAGACAGATGTTTAAGGGTGTGTTCACACGGCCTATTTTCATCAGTTTTTTGTCCGTAAACGGCCGAAAAATAGGAAGTAGAACGCCTCCAAACATCTGCCCATTGATTGCAATGGGAAGAACGGCATTCTGTTCCGACGGGCCGTTTTTTTTACACGGTTGTGAAAATGAAGTGCAGGTCACTTCTCGGGACGTTTTTGGAGCCGTTTTTCATAGACTCTATTGAAAACCGCTCCAAAAGCGGCCGTAAAAAACGCCACAAAAATCGTGAGTGGCTCAAAAAACGCCTGAAAATCAGGAGCTGTTTTCCCTTGAAAACAGCTCCGTATTTTCAGACGTTTTTGAGTTTGCATGTGAACGTACCCTAAAGGTCATCATGTACAGTGAGCAGAACATCTAAAGCTTTTTCATCATTACTAGCATGTTTGGGTCTTCCGGATCTTGGTGCGTCTTTAATTGAACCACTTGTTTCGAAACGATGAACAGTTCTTTTAACAGTTGACAATGAAATTGGATCACGGATAGGATAAGTGGCATTGAATAAAGCCGCTACTTCTTGATAGGATCTTATTTTTTCTTCACCATACCCTCTCATCAATAAAGTGATCCTTTCCGTTTCGGTCAAATGCATTTTGTGATATGACAATAGAAATGTACAAAAATGAAAATTACTCTCCGAATTAGCGCTCTCTGAAATTCATAGACTAGGTCAATTTTGTATCGCCGAGACCGATTGTAATAATACGTAATTTAAAGTCATCTTGATGTGACATTCCTAAGCTCGCACATGCACACGTGCCCACACACATTTAGGATTTTACCCGCGCGGTACATTCTGGGTAATGCAAACACCGGCGGTAGCCGATAATGACGATGATAACTTTAAAGTTAAATATCTCAGCGGCATTGTTTTCATATTGAAAAGCTCTTTCAAATGAGCCCCCACTCGACCCCCGTGCCATTTAAGATTTTGCTAACCCCGACCACCCCACCGCCCCCAAGGGTGTGTTTTTTTCTTTTCAATAAACTGGTAGATTTTATGACCCCATTAAATCCCACCAAATTTCAACCCTCTACCTCGAGCCGTTCAAAAGTTATGAGGGTGTTTCGGAACTTTTGGTGGGCACTGTATAGACTGATTACACAGAGTGATCTATTTCCAGCATTTTTGGCTTTTAATGTTGATGATTATGGCTAACAGTTAATGAAAACCCAAAATTTTGTCTATCAGAAAATTTGAATATTGGCCAAAAGTTGAAGATTGTAGACTCATGATGTCACACTCTAATAAGCTAATCAACACAAAACACCTGCAAAGGTTTCCTAAGCTTTTAAATGGTCCAACAGTCTGGTTCAGTAGGCGACACAATCATGGCGAAGATTGCTGACTTGACAGTTGTCCAGAACACAGTCATTGCCACTCATGACCCAGAGACAATGTCAGAAGCGTCTTACCTGGGCTAAGGAGAGAAAGGACTGGTCTGTTGCCCAGTGATCCAAAGTCCTGTTTTCAGATTAAAAGTAAAATTTGCATTTCATTTGGAAATCAAGGTCCCAGAGTTTGGAGGAAGTGTGGAGAGGCACTCAATCCAAGTTGCTCTCAGTCCAGTGTGGAGTTTCCACTGTCAGAGATGGTTTGGGGAGCCATGTCATCTGCTGGTGTTGGTCCACTGTGTTATATCAAGTCCAAAGTCATCGCATCCATCTACCAGGAAATTTTAGAGCACTTCATGCTTCCCTCTGCTGACAAGCTTTATGGCAATGCTGATTTCTTTTTCAAGCAAGACTTGGCACCTGCCCAGACTGCCAAAAGTACCAATACCTGGTTTAATAACCACAGTATCACTGTGCTTGATTGGCCAGAGGAAACTCGCCTGGCCTAAATCCCATAGAGAATCTATGGGGTATTGTCAAGAGGAAGATGAGCTGAAGGCCGCTATCAAAGCAACCTGGGCTTCCATAATACCTCAGCAGTGCCACAGGCTGATCGCCTCCATGCCACGCCGCATTGATGCAGTAATTCATGCAAAAGGAGCCCCGACCAAGTATTGAGTGCATATACATTTTCAGTAGGCCAACATTTCGGTACTAAAAATAATTTTTGAAATTGGGCTTATTTAATATTCACATTTTCTGAGACACTAAATTTTGGGTTTTCATTAACTGTTACCATAATCATCAACATTAAAAGGAAAAAATGCTGTAAATAGATCACTCTGTGTGTAACGAATCTATATAATATGAGTTTTACTTTTTAAATTGCATTACTGAAATAAATTAACTTTAAGACGATGATATTCTAATTCATTGAGAAGGACTAGTATACTATAGTGAAGTCAGAGAGCTATTTTGACCGCCGTTCGATTCAAACCCTTGTTTTCGTGTTCAGTGAGGCCCCCAAAGGGATCATACATTTATTGCTTATCCTGCAGATAGGTGATAAATGGTTTTCATGGGCCAACCCCTTTAATTCAGACCTCAGACCCCATCTTTTACTTTCAGCTGCTCGCTGTTTCCTCTTTACCTACAGACGCTGCCGCACTAAGTCCTGATGCTGTTCAGCACAAGGACCGTGTGTTTGCAGTTGGATGTGTAAGGACCTATTACGGTGGCGCACGAAGGTGGAGAGGTGTGAAGAGAGGTAAGTGATGGTGGCCGTCATCTATTGAAATTGGTTTACATAATTTCTGTAAATCAAATCCACAAATCCGATTAATAGTGGCCAGTGTCGGGTACTATTGGCATCGGTACTGCTGTGGCTGATACAGCGGTAGTGAGCAGGTATAATTGTGTCAGCTGCGGATTCCCAGCCCACTGAGCACTGGCCCATCTGGTATTTGCTAGTATACACACAAACACACACACACACACATACATAAACAAAACAATGCATACACTAAACGCACTACATACACTATACACACACTACATACATTGCATCAACTACACTTATCCTATAAACACTACATACACACACCTCTACACTACACATCACTTTTGGTAACCGCACTGCCTTGGCTGCTACAGCAGTAGTGAGCCGGGATTATTGTATCAGCAGCGGACTCCCAGTCCACTGAGCACTGGCCCATCTTTCATTTGTTAGTACTATACACAGTACACGCACACACACACACACACACACACACACACACTATACACACCACACTATATACCACACACTATATATACTATTTAATAATGAATTGAACATCTAAATAATACTGATGTACATATCTGAGTTACCTTTTAATACTCTATGAAATATTGATGTTCATTTATGTATTGTATTGGTGTTTACATATATGAAATGTGTGGCTGTGGATTGTGCCTACCTGCCCGTGTGTGACATTTTCTCTAATGCCGGATCACCTTACAAATTTTGCTGAAATATTTATATTTAATCAAAATATTTTTTATTCTTTATTCCTCTAACCGAGTGCCATTTTTTCCCTCTTTACTGGCCATTCTTCCCCTTTTATTCCAATTTAATCCGGAGGCACCGTACCCATTGTACTGTGTTATAAGGGTCTTTTTGTGATGTATGCTTTTGTGTTTGCACATCACACACTACATACAAATCACATTAACACCACACACTATTTATTCAAACCACACACTACACGCACACACTATACACAAACTTACACTATAGGCATATCTGCCAACCGGATTACGGGCAGTGTCCCACTGTCCCGGGCAGCCTTGGGGATGTCCCACTGTCAACTCTTTCTGCGTCCTCAGAATGCAGATTCAGTTGAACCCAATACTGAAGCAGGGAATCATCAGCTCCCTACTTCAGAATTAGTTCAGAGCGGAGGAGCAGAGGGAGCTCCTCCACTCGCCGGAGACTCCCCAGACACAACGCTTCTTTAAGCGCTGTGCTCGGGGAAGCCCTTGGCGTCACTGTCCACATATGGACAGTGATGTCAGTGGCTATTGAATGAGGGGAATCCCCGTTGCCGATGATCTGGCTGGGGGTTCCGCTCCTAGAGGAAACCCCTGAGGTCACTGTCCATATATGGACATTGACGTTAGGGGCTCTTCCTGGAGCGGAATCCCCGGCCAGAGTTGGCAACGGGGATTCCGCTCAAAGAGTAGCTACTGACGTCACTGTCCATAAATGGACAGTGACATCAGGGCTTCCCTCTAGGAGCGGAAGCCGCGGCCTATGCTTTGTCTGGGGATTCTGCTCCTAGAGGGAGTCCCAATGGTGCTTTCTACAAGGGGGGAGTAACGCTATCTTCAAGGGGGGAGTGGCACTATCACTATGGACACTGTGGCACTATATAGGTGCACTATTTACATGGGCACTGTGGCACTATCTACAAGGGCACTGGCACTAGGGGCAGCTTTGGGGGCATTATACTGTATGTGGGCATTAAGCTATAGGGGGCAGCTATGAGGGCATTATACTGTATGGGGTAAACTGTGTGGGCATTATACTTTATGGGGGCATTATACTGTATAGGACAGCTATGGGAGCACTATGCTCTATGGGGCATTATGCTGTCTGGGGGTATTTGTTTGGGAGTTATACTGTGTACAGGCATCTGTGTGGGAATTATACTGTATGTGGGCATCTGTTTGGGCATTATACTGCATGGGGGCATCTGTGTTGGCTTTATACTGTATGGGTGCATCTATGGGGCATTATACTGTATAGTGGCAGCTATTTGGCATTATACTGTGTGGGAGGCACTATGGGAGCATGATACTGTGTGGGCTGAACCGAGTGTGTATAAGCGGGGATTGGGTGGGATTAGAGGTGTGGCTTAAAAGAAAAAATAAATTGCTGTGGCTTTGTGATACTTCAAAGTTGGGAGGTATGTATATGCACCATACACACACCACAGACTATATAGAATTACATTATACACACTATGAACACTATATAGATTTACATTATATACACCATACACACACACACGCACACACACACACACACACACACACACACACACACTATATACAATTTACACTCACACCATGCGCTATATATTCAAACCACACACACTATATACACACACACATGCTTACATTATACACACACAATACATTATACACACACATACTATGTGCATTATACACACACACTTACACTATATACACTTTTTAGAGTTACATTATACACACAGCACACACTATATAGACTTACACTATATACACTAAAAACACACTATATAGACTTACATTATACACACTATACACACACCACACACTATATAGACTTACACTATATACACTTACATTATGCACACTATAAACACTATACACACACGCCACACACTATATAGACTTACACTATACACACACAATATATACTATGCACACACTATATAAACTTACATTATACACACTATAAACACTATACACACACTATGTAGACTTACACTATCTTTACTATATAGACACCACAGGTCCTACACCTCCTAGTTGCAGTCAGGGACAGTGCACAGCAGCACAGAGGAGCAGACTGTCAGGGAGATTGACTCCAGCACCTGCCTATCACTATCTCTGACAGTCTGCTCTCTACAGCTGATGTGCTGTGCCGACCCTTACACAGTGGGTGAGTGATGCCCACTGTGCAGTCGCGCACCCTTAAGGCCACATGCCCCCTTTTCCCGGCCTAGCTCGCCCCTGCAATTGACACCCCGTGCACATCCCCCCCAATCTCTTCATCACCAGGTGGGACCGACGACCGCAAGAATGGGGCCGGCAGCAGCCCTGCATAGTTTTTTTATGTTATGTGCGGTTCGGGTGGCCATGGGCCCCCTTGGAAGCTTTGGGCCCTGGGCGGCCGCCTGAACCGGCAATAAGAGGATCCGCCACTGTCTCTTAAGCCCTGCCTAACAGGAGACTGTAAAAATGACAAAACAAAATGCAAAACATTAGTATTGCTGGTTATTGTACCAGCGATCAGTAGATCAAGTCCCCTAGGGGGACTAATGAAATATGTAAAAAAAAAAGATTCACACATTTTTAGTAGTGTAAAAAAATTAAAATTTACATTTACTAAAAAAATACTTTACCCATTTCTCCTATAAAGTAATGTAAAAAATAAACAAAACTGGTATCGCCGCAGCCGTAAAAGTCCGAAGTATTACAATATACCATTATTTAACCCGCACGGTGAACGCCATAAAAAATTAAACCGCCAGAATCACTGTTTTTGGTCACTTCATATCCCACAAAAAAAGAAATAAAAAGTGATCAAAACGTCTCATGTAGCCCAAAATGGTACCAATAGAAACAACAGCTTGCCCCACAAAAAATAAGCCCTCATACCGCTCAATTCACAGTAAAATTTACAAAGTTATGGCTCTCAGAATGTGGTGACATAACACACATTTTATTTTTAACAATTCGTTTTTTCCTTGTAAAACATGAAAAAAAATATATACATTTGATATCGCTGTAATCGTAAAGTTAACATGCCATTTTTACCATACGGTGAAAGCCGTAAAAGTGAAACCCCTAAAAAGTTTGAGGAATCACAGTTTTTTTCCTATTCCACCCCACAAATAATTTTTTTCCTGTTTCCCAATTCATTATATGGTACAATAAATGGTGTAGTGAAAAACGACAACTCGTCCCACTAAAAAACAAGCCCTCATATGGCTTTATCGATGCAAAAAATGAAAACGAAAATTCAAATAATGGCTGTGTACTGAAAGGCTTAAAGTAATAGTCCAGGATAAAAAGAACCCATAACTGCTTCATTCCTAAACAGCGCCACACCTATCCTTGGGTAGTGTCTGGTATCGCAGCTGAAGTAAATGTGGCCAAGCTGCAATACCACATACAACCTGTGGACAGGTGTGGTGCCGTTTTTGGAAAAAAGTAGCCATTCTTTCCTAATCCTGGACAACCCCTTTAAAGGGATATTCCAGCCTCCAGCATTTTTCACCAATTCACTGGATAGGTAAAAAATGCTAGATCGGTAGGGTTCTAGCATTATAATTTATTAATCTGTTAATTAGAAACAATGAAATAGTAAGTGGCTTTTGACAGTTAAATATGGTCTTCCAGCTACGAGCAAATAACAAGGGGAAGTCATTTGCAATGTGCACTATGACTGCCATTTTTATATGTGCACACTAAGGGTAGTATTATTGCTGATACTATTATATGAACACTGTTATCTGGGCAGTGCGTGGCAGTGTATAGCACTGTTAACTGACCACTGTATAGTACCATTATGTTGGCACTGTATGAGACTATTATTTTGGCACATATCTCACCGTTATTTCGGCACTATTACTTGAGTGCTTTATAGCATTTTTATTTGAAACCATACAGCATCATTATGAATGCGTTGTGTAGCGCTATTATTGCAGTATTTTATCATTTGGTCATTTTAGTACTATTGTATAGTAGTATTTAGTACTATTTGACAATGTTATATATGCACTGTAGAACACATTTTTTTAATGTATATTTCACTGAAAAATTGCATTGTTCTCCCTGTGAAAAGGAGGTTTTAAATTCCCTTTGTTTTCTTACTCTGTGAATAATATATAATTTTATAAATACAAAAATAGGTAGAACAGCCGCACTATCCCGTATAGTATAGGGTGCAAATCCTCACCAGACACACGACAAGTGCCTTAACCCCTTCCCGCTCCTTGACGTACTATTACGTCATGGCAGCTGTATCGTTCGCGCTCCATGACGTAATAGTACGTCACGGGAGTAACGGCCGTTTCGGCCGTCCTCCCGACACATACAGGAGCTGTGACGCTGCTGTCTCTTACAGCAGCTGTCACAGCTCCTACAGCGGGGACCGATCGCTGTGTCCCCGCTGATTAACCCCTTAAAAGCCGCGTTCTATAGAGATTGCGGCTTTTTAGGGGTTAAGCTGCCATCGCCGGCCTGCTACGCGATAGCGGCCGGCGATGGTGACTGTGGCAACCGGACACCAAACAATGGCGTCCGGCTATGCCATAGACGGAAGCCTAGTGGGTCCTGACAACGTCAGGACCCACTATGCTTGCTGTCAGTGAGTAGCTGACAGTTCTAATACACTGCACTACGCATGTAGTGCAGTGTATTAGAATAGCGATCAGGGCCTCCTGCCCTCAAGTCCCCTAGTGGGACAAAGTAATACAGTAAAAAAAAAAGTTAAAAAAAGATGTGTAAAAATAAAAAAATAAAAGATTTAAAAGTAATAAAAGTAAAAATCCCCCCTTTTCCCTTATCAGTCCTTTATTATTAATAAAAATATATAAACAAACAAATAAACTATACATAATTGGTATCGCCGCGTCCGTAACGGCTTGAACTACAAAACTATTTCGTTATTTATCCCGCACGATGAACGCCGTAAAATAAAATAATAATAAACCGTACCACAATCACAATTCTTTGGTCACTTCACCTCCCAAAAAATGGAATAAAAAGAGATCAAAAAGTCGCATGTACCTAAAAATGGTAATGATTGAAACTACAGTTCGTTACGCAAAAAATAAGTCCTCGCACGGCTTGATTGATGGAAAAATAAAAACTTTATGGCTCTTACAATAAGGTAACACAAAAAGTGAATGATTGCTTACAAAACGTATTTTATTGTGCAAACGCCATAAGACATAAAAAAAAACTATAAACATATGGTATCGCCGTAATCGTATCGCCCCGCAGAATAAAGTGAATATTTTATTTATAGCGCACGGTGAACGCTGTAAAAAAAAAAAGAATAAAAAAACAATAGTAGAATTGCTGTTTTTTAGTCACCACGCCACCTAAAAATAGATTAAAAACTGATCAAAAAGCCGCATGCTCCCCAAGAAAACTACAATGGATTCCTCAAGGGGTCTAGTTTTCAAATTGGGGTCACTTTTGGGGGGTTCCCAATGTTTTGGCACCACAAGACCTCTTCAAACCGGACATGGTGCCTAATAAAAAAGAGGCCTCAAAATCCACTAGGTGCTCCTTTGCTTCGGAGGCCGGTGCTTCCGTCCATTACCGCCCGAGGGCCACATGTGGGATATTTCTAAAAACTGCAGAATCTGGGCAATACGTATTAATTTGCGTTTCTCTGATAAATCCTTTTGTGTTATAAAAAAAAATGGTATAAAGAGGATTTTCTGACAAAAAAAATAATTTAAATTTCACCTCTACTTTGCTCTAAATTTTTGTGAAACACCTAAAGGGTTCATAAACTTTCTAAATGCTGTTGTGAATACTTTGAGGGGTCTAGTTTCTAAAATGGGGTGTTTCATAGGGGTTTCTAATATATGGGCCCCTCAAAGCAACTTCAGAACTGAACTGGAACCTAAAAAAATAAATAAATGAGGCAATACTTCGCTTCTTACATTATACTGATAATGAGCCGTGCCCACCCCGTGATGACCCCAGTTTTGACCGTTTGTATAAACGGAGACCCCTATTAGACCGTTCCAGTGCCCGGTTTTCCCCAGCATACACCCCGAGAAGTGTATTTCTATTGATGAGTCCCTGGTACATTTTAAAGGGAGGGTTCAATTCCGCGAGTACCTGCCGGGTAAGAGGGCAAGGTATGGTGTGAAGATGTATAAGCTGCGAGAGTGCATCAGGGTATACCTACAGGTTTAGGATATATGAAGGAAAGGCCACCCCCAAACCAGACTGCATCCTGGACTACAATAGGTACATGGGAGGGATGGACTTGTAAGATCAAGCCCTGAAGCCCTACAGCGCCATGCGGTGTGGTATAAGAAGCTGGCCGTGCACATCATACAGATGGCTTTGTACAATGCGTACGTGCTACGTCGATGTGCAGGCCAGACGGGAACTTTCCTGTAATTTCAAGATGTGATTATCAAGAACCTAATCTTTAGGGACCAAGAAGGGGGGGCACCCAGTACTTCTGGAAGCGGGGCCACACGCATCGTACCAGGGCAGCAACACTTTCCAGGGGAAGTTCCCCAAACTG
The DNA here is from genome assembly GCF_050947455.1 of Rhinoderma darwinii. Taxonomy (NCBI): domain Eukaryota; kingdom Metazoa; phylum Chordata; class Amphibia; order Anura; family Rhinodermatidae; genus Rhinoderma; species Rhinoderma darwinii. Next base: position 4,321,946 of record NW_027461962.1, read on the forward strand.
GCAAGAAGGGAAAAAGTCAAAAGAGGTGCAAAGTCTGCTATAAGAGGGCGATAAGGGATGACACAATATATCAATGTGACACGTGTCCCGAATAACCAGAGCTCTGTATGAAAGAGTGTTTTAAAATTTATCATACATCCCTTGGTTTATAATTTACCCCAATTTTACTTACCCTGATGCACTCCGCACAGCTTATCCCCCCTCGTCTTTACCCTCTGAGCCCTGCCGTGTGTCCAGGCAGCAGATAACAGCCACATGTAGGGTATTGCCATACCCGGGAGAACCCACATTACAGTTTATGGGGTGTAGGTCTCCGGTCAAAATGCTCACTACACCTCTAGATGAATGCCTTAAGGGTGTAGTTTTTAAAACGGGCTCACTTCTTGCGGGTTTCAACTGTACTGGTACCTCAGGTGCTTCTGCATACATGACTTCGCACTAGAAAATCCCCAGTAGGCCAAATGGTGGTCCTTTCCTTCTGAGCCCTCCCATGGGCCCAAACGGCAGTTTATCACAACAAATGGGGTATTGCGGCCCTCAGAACAAATTGCGCAACAGAATGGGGTATTTTGTTTCTTGTGAAAATAAGAAATTTTCAGCCAAAACTACATATTATTTGAAAAAAATAATTTTGTTTTCATTCCCAGCCCAATTCAAATTAGTTCTGTGAAGAAACTATGGGGTCTAAATGGTCACATTACCCATAAATGAATTCCTTGAGGGGTGTAGTTTCCAAAATTGGGTCACTTCTGGTGGGTTTCCATTGCTTTGATATCTCTGGGGCTCTGAAAATGCGACATGGCAGCCGAAAACCAATCCAGCAAAATCTGGACTCCAAAGAACACACAGCGCTCCTTCCCTTCTGAGGCCTCCCATGGGCCCAAACGGCAGTTTATTGCCACAAATGGGGTATTGCTGCACTCAGGAGAAATTGGGCAACAAAATTGAGTATTTTGTTCCCTGAGAAAATAAGAAATTTGGATAAAAAATTACATCTTATTGGAAAAAATGTCATTTTTTTAATGTCACAGCCCAATTGAAATAGGTGCTGTGAAAAAACTGTGTGCTCAAAATGCTAACAACAACCATGAATGAATTCCTTGAGGGGTGTAGTTTCCAAAATGGGGTCACTTTTGGTGGGTTTCCATTGCTTTGATACCCCTGAGGCTCTGCAAATGCGACATGGCACCCGAAAACCAATCCAGCAAAATCTGGACTCCAACAAACATATAGCGCTCCTTTCCTTCTGAGCCCTCCCATGGGCCCAAACGGCAATTTATCACCACAAATGGGGTATTGCCACACTAAGGACAAATTGGGCAACCAAATGGGGTATTTTGTTCCCTGTGAAAATAAGAAATTTTGATCACAAATGACATTTATTTGGAAAAAATGACATTTTTTTCATTTCACAGCCCAATTCAAATACGTGCTGTGAAAAAACTGTGCGGTCAAAATGGTAACAACAACCATAAATGAATTCCTTGAGGGGTGTAGTTTCCAAAATGGGGTCACTTTTGGGGGATTCCTACTGTTTTGGTACCTCAACACCTCTACAAACCTGGCATGCTGCCTAAAATATATTCTAATAAAAAAAGAGGACTCAAAATGCACTAGGTGCTTCTTTGCTTCTAGGGCTTGTGTTTTAGTCCACGAGCGCAGTAGAGCCACATGTGGGGCATTTCTAAAAACTGCAGAATCTGGACAATACATATTTAGTAGTGTTTCTCTGGTAAAACCTTCTGTGTTACAGAAAAAAAAAATGAATAAAATTGAAATTCCGCAAGAAAAATGAAATTTGCAAAGTTCACCTCCACTTTGCTTTAATTCCTGTGAAATGACTGAAGGGTTAAAAAACGTTCTAAATGCTGTTTTGAATACTTTGAGGGGTCTAGTTTTTAAAATGGGGTGTTTTATCAGGGTTTCTAATACATAGGCCCCTCAAAGGCACTTCAGAACTGAACAGGTACCTTAAATAAAAGGCATTTGACATTTTCTTAAAAATATGAGAAATTGCTGTTTATGTTCTAAGCCTTGTAACGTCCAAGAAAAATAAAATAATGTTCAAAAAACGATGCCTGTCTAAAGTAGACATATGGGAATGTGAACTAGTAACTATTGTGGGTGGTATAACCGTCTGTTTTACAAGCAGATGCATTTAAATTCTGAAAAATGCAATTTTTTCAAAATTTTCTCTACATTTTGCAATTTTTCACCAATAAACACTGAATATATGGAACAAATTTTACCACGAACATGAAGCCCAATGTGTCACGAGAAAACAATCTCAGAATCGTTTGGGTAGGTTTAAGCATTCCCATGTTATTACCACATAAAGTGAAATATGTCAGATTTGAAAAATGGGCTCTGAGCCTTAAGGCCAAAACTAGGCTGCGTCCTTAAGGGGTTAAGTATTAGCAACCAAAGAGTGCTGCCTCATACTTGGATTATTTTATTGCTATATATATATATATATATATATATATATATATATACATACTAGTCCTCCTCAATGAATTAGAATATCATCAAAAAGTTAATTTATTTCAGTAATTCAATTCAAAAAGTGAAACTCATATATTATATAGATTCATTACACAGAGAGGAATCTTTATCCAGCATTTTTTTCTTTTAATGTTGATGATTATCTTATGGCTAACAAGTTAATGAAAACCCAAAATTTCGTGTCTCAGAAAATTATAATATTATATAAGCCAAATTTTAAGAATGATTTTTAATACCGAAATATTGGCCTATGAAAAGTATGTACAGTATATGCCCTCAATACTTGGTCGGGCTCCTTTTGCATGAATTACTGCATCAATGCGGCGTGGCATGGGGGCGATCAGCCTGTGGCACTGCTGAGGTGTTATCAATGCGGCGTGGCATGGAGGTGATCAGCCTGTGGCACTGCTGAGGTGTTATCAATGCGGTGTGGCATGGGGGTGATCAGCCTGTGGCACTGCTGAGGTGTTATCAATGCGGCGTGGCATGGGGCGATCAGCCTGTGGCACTGCAGAGGTGTTATCAATGCGGCGTGGCATGGAGGCATTCAGCCTCTGGCACTGCTGAGGTGTTATCAATGCGGCGTGGCATGGGGGCGATCAGCCTGTGGCACTGCTGAGGTGTTATCAATGCGGCGTGGCATGGAGGTGATCAGCCTGTGGCACTGCTGAGGTGTTATGGAAGCCCAGGTTGCTGTGATAGCGGCCTTCAGCTCGTCTGTATTGTTGGGTCTGGTGTCTCAAGCACAGTGATACTGTCGTTATTACACCAGGTATTGGTACGTTTGGCAGTGTGGGCAGGTGCATGTGTGTGTGTATATACCTAGGTGGCTAGTTCAAGAGCATGACTAGGGTAGGACCAACGTATGAAAGTAGTACATGATGAATTTCTGCATTTTACTTAAAAGTGTAGATTATAGCAAACTGCCCCACACATACAATTCCTTCAAAACTATAATTCTTCATTTGTAATTTGCACAATAAGGGACAAAATGTATCAAAGCATTATGGTACAGGCAGATCATTCCACATGATCATACTGTACTAATATAATATACTGTTTGTAATCACATAGTGTCCTACCCAGCATCCTTTCATCATCCTCTCTTATGATGTCATAATTGCTTAGAACTGGATGCTCTGTGTCTCATACAGTTGAGGCCTTTGTGGTGAAGCATGAAGATGTGGAATAAGAGACAGAACAGGGAATTATTATTATTATTATTATTATTATTATTATTATTATTATTATTATTATTATTATACTAATTCTATGTTGCCCAAGGCAACCAAAGTTCAGCTTTCATTTCCTAAACTGGAAAAAGCAAAATGTGGATACTGATTGGCTACTTTGGGCAACAACCCTTGTTCTTCTAAACATCTATGATACATGAAGCCAGGTTAGGTTAGATCATGTAGTCTATTTCAGCAATCCACCTAGTACAATGTGTGCGTATACAGTATGTGAATTTTAAATAACACTCCATGGCTGACTCTATAGTTCCATAGGAAAAGGCTGTGTAATATATTTACATTTTTTTATGTTAAATGTATATATATATATATATATATATATATATATATTTCTTTCGCTGTTATGAGTGACCTAGGTTACTAGTCTCACCTGAGATGTGATCCTTTGCCTGTGTACCTGTGACAACACTACCTGTTGCTCTGGCAATACAGTGTTATCATAGGAACCCTGGGCCCCATAGCCACCAATCAGATATCTTTTTTTCTGACCATTGCTAGAAAAATAAAAACAGGATTTAGATTTATTGTTTTAAGGCCCAACATTCCTCTAATAACGCTGAAATGGAGACTCACAGGAGAGCAAATTCACCATTGGGAGACACTTTTCAGGGAGTTCTGCTTCAAGTAAAACATTTTATTCTATTGTAAATCACAATCTAGGGGGTTACAATATTAAATTGTAGTTCATGTACCAACATGCTGTATGTAATCATAACACAGATCAGTCACAGCTTCCTTTGCTAATTGTTTCTTATGATGTCATACAGGTGTGAAATCATAATTGGTTAGAAATTGGTGCTTTGTCTACCAGCCTCTAGTATAGTTAGGCAGTTGTCATCAGAGGAAGAACAGACAATAAGCTTGCAGGACATGGGGAAAAGGGACAAGATTCTATGCGGCCCAAGCAACCAAAGTTCAACTTTAGTTTTCTAAATCGGAAAAAACAAAATGTGGATACGGAATGGCTACTTTGGGCAACAACAGCCCTTGTACTTCTAGGCATTTATGATACATGAAGCCAGATAAGGTTAGAACATCTAGTCTATCTCAGCAATCCACCCAGTACAATTCGTGTATATATATGAATTTTAATTAACGCTCCACGGCTAAGGCTTTTTTCACAATGGCGTTACTATGAGTTTACCTCTCTTCCATCAGAGTAAGAGAAGATCGATACATTAAACGAAATGCAACGGTTCCGTTAGAATTACCAATGATTTCAATGGTAATTGTTTTGTATCAGTTGCTTTCCGTTTGTCCCCGTTCAATAGGTTTCTGTTTTTTTGAACGGAAACAAAAGTTCTGCAGTCTGCACTTTTGCTTCCGTTCAAAAAAAACATTGAAAATATTGAGAATGAATAAAAGCGGAGGAGGAGGGGCTTTTATTATTTTCTATTTGTACATTATACCTGAGATAAATAATTATGGCCCTAGTGTGTTATACATATAAGTGTCTATAAAATGTATCAGGAACATATTATCACACCTTTGATTCTTTACAGATGACGGATCCCAGTGAGAAGAAGGAACGTGACATATAACCCTGTCAGCAGCAAGAAAGGAATCACAAGACAGGTAATTAATATTTATATTAATTACTGCTAACACTCAGGCTAGATATGAGTTCTAGACCGGCAGAGGTGTGATAGTATCTTCCTGGTACATCAGAATATATGTGGTTTTAACATGTATATCTTCTATAGACAATATCTAGTATAACACAACCATATCTCAGGTACAGAGGTGAGGAACATGTCTATTATTTACCCTCTGTTTTGTAGTCAGGACTCCCCTTTTATTTTTAATATAATTTTTAATAGCTATTCAGTCTTAGATTAACCCTTTCAGGACCAGAATTATTCTTCAATTATTAGTAAAAGAATCTATGAAATTATCGGCAGAATTTAATATGATCTAATAATTAATATTACCTGTCAATGTTCACGGCCTTTACAGATGACACCTAACTGTCCGTACCAAGGGGTCCCTCGCCCATCACATTCCTTATTAATCAAATGGCGGTTTAGTATACAAAGATTTTTTTCAACACCAATTACCCTTAAAGACCAGTATATAATTCCCTTTTTTCCAGTTTATGTATTCATGTATTGTCTTTAACTGTTTAAATGATGTATTTTTTAGCGTCTATTTATGTTTTAATATCTCGATGTGAGTATTGCAGAGGTTCATATCCGACAGCCTAATAAACAAAAATAAGCATTAATACTCTATCCACTACTCAAGGATAAAATTGGATCATTGTTATCCCTCATCCTATCATTGATAACTATCTATCAAACAATGCTGTAAGTACACAACTTACTATTAGAGCAGTGATGTTCTATCACCGGCTCTCTGTTTCAGCACCACTTTTGCTGGACAGCTCCACTGTGCTGGATAGCTTTTAGGAAGGATGTGGTATACGTCTGAAACGCGTAGGCACTTTGGAACTACGCTCTGTTTTAAACTTGACTGCGCTGGACCATCTACTTTTGTCCATTTTTCTAATGTATTTGACCTTGCATTGTTACTGGCAGTATGATGACAAGAAACCCAGGTTTGATGCAGGTTTCTTTTGGTAGGCCGGTAATGTTTGCAAAACGACCAAAAGGAAATACAAAAAACTGTTCTTAGCAGAGAGGCACAGTCACTTAAAATATTACACAAAGTGGCGGCAATTTCAGGCAATGCAGGAAATTGGGTTTTACCAGCTTGGTTTCCTTGGGACAGAGTTCGGACTCTTCCCTGACACAGGGGTAACCCATCGTCTCAGCAACTAAATAACAGGGAGGCTTCACGCAACTTCCACTTGTTACATCCAATGCTGCCTCTTTCACAGCAATCATCTGTGGAGAGGTTCCTGCACTCCACCGCCACAGCAATGGGCCCTTCTCTGGCTTCAGGGCCTACTCAGCCCTGTTGGCACAATAGTTGCTGATTTATGGGTTGCAGCCCTTGCACCTGAACCCATTAGGTGGGAACAGTCGCCTTTTATTAAATTTAAAAACAGCCTTTTGTGAGTTATTCAATGTTCCGACACTGATTACTTGCCCATACTACACTGTTTTTGCACACTAAAGTAAATGTAAAAGACAGTGCCCAAGCCGGTATTCCCGGTGCCTGCAATAAACAGGGTCAGCCACCATTGTCTGAACAGTGTTACATAGCAGTGAGCTTTGCTGACGTGAGCATCTGCACAGCTCAGAACATGTAGTCCTGTGACTAAAACAACACATAAAAATGATTCCTGGCCACTAGGTGGCAGCATCGCAATGGAAGTATATATGCATATAGTGACCGCTCATCTCCTCTTGTCCTGGACCTATAAAGGAAATACAGTGTTAAACATGCATAACACAAAAGCATTGAAAGAGACAGCAAAATCTATCTCTACATTACTCCATACGGCTCTTCTCGTGAATAGGGGAGACTCCCTTCCATACCTTTCATTGCCCCCTTGCCTTATTCGGTGCCATTCCCGGCACCAGGAAAAATAAGCAACTAAAATAACGGAAACAAAAACACAGATTCCTTTCACACAAATTGGGCCTTCTTCCGACAGTCTCTGAAGGCCCTGTTAGACTCAGTTCAGGCCCTCTTCAAAATTACTTGGGCCTCAGGTTCAAAGCTTAGTGGTTACAGTCTCTCACAGGCGAGGCACATACTTAACAATCTCATACTCAAGGTCCCAGGACTCCCTTCTTTGTCTCAGTCTCATGCACAGCCTCTTGTCTTTCTCTTGCTGGGAGACTCCTCTCTACCCGCCTCTTGAAATCTTCCTTGTGGCTCATTACAGTTACTGAAATGCAGCCAAAGGTGCACTTGGCAAGAGCGTACTTATGACTGCAACTCCGGCACTAGCTTACCCTCCAATGGAACTACGACTATACTCTCTGTGAAATTCATCATGTAAACCTTCCTGCCGTGCCCTCTGCTCACTCCTTGGGCACTCCATACGGCATGCCATCTTTCCTGGGCTGTGACTATCCTGCCAACTATGCCAAAATGTTTAGGAGCGGGTATCAGTTAAGTGCGCGCATTGTTAGTCATGAAATGATGAAAAGAATACCAGATTTGATGCAAATCCTTTTAGTAGGCTAAAATCTGTACAAAATGGCCACAATTTCAGGCAATGCAGGCAATGGTGGCTCACCAGCTTGCCTACCTTTGGACGGAGCTTGGGCTCCTCACTGATACAGTACTAACATCCACTTCAAATCGGGGCTTTTCCTCTTTCTTACCCTTCAACAACCCTTATCTCTTTTATGGGGAGGTCCAGGCAACTTCCACCCACCGCCTCAGCAACTCAATCGTAGGGAGGCCCCAGGCAACTTCCACCTGTTATATTCAACGCTGTCTCTATCACATCAATCATCTGCATGGAGACTCCTGTTTGGGCACTCTAGCCAAAGCCCAAGGATACGATCTAGAGGAAATTACTCCTTCTAGAGAGGATTGAGGATGTCGCTGATACAGGATGAGCTGATTCCAAACACTGATTGCCTTGGATGCCCAGCCAATCTCCGGACATAATGACAAACGACGCCTGAATTTCTCATTATAGCACCACCAAGCTGCACCTCCATGCAGCTTGTGTGCACTAAATATGCTACATGATCTAAGCATGCAAAGAGTACAGCGCCCTTTTCAGGGAAGCGCTGACAAAAAAAATGAGCCATAACCGTGAACCCTTAAAGAGGCTCTGTCACCACATGACGGTACAAGAGCGACAAGGGGCCACACAAACACCCTCCTATCTAATAAATATACAACGGCACAATTAAAATTGGAAGGTGCTTGTCACAGCTTTATTAGATGATTTATTTTACAGAACCTGAGAATATATAAAAAACAAGTATAAACATATCATAAACATAATTAACATTATAACATTATGTGGCTAAGTCCTTGACAACCTCCAAAACATAAATAAAGCAATACCCTTAAACCACTAGCCATGACCATATAAGCTACAGTGGCGTCACCACGGGTATGCTAAAGCACCACTCTTCCCAGGGTCCGCCCCTTAGAGAAGCCCAAATCCATAGCTTTAAAATAAAACCAATATATTGTGTCAAAGACAGCAATATATAAAAACATAAATAGCGTTGCCAAGGACCCGCCACAGCATGAAAACTTGACTCCTTAAATTTTCATGCGCCGCCACACTTGAAAACCCAACTCCAGGCCTTCTTGGAGGCCAAAATTAAAAACATCCAGGCCCACATCCGTTAAGTGAACCCCATCCTTTCCAATGTACGCACCCCGATCCTCAAATAGTCGGTGATGAACTACCAACCCACCATTTAGGCGAACAAACTTGCCCACTGTCTTATTAATCTTAACTCTGGTCCCATTCAGCGCCGACACTGACTGCGCATTGCGCCATTTTAACCGCTGTACAATTTCGGACCAGATAATCAAAAGCCCAGGATGGGTGTCTACAAAACATAAGAAGTCCCTCTTAATGTTGTTCCGCATGGGATAACTCCCGATGTCATTACCCCCTGCATGAATTATCAAGATATCAGGTAGACCCCAGGACCTAACAGCATCCTGAAACAAAGGCCTTACCTGATCCCTGGTCAGGCCACGAACTCCGAACCAGTGTACCTCCACCTCAACCGGATCTATACACAAATACCTACCATTTGGACGCACACGGGCACGCCTTTCAGCCCAGTAAATATAGGAATGGCCAAGAAGCTAAACCACACATTTTGCAGACCCTGAAAGCAACAGAAAATAAGTCACACAGAAGAAGAATGACATTCCCCCCCCCCCCACCAAAAATAAACCCAAGATAAAGAAATCAACATTCCAGCAAATGCAGCCTAACATAGGAACTAAAGCGGCTGGACTCCCAGCGGCCAATCCTCTTAACTGAAGCAGTGTCGAGCCCAAAACGAGAAACCTCAGTAGCAGCTCCAATCCTAAAAGAATGAGAGCTGTAATCCAGATGTGAAAGGCCCAACCCTTGTACGCATTTCTTAAAGACAGCAATAAATTGATATCTGGACAACGCTGAACCATCCGCATGTACCAGCAAAGAGGAAAATCCCTGAGGACACACAGCCATGAAACGCAGAAAACACCCCACTGGGCACGATTCCCCCTCATGAATTTTAGTCAAACAAATCTCAAAACCTTTTCCATTCCTGTCAGTTTTTGAATGATACAACATTATTCTCAACACACTATCCTGAAAAAAACACATCGGTTACTTGAATACCGCCCTGCACCCGTTTTGAGGGACTAACCAATTCGCCAACCCTAAAAGCCCCATAGAAAGCCCAAGAGAAAGCCAATTGAAACAACAACCTCTCATAATCTGAATGGGATATCCTGTGCAACTGAGAAAATGTCCCTCCAACATTGCAAAAGACACCGGCCCACGCTTATCCTGCCCGACATGCCCTTTTTGAAAACCCTGCAGAGCCCGCCGTATCAAAAAATGCTTAGTAACATCCGTACAACCAATTAACTTAAAGAAAAAGGAAAGTGCCGCTACCGACTTAACAACAGAGGAAGCTGAAGATCCACTCTCCATAAGAGATAACAAAAAACAAAACATCCCCTCTAAGGCACTAAAAGGACTCCCTTGACTACACCACGAATCCTCCAGCTGGAACCATCTCACCCAGATCTTGGTATAAGCATCCCACGTAGCAGGGGCCAGCGAACGCTTCACCCACCATATCAGACGAGCGACACCACCCTCTCCGAAGGTGCTCGGGGCAAGAAACCGGATCCCTCTCCGCCTCTGGAGGTAGCCAACGGAAACGATCCCACTGCAATCGAGATAAAGCATCCGCAATGTCATTGGAAACTCCAGGAACATGATGAGCCCTAAATAGCCTTGTTACCACAGTGAAAAACCACTGACCGATTGGACAAAAGCGGTCCCCAAATTTCCACCGCAACAAGAATTGGAAACAACTCCTAAAAACAAAGATTACCCGTCAAACCACACTCCCTCCACTCTAGTGGCCAAGTATCAACACACCATTTTCCCTGAAAATACGCCCCGAAACCGATAAAACCTTAAGCATCCGTACACATTTGCATCTCCACATTCGAAACTCCCTCTGCAATCCATAATGATCTGCCGTTATATTCTAACAAAAAGGAATCCCAAACCCTCAAATCCGCCTTATGCTCCTTGCCAAGGTGAATAAAATGGTGGGGACATCTAACACCAGCAGTTGCTTGTGCTAAGCGCCTACAAAAAACACGGCCCATGCGCATAATTCTACAGGCAAAATTGAGTTTCCCCAATAAAGATTGAAGGAGCCGCAGGGTGATTTTTGTTCTCACCAGAGCCTCCTGCACCGTTGCCAGCAGATCAATAAGTTTTGCCTCTGGCAACCTACATTCCATTGCCTGGGAATCAATTTCAATTCCCTAAAAACAGATCGTTGTGGTTGGTCCTTCTGTTGTTTCAAATCCCAACGGAACCCCAAAGTCAACAAAAACATCCATCACTGCCCATAACAATATTGCACACGACGGCCGAGCCGCAGGGCCCACACAAAGGAAGTCATCCAAATAATGAATAACTTCTTTAGAGCCAGCTCGTTCACGGACCACCCACTCCAAAAACGTGCTGAAGGCTTCGAAATAGGCACAAGAAATAGAGCACCCCATAGGAAGGCACCTATCAATATAAAAAAGGCCATCAAACGAGCACCCCAGCAAGTGCATGGATTCTGGGTGCACCGGCAAAAGGCGAAATGCAGACTCCACATCCACCTTAGCCATAAGCGCCCCTTGCCCCGCCGTCCTAACCAAATTAACCGCCTCATCAAATGACGTATAGGAAAGCCGCGTCAAAGACTCATCAATATCATCATTTACCAAAGAACCCTTCGGATAAGATGAATGATGTATAAGCCAAAATTTGCCCGCCTCCTTCTTGGGGACAACCCCCAGCGTGGAGACACGCAAATTGGAAATAGGAACATCAGAAAAGGGGCCTAACATTCTACCCAACAAAACTTCCTTCAGCAACTTGTCTCGTACCACTTCTGGATGATCCCGCACCGAACGCAGATTATTAGCCATCAAAACACCCATCCCCGGGGAGAACGGAATCCTAAATCCGTCCCCAAAACCTTTCAATAACAGCTGCGCCCTCTCATTGTCGGGGTACCTCTTTAGCCAAAGCGTCATAGCATCGAGGTTCACTGGACTCACCCCCTTTAGCAGAACCATCCCCTGGCTTCGTTGTGCCTCCTCGTGCCCGCTTAAAACACTTGAAAACGGGGTGGTTACCACCCCTACACCCGGCACATTCGTGTCTATAGACACAATTAGTTCCCCATTTACAGGTGCTCTCGTTGTAGAGTCAGCAGACCCCTTTTTTAAAACTCCCCGACGAACCCGCTGATCTAGACCCGCCGGGTGAGGACTGAAAGGGGTTATGCAAACCCGCAACTTCAACATGACCCCCCTGACCAGCCCCCTTTGGTGTAGTCATAAGGCGCATCCAAAGGCTTATGTCCTTATGATCCCACCGCAGGGATGACTGAAACGCCATATGCTGACGAACCTGCTCGTCATATTTAAGCCAAGCAGTACCCCCATACGTTCTATAAGCCTCCCAAATAGAATCCAAGTAACAAAATAAACCGGAACAATGTTCTGGGCATTTCTCCCCTATAACACTAGCCATGATGGAAAAAGCATGTAGCCAATTCCCAAATGTACGCGGAATCAGCCTATACCGTCTTCTCTCCTCATCCTCCTCCTTACGATGTTCCTTGCCCTTTTCCCACCGTTCCACACTAAATCGCTCCAATGGCAATAAAGTAAAAATATCCAAATTCTCCCTTTTCCAAATTTTTTCACGGATCTCTGGCTTTAAGTGGGCCCCTAATGGTCCTTCAAAGCAAATGTACATGCTCCCCTTTGCAGTATCCAAAACTGGCAAGGGCTTATTAGCCCCATCTACCTTCTCCGTCTGGACCCCAGCATCTAAGGCGTTAAATGACGAAGAGCCTCCCTCAGCACTCGCAGTACTCTCCCTACGAGAACCCCCCTCTAACTGTCCCTGCGCTGACCAAGCTCCAACGGGAACTGCTAGCTGTGACCTACGAGAAGTATCAACTGAAGCTAACAACTGACGTAACCCATCTAAGAAATTTCCCCAAACTCCACTCGTGACTGACAAATCCCCCGTAGAACCGCAACCTACAGGTACTTGCCCCACTAGACTACTCTCATTACTAAAATTACTGCCCACGTGTATGGTGTGTAAACGCTGTGACTCATCAGAAGGCTGCCCGTCGCCAGACACTAACGGGGCCGTCCGTCCTGAATCCACCGAAGCCGTCTCCTGACCGAGCATCCTAGGCACCCCGAGTGCCCGCCGCAAAGCATCGGCCGCTTCTACACCGGACTCCCGTCCCGACAACACCTGGAACGGCAAATAAACAGACAAAACACCTGCCACCTGGCCAACGTCATCCTCAGGAGGCGCTGGATGATGCAAATTTTGTACATATTCAGCAGTCAGTGCAGACCTACCACTGCTGCTGCTATAACGAAAATGGCAAGGAGGTGGCGCAGGCCTGCCACCACCGATGTAGTAATTTTCCTGAACAGCAGGTGGCGCCGGCCTACCACCGACACTGCAATGTTCCGAACGGCCACTAGATGGCGCCAAATCACCCATGCTAACGGGTGTACTATGCACACTGGCCCCTGACCCAGCAGATGGCGCTCTAGCAGCGCTGAAGACACTCACCGTGACAGCCGCAGAGTCCTGGCTTGCCTCCGGCCCCACAGAAGAACTCCTGACAGGCTCGCTGAACGAGCCCACCGCACTGGAAAGGAGGGGGACTGCTCCCCGCCGCTGCACCACCGCTTCCCTCGACATCCATCTCCACGTCGCTCCTCAGGCACACGGACTATGCTGTGCTGACCCCGACTGGACACCCGGCGAACCGCACCTCGACCTCTCACACCAGGCGTCTCCACTGCTGCCACCGCTCCCGACACCACCTTGGCTCCAGTCCCCGACACCGGAACAACGCCACCGTCGCCAGCCACCGGATCTGTCAAACCAGGGACCACTACCGCGGAAACAGGTAAGGGGGGAGTCACACTCCTCCGTCTGCGCCGGGGGGCTGGGGAAGCAGAGGGGCTCAAGCGTTCAGGAGGCTGTGAACGCCGGGCCCTAACTGCTAAAGCCCCTATCTGCTCCTGGACCCACTCCAGCCCCTTATCAGCTGCCTCCTCCCTAACCCTAACAATTAACTGCTCTAAACCCTCCATAACTCAAGGCCCTAAAACTGACCAGAAAACACCTACCCTGACACTGGCTGCACACCTCTATTCTTGACAAAATTTTTCAAGCCATAACATGGCTTCCCTACTTATCCCACTATATATACATCCCATTAACTCCACCCCCAATGCTCACAACCCCCTAGCACAATTCCTGACTCAAACCCACCCACAAACCTATAACCAAAATACCCCTCTAAATGACCCCTTGCAGTCCCAGACCCGTCATGACCGCCCTCTGCCCAGCTCTGCTTAGTTCTGGGCTCACATTATAAGTGGCCTATATTCTACATAATATGATCGGTGCTGTAATGTAGATTACAGCAGTGTTTTTTTATTTAGAAAAACAATCATTTTTGACAGAGTTATGACCTATTTTAGCTTCATGCTAATGAGTTTCTTAATGGACAACTGGGCATGTTTTACTTTTTGACCAAGTGGGCATTGTGGAGAGAAGTGTATGATGCTGACCAATCAGTGACCATTCAGCGTCATACACTTCTCCCCATTCATTTACACAGCACATAGCGATATAGCTATATCGCTATGTGCAGCCACATAAACACACTATGACGTTACTCAAGTGTCCTGACAGTGAATATACATTACCTCCAGCCACGATGTCATGTCTATTCACAATCCTGACATTTATGTAGCGTCTCTGTGATATTTACAGCAAGGCAAGCGTAATCTCATTTTAAATGACAGGTTACATCGTACAGGTCTTTACCACTTTGGAATTTTTCTCAGACCCTCTGTCAAAACTAAGCTTCTTGTCCACAATACACTCTTTGTCCACCATTACGTGATCTACTGAAACCAAATATCACAAATTCTCGTCTGTGGATCTTGTCCCCTATATTGGTGGACAGGTAAATTCCCAGAGGAGCCACTCCACAGAGTAATAAGCCACAAAAGGTTAATCTGTACAAACCATCTAGTCAGGCGGAGTATTTACCTACTGGCTTTACTGGCAGAGCTTATACTCCACCCTTTGCCACCCAAACAAGCCCAAGTTGTCCCTTAAAACAGAGAACAAATCCTCATCCGTCAACACATTTGTGCTTGACTACGCAGCCAAACATGAAGGTGACTCACCACTCACAGGAATCCTGGCATCACCCAAGGGTGCCTCCAAGATTGTTCCAGCAGCTGGACGACCAGTCTCTTGACCGTGGTCAGCTGCAGATCCCAATGATGCAATAGGAGGCAGTCTTCGTCCATATCCTATGACAACGGTCTCTCCCACCAGCAGCAAGGAGGGGGTAATAAATTCCCTTTGGAGTCTACACCTGTCTCACCACTGATGCTACCGACTGCCCTCCATAGTCTGCCTGTATATTATAATCACAGGACTGCTCCTCCCACCACACCTCGAGCCATCCATGCCCCTACTGCTTCCTCATGGGCAGAGCAGAACCCTGCCTCATGGACCTGTTAGATGAGGGTGCAGTGTAAGGACTGACTCCTCCTTCCTCTACACCAGCGCTGTCCCACATCCCCGGACCACTTTATTGCAAGCTGGGAACTTCTGGCCATGCCACATGCAGGGAAGGGGGGGTGGAGGAACTATTTTTAGAGGATAACTCATCCCTCTAAAAAGCATGGGACAACAATAATAGTCCATAAGCTTTTGGAAAGGGCTCTTCAGCTCCTTTGCTTTGGGAAAATGGACACTAGCTGCCAGACTCCAGCCATCCCTTAAAAAGTGGATTTCCATGCCGTTGGTAAGCCTTTATAACGACTCAGACAAAATAATTGTGTTAACCATTTAAGATTACATTTATAATAACCATTAATTTAAACTATATAAACAATATACCCATAGCTCCATAATTCCAGGCACCCAAGGGGCCTTACAATAGAATACACTTGTTATGCTACTTTTGACCATAAAATGGGGTTTTGCCATACAGCACAGGAAAGGGGGGACATGTTATTTTGTTTCATTTTTGAGAGGTTAACCCGACGGAAACCTCCGACGGAATCCCTCAACGGAAGGGCAGCGGTGATGTGAACAGGTCCTTAGTGTCATCTTTTTCTTTATTTTCTATTTGTACATTATACCTGAGATAAATAATTATGGCCCTAGTGTGTTATACATATAAGTGTCTATAACATGTATCAGGAACATATTATCACACCTTTGATTCTTTACAGATGACTGATCCCAGTGAGAAGAAGGAACGTGACATATAATCCTGTCAGCAGCAAGAAAGGAATCACAAGACAGGTAATTAATATTTATATTAATTACTGATAACACTCAGGCTAGATATGAGTTCTAGACCCGCAGAGGTGTGATAGTAACTTCCTGGTACATCAGAATATATGTGTTTTTAACATGTATATCTTCTATAGACAATATCTAGTATAACACAACCATAGATCAGGTACAGAGGTGAGGAACATGTCTATTATTTTACCCTCTGTTCCCTAAAGTCAGAAATCCACCTTTTATTTCCAATAGAATAAAATTGTTATGGTCCTTTTGACCATAAAATTTGGCATGAGGGAAGGCTAGTGAGGGCGAGTAACGTATTTGACCTTGCATTGTTACTGGCAGTATGATGACAAGAAACCCAGGTTTGATGCAGGTTTCTTTTAGTAGGCCGGTAATGTTTGCAAAACGACCAAAAGGAAATACAAAAAACTGTTCTTAGCAGAGAGGCACAGTCACTTAAAATATTACACAAAATGGCGGCAATTTCAGGCAATGCAGGAAATGGGGTTTTACCAGCTTGGTTTCCTTGGGACAGAGCTCGGACTCTTCCCTGATACAGGGATAACCCATCGTCTCAGCAACTAAATAAAAGGGAGGCTTCACGCAACTTCCACTTGTTACATCCATTGCTGCCTCTTTCACAGCAATCATCTGTGGGAAGGTTCCTGCACTGCACCGCCACAGCAATGGGCCCTCTCTGGCTTCAGGGCCTACTCAGCCCTGCTGGCACAATAGTTGCTGATTTATGGGTCGCAGCCCTTGCACCTGAACCCATTAGGTGGGAACAGTCGCCTTTTATCAAATTTAAAAACAGTCCCTTTGTGAGTTATTCAATGTTCCGACACTGATTACTTGCCCATACTACACTGTTCTTGCACACTAAAGTAAATATTAAAGACAGTGCCCGAGCCGGTTTTCCCGGTGCCTGCAATAAACAGGGTCAGCCACCATTGTCTGAACAGTGTTACATAGCAGTGAGCTTTGCTGACGTGAGCATCTGCACAGCTCAGAACATGTAAGCACGGGTTCTGTGACTAAAACAACACATAAAAATGCTTCCTGGCCACTAGGTGGCAGCATCGCAATGGAAGTGTATATGCTTATAGTGACCGCTCATCTCCGCTCAAAAGAAAAATTAACGGGAGGGCAGGCGGGACAAAATTTTTCAAGCCATAAAATGACTTCCCTGCTTATCCCACTATATAAACATCCCCTTAACTCCACCCCCAATGCTCACAACCCCCTAGCACAATTCCTGACTCAAACCCACCCACCAACCTATAACCAAAATACCCCTCTAAATGACCCCTTGCATGCCCAGACCCGTCATGACCGCCCTCTGCCCAGCTCTGCTTAGCTCTGGGCTCACATCACGGTACAAGGGCAACAAGGGGCCACACAAACACCCTCCTATCTAATAAATATACAACGACACAATTAAAATTGGAAGGTGCTTGTCACAGTTTTATTAGATGATTTATTTTACAGAACCTGAGAATATATAAAAAACAAGTATAAACATATCATAAACATAATTAACATATTAACGTCATGTGGCTAAGTCCTTGACAACCTCCAAAACATAAATAAACCAATACCCTTAAACCACTAGCCGTGACCATATAAGCTACAGTGGCGTCACCACGGGTATGCTAAAGCACCACGCTTCCCAGGGTCCGCCCCTTAGAGAAGCCCAAATCCATAGCTTTAAAATAAAACCAATATATTGTGTCAAAGACAGCAATATATAAAAACATAAATAGCGTTGCCAAGGACCCACCACAGCATGAAAACTTGACTCCTTAAATTTTCATGCCCCGCCACACTTGAAAACCCAACTCCAGGCCCTCTTGGAGGCCAAAATTAAAAACATCCAGGCCCACATCTGTTAAGTGAACCCCATCATTTCCAATGTACGCGCCCCGATCCTTCAACAGTCGGTGACGAACTACCAACCCACCATTTAGGCGAACAAACTTGGCCACTGTCTTATTAATCTTAACCCTGGTCCTATTCAGCGCCGACACCATTTTACCCACTGTACAATTTCGGACCAGATAATCAGAAGCCCAGGATGGGTGTGTACAAAACATTAGAAGTCCCTCTTAATGTTCTTAATGAGGTTCCGCATGGGATATCTCCCGATGTCATTACCCCCTGCATGAATTATCAAGATATCAGAACCGCATCCTGAAACAAAGGCCAGGTCAGGCCACGAACTCCGAACCAGTGTACCTCCACCACATCTGGATCTAAACCCAAATACCTATCATTCGGACGCACACAGGCACGCCTTTCAGCCCAGTAAATATAGGAATGGCCAAGAAGCCAAACCACACATTTTGCAGAACCTGAAAGTAACAGAAAATTAGTCACACAGAACAAGAATGACATCCCCCCCCCAAAATAAACCCAAGATAAAGAAATCAACATTCCAGCAAATGCAGCCTAACATAGGAACGAAAGCGGCTGGACTCTTAGCGGCCAATCCTCTTAATTGAAGCAGTGTCGAGCCCAAAACGAGAAGCCTCAGTAGCAGCTCCAATCCTAAAAGAATGAGAGCTGTAATCCAGATGTGAAAGACCCAACCCTTGTACGCATTTCTTAAAGACAGCAATAAATTGATATCTGGACAACGCTGAACCATCCTCATGCACAAGCAAAGAGGAAAAACTCTCAGGACGCACAGCCATGAAACGCAGAAAACACCCCACTGGGCACGATTCCCCCTCATGAATTTTAGTCAAACAAATCTCAAAACCTTTTCCTTTCCTGTCAGTTTTTGAATGATACAACATTATTCTCAACACACCATCCCGAAAAAAACCACATTAGTTACTTGAATACCGCTTGCACCCGTTTTGAGGGACTAACCAATTTGCCAACCCTAAAAGCCCCATAGAAAGCCCAAGAGAAAGCCAATTGAAACAACAACCTCTCATAATCTGAATGGGATATCCTGTGCAACTGAGAAAAAAGTCCCTCCAACGTTGCAAAAGGCACCGCACCACGCTTATCCTGCCCGACATGCCCTTTTTGAAAACCCTGTAGAGCCCGCCGTATCAAAAAATGCTTAGTAACATCCGTACAACCAATTAACTTAAAGAAAAAGGAATGTGCCGCTACCGACTAAACAACAGAGGAAGCTGAAGATCCACTCTCCATAAGAGATAACAAAAAACAAAACATCCCCTCTAAGGCACTAAAAGGACTCCCTTGACTATACCACGAATCCTCCAGCTGGAACCATCTCACCCAGATCTTGGTATAAGCATCCCACGTAGCAGGGGCCAGCGAACGCTTCACTCACCATATCAGACGAGCGACACCACCCTCCAAAGGTGCTCAGGGCAAGAAACCGGATCCCTCTCCACCTCTGGAGCTAGCCAACGGAAACGATCCCACTGCAATCGAGATAAAGCATCCGCAATGTCATTGGAAACTCCAGGAACATGATGAGCCCTAAATAGAATGTTCTATCTCAAACACAGCAGGACCAACTGGCGTAGCACTGTGATCACCGGGGGGGGGGGGGGGAGGAATTGGCGGGCAAACTATTAATAGTGCACACGTCCACCATGTTATTACAGTGAAAAACCACTGACCGATTGGACAAAAGCTGTCCCCAAATTTCCACCGCAACAAGAATGGGAAACAACTCCAGAAAACAAAGATTACCCGTCAAACCACACTCCCTCCACTCTAGTGGCCAAGTACCAACACACCATTTTCCCTGAAAATACGCCCCGAAACCGATAGAACCGGAAGCATCAGTACACAATTGCATCTCCACATTCGAAACTCCCTCTGCAATCCATAATGATCTGCCGTTATATTCTACCAAAAAGGAATCCCAAACCCTCAAATCCGCCTTATGCTCCTTGCCAAGGCGTATAAAATGGTGGGGACATCTAACACCAGCAGTTGCTTGTGCTAAGTGCCTACAAAAAACACGGCCCATGGGCATAATTCTACAGGCAAAAATGAGTTTCCCCAATAAAGATTGCAGGTGTAATGATGGGGGTAGGAAACAGACAAGTGAGCCCTAATCTACCCGCCACTCAGTCCCTGCCTACTTGCAACGACCCGCCCTAGGCGACGGGGTACAACTGGGCGACGGTCCCTACGCTCAATAAGTGCACGACAGACAAACATACAAGGGTACACAGAAGCAAGGGAAAAGGGGCAGTTGCCCACGGCAACACCGTGAGCAACAAGAGTGGTGAATGAGCCGAGTCAAACCAGGAGTGTACGAGGTACCAAACGCAGAGCAGGAGAGAAGTGAACAAGCCGAGTCAAACCAAGAGTGTACGAGGTACCAAACGCAGAGCAGGAGAGTAGTCAGTAAGCCAGGGTCAATATGAAGCAGGGTCAAATGGTTCAAGAAGCTGCAGCAGGGCCAGGAAACAAAACGAGAAGAATCACAAGCAAGGAGGAACAGGAAAGGCAGGTATAAATAGACAGAGGGCGGGAGCTGCTCCGTCTGGCCAGGCTGTGATAGACTCTCCCACTCTTAAGCCTGCCATCCTGAGTGATGGAAGATGGAGTCAGTCTCACAGACATAGAAGCAGGTGCAGACTGATTACCTATGGGCGTGGATTCAGAAGCTGTGCCTGGCAGATCCTTAACAGCAGGAGCCGCAGGGTGATTTTTGTTCTCACCAGAGCCATCTGCACCGTTGCCCGCAGATGAATAAGTTTTGCCTCTGGCAGCCTACATTCCATTGCCTGGGAATCAATTTCAATTCCCAAAAAACAGATTGTTGTGGTTGGTCCTTCTGTTTTTTCAAACGCCAACGGAACCCCAAAGTCAACAAAAACATCCATCACTGCCCATAACAATATTGCACACGACAGCCGAGCCGCAGGGCCCACACAAAAGAAGTCATCCAAATAATGAATAACTGCTTTAGAGCCGGCTCGTTCAAGGACCACCCACTCCAAAAACGTGCTGAAGGCTTCGAAATAGGCACAAGAAATAGAGCACCCCATAGAGAGGCACCTATCAATATAAAAAAGGCCATCAAACGAGCACCCCAGCAAGTGCATGGATTCTGGGTGCACGGGCAAAAGGCGAAATGCAGACTCCACATCCACCTTAGCCATAAGCGCCTCTTGCCCCACCATCCTAACCAAACAAACGGCCTCATCAAATGACGTGTAGGAAACCCGCGTTAAAGACTCATCAATATCATCATTTACCGAAGAAACCTTCGGATAAGATAAATTATGTATAAGCCGAAATTTGCCCGCCTCCTTCTTCGGGACAACCCCCAGTGGGGAGACACGCAAATTGGAAATAGGAACATCAGAAAAGGGGCCTAACATTCTACCTAACAAAACTTCCTTCCGCAACTTGTCTCGTACCACTCCTGGATGATACCGCACCGAACGCAGATTATTAGCCATCAAAACCCCCACCCCCGGTGAGAACGGAATCCTAAATCCGTCCCCAAAACCGTTCAATAACAGCTTCGCCCTCTCATTGTCGGGGTACCTCTTTAGCCAAGGCGTCATAGCGTCGAGGTTCACTGGACTCACCCCCTTTAGCAGAACCATCCCCTGGCTTCGTCGTGCCTCCTCGTGCCCGCTTAAAACACTTGAAGACGGGGTGGTTACCACCCCCACAACCGGCACATTCGTGTCTATAGACACAATTAGTTCCCCATTTACAGGTGCTCTCGTTGTAGAGTCAGCAGACCCCTTTCTTAAAACTCCCCGACGAACCCGCTGATCTAGACCCGCCGGGTGAGGACTGAAAGGGGTTATGCAAACTCGCGACTTCAACATGACCCACCTGACCAGCCCCCTTTGGTGTAGTCATAAGGCGCATCCAAAGGCTTATGTCCTTATGATCCCACTGCAGGGATGACTGAACCGCCATACGCTGACGAAACTGCTCGTCGTATTAAAGCCAAGCAGTTCCCCCATACGTTCTATAAGCCTCCCAAATAGAATCCAAGTAACAAAATAAACCGGAACAATGTTCTGGGCATTTCTCCCCTATAACGCTAGCCATGATGGAAAAAGCATGTAGCCAATTCCCAAATGTGTGCGGAATCAGTCTATACCGTCTTCTCTCCTCATCCTCCTCCTTACAATGATCCTTGCCCTTTTCCCCACCGTTCCACACTAAATCGCTCCAACGGCAATAAAGTAAAAATATCCAAATTCTCACTTTTCCAAATCTTTTCACGGAGCTCTGGCTTTAAGTGGGCCCCTAATGGTGATTCAAAGAATGGTGATTCAGAGTCCGTCCTGAATCCACCGAAGCCGTCTCCTGACCGAGCATCCTAGGCACCCCGAGTGCCCGCCGAAAAGCATCGGCCACTTCTACACCGGACTCCCGTCCCGACAACACCTAGAACGGCAAATAAACAGACGAAACACCTGCCACCTGGCCAACGTCACCCTCAGGAGGCGCTGGATGATGCAAATTTTGTACATATTCAGCAGTCAGTGCAGACCTACCACTACTGCTGCTATAACGAAAATGGCCAGGAGGTGGCACAGGCCTGCCACCACCGATATAGTAATTTTCCTAAAGAGCAGGTGGCGCCGGCCTACCACGACACTGCAATGTTCCGAACGGCCACTAGATGGCGCCAAATCACCCATGCTAACGGGAGTACTACGCACACTGGCCCCTGACCCAGCAGATGGCGCTCTAGCCGCGCTGAAGACACTCACCGTGACAGCCGCAGAGTCCTGGCTTGCCTCCGGCCCCACAGAAGAACTCCTGACAGGCTCGCTGAACCGCACTGGAAAGATGGGGGACTGCTCCCCGCCGCTGCACCACCGCTTCCCTCGACGTCCATCTCCACGTCGCTCCTCAGGCACACGGACTGTGCTACGCTGACCCCTTATCAGCTGACTCCTCCCTAACCCTAACAATTAACTGCTCTAAACCCTCCATAACTCTAGGCCCTAAAACTGACCAGAAAACAGCTACCCTGACACTGGCTGAACACCTCTATTCTTGACAAAAAATTTCAAGCCATAACATGGCTTCCCTGCTTATCCCACTATATATACATCCCATTAACTCCACCCCCAATGCTCACAACCCCCTAGCACAATTCCTGATTCAAACCCACCCACAAACCTATAACCAAAATACCCCTCTAAATGACCCCTTGCAGTCCCAAACCCGTCATGACCGCCCTCTGCCGATCTCTGCTTAGCTCTGGGCTCACATTATAAGTGGCCTATATTCTACATAATATGATCGGTGCTGTAATGTAGATTACAGCAGTGTTTTTTATTTAGAAAAACGATCATTTTTGACACAGTTATGACCTATTTTAGCTTCATGCTAATGAGTTTCTTAATGGACAACTGGGCGTGTTTTACTTTTTTACCAAGTGGGCGTTGTGGAGAGAAGTGTATGACGCTGACCAATCAGTGACCAATCAGCGTCATACACTTCTCCCCATTCATTTACACAGCACATAGCGATATAGCTATATCGCTATGTGCAGCCACATAAACACACTATAACGTTACTCAAGTGTCCTGACAGTGAATATACATTACCTCCAGCCAGGATGTCATGTCTATTCACAATCCTGACACTTATGTAGCGTCTCTGTGATATTTACAGCAAGGCAAGCGTAATCTCATTTTAAATGACAGGTTACATCGTACAGGTCTTTACCACTTTGGAATTTTTCTCAGACCCTCTCTCAAAACTAAGCTGCTTGTCCACAATACGCTCTTTGTGCACCATTACGTGATCCACTGAAACCAAATATCACAAATTCTCGTCTGTGGATCTTGTCCCCTATATTGGTGGACAGGTAAATTCCCAGAGGAGCCACTCCACAGAGTAATAAGCCACAAAAGGTTAATCTGTACAAACCATCTAGTCAGGCGGGGTATTAACCTACTGGCTTTACTGGCAGAGCTTATACCCTTTGCCACCCAAACAAGCCCAAGTTGTCCTTTAACCCCTTCCCGACATTTGACGTACATGTACGTCATGGAAAGTACTGACTTCCCGCATCTTGCCGTACATGTACGTCAAACGTTTGGCACCGGCTCAGAAGCTGAGCCGGTCCCATCATCACCGGATCTCAGCTGTATCTTACAGCTGACATCCGACTGTAACGGCGGGGACCGAAATTAGCTTCGATCCCCGCCATTAACCCCTTAAGTGCAGCGCTCAAACGCGATCGCTGCACTTAAGGTGTTTGCAGCTCATCGGAACCCCAGTAATGAAATTGCCGGGGTTCCGGTGGCTGCAATGGCAACCGGAGGCCTAATACTGGCCTCCCTGTCTGCCTAGCACCGAAGCCGGTCAAGATCCGCCCGGCGGCGGAGCCTGATCGGCTTCCGTAGCTGCCGGCAAGATGGCGCCGGGTCAGGAGCTGATCCGGCGTCATCAGCGGTGGAAGTCAGCTGTACTGTACAGCTGACATCCACCTGTAACGGCAGGAACCGGAGCTAGCTCCGATCCCTGCCATTAACCCCTTCGATGCAGCAATCGAAAGCGATTGCTGCATCGTAGCGGTTACAAGCAGATCGCCAGCCCTGACAGGCAATCGGGACTGGCGACTGCTGTTATGGCAACAGGAGACACAATGGTCTCCTGCTCTGCCATTACGGAAGCCGATTTAGGCCCCGCCGGGAGGCGAAGCCTAAACGGCTTGCTGTCAGTGAATGACTGACAGATCTAATACATTGCACTACATAGGTAGTGCAATGTATTAGAAAAAAAAAAATCTGACCGTTGGACCTTCAAGTCCCCTAGTGGGACTTGAGAAAAAGTGTAAAAAAAGTATAAAAAAGTGTAAAAAAAAGTGCAAAAAATAAAAGTTTGAAAACAATAAAAGTTTCAAGTAATCAAATAACACACAATCCCCCTTTTACTCTTATCAAGTCCTTTATTATTGAAAAATAATAATAAACCATATGTATTTGGTATCGCCACGACCGTAACGACCGGAGGTATCAAAATATTATATTATTTATTGCACGCGGTGAACAGCGTAAAAAAAACCCGTAAAAAACGTTACCAGAGTTTCTGTTTTTTAGTCACTTTGCCCTACAAATATTACAATAAAAAGTGATCAAAAAGTCGCACGTATCCAAAAATGGTACCTATAAAAACTATAGCTCGTCCCGCAAAAAACAAGCCCTCATACAACTCCGTCGACAAAAAAATTAAAACGTTATGGTTCTCACAACTTGGCGACAGAAAAAATACATTCTTTTTACAAAAGTAATTTTATTGTGCAAAAAGTTGTAAAACATAAAAAAGTTCTATAAATTAGGTATCGCCGGAATCGTACTGACCCGCAGAATAAAGGGAACATGTAGTTTATAATGCGTGGTGAACTCTGTATAAAAAAAAACAAAAAAAAGCTGTGCCAGAATTGCGTTTTTTGGTTTACCTGGCATCCCAAAAAATAGGATAAAAGGTGATCAAAAAGTCACATGTACCCCAAAATGGTACCAATAATAACTACAGCTCGTCCCGCAACAAACCAGCCCTCATACCGCTACGTCTATGAAAAATAAAATTAGTTATGGCTCCAATAAGTCAGGAAATAAAAAAATATGCAGTTGTGCCCGAGGGGAACATTTCTTCTGTTTCAAGAGGCGATTTATCAAGGACCTAAAATTAGGGAACCAGGAAGGGAGGGCCCAATCATATCCGATGGAAGCGACGGTGCCCGTATTATACCAGGATAATACTTTCCCAGCAAAATTCCCCAAACTACAAAGGCGCGGAGTGTGGACCAAAAGGGGGATAAGAAATGACACCATTTATCAGTGCGACACCGGCCTGTGCAGAAAGGATTGCTTCACAGCGTAACACACATCTATGGATTATTTTTATTTTTTTATACCACCTGACTATGCCCCTTATATACTCCGCCCCGCTTACATGTACCCCCACATTATAAAACACCAGCAATACTCAAACAAATATAGTACCAAGCAAAATCCGCTCTCCAAAAGCCAAATGGTGCTCCCTCGGCCCTGAACCCTACAGCGTGCCCAAACAGCAGTTTCCTTCAACATATATGGCACCGTCATACCCGTGAGAACCCTTTTAACAATTTTTGTGGTGTGTGTCTCCAGCGTCATAAGCTGGGCATGACATATTTGCCACTGAATGGCATATCTAGGGAAAAATATAAATTTTTAATTTGCACCATCCGCAGCGCATTCATTTATGGAAAAGACCTGTGGGGTGAAAATGCTCACTACACCCCTTAATAAATGCCTTGAGGGGTGCAGTTCCATAATGGGGTCACTTATCAGGGGTTTCTTTTTATTATTTCACATCTGAGCCTCTGCAGTTGTGAACCAATACTTTGTAAATCGCCAAATTAGGCCTCCACTCCGCATGGTACTCTTCACTTCTGAGCCCTGTCATATGTCCAGACAAAAGATTAGGGCCACATGTAGGGTGTTTCTAAAACCGGGAAACACCGCATAATAATTAGAGAGCTGTCTTGTTATGGTGGCACAAGCCGGGCACCACATATTGGCTTATCTATGGAAAAAAATCCCATTTTCACTCTGCAACATTGAGCGCACACTAATTTCTACAAAACACCTGCAGGGTTAAAATGCTTACTACACCCCTTGGTAAATGCATTGAGGGGTGTAGTTTCCAAAATGGGGTCACTTCTGGGGGGTTTCCACTGTTTTGGGCCCACAGGTGCCCAGAAACCAATCCAGCAACATCTGCACTCCAAATGGCGGTCCTTCCCTTCTGAGCCCTGCCGTTTGCCCAAACAGCAGTTTATGACCACATATGGGGTATTGCCGTACTCGGGAGAAATAGCTTTACAAATGTTGGGTTCTTTTTTTCCTTTATTTGTTGAGAAAATGAAAAAATTTGCGCTAAAGCTACGTCTTATTGAAGAAAAAGGACTGTTTTTATTTTCACTGCCTAATTCTAATAAATTCTATGAAACATCTGTGGGGTCAAAATGCTCACTACACCCCTAGATGCATTCTTCAAGAGGTGTAGTTTCCTAAATGGAGTCCCTTTTTGGGCGTTTTCATTGTTTTGTCCCCTCAGGGGCTTTGCAAATGTGACCTGGCCTCCGCAAATCATTCCTGCTAAATGTGATCTCAAAAAGTCAAATAGTGCTCTTTCCCTTCTAAGCCCTGCCGTGTGTCCAAACAGCCGTTTATTACCACATGTGGGGTATTGTTTTACTCGGGAGAAATTGCTTTACAAATTTTGTGGTGCTTTTTCTCCTTTAGTCCTTCTGGAAATGAGAAAAAATTAGCTAAACCTACATTTTCTTTGAAAAAATGTAGATTATTATTTTCAGGGCCTACTTCCAATAATTTCTGCAAAAAAACTGTGGTGTCAAATCGCTCACTATACCCCTAGATAATTTCCTCAATGGGTGTTGTTTCCAAAATGGGGTCACTTGTGGGGGGTTTCCACTGTTTTGTCCCCTCAGGGGCTTTGTAAATGTAACATGGCCTCCGCAAACCATTCCTGCTAAATTTGAGTTCCAAAAGCCAAATGGCGCTCTTTCCCTTCTCAGCCTCGCCGTGTGTCCAAACAGCCGTTTATTACCACATGTGGGGTACTGTTTTACTCGGGAGAAATTTCTTTACAAATTTTATGGTGATTTTTCTCCTTTAGTCCTTGTGGAAATGAAAAAAAATTAGCTAAACCTACATTTTATTTGAAAAAATGTAGATTTTCATTTTCACAGCCTACTTGCAAAAATTTCTGCAAAAAACCTGTGGGGTCAAAATGCTCACTATACCCCTAGATAATTTCCTCAAGGGGTATAGTTTCCAAAATGGGGTCACTTGTTTGGGGTTTTCACTGTTTTGTCCCCTCAGGGGCTTTGTAAATGTGACATGGCCTCCGCAAACCATTCCTGCTAAATGTGAACTCCAAAAGCCAAATGGCGCTCTTTCCCTTCTCAGCCACGCCGTGTCTCCAAACAACCGTTTATTACCACATGTGAGGTATTGTTTTACTCGGGAGAAATTGCTTTACAAATTTTGCGGTGCTTTTTCTCCTTTAGTCCTTGTGGAAATGAGAAAAAAAATCGCTAAACCTACATTTTCTTTGAAGAAATGTTGATTTTAATTTTCACGGCCTACTTCCAATAATTTCTGTAAAAAACCTGTGCGGTGAAAATGCTCACTACACCCCTAGATAATTTCCTTGAGGTGTCTAGTTTCCCAGATGGGGTCACTTTTGGGGGATTTTGACTGTTTTGGCACCGCAAGAGCCCTTCAAACCTGACATGGTGCCTAAAATATATTCTAACAAAAATAAGGCCCCAAAATCCACTAGGTGCTCCTTTGCTTCTGAGGCCGGTGTTTCAGTCCAGTAGCACGCTACGGCCACATGTGGGATATTTCCTAAAACTGCAAAAACTGGGCAACAAATATTGAGTTGCATTTCTCTGGTAAAACCTTCTGTGTTATAAAAAAAATTGTATTAAAAATGTATTTCTGCAGAAAAATATGAAATTTGTAAATTTCACCTCTACTTTGCTTTAATTCCTGTGAAATGTTTAAAGGGTTAAGACATTTTCTAAATGCTGTTTTGAATACTTTGAGGGGTGAAGTTTTTAAAATGGGGTGACTTTTTTGGGGTTTCTAATATATAAGGCCCTCAAAACCACTTCACAACTGAACTGGCCCCTGTAAAAATAGCCTTTTGAAATTTTCTTGAAAATGTGAGAAATTGCTGCTAAAGTTCTAAGCCTTGTGAGGTCATAGAAAAATAAAAGGATGTTCAAAAAACGATGCCAATCTAAAGTAGACATATGGGGGATGTTAATTAGCAACAATTTTGTGTATTATAACTGCCTGTCTTACAAGCAGATACATTTAAATTGAGAAAAATGCTAATTTTTGCAATTTTTCGCTAAATTTTGGTGTTTTTCACAATTAAATACTGAACATATCGAGCAAATTTTGCCAGTAACATAAAGTCCAATGTGTCACGAGAAAACAATCTCAGAATCGCTTGGATAGGTGAAAGCATTCCGGAGTTATTACCACATAAAGTGACACATGTCAGATTTGAAAAATGAGGCTCTGTCAGGAAGGTCAAAAGTGGCTAAAGAGGGAAGGGGTTAAAACAGAGAACAAATCCTCATCCGTCAACACATTTGTGCTTGACTACGCAGCCAAACATGAAGGTGACTCACCACTCACAGGAATCCCGGTATCACCCAAGGGTGCCTCCAAGATTGTTCCAGCAGCTGGACGACCAGTATCTTGACCGTGGTCAGCTGCAGATCCCAATGATGCAATAGGAGGCAGTCTTCGTCCGTATCCTATGACAACAGTCTCTCCCACCAGCAGCAAGGAGGGGGCAATAAATTCCCTTTGGAGTCTACACCTGTCTCACCACTGATGCTACCGACTGCCCTCCATAGTCTGCCTGTACATTATAATCACAGGACTGCTCCTCCCACCACACCTCGAGCCATCCATGCCCCTACTGCTTCCTCATGGGCAGAGCAGAACCCTGCCTCATGGACCTGTTAGATGAGGGTGCAATGTAAGGACTGACTCCTCCTTCCTCTACACCAGCGCTGTCCCACATCCCCGGACCACTTTACTGCAAGCTGGGAACTTCTAGCCATGCCACATGCAGGGAAGGGGGGGTGGAGGAACTATTTTTAGAGGATAACACATCCCTCTAAAAAGCATGGGACAACAATAACAGTCCATAAGCTTTTGGAAAGGGCTCTTCAGCTCCTTTGCTTTGGGAAAATGGACACCAGCTGCCAGACTCCAGCCATCCCTTAAAAAGTGGATTTCCACGCCGTTGCATCCACTCCACCACTGAGGACCCTGTGTGGTAACAATCCTGAATCTTTTTTGAGAACTGTTGCCTACTAGGCACTGGTAACCCTTTATAACGACTCAGAAAAAATAATTGTGTTAACCATTTAAGATTACATTGATAATAACCATTAATTTAAACTATATAAACAATATACCCATAAGCTCCATAATTCCAGGCACCCAAGGGGCCTTACAATAGAATACACTTGTTATGCTACTTTTGTCCATAAAATGGGGTTTTGCCATACAGCACAGGCAAGGGGGGACATGTTATTTTGTTTAATTTTTGAGGGGTTAACCTGATGGAAACCTCAGACGGAATCCCTCAACGGAAGGGCAGCGGTGATGTGAACAGGTCCTTAGTGTCGTCTTTTTCTTCATTTTCTATTTGTACATTATACCTGAGATAAATAATTATGGCCCTAGTGTGTTATACATATAAGTGTCTATAACATGTATCAGGAACATATTATCACACCTTTGATTCTTTACAGATGACTGATCCCAGTGAGAAGAAGGAACGTGACATATAATCCTGTCAGCAGCAAGAAAGGAATCACAAGACAGGTAATTAATATTTATATTAATTACTGATAACACTCAGGCTAGATATGAGTTCTAGACCCGCAGAGGTGTGATAGTATCTTCCTGGTACATCAGAATATATGTGTTTTTAACATGTATATCTTCTATAGACAATATCTAGTATAACACAACCATATCTCAGGTACAGAGGTGAGGAACATCTCTGTTCTTTACCCTCTGTTTTGTAGTCAGGACTCCCCTTTTATTTTTTATATAATTTTTAATAGCTATTCAGTCTTAGATTAACCCTCTCAGGACCAGAATTATTGTTAAATTATTAGTAAAAGAATCTATGAAATTATCGGCAGAATTTAATATGGTCTAATAATTAATATTACCTGTCAATGTTCACGGCCTTTACAGATGACACCTAACTGTCCGTACCAAGGGGTCCCTCGCCCATCACATTCCTTATTAATCAAATGGTGGTTTAGTATACAAAGATTTTTTTCAACACCAATTACCCTTAAAGACCAGTATATAATTCCCTTTTTTCCAGTTCATGTATTCATGTATTGTCTTAAACTGTTTAAATGATGTATTTTTTAGCATCTATTTATGTTTTAATATCTCGATTTGAGTATTGCAGAGGTTCATATCCGACAGCCTAATAAACAAAAATAAGCATTAATACTCTATCCACTACTCAAGGATAAAATTGGATTATTGTTATCCCTCATCCTATCATTGATAACTATCTATCAAACAATGCTGTAAGTACACAACTTACTATTAGAGCAGTGATGTTCTATCACCGGCTCTCTGTTTCAGCACCACTTTTGCTGGACAGCTCCACTGTGCTGGATAGCTTTTAGGAAGTACGTGGTATATGTCTGAAACGCGTAGGCACTTTGGAACTACGCTCTGTTTTAAACTTGACTACGCTGGACCATCTACTTTTGTCCATTTTTCTAATGTATTTGACCTTGCATTGTTACTGGCAGTATGATGACAAGAAACCCAGGTTTGATGCAGGTTTCTTTTAGTAGGCCGGTAATGTTTGCAAAACAACCAAAAGGAAATACACAAAACTGTTCTTAGCAGAGAGGCACAGTCACTTAAAATATTACACAAAGTAGCGGCAATTTCTGGCAATGCAGGAAATGGGGTTTTACCAGCTTGGTTTCCTTGGCACAGAGCTCGGACTCTTCCCTGATACAGGGGTATCCCATCGTCTCAGCAAATAAATAACAGGGAGGCTTCACGCAACTTCCACTTGTTACATCCAATGCTGCCTCTTTCACAGCAATCATCTGTGGGGAGGTTCCTGCACTCCAACGCCACAGCAATGGGCCTTCTCTGGCTTCAGGGCCTATTCAGCCCTGTTGGCACAATAGTTGCTGATTTATGGGTCGCAGCCCTTGCACCTGAACCCATTAGGTGGGAACAGTCGCCTTTTATCAAATTTAAAAACAGCCTTTTGTGAGTTATTCAATGTGCCGACACTGATTACATGCCCATACTACACTGTTTTTGCACACTAAAGTAAATGTTAAAGACAGTGCCCGAGCCGGTATTCCCGGTGCCTGCAATAAACAGGGTCAGCCACCATTGTCTGAACAGTGTTACATAGCAGTGAGCTTTACTGACGTGAGCATCTGCACAGCTCAGAACATGTAAGCACAGGTCCTGTGACTAAAACAACACATAAAAATGCTTCCTGGCCACTAGGTGGCAGCATCGCAATGGAAGTATATATGCATATAGTGACCGCTCATCTCCTCTAGTCCTGGACCTATAAAGGAAATACAGTGTTAAACTTGCATAACACAAAAGCATTGAAAGAGACAGCAAAATCTATCTCTACATTACTCCATACGGCTCCTCTCGTGAATAGGGGAGACTCCCTTCCATACCTTTCATGGAAAAATAAGCAACTAAAATAAATGAAATAAAAACACAGATTCCTTTCACACAAATTGGGCCTTCTTCCGACAGTCTCTGAAGGCCCTGTTAGACTCAGTTCAGGCCCTCTTCAAAGTTACTTGGGCCTCAGGCTCAAAGCTTAGTAGTTACAGTCTCTCACAGGTGAGGCACATACTTAACAATTGCAGTCTCATACTCAAGGTCCCAGGACTCGCTTCTTTGTCTCAGTCTCATGCACAGCCTCTTGTCTTTCTCTTGCTGGGAGACTCCTCTCTACCCGCCTCTTGAACACTTCCTTGTTGCGCATTACAGCTACTGAAATGCAGCCTTTCCTGGCTCCACAGCCTCTTGCTGGAGCTAGTCATCTTTCTTGAGGGAAAGGTGCACTTGGCAAGAGCGTACTCATGACTGCAACTCCGGCACTAGCTTACCCTCCAATGGAACTCAGACTATACTCTCTGTGAAATTCATCATGTAAACCTTCCTGCCGTGCCCTCTGCTCACTCCTTGGGCACTCCATACGGCATGCCATCTTTCCTGGGCTGTGACTATCCTGCCAACTATGCCAAAAAGTTTAGGAGCGGGTATCAGTTAAGTGCTCGCAGGGTTAGTCATGAAATTATGACAAGAATACCAGGTTTGATGCAAATCCTTTTAGTAGGCTAGAATCTATACAAAATGGCCACAATTTCAGGCAATGCAGGCAATGGTGGCTCACCAGCTTGCCTACCCTTGGACGGAGATTGGGCTCCTCACTGATACAGTAATAACATCCACTTCAAATCTGAGCATTTCCTCTTTCTTATCCTTCAACATCCCTTATCACTTTTATGGGGAGGCCCAGGCAACTTCCACCCACCGCCTCAGAAACTCAAACGTAGGGAGGCCCCAGGCAACTTCCACCTGTTATATTCAACGCTGTCTCTATCACAGCAATCATCTGCGTGGAGACTCCTGTTTGGGCACTCTAGCCACTGCCCAAGGATACGATCTAGAGGAAATGACTCCTTCTAGAGAGGATTGAGGATGTTGCTAATACGGGATGAGCTCATTCCAAACACTGATTGCCTTGGATGCCCAGCGAATCTCCGGACATAATGACAAACGACGCCTGAATTTCTCATCATAGCACCACCAAGCTGCACCTCCATGCAGCTTGTGTGCACTAAATATGCTACATGATCTAAGCATGCAAAGAGTACAGCGCCCTTTTCAGGAAGCGCTGACAAAAAAAATTAGCCATAACCGTGAACCCTTAAAGAGTCTCTGTCACCACATGACGGTACAAGGGCGACAAGGGACCACACAAACACCCTCCTATCTAATAAATATACAACGACACAATTAAAATTGGAAGGTGCTTGGCACAGCTTTATTAGATGATTTATTTTACAGAACCTGAGAATATATAAGAAACAAGTATAAACATATCATAAACATAATTAACATATTAACGTTATGTGGCTAAGTCCTAGACAACCTCCAAAACATAAATAAAGCAATACCCTTAAACCATAGCTGTGACCATATAAGCTACAGTGGCGTCACCACGAGTATGCTAAAGCACCACGCTTCCCAGGGTCCGCCCCTTAGGGTATGTGCACACGATGAGAGGCTTTTACGTCTAAAAAGACAGACTGTTTTCAGGAGAAAACAGCTGCCTCGTTTCAGACGTAAATGCTGCTCGTCGTATTATGCGAGGCGTCTGTGACACTCGTAAATCTTGAGCTGCTCTTCATTGACTTCAATGAAGAACGGCTCAAATTGCGTAGCAAAGAAGTGTCCTGCACTTCTTTGCTGAGGCAGTCAATTTACGCGTCGTCGTTTGACAGCTGTCAAACGACGACGCGTAAATTACAGGTCGTCTGCACAGTACGTCGGCAAACTCATTCAAATGAATGGGCAGATGTTTGCCGACGTATTGTAGCCCTATTTTCAGACGTAAAACGAGGCATAATAGGCCTCGTTTACGTCTGAAAATAGGTCGTGTGAACCCAGCCTGAGAGAACCCCAAATCCATAGCTTTAAAATAAAACCAATATATTGTGTCAAAGACAGCAATATATAAAAACATAAATAGCGTTGCCAAGGACCCGCACACACCAAGACAAAGTAAGACCCAATAGTCCAGAATCTGCAAAACAAATGCATATACAAATGAAATAAACTACTTGTATCCCTCCTCCACAAAACCCGCACTTGCGGACCCTAATACAAAAGAAAAATTAAAGGGAGGGCAGGCGGGACAAAATTTTTCAACCCATAAAATGGCTTCCCTTCCTATCCCACTATATAAACATCCCCTTAACTCCACCCCCAATGCTCACAACCCCCTAGCACAATTCCTGACTCAAACCCACCCACCAACCTATAACCAAAATACCCCTCTAAATGACCCCTTGCATGCCCAGACCCGTCATGACCGCCCTCTGCCCAGCTCTGCTTAGCTCTGGGCTCACATGACGGTACAAGGGCGACAAGGGGCCACACAAACACCCTCCTATCTAATAAATATACAACGACACAATTAAAAATGGAAGGTGCTTGTCACAGCTTTATTAGATGATTTCTTTTACAGAACCTGAGAATATATAAAAAACAAGTATAAACATATCATAAACATAAATAACATATTAACATTATGTGGCTAAGTCCTTGACAACCTCCAAAACATAAATAAAGCAATACCCTTAAACTTCTAGCCGTGACCATATAAGCTACAGTGGCGTCACCACGGGTATGCTAAAGCACCACGCTTCCCAGGGTCCGCCCCTTAGAGAAGCCCAAATCCATAGCTTTAAAATAAAACCAATATATTGTGTCAAAGACAGCAATATATAAAAATATAAATAGCGTTGCCAAGGACCCGCCACAGCATAAATACTTGACTCCTTAAATTTGCATGCGCCGCCACACTTGAAAACACAACTCCAGGCCTTCTTGGAGGCCAAAATTAAAAACATTCAGGCCCACATCCGTTAAGTGAACCCCATCCTTTCCAATGTACGTGCCCCAGTCGGTGACGAACTAACAACCCACCATTTAGGCGATCAAACTTGGCCACTGTCTTATTAATCTTAACTCTGGTCCTATTCAGCGCCGACACTGACTGTGCATTGTGCCATTTTACCCACTGTACAATTTCGGACCAGATAATCAAAAGCCCAGGATGGGTGTCTACAAAACATAAGAAGTCCCTCTTAATGTTCTTAATGAGGTTCCGCCTGGGATAACTCCCGATGTCATTACCCCCTGAATGAATTATCAAGATATCAGGTAGGCCCCAGGACCTAACCGCATCCTGAAACAGAGGCCTTACCTGATCCCAGGTCAGGCCACAAACTCCGAACCAGTGTACCTCCACCTCATCCGGATCTATACCCAAATACCTACCATTCGGACGCACACGGGCACGCCTTTCAGCCCAGTAAATATAGGAATGGCCGAGAAGCCAAACCACACATTTTGCAGACCCTGAAAGCAACAGAAAATTAGTCACACAGAACAAGAATGACATCCCCCCCCCCCCCCAAAATAAACCTAAGATAAAGAAATCAACATTCCAGCAAATGCAGCCTAACATAGGAACGAAAGCGGCTGGACTCCCAGCGGCCAATCCTCTTAACTGAAGCAGTGTCGAGCCCAAAACGAGAAGCTTCAGTGGCAGCTCCAATCTTAAAAGAATGAGAGCTGTAATCCAGATGTGAAAGGCCCAACCCTTGTACGCATTTCTTAAAGACAGCAATAAATTGATATCTGGACAACGCTGAACCATCCGCATGCACCAGCAAAGAGGAAAAACCCTGAGGACGCACAGCCATGAAACGCAGAAAACACCACACTGGGCACGATTCCCCCTCATGAATTTTAGTCAAACAAATCTCAAAACCTTTTCCCTTCCTGTCAGGTTTTGAATGATACAACATTATTCTCAACACACTATCCCGAAAAAAACACATCAGTTACTTGAATACCGCCCTGCACCCGTTTTGAGGGACTAACCAATTCGCCAACCCTAAAAGCCCCATAGAAAGCCCAAGAGAAAGCCAATTGAAACAACAACCTCTTATAATCTGAATGGGATATCCAGTGCAACTGAGAAAATGTCCCTCCAACATTTCAAAAGACACCGGCCCACGCTTATCCTGCCCGACATGCCCTTTTTGAAAACCCTGCAGAGCCCGCCGTATCAAAAAATGCTTAGTAACTTCCGTACAACCAATTAACTTAAAGAAAAAGGAAAGTGCCGCTACCGACTTAACAACAGAAGAAGCCGTAGATCCACTCTCCATAAGAGATAACAAAAAACAAAACATCCCCTCTAAGGCACTAAAAGGACTCTGTTGACTACACCACAAATCCTCCAGCTGGAACCATCTCACCCAGATCTTGGTATAAGCATCCCACGTAGCAGGGGCCAGCGAACGCTTTGCCCACCATATCAGATGAGCGACACCACCCTCCAAAGGTGCTCGGGGCAAGAAACCGGATCCCTCTCCGTCTCTGGAGCTAGCCAACGGAAACGATCCCACTGCAATCGAGATAAAGCATCCGCAATGTCATTGGAAACTCCAGGAACATGATGAGCCCTAAATAGAATGTTCCATCTCAAACACAGCAGGACCAACTGGCATAGCACTGTGATCACCGGGGGGGGGGGGGGGGAATGGCGGACAAACTATTAATAGCGCACACGACCTCAATGTTATCACAGTGAAAAACCACTGATCGATTGGACAAAAGCGGTCCCCAAATTTCCACCGCAACAAGAATGGGAAACAACTCCTAAAAACAAAGATTACCCGTCAAACCACACTCCCTCCACTCTAGTGGCCAAGTATCAACACACCATTTTCCCTGAAAATACGCCCCGAAACCGATAAAACCTTAAGCATCCGTACACATTTGCATCTCCACATTCGAAACTCCCTCTGCAATCCATAATGATCTGCCGTTATATTCTACTAAAAAGGAATCCCAAACCCTCAAATCCGCCTTATGCTCCTTGCCAAGGCGAATAAAATGGTGGGGACATCTAACACCAGCAGTTGCTTGTGCTAAGCGCCTACAAAAAACACAGCCCATGGGCATAATTCTACAGGCAAAATTGAGTTTCCCCAATAAAGATTGCAGGAGCCGCAGGGTGATTTTTGTTCTCACCAGAGCCTCCTGCACCGTTGCCCGCAGATGAATAAGTTTTGCCTCTGGCAACCTACATTCCATTGCCTGGGAATCAATTTCAATTCCCAAAAAACAGATCGTTGTGTTTGGTCCTTCTGTTTTTTCAAACGCCAACAGAACCCCAAAGTCAACAAAAACATCCATCATTGCCCATAACAATATTGCACACGACGGCCGAGCCGCAGGGCCCACACAAAAGAAGTCATCCAAATAATGAATAACTGCTTTAGAGCCGGCTCGTTCACGAACCACTCACTCCAAAAATGTGCTGAAGGCTTCGAAATAGGCACAAGAAATAGAGCACCCCAAAGGAAGGCACCTATCAATATAAAAAAGGCCATCAAACGAGCACCCCAGCAAGTGCATGGATTCTGGGTGCACCGGCAAAAGGCGAAATGCAGACTCCACATCCACCTTAGCCTAAGCGCCCCTTGCCCCTGTCGTCCTAACCAAACGTACCGCCTCATCAAATGACGTATAGGAAACCCGCGTCAAAGACTCATCAATATCCTCATTTACCGAAGAACCCTTCGGATAAGATAAATGATGTATAAGCCGAAATTTGCCCGCCTCCTTCTTGGGGACAACCCCCAGCGGGGAGACACGCAAATTGGAAATAGGAACATCAGAAAAGGGGCCTAACATTCTACCCAACAAAACTTCCTTCTGCAACTTGTCTCGTACCACTTCTGGATGATCCCGCACCGAACGCAGATTATTAGCCATCAAAACACCGACCCCCGGGGAGAACGGAATCCTAAATCCATCCCCAAAACCATTCAATAACAGCTGCGCCCTCTCATTGTCGGGGTACCTCTTTAGCCAAGGTGTCATAACGTTGAGGTTCACTGGACTCACCCCCTTTAGCAGAACCATCCCCTGGCTTCGTCGTGCCTCCTCGTGCCCGCTTAAAACACTTGAAGACGGGGTGGTTACCACCCCTACAGCCGGCACATTCGTGTCTATAGACACAATTAGTTCCCCATTTACAGGTGCTCTCGTTGTAGAGTCAGCAGACCCCTTTTTTAAAACTCCCCGACGAACCCGCTGATCTAGACCCGCCGGGTGAGGACTGAAAGGGGTTATGCAAACCCGCGACTTCAACATGACCCCCCTGACCAGCCCCCTTTGGTGTAGTCATAAGGCGCATCCAAAGGCTTATGTCCTTATGATCCCACCGCAGGGATGACTGAAGCGCCATATGCTGACGAAACTGCTCGTCATATTTAAGCCAAGCAGTTCCCCCATACGTTCTATAAGCCTCCCAAATAGAATCCAAGTAACAAAATAAACCGGAACAATGTTCTGGGCATTTCTCCCCTATAACGCTAGCCATGATGGAAAAAGCATGTAGCCAATTCCCAAATGTGCGCGGAATCAGCCTATACCGTCTTCTCTCCTCATCCTCCTCCTTACGATGTTCCTTGCCCTTTTCCCACCGTTCCACACTAAATCGCTCCAACGCCAATAAAGTAAAAATATCCAAATTCTCCCTTTTCCAAATCTTTTCACAGAGCTCTGGCTTTAAGTGGGCCCCTAATGGTCCTTCAAAGGAAATGTACATGCTCCCCTTTGCAGTATCCAAAACTGGCAAGGGCTTATTAGCCCCATCTACCTTCTCCGTCTGGACCCCGGCATCTAAGGCGTTAAATGACGAAGAGCCTGCCTCAGCACTCACAGTACTCTCCCTACGAGAACCCTCCTCTAACTGTCCCTGCGCTGACCAAGCTCCAACGGGACCTGCTAGCTGTGACCCACGAGAAGTATCAACTGAAGCTAACAACTGACGTAACCCATCTAACAAATTTCCCAAAACTCCACTCGTGACTGACAAATCCCCCGTAGAACCGCAACCTACAGGTACTTGCCCCACTAGACTACTCTCATTACTAAAATTACTGCCCACGTGTATGGTGTGTAAACGCTGTGACTCACCAGAAGGCTGCCCGTCGCCAGACACTAACGGGACCGTCCGTCCTGAATCCACCGAAGCCGTCTCCTGACCGAGCATCCTAGGCACCCCGAGTGCCCGCCGCAAAGCATCGGCTGCTTCTACACCGGACACCCGTCCTGACGACACCTGGAACGGCAAATAAACAGACGAAACACCTGCCACCTGGCCAGCGTTACCCTCAGGAGGCGCTGGATGATGCAAATTTTGTACATATTTAGCGGTCAGTGCAGACCTACCACTACTGCTGCTATAACGAAAATGGGCAGGAGGTGACGCAGGCCTGCCACCACCGATGTAATAATTTTCCTGAACAGCAGGTGGCGCCGGCCTACCACCGACACTGCAATATTCCGAATGGCCACTAGATGGCGCAAAATCACAGATGCTAACGGGTGTACTATGCACACTGGCCCCTGACCTCACCGTGACAGCCGCAGAGTCCTGGCTTGCCTCCGGCCCCACAGAAGAATTCCTGACAGGCTCCCTGAACGAGCCCACCACACTGGAAAGGAGGGGGACTGCTCCCCGCCGCTGCACCACCGGTTCCCTCGACGTCCATCTCCACGTCGCTCCTCAGGCACACGGACTGTGCTGCGCTGACCCCGACTGGACACCCGGCGAACCGCACATCGGCCTTTCACTCAAAGCGTCTCCATACACTGCTGCCGCCGCTCCCGACACCGCTATGGCTCCAGTCCCCGACACCGGAACAACGCCACCGTCGCCAGCCACCGGATCTGTCACACCAGGGACAACTACCGCGGAAACAGGTAAGGGGGAGTCACACTCCTCCGTCTGCGCCGGGGGGCTGGGGAAGCAGAGGGGCTCAAGCGTTCAGGAGGCCGTGAACGCCGGGCCCTGGGGGAACGCCCCACCGGGGAGCCTGCTAAAGCCCCTAGCTGCTCCTGGACCCACTCCAGCCCCTTATCAGCTGCCTGCTCCCTAACCCTAGCAATTAACTGCTCTAAACCCTCCATAGCTCTAGGCCCTAAAACTGACCAGAAAACAGCTACCCTGACACTGGCTGCACACCTCTATTCTTGACAAAATTTTTCAAGCCATAACATGGCTTCCCTGCTTATCCCACTATATATACATCCCATTAACTCCACCCCCAATGCTCACAACCCCCTAGCACAATTCCTGACTCAAACCCACCCACCAACCTATAACCAAAATACCCCTCTAAATGAACCCTTGCAGGCCCAGACCCGTCATGACCGCCCTCAGCCCAGTTCTGCTTAGCTCTGGGCTCACATTATAAGTGGCCTATCTTCTACATAATATGATCGGCGCTGTAATGTAGATTACAGCAGTGTTTTTTATTTAGAAAAACGATCATTTTTGACAGAGTTATGACCTATATTAGCTTCATGCTAATGAGTTTCTTAATGGACAACTGGGCGTGTTTTACTTTTTGACCAAGTGGGCGTTGTGGAGAGAAGTGTATGACGCTGACAAATCAGTGACCAATCAGCGTCATACACTTCTCCCCATTCATTTACACAGCACATAGCGATATAGCTATATTGCTATGTGCAGCCACATAAACACACTATAACGTTACTCAAGTGTCCTGACAGTGAATATACATCACCTCCAGCCAGGATGTCATGTCTATTCACAATCCTGACACTTATGTAGAGTCTGTGATATTTACAGCAAGGCCAGCGTAATCTCGTTTTAAATGACAAGTTACATCGTACAGGTCTTTACCACTTTTAAATTTTTCTCAGACCCTCTCTCAAAACTAAGCTTCTTGTCCACAATACGCTCTTTGTCCACCATTACGTGATCCACTGAAACCAAATATCACAAATTCTCATCTGTGGATCTTGTCCCCTATATTGGTGGACAGGTACATTCCCAGAGGAGCCACACAACAGAATAATAAGCCACAAAAGGTTAATCTGTACAAACCATCTAGTCAGGCGGGGTATTAACCTACTGGCTTTACTGGCAGAGCTTATACTCCACCCTTTCCCACCCAAACAAGCCCAAGTTGTCCTTTAAAACAGAGAACAAATCCTCATCCGTCAACACATTTGTGCTTGACTACGCAGCCAAACATGAAGGTGACTCACCACTCACAGGTACCCCGGCATCACCCAAGGGTGCCTCCAAGATTGTTCCAGCAGCTGGACGACCAGTCTCTTGACCGTGGTCAGCTGCAGATCCCAATGATGCAATAGGAGGCAGTCTTCGTCCGTATCCTATGACAACAGTCTCTCCCACCAGCAGCAAGGAGGGGGCAATAAACTCCCTTTGGAGTCTACACCTGTCTCACCACTGATGCTACCGACTGCCCTCCATAGTCTGCCTGTACATTATAACCACAGGACTGCTCCTCCCACCACACCTCGAGCCATCCATGCCCCTACTGCTTCCTCATGGGCAGAGCAGAGCTCTGCCTCATGGACCTGTTAGATGAGGGTGCAGTGTATGGACTTACTCTCTTACTTCCTCTAGATTAGCGCTGTCCCACATCCCCGGACCACTTTACTGCAAGCTGGGAACTTCTAACCATGCCACATGCAGGGAAGGGGGGGGTGGAGGAACTATTTTTAGAGGATAACACATCCCTCTAAAAAGCATGGGACAACAATAACAGTCCATAAGTTTTTGGAAAGGGCTCTTCAGCTCCTTTGCTTTGGGAAAATGGACACCAGCTGCCAGACTCCAGCCATCCCTTAAAAAGTGGATTTCCACGCCGTTGCATCCACTCCACCACTGAGGAACTTGTGTGGTAACAATCCTGAATCTTTTTGGAGAACTGTTGCCTACTAGGCACAGGTAACCCTTTA
This sequence comes from Rhinoderma darwinii, assembly GCF_050947455.1. Classification (NCBI taxonomy): domain Eukaryota; kingdom Metazoa; phylum Chordata; class Amphibia; order Anura; family Rhinodermatidae; genus Rhinoderma; species Rhinoderma darwinii. The sequence continues at coordinate 4,364,410 of NW_027461962.1, forward strand.
TAACGACTCAGAAAAAATAATTGTGTTAACCATTTAAGATTACATTGATAATAACCATTATTTTAAACTATATAAGCAATATACCCATAAGCTCCATAATTCTAGGCACCCAAGGGGCCTTACAATAGAATACACTTGTTATGTTACTTTTGAACATAAAATGGGATTTTGCCATACAGCACAGGAAAGCGGGGGGCATGTTATTTTGTTTCATTTTTGAGGGGTTAACCCGACGGAAACCTCCGAAGGAATCCCTCAACGGAAGGGCAACGGTCATGTGAACAGGTCCTTAGTGTCGTCTTTTTCTTTATTTTCTATTTGTACATTATACCTGAGATAAATAATTATGGCCCTAGTGTGTTATACATATAAGTGTCTATAACATGTATCAGGAACATATTATCACACCTTTGATTCTTTACAGATGACGGATCCCAGTGAGAAGAAGGAACGTGACATATAATCCTGTCAGCAGCAAGAAAGGAATCACAAGACTGGTAATTAATATTTATATTAATTACTGATAACACTCAGGCTAGATATGAGTTCTAGACCCGCAGAGGTGTGATAGTATCTTCCTGGTACATCAGAATATATGTGTTTTTAACATGTATATCTTCTATAGACAATATCTAGTATAACACAACCATAGATCAGGTACAGAGGTGAGGAACATGTCTATTATTTTACCCTCTGTTCCCTAAAGTCAGAAATCCACCTTTTATTTCCAATAGAATATAATTGTTATGGTCCTTTTGGCCATAAAATTTGGCATGAGGGGAGTCTAGTGAGGGCGAGTAACGTATTTGACCTTGCATTGTTACTGGCAGTATGATGACAAGAAACCCAGGTTTGATGCAGGTTTCTTTTAGTAGGCCGGTAATGTTTGCAAAACGACCAAAAGGAAATACAAAAAACTGTTCTTAGCAGAGAGGCACAGTCTCTTAAAATATTACACAAAATTGCGGCAATTTCAGGCAATGCAGGAAGTGGGTTTTTCCAGCTTGGTTTCCTTGGGACAGAGCTTGGCCCTGATACAGGGGTAACCCATCGTCTCAGCAACTAAATAACAGGGAGGCTTCACGCAACTTCCACTTGTTACATCCAATGCTGCCTCTTTCACAGCAATCATCTGTGGGGAGGTTCCTGCACTCCACCGCCACAGCAATGGGCCCTCTCTGGCTTCAGGGCCTACTCAGCCCTGCTGGCACAATAGTTGCTGATTTTTGGGTCGCAGCCCTTGCACCTGAACCCATTAGGTGGGATCAGTCGCCTTTTATCAAATTTAAAAACAGCCCCTTTGTGAGTTATTCAATGTTCCGACACTGATTACATGCCCATACTACACTGTTTTTGCACACTAAAGTAAATATTAAAGACAGTGCCCGAGCCGGTTTTCCCGGTGCCTGCAATAAACAGGGTCAGCCACCATTGTCTGAACAGTGTTACATAGCAGTGAGCTTTACTGACGTGAGCATCTGCACAGCTCAGAACATGTAAGCACAGGTAAGCTAAACCTATTTAGCCTTGAGAAAAGACGACTAAGGGGGGACATGATTAACTTATATAAATATATAAATGGCACATACAAAAAATATGGTCAAATCCTGTTCCATGTAAAACCCCCTCAAAAAACAAGGGGGCACTCCCTCCGTCTGGAAAAAGAAAGGTTCAACCTGCAGAGGCGACAAGGCTTCTTTACTGTGAGAACGGTGAATTTATTGAATAGACTACCGCAGGAGCTGGTCACAGCAGGGACAGTGATGGCTTTAGATGTGTCTTTTTTCAACCGTACAAACTATGTAACTATGTAACTATATAAGGTCCTGTGACTAAAACAACACATAAAAATGCTTCCTGGCCACTAGGTGGCAGCATCGCAATGGAAGTATATATGCATATAGTGACGGCTCATCTCCTCTAGTCCAGGACCCAGTGGCGGATTAAGTAGACTATAGGCCCTGGGCTGTTCCACAAGCTTGGGCCCCCTTCTTGTCATCATTGTATCGCAAAATTCCACTCTACCGTCATAATCATCTTCGGATAGCTCCTGAACTAGACGTATTTTATAAGGATGATAATAATCCCTCTTCAAAATTCGACGGACTGATGTGGCGCTGATATCATTTTGTTGTGCTCCATTCGAGACAGATGTTTAAGGGTGTGTTCACACGGCCTATTTTCATCCGTTTTTTGTCCGTAAACGAACGAAAAATAGGCAGTAGAACGCCTCCAAACATCTGCCCATTGATTGCAATGGGAAGAACGGCATTCTGTTCCGACGGGCCGTTTTTTTTACACGGTTGTGAAAATGAAGTGCAGGTCACTTCTCGGGACGTTTTTGGAGCCGTTTTTCATAGACTCTATTGAAAACCGCTCCAAAAGCGGCCGTAAAAAACGCCACAAAAATCGTGAGTGGCTCAAAAAACGCCTGAAAATCAGGAGCTGTTTTCCCTTGAAAACAGCTCCGTATTTTCAGACGTTTTTGAGTTTGCATGTGAACGTACCCTAAGGGTCATCATGTACAGTGAGCAGAACATCTAAAGCTTTTTCATCATTACTAGCATGTTTGGGTCTTCCGGATCTTGGTGCGTCTTTAATTGAACCACTTGTTTCGAAACGATGAACAGTTCTTTTAACAGTTGACAATGAAATTGGATCACGGATAGGATAAGTGGCATTGAATAAAGCCGCTACTTCTTGATAGGATCTTATTTTTTCTTCACCATACCCTCTCATCAATAAAGTGATCCTTTCCGTTTCGGTCAAATGCATTTTGTGATATGACAATAGAAATGTACAAAAATGAAAATTACTCTCCGAATTAGCGCTCTCTGAAATTCATAGACTAGGTCAATTTTGTATCGCCGAGACCGATTGTAATAATACGTAATTTAAAGTCATCTTGATGTGACATTCCTAAGCTCGCACATGCACACGTGCCCACACACATTTAGGATTTTACCCGCGCGGTACATTCTGGGTAATGCAAACACCGGCGGTAGCCGATAATGACGATGATAACTTTAAAGTTAAATATCTCAGCGGCATTGTTTTCATATTGAAAAGCTCTTTCAAATGAGCCCCCACTCGACCCCAGTGCCATTTAAGATTTTGCTAACCCCGACCACCCCACCGCCCCCAAGGGTGTGTTTTTTTCTTTTCAATAAACTGGTAGATTTTATGACCCCATTAAATCCCACCAAATTTCAACCCTCTACCTCGAGCCGTTCAAAAGTTATGAGGGTGTTTCGGAACTTTTGGTGGGCACTGTATAGACTGATTACACAGAGTGATCTATTTCCAGCATTTTTGGCTTTTAATGTTGATGATTATGGCTAACAGTTAATGAAAACCCAAAATTTTGTCTATCAGAAAATTTGAATATTGGCCAAAAGTTGAAGATTGTAGACTCATGATGTCACACTCTAATAAGCTAATCAACACAAAACACCTGCAAAGGTTTCCTAAGCTTTTAAATGGTCCAACAGTCTGGTTCAGTAGGCGACACAATCATGGGGAAGATTGCTGACTTGACAGTTGTCCAGAACACAGTCATTGCCACTCATGACCCAGAGACAATGTCAGAAGCGTCTTACCTGGGCTAAGGAGAGAAAGGACTGGTCTGTTGCCCAGTGATCCAAAGTCCTGTTTTCAGATTAAAAGTAAAATTTGCATTTCATTTGGAAATCAAGGTCCCAGAGTTTGGAGGAAGTGTGGAGAGGCACTCAATCCAAGTTGCTCTCAGTCCAGTGTGGAGTTTCCACTGTCAGAGATGGTTTGGGGAGCCATGTCATCTGCTGGTGTTGGTCCACTGTGTTATATCAAGTCCAAAGTCATCGCATCCATCTACCAGGAAATTTTAGAGCACTTCATGCTTCCCTCTGCTGACAAGCTTTATGGCAATGCTGATTTCTTTTTCAAGCAAGACTTGGCACCTGCCCAGACTGCCAAAAGTACCAATACCTGGTTTAATAACCACAGTATCACTGTGCTTGATTGGCCAGAGGAAACTCGCCTGGCCTAAATCCCATAGAGAATCTATGGGGTATTGTCAAGAGGAAGATGAGCTGAAGGCCGCTATCAAAGCAACCTGGGCTTCCATAATACCTCAGCAGTGCCACAGGCTGATCGCCTGCATGCCACGCCGCATTGATGCAGTAATTCATGCAAAAGGAGCCCCGACCAAGTATTGAGTGCATATACATTTTCAGTAGGCCAACATTTCGGTACTAAAAATAATTTTTGAAATTGGGCTTATTTAATATTCACATTTTCTGAGACACTAAATTTTGGGTTTTCATTAACTGTTACCATAATCATCAACATTAAAAGGAAAAAATGCTGTAAATAGATCACTCTCTGTGTAATGAATCTATATAATATGAGTTTTACTTTTTGAATTGCATTACTGAAATAAATTAACTTTAAGACGATGATATTCTAATTCATTGAGAAGGACTAGTATACTATAGTGAAGTCAGAGAGCTATTTTGACCGCCGTTCGATTCAAACCCTTGTTTTCGTGTTCAGTGAGGCCCCCAAAGGGATCATCCATTTATTGCTTATCCTGCAGATAGGTGATAAATGGTTTTCATGGGCCAACCCCTTTAATTCAGACCTCAGACCCCATCTTTTACTTTCAGCTGCTCGCTGTTTCCTCTTTACCTACAGACGCTGCCGCACTAAGTCCTGATGCTGTTCAGCACAAGGACCGTGTGTTTGCAGTTGGATGTGTAAGGACCTATTACGGTGGCGCACGAAGGTGGAGAGGTGTGAAGAGAGGTAAGTGATGGTGGCCGTCATCTATTGAAATTGGTTTACATAATTTCTGTAAATCAAATCCACAAATCCGATTAATAGTGGCCAGTGTCGGGTACTATTGGCATCGGTACTGCTGTGGCTGATACAGCGGTAGTGAGCAGGTATAATTGTGTCAGCTGCGGATTCCCAGCCCACTGAGCACTGGCCCATCTGGTATTTGCTAGTATACACACAAACACACACACACACACATACATAAACAAAACAATGTATACACTAAACGCACTACATACACTATACACACACTACATACATTGCATCAACTACACTTATCCTATAAACACTACATACACACACCTCTACACTACACATCACTTTTGGTAACCGCACTGCCTTGGCTGCTACAGTAGTAGTGAGCCGGGATTATTGTATCAGCAGCGGACTCCCAGTCCACTGAGCACTGGCCCATCTTTCATTTGTTAGTACTATACACAGTGCACGCACACACACACACACACACACACACACACACACACACACTATACACACCACACTATATACCACACACTATATATACTATTTATTAATGAATTGAACATCTAAATAATACTGATGTACATATCTGAGTTACCTTTTAATACTCTATGAAATATTGATGTTCATTTATGTATTGTATTGGTGTTTACATATATGAAATGTGTGGCTGTGGATTGTGCCTACCTGCCCGTGTGTAACATTTTCTCTAATGCAGGATCACCTTACAAATTTTGCTGAAATATTTATATTTAATCAAAATATTTTTTATTCTTTATTCCTCTAACCGAGTGCCATTTTTTCCCTCTTTACTGGCCATTCTTCCCCTTTTATTCCAATTTAATCCGGAGGCACCGTACCCATTGTACTGTGTTATAAGGGTCTTTTTGTGATGTATGCTTTTGTGTTTGCACATCACACACTACATACAAATCACATTAACACCACACACTATTTATTCAAACCACACACTACACGCACACACTATACACAAACTTACACTATAGGCATATCTGCCAACCGGATTACGGGCAGTGTCCCACTGTCCCGGGCAGCCTTGGGGATGTCCCACTGTCAACTCTTTCTGCGTCCTCAGAATGCAGATTCAGTTGAACCCAATACTGAAGCAGGGAATCATCAGCTCCCTACTTCAGAATTAGTTCAGAGCGGAGGAGCAGAGGGAGCTCCTCCACTCGCCGGAGACTCCCCAGACACAACGCTTCTTTAAGCGCTGTGCTCGGGGAAGCCCTTGGCGTCACTGTCCACATATGGACAGTGATGTCAGTGGCTATTGAATGAGGGGAATCCCCGTTGCCGATGATCTGGCTGGGGGTTCCGCTCCTAGAGGAAACCCCTGAGGTCACTGTCCATATATGGACATTGACGTTAGGGGCTCTTCCTGGAGCGGAATCCCCGGCCAGAGTTGGCAACGGGGATTCCGCTCAAAGAGTAGCTACTGACGTCACTGTCCATAAATGGACAGTGACATCAGGGCTTCCCTCTAGGAGCGGAAGCCGCGGCCTATGCTTTGTCTGGGGATTCTGCTCCTAGAGGGAGTCCCAATGGTGCTTTCTACAAGGGGGGAGTAACGCTATCTTCAAGGGGGGAGTGGCACTATCACTATGGACACTGTGGCACTATATAGGTGCACTATTTACATGGGCACTGTGGCACTATCTACAAGGGCACTGGCACTAGGGGCAGCTTTGGGGGCATTATACTGTATGTGGGCATTAAGCTATAGGGGGCAGCTATGAGGGCATTATACTGTATGGGGTAAACTGTGTGGGCATTATACTTTATGGGGGCATTATACTGTATAGGACAGCTATGGGAGCACTATGCTCTATGGGGCATTATGCTGTCTGGGGGTATTTGTTTGGGAGTTATACTGTGTACAGGCATCTGTGTGGGAATTATACTGTATGTGGGCATCTGTTTGGGCATTATACTGCATGGGGGCATCTGTGTTGGCTTTATACTGTATGGGTGCATCTATGGGGCATTATACTGTATAGTGGCAGCTATTTGGCATTATACTGTGTGGGAGGCACTATGGGAGCATGATACTGTGTGGGCTGAACCGAGTGTGTATAAGCGGGGATTGGGTGGGATTAGAGGTGTGGCTTAAAAGAAAAAATAAATTGCTGTGGCTTTGTGATACTTCAAAGTTGGGAGGTATGTATATGCACCATACACACACCACAGACTATATAGAATTACATTATACACACTATGAACACTATATAGATTTACATTATATACACCATACACACACACACGCACACACACACACACACACACACACTATATAAAATTTACACTCACACCATGCGCTATATATTCAAACCACACACACTATATACACACACACATGCTTACATTATACACACACAATACATTATACACACACATACTATGTGCATTATACACACACACTTACACTATATACACTTTTTAGAGTTACATTATACACACAGCACACACTATATAGACTTACACTATATACACTAAAAACACACTATATAGACTTACATTATACACACTATACACACACCACACACTATATAGACTTACACTATATACACTTACATTATGCACACTATAAACACTATACACACACGCCACACACTATATAGACTTACACTATACACACACAATATATACTATGCACACACTATATAAACTTACATTATACACACTATAAACACTATACACACACTATGTAGACTTACACTATCTTTACTATATAGACACCACAGGTCCTACACCTCCTAGTTGCAGTCAGGGACAGTGCACAGCAGCACAGAGGAGCAGACTGTCAGGGAGATTGACTCCAGCACCTGCCTATCACTATCTCTGACAGTCTGCTCTCTACAGCTGATGTGCTGTGCCGACCCTTACACAGTGGGTGAGTGATGCCCACTGTGCAGTCGCGCACCCTTAAGGCCACATGCCCCCTTTTCCCGGCCTAGCTCGCCCCTGCAATTGACACCCCGTGCACATCCCCCCCAATCTCTTCATCACCAGGTGGGACCGACGACCGCAAGAATGGGGCCGGCAGCAGCCCTGCATAGTTTTTTTAAGTTATGTGCGGTTCGGGTGGCCATGCGCCCCCTTGGAAGCTTTGGGCCCTGGGCGGCCGCCTGAACCGCCAATAAGAGGATCCGCCACTGTCTCTTAAAGGGAATGTGTTGCCAGAAAAACATGTTTTTTTTTTTAAAAATTAAACATTTAGTGTGTGGGTGATTAAACATGGTTCAATTTTTTTTTATTTTTTTCACGAGTCAGGAAATAGTCAGGAAATGTTATAAATTAATTCTAATTTATAATACTACCCATTTTTGGTCACTAGATGGAGCTAGTTCCCAAAATTGCAGCATTGCAACATTGGGTTAAAAGCCCTCGCTCTAGTGAGCTCTCAGCATCCCCCCCTCCTTTATCCTGGCTAGTGCCGGGATAAACGAGGGGTTTGAAAGGTTTAACCTCCTACACTGTGTGTCGCCATTTTTTGAGGTAACCCACAGTGTAGTAGGTTTACATACAGTAGTAAACACACACAAACACTAACATACATTGAAATCTCTTACCTGCTCCTGCCGCCGCGGCTCCCTCCGGCCCGTCCGCTCCCTTTGCTGCCGCTGTTCCATGTGCACAAGTCCGGAAGCCGCGACCGGAAGTAGTAATATTACTGTCCGGCCGCGACTTCCGGTCCACAGGAAAATGGCGCCGGACGGCGCCAATTTCGAATAGGACTGTGTGGGAGCGGCGCATGCGCAGTTCCCACACAGACGCCGTACACGGCAGTCAATGGGACGGGAGCCGTTCGCAGTCCCTATGGGACTGTGGCTGCCGTACTCCATGTCTGTGTGTGTCGTTAATCGACACACACAGAAATGGAACAAAAAATGGCAGCCCCCATAGGGAAGAAAAAGTGTAAAAATAAGAAAAAGTAAAACACAAACACACAAATGAATAAAAACGTTTTTATTAAAGCACTAACATCTTTAACATATAAAAAAAATTATTTGCCATGACACTGTTCCTTTAAGCCCTGCCTAACAGGAGACTGTAAAAATGACAAAACAAAATGCAAAACATTAGTATTGCTGGTTATTGTACCAGCGATCAGTAGATCAAGTCCCCTAGGGGGACTAATGAAATATGTAAAAAAAAAAGTTTCACACATTTTTAGTAGTGTAAAAAAATTAAAATTTACATTTACTAAAAAAATACTTTACCCATTTCTCCTATAAAGTAATGTAAAAAATAAACAAAACTGGTATCGCCACAGCCGTAAAAGTCCGAAGTATTACAATATACCATTATTTAACCCGCACGGTGAACGCCATAAAAAATTAAACCGCCAGAATCACTGTTTTTGGTCACTTCATATCCCACAAAAAAAGAAATAAAAAGTGATCAAAACGTCTCATGTAGCCCAAAATGGTACCAATAGAAACAACAGCTTGCCCCACAAAAAATAAGCCCTCATACCGCTCAATTCACAGAAAAATTTACAAAGTTATGGCTCTCAGAATGTGGTGACATAACACACATTTTATTTTTAACAATTCGTTTTTTCCTTGTAAAACATGAAAAAAAATATATACATTTGATATCGCTGTAATCATAAAGTTAACATGCCATTTTTACCATACAGTGAAAGCCGTAAAAGTGAAACCCCTAAAAAGTTTGAGGAATCACAGTTTTTTTCCTATTCCACCCCACAAATAATTTTTTTCCTGTTTCCCAATACATTATATGGTACAATAAATGGTGTAGTGAAAAACGACAACTCGTCCCACTAAAAAACAAGCCCTCATATGGCTTTATCGATGCAAAAAATGAAAACGAAAATTCAAATAATGGCTGTGTACTGAAAGGCTTAAAGTAATAGTCCAGGATAAAAAGAACCCATAACTGCTTCATTCCTAAACAGCGCCACACCTATCCTTGGGTAGTGTCTGGTATTGCAGCTGAAGTAAATGTGGCCAAGCTGCAATACCACATACAACCTGTGGACAGGTGTGGTGCCGTTTTTGGAAAAAAGTAGCCATTCTTTCCTAATCCTGGACAACCCCTTTAAAGGGATATTCCAGCCTCCAGCATTTTTCACCAATTCACTGGATAGGTAAAAAATGCTAGATCGGTAGGGTTCTAGCATTATAATATATTAATCTGTTAATTAGAAACAATGAAATAGTAAGTGGCTTTTGACAGTTAAATATGGTCTTCCAGCTAAGAGCAAATAACAAGGGGAAGTCATTTGCAATGTGCACTATGACTGCCATTTTTATATGTGCACACTAAGGGTAGTATTATTGCTGATACTATTATATGAACACTGTTATCTGGGCAGTGCGTGGCAGTGTATAGCACTGTTAACTGACCACTGTATAGTACCATTATGTTGGCACTGTATGAGACTATTATTTTGGCACATATCTCACCGTTATTTCGGCACTATTACTTGAGTGCTTTATAGCATTTTTATTTGAAACCATACAGCATCATTATGAATGCGTTGTGTAGCACTATTATTGCAGTATTTTATCATTTGGTCATTTTAGTACTATTGTATAGTAGTATTTAGTACTATTTGACAATGTTATATATGCACTGTAGAACACATTTTTTTAATGTATATTTCACTGAAAAATTGCATTGTTCTCCCTGTGAAAAGGAGGTTTTAAATTCCCTTTGTTTTCTTACTCTGTGAATAATATATAATTTTATAAATACAAAAATAGGTAGAACAGCCGCACTATCCCGTATAGTATAGGGTGCAAATCCTCACCAGACACACGACAAGTGCCTTAACCCCTTCCCGCTCCTTGACGTACTATTACGTCATGGCAGCTGTATCGTTCGCGCTCCATGACGTAATAGTACGTCACGGGAGTAACGGCCGTTTCGGCCGTCCTCCCGACACATACAGGAGCTGTGACGCTGCTGTCTCTTACAGCAGCTGTCACAGCTCCTACAGCGGGGACCGATCGCTGTGTCCCCGCTGATTAACCCCTTAAAAGCCGCGTTCTATAGAGATTGCGGCTTTTTAGGGGTTAAGCTGCCATCGCCGGCCTGCTACGCGATAGCGGCCGGCGATGGTGACTGTGGCAACCGGACACCAAACAATGGCGTCCGGCTATGCCATAGACGGAAGCCTAGTGGGTCCTGACAACGTCATTACCCACTATGCTTGCTGTCAGTGAGTAGCTGACAGTTCTAATACACTGCACTACGCATGTAGTGCAGTGTATTAGAATAGCGATCAGGGCCTCCTGCCCTCAAGTCCCCTAGTGGGACAAAGTAATACAGTAAAAAAAAAAGTAAAAAAAAGATGTGTAAAAATAAGAAAATAAAAGATTTAAAAGTAATAAAAGTAAAAATCCCCCTTTTCCCTTATCAGTCCTTTATTATTAATAAAAATATATAAACAAACAAATAAACTATACATAATTGGTATTGCCGCGTCCGTAACGGCTTGAACTACAAAACTATTTCGTTATTTATCCCGCACGATGAACGCCGTAAAATAAAATAATAATAAACCGTACCACAATCACAATTCTTTGGTCACTTCACCTCCCAAAAAATGGAATAAAAAGAGATCAAAAAGTCGCATGTACCTAAAAATGGTAATGATTGAAACTACAGTTCGTTACGCAAAAAATAAGTCCTCGCACGGCTTGATTGATGGAAAAATAAAAACGTTATGGCTCTTACAATAAGGTAACACAAAAAGTGAATGATTGCTTACAAAACGTATTTTATTGTGCAAACGCCATAAGACATAAAAAAAAAATATAAACATATGGTATCGCCGTAATCGTATCACCCCGCAGAATAAAGTGAATATTTTATTTATAGCGCACGGTGAACGCTGTAAAAAAAAAAAGAATAAAAAAACAATAGTAGAATTGCTGTTTTTTAGTCACCACGCCACCTAAAAATAGATTAAAAACTGATCAAAAAGCCGCATGCACCCCAAGAAAACTACAATGGATTCCTCAAGGGGTCTAGTTTTCAAATTGGGGTCACTTTTGGGGGGTTCCCAATGTTTTGGCACCACAAGACCTCTTCAAACCGGACATGGTGCCTAATAAAAAAGAGGCCTCAAAATCCACTAGGTGCTCCTTTGCTTCGGAGGCCGGTGCTTCCGTCCATTACCGCCCGAGGGCCACATGTGGGATATTTCTAAAAACTGCAGAATCTGGGCAATACGTATTAATTTGCGTTTCTCTGATAAATCCTTTTGTGTTATAAAAAAAAATGGTATAAAGAGGATTTTCTGACCAAAAAAATAATTTAAATTTCACCTCTACTTTGCTCTAAATTTTTGTGAAACACCTAAAGGGTTCATAAACTTTCTAAATGCTGTTGTGAATACTTTGAGGGGTCTAGTTTCTAAAATGGGGTGTTTCATAGGGGTTTCTAATATATGGGCCCCTCAAAGCAACTTCAGAACTGAACTGGAACCTAAAAAAATAAATAAATGAGGCAATACTTCGCTTCTTACATTATACTGATAATGAGCCGTGCCCACCCCGTGATGACCCCAGTTTTGACCGTTTGTATAAACGGAGACCCCTATTAGACCGTTCCAGTGCCCGGTTTTCCCCAGCATACACCCCGAGAAGTGTATTTCTATTGATGAGTCCCTGGTACATTTTAAAGGGAGGGTTCAATTCCGCGAGTACCTGCCGGGTAAGAGGGCAAGGTATGGCGTGAAGATGTATAAGCTGCGAGAGTGCATCAGGGTATACCTACAGGTTTAGGATATATGAAGGAAAGGCCACCCCCAAACCAGACTGCATCCTGGACTACAATAGGTACATGGGAGGGATGGACTTGTAAAATCAAGCCCTGAAGCCCTACAGCGCCATGCGGTGTGGTATAAGAAGCTGGCCGTGCACATCATACAGATGGCTTTGTACAATGCGTACGTGCTACGTCGATGTGCAGGCCAGACGGGAACTTTCCTGTAATTTCAAGATGTGATTATCAAGAACCTAATCTTTAGGGACCAAGAAGGGGGGGCACCCAGTACTTCTGGAAGCGGGGCCACACGCATCGTACCAGGGCGGCAACACTTTCCAGGGGAAGTTCCCCAAACTGGCAAGAAGGGAAAAAGTCAAAAGAGGTGCAAAGTCTGCTATAAGAGGGCGATAAGGGATGACACAATATATCAATGTGACACGTGTCCCGAATAACCAGAGCTCTGTATGAAAGAGTGTTTTAAAATTTATCATACATCCCTTGGTTTATAATTTACCCCAATTTTACTTACCCTGATGCACTCCGCACAGCTTATCCCCCCTCGTCTTTACCCTCTGAGCCCTGCCGTGTGTCCAGGCAGCAGATAACAGCCACATGTAGGGTATTGCCATACCCGGGAGAACCCACATTACAGTTTATGGGGTGTAGGTCTCCGGTCAAAATGCTCACTACACCTCTAGATGAATGCCTTAAGGGTGTAGTTTTTAAAACGGGGTCACTTCTTGCGCGTTTCAACTGTACTGGTACCTCAGGTGCTTCTGCATACATGACTTCGCACTAGAAAATCCCCAGTAGGCCAAATGGTGGTCCTTTCCTTCTGAGCCCTCCCATGGGCCCACACGGCAGTTTATCACAACAAATGGGGTATTGCGGCCCTCAGAACAAATTGCACAACAGAATGGGGTATTTTGTTTCTTGTGAAAATAAGAAATTTTCAGCCAAAACTACATATTATTTGAAAAAAATAATTTTGTTTTCATTCCCAGCCCAATTCAAATTAGTTCTGTGAAGAAACTATGGGGTCTAAATGGTCACATTACCCATAAATGAATTCCTTGAGGGGTGTAGTTTCCAAAATGGGGTCACTTCTGGTGGGTTTCCATTGCTTTGATATCTCTGGGGCTCTGAAAATGCGACATGGCAGCCGAAAACCAATCCAGCAAAATCTGGACTCCAAAGAACACACAGCGCTCCTTCCCTTCTGAGGCCTCCCATGGGCCCAAACGGCAGTTTATTGCCACAAATGGGGTATTGCTGCACTCAGGAGAAATTGGGCAACAAAATTGAGCATTTTGTTCCCTGTGAAAATAAGAAATTTGGATAAAAAATTACATCTTATTGGAAAAAATTTCATTTTTTTAATGTCACAGCCCAATTGAAATAGGTGCTGTGAAAAAACTGTGTGCTCAAAATGCTAACAACAACCATGAATGAATTCCTTGAGGGGTGTAGTTTCCAAAATGGGGTCACTTTTGGTGGGTTTCCATTGCTTTGATACCCCTGAGGCTCTGCAAATACGACATGGCACCCGAAAACCAATCCAGCAAAATCTGGACTCCAACAAACATATAGCGCTCCTTTCCTTCTGAGCCCTCCCATGGGCCCAAACGGCAATTTATCACCACAAATGGGGTATTGCCACACTAAGGACAAATTGGGCAACCAAATGGGGTATTTTGTTCCCTGTGAAAATAAGAAATTTTGATCACAAATGACATTTATTTGGAAAAAATGACATTTTTTTCATTTCACAGCCCAATTCAAATACGTGCTGTGAAAAAACTGTGCGGTCAAAATGGTAACAACAACCATAAATGAATTCCTTGAGGGGTGTAGTTTCCAAAATGGGGTCACTTTTGGGGGATTCCTACTGTTTTGGTACCTCAACACCTCTACAAACCTGGCATGCTGCCTAAAATATATTCTAATAAAAAAAGAGGACTCAAAATGCACTAGGTGCTTCTTTGCTTCTAGGGCTTGTGTTTTAGTCCACGAGCGCAGTAGAGCCACATGTGGGGCATTTCTAAAAACTGCAGAATCTGGACAATACATATTTAGTAGTGTTTCTCTGGTAAAACCTTCTGTGTTACAGAAAAAAAAAATGAATAAAATTGAAATTCCGCAAGAAAAATGAAATTTGCAAAGTTCACCTCCACTTTGCTTTAATTCCTGTGAAATGACTGAAGGGTTAAAAAACGTTCTAAATGCTGTTTTGAATACTTTGAGGGGTCTAGTTTTTAAAATGGGGTGTTTTATCAGGGTTTCTAATACATAGGCCCCTCAAAGGCACTTCAGAACTGAACAGGTACCTTAAATAAAAGGCATTTGACATTTTCTTAAAAATATGAGAAATTGCTGTTTATGTTCTAAGCCTTGTAACGTCCAAGAAAAATAAAATAATGTTAAAAAAACGATGCCTGTCTAAAGTAGACATATGGGAATGTGAACTAGTAACTATTGTGGGTGGTATAACCGTCTGTTTTACAAGCAGATGCATTTAAATTCTGAAAAATGCAATTTTTTCAAAATTTTCTCTACATTTTGCAATTTTTCACCAATAAACACTGAATATATCGAACAAATTTTACCACGAACATGAAGCCCAATGTGTCACAAGAAAACAATCTCAGAATCGTTTGGGTAGGTTTAAGCATTCCCACGTTATTACCACATAAAGTGAAATATGTCAGATTTGAAAAATGGGCTCTGAGCCTTAAGGCCAAAACTAGGCTGCGTCCTTAAGGGGTTAAGTATTAGCAACCAAAGAGTGCTGCCTCATACTTGGATTATTTTATTGCTATATATATATATATATATATATACATACTAGTCCTCCTCAATGAATTAGAATATCATCAAAAAGTTAATTTATTTCAGTAATTCAATTCAAAAAGTGAAACTCATATATTATATAGATTCATTACACAGAGAGGGATCTTTATCCAGCATTTTTTTCTTTTAATGTTGATGATTATCTTATGGCTAACAAGTTAATGAAAACCCAAAATTTCGTGTCTCAGAAAATTATAATATTATATAAGCCAAATTTTAAGAATGATTTTTAATACCGAAATATTGGCCTATGAAAAGTATGTACAGTATATGCCCTCAATACTTGGTCGGGCTCCTTTTGCATGAATTACTGCATCAATGCGGCGTGGCATGGGGGCGATCAGCCTGTGGCACTGCTGAGGTGTTATCAATGCGGCGTGGCATGGAGGTGATCAGCCTGTGGCACTGCTGAGGTGTTATCAATGCGGCGTGGCATGGGGGTGATCAGCCTGTGGCACTGCTGAGGTGTTATCAATGCGGCGTGGCATGGGGCGATCAGCCTGTGGCACTGCAGAGGTGTTAGCAATGCGGCGTGGCATGGAGGCATTCAGCCTCTGGCACTGCTGAGGTGTTATCAATGCGGCGTGGCATGGGGGCGATCAGCCTGTGGCACTGCTGAGGTGTTATCAATGCGGCGTGGCATGGAGGTGATCAGCCTGTGGCACTGCTGAGGTGTTATGGAAGCCCAGGTTGCTGTGATAGCGGCCTTCAGCTCGTCTGTATTGTTGGGTCTGGTGTCTCAAGCACAGTGATACTGTGGTTATTACACCAGGTATTGGTACGTTTGGCAGTGTGGGCAGGTGCATGTGTGTGTGTATATACCTAGGTGGCTAGTTCAAGAGCATGACTAGGGTAGGACCAACGTATGAAAGTAGTACATGATGAATTTCTGCATTTTACTTAAAAGTGTAGATTATAGCAAACTGCCCCACACATACAATTCCTTCAAAACTATAATTCTTCATTTGTAATTTGCACAATAAGGGACAAAATGTATCAAAGCATTATGGTACAGGCAGATCATTCCACATGATCATACTGTACTAATATAATATACTGTTTGTAATCACATAGTGTCCTACCCAGCATCCTTTCATCATCCTCTCTTATGATGTCATAATTGCTTAGAACTGGATGCTCTGTGTCTCATACAGTTGAGGCCTTTGTGGTGAAGCATGAAGATGTGGAATAAGAGACAGAACAGGGAATTATTATTATTATTATTATTATTATTATTATTATACTAATTCTATGTTGCCCAAGGCAACCAAAGTTCAGCTTTCATTTCCTAAACTGGAAAAAGCAAAATGTGGATACTGATTGGCTACTTTGGGCAACAACCCTTGTTCTTCTAAACATCTATGATACATGAAGCCAGGTTAGGTTAGATCATGTAGTCTATTTCAGCAATCCACCTAGTACAATGTGTGCGTATACAGTATGTGAATTTTAAATAACACTCCATGGCTGACTCTATAGTTCCATAGGAAAAGGCTGTGTAATATATTTACATTTTTTTATGTTAAATGTATATATATATATATATATATATATATATTTCTTTCGCTGTTATGAGTGACCTAGGTTACTAGTCTCACCTGAGATGTGATCCTTTGCCTGTGTACCTGTGACAACACTACCTGTTGCTCTGGCAATACAGTGTTATCATAGGAACCCTGGGCCCCATAGCCACCAATCAGATATCTTTTTTTCTGACCATTGCTAGAAAAATAAAAACAGGATTTAGATTTATTGTTTTAAGGCCCAACATTCCTCTAATAACGCTGAAATGCCGACTCACAGGAGAGCAAATTCAGCATTGGGAGACACTTTTCAGGGAGTTCTGCTTCAAGTAAAACATTTTATTCTATTGTAAATCACAATCTAGGGGGTTACAATATTAAATTGTAGTTCATGTACCAACATGCTGTATGTAATCATAACACAGATCAGTCACAGCTTCCTTTGCTAATTGTTTCTTATGATGTCATACAGGTGTGAAATCATAATTGGTTAGAAATTGGTGCTTTGTCTACCAGCCTCTAGTATAGTTAGGCAGTTGTCATCAGAGGAAGAACAGACAATAAGCTTGCAGGACATGGGGAAAAGGGACAAGATTCTATGCGGCCCAAGCAACCAAAGTTCAACTTTAGTTTTCTAAATCGGAAAAAACAAAATGTGGATACGGAATGGCTACTTTGGGCAACAACAGCCCTTGTACTTCTAGGCATTTATGATACATGAAGCCAGATAAGGTTAGAACATCTAGTCTATCTCAGCAATCCACCCAGTACAATTCGTGTATATATATGAATTTTAATTAACGCTCCACGGCTAAGGCTTTTTTCACAATGGCGTTACTATGAGTTTACCTCTCTTCCGTCAGAGTAAGAGAAGATCGATACATTAAACGAAATGCAACGGTTCCATTAGAATTACCAATGATTTCAATGGTAATTGTTTTGTATCAGTTGCTTTCCGTTTGTCCCCGTTCAATAGGTTTCTGTTTTTTTGAACGGAAACAAAAGTTCTGCAGTCTGCACTTTTGCTTCCGTTCAAAAAAAACATTGAAAATATTGAGAATGAATAAAAGCGGAGGAGGAGGGGCTTTTA
The DNA here is from genome assembly GCF_050947455.1 of Rhinoderma darwinii. Lineage (NCBI taxonomy): Eukaryota > Metazoa > Chordata > Amphibia > Anura > Rhinodermatidae > Rhinoderma > Rhinoderma darwinii. The sequence continues at coordinate 4,382,434 of NW_027461962.1, forward strand.
TTATTTTCTATTTGTACATTATACCTGAGATAAATAATTATGGCCCTAGTGTGTTATACATATAAGTGTCTATAACATGTATCAGGAACATATTATCACACCTTTGATTCTTTACAGATGACTGATCCCAGTGAGAAGAAGGAACGTGACATATAATCCTGTCAGCAGCAAGAAAGGAATCACAAGACAGGTAATTAATATTTATATTAATTACTGCTAACACTCAGGCTAGATATGAGTTCTAGACCGGCAGAGGTGTGATAGTATCTTCCTGATACATCAGAATATATGTGGTTTTAACATGTATATCTTCTATAGACAATATCTAGTATAACACAACCATATCTCAGGTACAGAGGTGAGGAACATCTCTGTTCTTTACCCTCTGTTTTGTAGTCAGGACTCCCCTTTTATTTTTAATATAATTTTTAATAGCTATTCAGTCTTAGATTTACCCTTTCAGGACCAGAATTATTGTTCAATTATTAGTAAAAGAATCTATGAAATTATCGGCAGAATTTAATATGATCTAATAATTAATATTACCTGTCAATGTTCACGGCCTTTACAGATGACACCTAACTGTCCGTACCAAGGGGTCCCTCCCCCATCACATTCCTTATTAATCAAATGGCGGTTTAGTATACAAAGATTTTTTTCAACACCAATTACCCTTAAAGACCAGTATATAATTCCCTTTTTTCCAGTTTATGTATTCATGTATTGTCTTTAACTGTTTAAATGATGTATTTTTTAGCGTCTATTTATGTTTTAATATCTCGATGTGAGTATTGCAGAGGTTCATATCCGACAGCCTAATAAACAAAAATAAGCATTAATACTCTATCCACTACTCAAGGATAAAATTGGATTATTGTTATCCCTCATCCTATCATTGATAACTATCTATCAAACAAAGCTGTAAGTACACAACTTACTATTAGAGCAGTGATGTTCTATCACCGGCTCTCTGTTTCAGCACCACTTTTGCTGGACAGCTCCACTGTGCTGGATAGCTTTTAGGAAGGATGTGGTATACATCTGAAACGCGTAGGCACTTTGGAACTACGCTCTGTTTTAAACTTGACTGCGCTGGACCATCTACTTTTGTCCATTTTTCTAATGTATTTGACCTTGCATTGTTACTGGCAGTATGATGACAAGAAACCCAGGTTTGATGCAGGTTTCTTTTGGTAGGCCGGTAATGTTTGCAAAACGACCAAAAGGAAATACAAAAAACTGTTCTTAGCAGAGAGGCACAGTCACTTAAAATATTACACAAAGTGGCGGCAATTTCAGGCAATGCAGGAAATTGGGTTTTACCAGCTTGGTTTCCTTGGGACAGAGCTCGGACTCTTCCCTGATACAGGGGTAACCCATCGTCTCAGCAACTAAATAACAGGGAGGCTTCACGCAACTTCCACTTGTTACATCCAATGCTGCCTCTTTCACAGCAATCATCTGTGGAGAGGTTCCTGCACTCCACCGCCACAGCAATGGGCCCTTCTCTGGCTTCAGGGCCTACTCAGCCCTGTTGGCACAATAGTTGCTGATTTATGGGTCGCAGCCCTTGCACCTGAACCCATTAGGTGGGAACAGTCGCCTTTTATCAAATTTAAAAACAGCCTTTTGTGAGTTATTCAATGTTCCGACACTGATTACTTGCCCATACTACACTGTTTTTGCACACTAAAGTAAATGTAAAAGACAGTGCCCGAGCCGGTATTCCCGGTGCCTGCAATAAACAGGGTCAGCCACCATTGTCTGAACAGTGTTACATAGCAGTGAGCTTTGCTGACGTGAGCATCTGCACAGCTCAGAACATGTAGTCCTGTGACTAAAACAACACATAAAAATGATTCCTGGCCACTAGGTGGCAGCATCGCAATGGAAGTATATATGCATATAGTGACCGCTCATCTCCTCTTGTCCTGGACCTATAAAGGAAATACAGTGTTAAACATGCATAACACAAAAGCATTGAAAGAGACAGCAAAATCTATCTCTACATTACTCCATACGGCTCTTCTCGTGAATAGGGGAGACTCCCTTCCATACCTTTCATTGCCCCCTTGCCTTATTCGGTGCCATTCCCGGCACCAGGAAAAATAAGCAACTAAAATAACGGAAACAAAAACACAGATTCCTTTCACACAAATTGGGCCTTCTTCCGACAGTCTCTGAAGGCCCTGTTAGACTCAGTTCAGGCCCTCTTCAAAATTACTTGGGCCTCAGGTTCAAAGCTTAGTGGTTACAGTCTCTCACAGGCGAGGCACATACTTAACAATCTCATACTCAAGGTCCCAGGACTCCCTTCTTTGTCTCAGTCTCATGCACAGCCTCTTGTCTTTCTCTTGCTGGGAGACTCCTCTCTACCCGCCTCTTGAAATCTTCCTTGTGGCTCATTACAGTTACTGAAATGCAGCCAAAGGTGCACTTGGCAAGAGCGTACTTATGACTGCAACTCCGGCACTAGATTACCCTCCAATGGAACTACGACTATACTCTCTGTGAAATTCATCATGTAAACCTTCCTGCCGTGCCCTCTGCTCACTCCTTGGGCACTCCATACGGCATGCCATCTTTCCTGGGCTGTGACTATCCTGCCAACTATGCCAAAATGTTTAGGAGCGGGTATCAGTTAAGTGCGCGCATTGTTAGTCATGAAATGATGACAAGAATACCAGATTTGATGCAAATCCTTTTAGTAGGCTAAAATCTGTACAAAATGGCCACAATTTCAGGCAATGCAGGCAATGGTGGCTCACCAGCTTGCCTACCTTTGGACGGAGCTTGGGCTCCTCACTGATACAGTACTAACATCCACTTCAAATCGGGGCTTTTCCTCTTTCTTACCCTTCAACAACCCTTATCTCTTTTATGGGGAGGTCCAGGCAACTTCCACCCACCGCCTCAGCAACTCAATCGTAGGGAGGCCCCAGGCAACTTCCACCTGTTATATTCAACGCTGTCTCTATCACATCAATCATCTGCATGGAGACTCCTGTTTGGGCACTCTAGCCAAAGCCCAAGGATACGATCTAGAGGAAATTACTCCTTCTAGAGAGGATTGAGGATGTCGCTGATACAGGATGAGCTGATTCCAAACACTGATTGCCTTGGATGCCCAGCCAATCTCCGGACATAATGACAAACGACGCCTGAATTTCTCATTATAGCACCACCAAGCTGCACCTCCATGCAGCTTGTGTGCACTAAATATGCTACATGATCTAAGCATGCAAAGAGTACAGCGCCCTTTTCAGGGAAGCGCTGACAAAAAAAATGAGCCATAACCGTGAACCCTTAAAGAGGCTCTGTCACCACATGACGGTACAAGAGCGACAAGGGGCCACACAAACACCCTCCTATCTAATAAATATACAACGGCACAATTAAAATTGGAAGGTGCTTGTCACAGCTTTATTAGATGATTTATTTTACAGAACCTGAGAATATATAAAAAACAAGTATAAACATATCATAAACATAATTAACATTATAACATTATGTGGCTAAGTCCTTGACAACCTCCAAAACATAAATAAAGCAATACCCTTAAACCACTAGCCATGACCATATAAGCTACAGTGGCGTCACCACGGGTATGCTAAAGCACCACTCTTCCCAGGGTCCGCCCCTTAGAGAAGCCCAAATCCATAGCTTTAAAATAAAACCAATATATTGTGTCAAAGACAGCAATATATAAAAACATAAATAGCGTTGCCAAGGACCCGCCACAGCATGAAAACTTGACTCCTTAAATTTTCATGCGCCGCCACACTTGAAAACCCAACTCCAGGCCTTCTTGGAGGCCAAAATTAAAAACATCCAGGCCCACATCCGTTAAGTGAACCCCATCCTTTCCAATGTACGCACCCCGATCCTCAAATAGTCGGGGATGAACTACCAACCCACCATTTAGGCGAACAAACTTGCCCACTGTCTTATTAATCTTAACTCTGGTCCCATTCAGCGCCGACACTGACTGCGCATTGCGCCATTTTAACCGCTGTACAATTTCGGACCAGATAATCAAAAGCCCAGGATGGGTGTCTACAAAACATAAGAAGTCCCTCTTAATGTTGTTCCGCATGGGATAACTCCCGATGTCATTACCCCCTGCATGAATTATCAAGATATCAGGTAGACCCCAGGACCTAACAGCATCCTGAAACAAAGGCCTTACCTGATCCCTGGTCAGGCCACGAACTCCGAACCAGTGTACCTCCACCTCAACCGGATCTATACACAAATACCTACCATTTGGACGCACACGGGCACGCCTTTCAGCCCAGTAAATATAGGAATGGCCAAGAAGCTAAACCACACATTTTGCAGACCCTGAAAGCAACAGAAAATAAGTCACACAGAAGAAGAATGACATTCCCCCCCCCCACCAAAAATAAACCCAAGATAAAGAAATCAACATTCCAGCAAATGCAGCCTAACATAGGAACGAAAGCGGCTGGACTCCCAGCGGCCAATCCTCTTAACTGAAGCAGTGTCGAGCCCAAAACGAGAAACCTCAGTAGCAGCTCCAATCCTAAAAGAATGAGAGCTGTAATCCAGATGTGAAAGGCCCAACCCTTGTACGCATTTCTTAAAGACAGCAATAAATTGATATCTGGACAACGCTGAACCATCCGCATGTACCAGCAAAGAGGAAAATCCCTGAGGACACACAGCCATGAAACGCAGAAAACACCCCACTGGGCACGATTCCCCCTCATGAATTTTAGTCAAACAAATCTCAAAACCTTTTCCATTCCTGTCAGTTTTTGAATGATACAACATTATTCTCAACACACTATCCTGAAAAAAACACATCGGTTACTTGAATACCGCCCTGCACCCGTTTTGAGGGACTAACCAATTCGCCAACCCTAAAAGCCCCATAGAAAGCCCAAGAGAAAGCCAATTGAAACAACAACCTCTCATAATCTGAATGGGATATCCTGTGCAACTGAGAAAATGTCCCTCCAACATTGCAAAAGACACCGGCCCACGCTTATCCTGCCCGACATGCCCTTTTTGAAAACCCTGCAGAGCCCGCCGTATCAAAAAATGCTTAGTAACATCCGTACAACCAATTAACTTAAAGAAAAAGGAAAGTGCCGCTACCGACTTAACAACAGAGGAAGCTGAAGATCCACTCTCCATAAGAGATAACAAAAAACAAAACATCCCCTCTAAGGCACTAAAAGGACTCCCTTGACTACACCACGAATCCTCCAGCTGGAACCATCTCACCCAGATCTTGGTATAAGCATCCCACGTAGCAGGGGCCAGCGAACGCTTCACCCACCATATCAGACGAGCGACACCACCCTCTCCGAAGGTGCTCGGGGCAAGAAACCGGATCCCTCTCCGCCTCTGGAGGTAGCCAACGGAAACGATCCCACTGCAATCGAGATAAAGCATCCGCAATGTCATTGGAAACTCCAGGAACATGATGAGCCCTAAATAGCCTTGTTACCACAGTGAAAAACCACTGACCGATTGGACAAAAGCGGTCCCCAAATTTCCACCGCAACAAGAATGGGAAACAACTCCTAAAAACAAAGATTACCCGTCAAACCACACTCCCTCCACTCTAGTGGCCAAGTATCAACACACCATTTTCCCTGAAAATACGCCCCGAAACCGATAAAACCTTAAGCATCCGTACACATTTGCATCTCCACATTCGAAACTCCCTCTGCAATCCATAATGATCTGCCGTTATATTCTACCAAAAAGGAATCCCAAACCCTCAAATCCGCCTTATGCTCCTTGCCAAGGTGAATAAAATGGTGGGGACATCTAACACCAGCAGTTGCTTGTGCTAAGCGCCTACAAAAAACACGGCCCATGGGCATAATTCTACAGGCAAAATTGAGTTTCCCCAATAAAGATTGAAGGAGCCGCAGGGTGATTTTTGTTCTCACCAGAGCCTCCTGCACCGTTGCCAGCAGATCAATAAGTTTTGCCTCTGGCAACCTACATTCCATTGCCTGGGAATCAATTTCAATTCCCTAAAAACAGATCGTTGTGGTTGGTCCTTCTGTTGTTTCAAATCCCAACGGAACCCCAAAGTCAACAAAAACATCCATCACTGCCCATAACAATATTGCACACGACGGCCGAGCCGCAGGGCCCACACAAAGGAAGTCATCCAAATAATGAATAACTTCTTTAGAGCCAGCTCGTTCACGGACCACCCACTCCAAAAACATGCTTAAGGCTTCGAAATAGGCACAAGAAATAGAGCACCCCATAGGAAGGCACCTATCAATATAAAAAAGGCCATCAAACGAGCACCCCAGCAAGTGCATGGATTCTGGGTGCACCGGCAAAAGGCGAAATGCAGACTCCACATCCACCTTAGCCATAAGCGCCCCTTGCCCCGCCGTCCTAACCAAATTAACCGCCTCATCAAATGACGTATAGGAAACCCGCGTCAAAGACTCATCAATATCATCATTTACCAAAGAACCCTTCGGATAAGATGAATGATGTATAAGCCAAAATTTGCCCGCCTCCTTCTTGGGGACAACCCCCAGTGTGGAGACACGCAAATTGGAAATAGGAACATCAGAAAAGGGGCCTAACATTCTACCCAACAAAACTTCCTTCAGCAACTTGTCTCGTACCACTTCTGGATGATCCCGCACCGAACGCAGATTATTAGCCATCAAAACACCCATCCCCGGGGAGAACGGAATCCTAAATCCGTCCCCAAAACCTTTCAATAACAGCTGCGCCCTCTCATTGTCGGGGTACCTCTTTAGCCAAAGCGTCATAGCATCGAGGTTCACTGGACTCACCCCCTTTAGCAGAACCATCCCCTGGCTTCGTCGTGCCTCCTTGTGCCCGCTTAAAACACTTGAAGACGGGGTGGTTACCACCCCTACACCCGGCACATTCGTGTCTATAGACACAATTAGTTCCCCATTTATAGGTGCTCTCGTTGTAGAGTCAGCAGACCCCTTTTTTAAAACTCCCCGACGAACCCGCTGATCTAGACCCGCCGGGTGAGGACTGAAAGGGGTTATGCAAACCCGCGACTTCAACATGACCCCCCTGACCAGCCCCCTTTGGTGTAGTCATAAGGCACATCCAAAGGCTTATGTCCTTATGATCCCACCGCAGGGATGACTGAAACGCCATATGCTGACGAACCTGCTCGTCATATTTAAGCCAAGCAGTACCCCCATACGTTCTATAAGCCTCCCAAATAGAATCCAAGTAACAAAATAAACCGGAACAATGTTCTGGGCATTTCTCCCCTATAACACTAGCCATGATGGAAAAAGCATGTAGCCAATTCCCAAATGTACGCGGAATCAGCCTATACCGTCTTCTCTCCTCATCCTCCTCCTTACGATGTTCCTTGCCCTTTTCCCACTGTTCCACACTAAATCGCTCCAATGGCAATAAAGTAAAAATATCCAAATTCTCCCTTTTCCAAATTTTTTCACGGATCTCTGGCTTTAAGTGGGCCCCTAATGGTCCTTCAAAGCAAATGTACATGCTCCCCTTTGCAGTATCCAAAACTGGCAAGGGCTTATTAGCCCCATCTACCTTCTCCGTCTGGACCCCAGCATCTAAGGCGTTAAATGACGAAGAGCCTCCCTCAGCACTCGCAGTACTCTCCCTACGAGAACCCCCCTCTAACTGTCCCTGCGCTGACCAAGCTCCAACGGGACCTGCTAGCTGTGACCTACGAGAAGTATCAACTGAAGCTAACAACTGACGTAACCCATCTAAGAAATTTCCCCAAACTCCACTCGTGACTGACAAATCCCCCGTAGAACTGCAACCTACAGGTACTTGCCCCACTAGACTACTCTCATTACTAAAATTACTGCCCACGTGTATGGTGTGTAAACGCTGTGACTCATCAGAAGGCTGCCCGTCGCCAGACACTAACGGGGCCGTCCGTCCTGAATCCACCGAAGCCGTCTCCTGACCGAGCATCCTAGGCACCCCGAGTGCCCGCCGCAAAGCATCGGCCGCTTCTACACCGGACTCCCGTCCCGACAACACCTGGAACGGCAAATAAACAGACAAAACACCTGCCACCTGGCCAACGTCATCCTCAGGAGGCGCTGGATGATGCAAATTTTGTACATATTTAGCAGTCAGTGCAGACCTACCACTGCTGCTGCTATAACGAAAATGGCAAGGAGGTGGCGCAGGCCTGCCACCACCGATGTAGTAATTTTCCTGAACAGCAGGTGGCGCCGGCCTACCACCGACACTGCAATGTTCCGAACGGCCACTAGATGGCGCCAAATCACCCATGCTAACGGGTGTACTATGCACACTGGCCCCTGACCCAGCAGATGGCGCTCTAGCAGCGCTGAAGACACTCACCGTGACAGCCGCAGAGTCCTGGCTTGCCTCCGGCCCCACAGAAGAACTCCTGACAGGCTCGCTGAACGAGCCCACCGCACTGGAAAGGAGGGGGACTGCTCCCCGCCGCTGCACCACCGCTTCCCTCGACATCCATCTCCACGTCGCTCCTCAGGCACACGGACTATGCTGTGCTGACCCCGACTGGACACCCGGCGAACCGCACCTCGACCTCTCACACCAGGCGTCTCCACTGCTGCCACCGCTCCCGACACCACCTTGGCTCCAGTCCCCGACACCGGAACAACGCCACCGTCGCCAGCCACCGGATCTGTCAAACCAGGGACCACTACCGCGGAAACAGGTAAGGGGGGAGTCACACTCCTCCGTCTGCGCCGGGGGGCTGGGGAAGCAGAGGGGCTCAAGCGTTCAGGAGGCTGTGAACGCCGGGCCCTAACTGCTAAAGCCCCTATCTGCTCCTGGACCCACTCCAGCCCCTTATCAGCTGCCTCCTCCCTAACCCTAACAATTAACTGCTCTAAACCCTCCATAACTCTATGCCCTAAAACTGACCAGAAAACACCTACCCTGACACTGGCTGCACACCTCTATTCTTGACAAAATTTTTCAAGCCATAACATGGCTTCCCTACTTATCCCACTATATATACATCCCATTAACTCCACCCCCAATGCTCACAACCCCCTAGCACAATTCCTGACTCAAACCCACCCACAAACCTATAACCAAAATACCCCTCTAAATGACCCCTTGCAGTCCCAGACCCGTCATGACCGCCCTCTGCCCAGCTCTGCTTAGCTCTGGGCTCACATTATAAGTGGCCTATATTCTACATAATATGATCGGTGCTGTAATGTAGATTACAGCAGTGTTTTTTTATTTAGAAAAACTATCATTTTTGACAGAGTTATGACCTATTTTAGCTTCATGCTAATGAGTTTCTTAATGGACAACTGGGCATGTTTTACTTTTTGACCAAGTGGGCATTGTGGAGAGAAGTGTATGATGCTGACCAATCAGTGACCATTCAGCGTCATACACTTCTCCCCATTCATTTACACAGCACATAGCGATATAGCTATATTGCTATGTGCAGCCACATAAACACACTATGACGTTACTCAAGTGTCCTGACAGTGAATATACATTACCTCCAGCCACGATGTCATGTCTATTCACAATCCTGACATTTATGTAGCGTCTCTGTGATATTTACAGCAAGGCAAGCGTAATCTCATTTTAAATGACAGGTTACATCGTACAGGTCTTTACCACTTTGGAATTTTTCTCAGACCCTCTGTCAAAACTAAGCTTCTTGTCCACAATACACTCTTTGTCCACCATTACGTGATCTACTGAAACCAAATATCACAAATTCTCGTCTGTGGATCTTGTCCCCTATATTGGTGGACAGGTAAATTCCCAGAGGAGCCACTCCACAGAGTAATAAGCCACAAAAGGTTAATCTGTACAAACCATCTAGTCAGGCGGAGTATTTACCTACTGGCTTTACTGGCAGAGCTTATACTCCACCCTTTGCCACCCAAACAAGCCCAAGTTGTCCTTTAAAACAGAGAACAAATCCTCATCCGTCAACACATTTGTGCTTGACTACGCAGCCAAACATGAAGGTGACTCACCACTCACAGGAATCCTGGCATCACCCAAGGGTGCCTCCAAGATTGTTCCAGCAGCTGGACGACCAGTCTCTTGACCGTGGTCAGCTGCAGATCCCAATGATGCAATAGGAGGCAGTCTTCCTCCGTATCCTATGACAACGGTCTCTCCCACCAGCAGCAAGGAGGGGGCAATAAATTCCCTTTGGAGTCTACACCTGTCTCACCACTGATGCTACCGACTGCCCTCCATAGTCTGCCTGTATATTATAATCACAGGACTGCTCCTCCCACCACACCTCGAGCCATCCATGCCCCTACTGCTTCCTCATGGGCAGAGCAGAACCCTGCCTCATGGACCTGTTAGATGAGGGTGCAGTGTAAGGACTGACTCCTCCTTCCTCTACACCAGCGCTGTCCCACATCCCCGGACCACTTTACTGCAAGCTGGGAACTTCTGGCCATGCCACATGCAGGGAAGGGGGGGTGGAGGAACTATTTTTAGAGGATAACTCATCCCTCTAAAAAGCATGGGACAACAATAATAGTCCATAAGCTTTTGGAAAGGGCTCTTCAGCTCCTTTGCTTTGTGAAAATGGACACTAGCTGCCAGACTCCAGCCATCCCTTAAAAAGTGGATTTCCATGCCGTTGGTAACCCTTTATAACGACTCAGACAAAATAATTGTGTTAACCATTTAAGATTACATTTATAATAACCATTAATTTAAACTATATAAACAATATACCCATAGCTCCATAATTCCAGGCACCCAAGGGGCCTTACAATAGAATACACTTGTTATGCTACTTTTGACCATAAAACGGGGTTTAGCCATACAGCACAGGAAAGGGGGGACATGTTATTTTGTTTCATTTTTGAGAGGTTAACCCGACGGAAACCTCCGACGGAATCCCTCAACGGAAGGGCAGCGGTGATGTGAACAGGTCCTTAGTGTCATCTTTTTCTTTATTTTCTATTTGTACATTATACCTGAGATAAATAATTATGGCCCTAGTGTGTTATACATATAAGTGTCTATAACATGTATCAGGAACATATTATCACACCTTTGATTCTTTACAGATGACGGATCCCAGTGAGAAGAAGGAACGTGACATATAATCCTGTCAGCAGCAAGAAAGGAATCACAAGACAGGTAATTAATATTTATATTAATTACTGATAACACTCAGGCTAGATATGAGCTCTAGACCCGCAGAGGTGTGATAGTATCTTCCTGGTACATCAGAATATATGTGTTTTTAACATGTATATCTTCTATAGACAATATCTAGTATAACACAACCATATCTCAGGTACAGAGGTGAGGAACATGTCTATTATTTTACCCTCTGTTCCCTAAAGTCAGAAATCCACCTTTTATTTCCAATAGAATAAAATTGTTATGGTCCTTTTGACCATAAAATTTGGCATGAGGGAAGGCTAGTGAGGGCGAGTAACGTATTTGACCTTGCATTGTTACTGGCAGTATGATGACAAGAAACCCAGGTTTGATGCAGGTTTCTTTTAGTAGGCCGGTAATGTTTGCAAAACGACCAAAAGGAAATACAAAAAACTGTTCTTAGCAGAGAGGCACAGTCACTTAAAATATTACACAAAATGGCGGCAATTTCAGGCAATGCAGGAAATGGGGTTTTACCAGCTTGGTTTCCTTGGGACAGAGCTCGGACTCTTCCCTGATACAGGGATAACCCATCGTCTCAGCAACTAAATAAAAGGGAGGCTTCACGCAACTTCCACTTGTTACAGCCATTGCTGCCTCTTTCACAGCAATCATCTGTGGGAAGGTTCCTGCACTGCACCGCCACAGCAATGGGCCCTCTCTGGCTTCAGGGCCTACTCAGCCCTGCTGGCACAATAGTTGCTGATTTATGGGTCGCAGCCCTTGCACCTGAACCCATTAGGTGGGAACAGTCGCCTTTTATCAAATTTAAAAACAGTCCCTTTGTGAGTTATTCAATGTTCCGACACTGATTACTTGCCCATACTACACTGTTCTTGCACACTAAAGTAAATATTAAAGACAGTGCCCGAGCCGGTTTTCCCGGTGCCTGCAATAAACAGGGTCAGCCACCATTGTCTGAACAGTGTTACATAGCAGTGAGCTTTGCTGACGTGAGCATCTGCACAGCTCAGAACATGTAAGCACGGGTTCTGTGACTAAAACAACACATAAAAATGCTTCCTGGCCACTAGGTGGCAGCATCGCAATGGAAGTGTATATGCTTATAGTGACCGCTCATCTCCGCTCAAAAGAAAAATTAACGGGAGGGCAGGCGGGACAAAATTTTTCAAGCCATAAAATGGCTTCCCTGCTTATCCCACTATATAAACATCCCCTTAACTCCACCCCCAATGCTCACAACCCCCTAGCACAATTCCTGACTCAAACCCACCCACCAACCTATAACCAAAATACCCCTCTAAATGACCCCTTGCATGCCCAGACCCGTCATGACCGCCCTCTGCCCAGCTCTGCTTAGCTCTGGGCTCACATCACGGTACAAGGGCAACAAGGGGCCACACAAACACCCTCCTATCTAATAAATATACAACGACACAATTAAAATTGGAAGGTGCTTGTCACAGTTTTATTAGATGATTTATTTTACAGAACCTGAGAATATATAAAAAACAAGTATAAACATATCATAAACATAAATAACATATTAACGTCATGTGGCTAAGTCCTTGACAACCTCCAAAACATAAATAAACCAATACCCTTAAACCACTAGCCGTGACCATATAAGCTACAGTGGCGTCACCACGGGTATGCTAAAGCACCACGCTTCCCAGGGTCCGCCCCTTAGAGAAGCCCAAATCCATAGCTTTAAAATAAAACCAATATATTGTGTCAAAGACAGCAATATATAAAAACATAAATAGCGTTGCCAAGGACCCGCCACAGCATGAAAACTTGACTCCTTAAATTTTCATGCCCCGCCACACTTGAAAACCCAACTCCAGGCCCTCTTGGAGGCCAAAATTAAAAACATCCAGGCCCACATCTGTTAAGTGAACCCCATCATTTCCAATGTACGCGCCCCGATCCTCCAACAGTCGGTGACGAACTACCAACCCACCATTTAGGCGAACAAACTTGGCCACTGTCTTATTAATCTTAACCCTGGTCCTATTCAGCGCCGACACCATTTTACCCACTGTACAATTTCGGACCTGATAATCAGAAGCCCAGGATGGGTGTGTACAAAACATTAGAAGTCCCTCTTAATGTTCTTAATGAGGTTCCGCATGGGATATCTCCCGATGTCATTACCCCCTGCATGAATTATCAAGATATCAGAACCGCATCCTGAAACAAAGGCCAGGTCAGGCCACGAACTCCGAACCAGTGTACCTCCACCACATCTGGATCTAAACCCAAATACCTATCATTCGGACGCACACAGGCACGCCTTTCAGCCCAGTAAATATAGGAATGGCCAAGAAGCCAAACCACACATTTTGCAGAACCTGAAAGTAACAGAAAATTAGTCACACAGAACAAGAATGACATCCCCCCCCAAAATAAACCCAAGATAAAGAAATCAACATTCCAGCAAATGCAGCCTAACATAGGAACGAAAGCGGCTGGACTCTTAGCGGCCAATCCTCTTAATTGAAGCAGTGTCGAGCCCAAAACGAGAAGCCTCAGTAGCAGCTCCAATCCTAAAAGAATGAGAGCTGTAATCCAGATGTGAAAGACCCAACCCTTGTACGCATTTCTTAAAGACAGCAATAAATTGATATCTGGACAACGCTGAACCATCCTCATGCACAAGCAAAGAGGAAAAACCCTCAGGACGCACAGCCATGAAACGCAGAAAACACCCCACTGGGCACGATTCCCCCTCATGAATTTTAGTCAAACAAATCTCAAAACCTTTTCCTTTCCTGTCAGTTTTTGAATGCTACAACATTATTCTCAACACACCATCCCGAAAAAAACCACATTAGTTACTTGAATACCGCCCTGCACCCGTTTTGAGGGACTAACCAATTTGCCAACCCTAAAAGCCCCATAGAAAGCCCAAGAGAAAGCCAATTGAAACAACAACCTCTCATAATCTGAATGGGATATCCTGTGCAACTGAGAAAAAAGTCCCTCCAACGTTGCAAAAGGCACCGCACCACGCTTATCCTGCCCGACATGCCCTTTTTGAAAACCCTGTAGAGCCCGCCGTATCAAAAAATGCTTAGTAACATCCGTACAACCAATTAACTTAAAGAAAAAGGAATGTGCCGCTACCGACTAAACAACAGAGGAAGCTGAAGATCCACTCTCCATAAGAGATAACAAAAAACAAAACATCCCCTCTAAGGCACTAAAAGGACTCCCTTGACTATACCACGAATCCTCCAGCTGGAACCATCTCACCCAGATCTTGGTATAAGCATCCCACGTAGCAGGGGCCAGCGAACGCTTCACTCACCATATCAGACGAGCGACACCACCCTCCAAAGGTGCTCAGGGCAAGAAACCGGATCCCTCTCCACCTCTGGAGCTAGCCAACGGAAACGATCCCACTGCAATCGAGATAAAGCATCCGCAATGTCATTGGAAACTCCAGGAACATGATGAGCCCTAAATAGAATGTTCTATCTCAAACACAGCAGGACCAACTGGCGTAGCACTGTGATCACCGGGGGGGGGGGGGGGGGGAATTGGCGGGCAAACTATTAATAGCGCACACGTCCACCATGTTATTACAGTGAAAAACCACTGACCGATTGGACAAAAGCTGTCCCCAAATTTCCACCGCAACAAGAATGGGAAACAACTCCAGAAAACAAAGATTACCCGTCAAACCACACTCCCTCCACTCTAGTGGCCAAGTACCAACACACCATTTTCCCTGAAAATACGCCCCGAAACCGATAGAACCGGAAGCATCAGTACACAATTGCATCTCCACATTCGAAACTCCCTCTGCAATCCATAATGATCTGCCGTTATATTCTACCAAAAAGGAATCCCAAACCCTCAAATCCGCCTTATGCTCCTTGCCAAGGCGTATAAAATGGTGGGGACATCTAACACCAGCAGTTGCTTGTGCTAAGCGCCTACAAAAAACACGGCCCATGGGCATAATTCTACAGGCAAAAATGAGTTTCCCCAATAAAGATTGCAGGTGTAATGATGGGGGTAGGAAACAGACAAGTGAGCCCTAATCTACCCGCCACTCAGTCCCTGCCTACTTGCAACGACCCGCCCTAGGCGACGGGGTACAACTGGGCGACGGTCCCTACGCTCAATAAGTGCACGACAGACAAACATACAAGGGTACACAGAAGCAAGGGAAAAGGGGCAGTTGCCCACGGCAACACCGTGAGCAACAAGAGTGGTGAATGAGCCGAGTCAAACCAGGAGTGTACGAGGTACCAAACGCAGAGCAGGAGAGAAGTGAACAAGCCGAGTCAAACCAAGAGTGTACGAGGTACCAAACGCAGAGCAGGAGAGTAGTCAGTAAGCCAGGGTCAATATGAAGCAGGGTCAAATGGTTCAAGAAGCTGCAGCAGGGCCAGGAAACAAAACGAGAAGAATCACAAGCAAGGAGGAACAGGAAAGGCAGGTATAAATAGACAGAGGGCGGGAGCTGCTCCGTCTGGCCAGGCTGTGATAGACTCTCCCACTCTTAAGCCTGCCATCCTGAGTGATGGAAGATGGAGTCAGTCTCACAGACATAGAAGCAGGTGCAGACTGATTACCTATGGGCGTGGATTCAGAAGCTGTGCCTGGCAGATCCTTAACAGCAGGAGCCGCAGGGTGATTTTTGTTCTCACCAGAGCCATCTGCACCGTTGCCCGCAGATGAATACGTTTTGCCTCTGGCAGCCTACATTCCATTGCCTGGGAATCAATTTCAATTCCCAAAAAACAGATTGTTGTGGTTGGTCCTTCTGTTTTTTCAAACGCCAACGGAACCCCAAAGTCAACAAAAACATCCATCACTGCCCATAACAATATTGCACACGACAGCCGAGCCGCAGGGCCCACACAAAAGAAGTCATCCAAATAATGAATAACTGCTTTAGAGCCGGCTCGTTAACGGACCACCCACTCCAAAAACGTGCTGAAGGCTTCGAAATAGGCACAAGAAATAGAGCACCCCATAGAGAGGCACCTATCAATATAAAAAAGGCCATCAAACGAGCACCCCAGCAAGTGCATGGATTCTGGGTGCACGGGCAAAAGGCGAAATGCAGACTCCACATCCACCTTAGCCATAAGCGCCTCTTGCCCCACCATCCTAACCAAACAAACGGCCTCATCAAATGACGTGTAGGAAATCCGCGTTAAAGACTCATCAATATCATCATTTACCGAAGAAACCTTCGGATAAGATAAATTATGTATAAGCCGAAATTTGCCCGCCTCCTTCTTCGGGACAACCCCCAGTGGGGAGACACGCAAATTGGAAATAGGAACATCAGAAAAGGGGCCTAACATTCTACCTAACAAAACTTCCTTCCGCAACTTGTCTCGTACCACTCCTGGATGATACCGCATCGAACGCAGATTATTAGCCATCAAAACCCCCACCCCCGGTGAGAACGGAATCCTAAATCCGTCCCCAAAACCGTTCAATAACAGCTTCGCCCTCTCATTGTCGGGGTACCTCTTTAGCCAAGGCGTCATAGCGTCGAGGTTCACTGGACTCACCCCCTTTAGCAGAACCATCCCCTGGCTTCGTTGTGCCTCCTCGTGCCCGCTTAAAACACTTGAAGACGGGGTGGTTACCACCCCCACAACCGGCACATTCGTGTCTATAGACACAATTAGTTCCCCATTTACAGGTGCTCTCGTTGTAGAGTCAGCAGACCCCTTTCTTAAAACTCCCCGACGAACCCGCTGATCTAGACCCGCCGGGTGAGGACTGAAAGGGGTTATGCAAACTCGCGACTTCAACATGACCCCCCTGACCAGCCCCCTTTGGTGTAGTCATAAGGCGCATCCAAAGGCTTATGTCCTTATGATCCCACTGCAGGGATGACTGAACCGCCATACGCTGACGAAACTGCTCGTCGTATTAAAGCCAAGCAGTTCCCCCATACGTTCTATAAGCCTCCCAAATAGAATCCAAGTAACAAAATAAACCGGAACAATGTTCTGGGCATTTCTCCCCTATAACGCTAGCCATGATGGAAAAAGCATGTAGCCAATTCCCAAATGTGCGCGGAATCAGTCTATACCGTCTTCTCTCCTCATCCTCCTCCTTACAATGATCCTTGCCCTTTTCCCCACCGTTCCACACTAAATCGCTCCAACGGCAATAAAGTAAAAATATCCAAATTCTCCCTTTTCCAAATCTTTTCACGGAGCTCTGGCTTTAAGTGGGCCCCTAATGGTGATTCAAAGAATGGTGATTCAGAGTCCGTCCTGAATCCACCGAAGCCGTCTCCTGACCGAGCATCCTAGGCACCCCGAGTGCCCGCCGAAAAGCATCGGCCACTTCTACACTGGACTCCCGTCCCGACAACACCTAGAACGGCAAATAAACAGACGAAACACCTGCCACCTGGCCAACGTCACCCTCAGGAGGCGCTGGATGATGCAAATTTTGTACATATTCAGCAGTCAGTGCAGACCTACCACTACTGCTGCTATAACGAAAATGGCCAGGAGGTGGCACAGGCCTGCCACCACCGATATAGTAATTTTCCTAAAGAGCAGGTGGCGCCGGCCTACCACGACACTGCAATGTTCCGAACGGCCACTAGATGGCGCCAAATCACCCATGCTAACGGGAGTACTATGCACACTGGCCCCTGACCCAGCAGATGGCGCTCTAGCCGCGCTGAAGACACTCACCGTGACAGCCGCAGAGTCCTGGCTTGCCTCCGGCCCCACAGAAGAACTCCTGACAGGCTCGCTGAACCGCACTGGAAAGATGGGGGACTGCTCCCCGCCGCTGCACCACCGCTTCCCTCGACGTCCATCTCCACGTCGCTCCTCAGGCACACGGACTGTGCTACGCTGACCCCTTATCAGCTGACTCCTCCCTAACCCTAACAATTAACTGCTCTAAACCCTCCATAACTCTAGGCCCTAAAACTGACCAGAAAACAGCTACCCTGACACTGGCTGAACACCTCTATTCTTGACAAAAAATTTCAAGCCATAACATGGCTTCCCTGCTTATCCCACTATATATACATCCCATTAACTCCACCCCCAATGCTCACAACCCCCTAGCACAATTCCTGATTCAAACCCACCCACAAACCTATAACCAAAATACCCCTCTAAATGACCCCTTGCAGTCCCAAACCCGTCATGACCGCCCTCTGCCGATCTCTGCTTAGCTCTGGGCTCACATTATAAGTGGCCTATATTCTACATAATATGATCGGTGCTGTAATGTAGATTACAGCAGTGTTTTTTATTTAGAAAAACGATCATTTTTGACAGAGTTATGACCTATTTTAGCTTCATGCTAATGAGTTTCTTAATGGACAACTGGGCGTGTTTTACTTTTTTACCAAGTGTGCGTTGTGGAGAGAAGTGTATGACGCTGACCAATCAGTGACCAATCAGCGTCATACACTTCTCCCCATTCATTTACACAGCACATAGCGATATAGCTATATCGCTATGTGCAGCCACATAAACACACTATAACGTTACTCAAGTGTCCTGACAGTGAATATACATTACCTCCAGCCAGGATGTCATGTCTATTCACAATCCTGACACTTATGTAGCGTCTCTGTGATATTTACAGCAAGGCAAGCGTAATCTCATTTTAAATGACAGGTTACATCGTACAGGTCTTTACCACTTTGGAATTTTTCTCAGACCCTCTCTCAAAACTAAGCTGCTTGTCCACAATACGCTCTTTGTCCACCATTACGTGATCCACTGAAACCAAATATCACAAATTCTCGTCTGTGGATCTTGTCCCCTATATTGGTGGACAGGTAAATTCCCAGAGGAGCCACTCCACAGAGTAATAAGCCACAAAAGGTTAATCTGTACAAACCATCTAGTCAGGCGGGGTATTAACCTACTGGCTTTACTGGCAGAGCTTATACCCTTTGCCACCCAAACAAGCCCAAGTTGTCCTTTAAAACAGAGAACAAATCCTCATCCGTCAACACATTTGTGCTTGACTACGCAGCCAAACATGAAGGTGACTCACCACTCACAGGAATCCCGGTATCACCCAAGGGTGCCTCCAAGATTGTTCCAGCAGCTGGACGACCAGTATCTTGACCGTGGTCAGCTGCAGATCCCAATGATGCAATAGGAGGCAGTCTTCGTCCGTATCCTATGACAACAGTCTCTCCCACCAGCAGCAAGGAGGGGGCAATAAATTCCCTTTGGAGTCTACACCTGTCTCACCACTGATGCTACCGACTGCCCTCCATAGTCTGCCTGTACATTATAATCACAGGACTGCTCCTCCCACCACACCTCGAGCCATCCATGCCCCTACTGCTTCCTCATGGGCAGAGCAGAACCCTGCCTCATGGACCTGTTAGATGAGGGTGCAATGTAAGGACTGACTCCTCCTTCCTCTACACCAGCGCTGTCCCACATCCCCGGACCACTTTACTGCAAGCTGGGAACTTCTAGCCATGCCACATGCAGGGAAGGGGGGGTGGAGGAACTATTTTTAGAGGATAACACATCCCTCTAAAAAGCATGGGACAACAATAACAGTCCATAAGCTTTTGGAAAGGGCTCTTCAGCTCCTTTGCTTTGGGAAAATGGACACCAGCTGCCAGACTCCAGCCATCCCTTAAAAAGTGGATTTCCACGCCGTTGCATCCACTCCACCACTGAGGACCCTGTGTGGTAACAATCCTGAATCTTTTTTGAGAACTGTTGCCTACTAGGCACTGGTAACCCTTTATAACGACTCAGAAAAAATAATTGTGTTAACCATTTAAGATTACATTGATAATAACCATTAATTTAAACTATATAAACAATATACCCATAAGCTCCATAATTCCAGGCACCCAAGGGGCCTTACAATAGAATACACTTGTTATGCTACTTTTGTCCATAAAATGGGGTTTTGCCATACAGCACAGGCAAGGGGGGACATGTTATTTTGTTTAATTTTTGAGGGGTTAACCTGATGGAAACCTCAGACGGAATCCCTCAACGGAAGGGCAGCGGTGATGTGAACAGGTCCTTAGTGTCGTCTTTTTCTTCATTTTCTATTTGTACATTATACCTGAGATAAATAATTATGGCCCTAGTGTGTTATACATATAAGTGTCTATAACATGTATCAGGAACATATTATCACACCTTTGATTCTTTACAGATGACGGATCCCAGTGAGAAGAAGGAACGTGACATATAATCCTGTCAGCAGCAAGAAAGGAATCACAAGACAGGTAATTAATATTTATATTAATTACTGATAACACTCAGGCTAGATATGAGTTCTAGACCCGCAGAGGTGTGATAGTATCTTCCTGGTACATCAGAATATATGTGTTTTTAACATGTATATCTTCTATAGACAATATCTAGTATAACACAACCATATCTCAGGTACAGAGGTGAGGAACATCTCTGTTCTTTACCCTCTGTTTTGTAGTCAGGACTCCCCTTTTATTTTTTATATAATTTTTAATAGCTATTCAGTCTTAGATTAACCCTCTCAGGACCAGAATTATTGTTAAATTATTAGTAAAAGAATCTATGAAATTATCGGCAGAATTTAATATGGTCTAATAATTAATATTACCTGTCAATGTTCACGGCCTTTACAGATGACACCTAACTGTCCGTACCAAGGGGTCCCTCGCCCATCACATTCCTTATTAATCAAATGGTGGTTTAGTATACAAAGATTTTTTTCAACACCAATTACCCTTAAAGACCAGTATATAATTCCCTTTTTTCCAGTTCATGTATTCATGTATTGTCTTAAACTGTTTAAATGATGTATTTTTTAGCATCTATTTATGTTTTAATATCTCGATTTGAGTATTGCAGAGGTTCATATCCGACAGCCTAATAAACAAAAATAAGCATTAATACTCTATCCACTACTCAAGGATAAAATTGGATTATTGTTATCCCTCATCCTATCATTGATAACTATCTATCAAACAATGCTGTAAGTACACAACTTACTATTAGAGCAGTGATGTTCTATCACCGGCTCTCTGTTTCAGCACCACTTTTGCTGGACAGCTCCACTGTGCTGGATAGCTTTTAGGAAGGACGTGGTATATGTCTGAAACGCGTAGGCACTTTGGAACTACGCTCTGTTTTAAACTTGACTACGCTGGACCATCTACTTTTGTCCATTTTTCTAATGTATTTGACCTTGCATTGTTACTGGCAGTATGATGACAAGAAACCCAGGTTTGATGCAGGTTTCTTTTAGTAGGCCGGTAATGTTTGCAAAACAACCAAAAGGAAATACACAAAACTGTTCTTAGCAGAGAGGCACAGTCACTTAAAATATTACACAAAGTAGCGGCAATTTCTGGCAATGCAGGAAATGGGGTTTTACCAGCTTGGTTTCCTTGGCACAGAGCTCGGACTCTTCCCTGATACAGGGGTATCCCATCGTCTCAGCAAATAAATAACAGGGAGGCTTCACGCAACTTCCACTTGTTACATCCAATGCTGCCTCTTTCACAGCAATCATCTGTGGGGAGGTTCCTGCACTCCAACGCCACAGCAATGGGCCTTCTCTTGCTTCAGGGCCTATTCAGCCCTGTTGGCACAATAGTTGCTGATTTATGGGTCGCAGCCCTTGCACCTGAACCCATTAGGTGGGAACAGTCGCCTTTTATCAAATTTAAAAACAGCCTTTTGTGAGTTATTCAATTTGCCGACACTGATTACATGCCCATACTACACTGTTTTTGCACACTAAAGTAAATGTTAAAGACAGTGCCCGAGCCGGTATTCCCGGTGCCTGCAATAAACAGGGTCAGCCACCATTGTCTGAACAGTGTTACATAGCAGTGAGCTTTACTGACGTGAGCATCTGCACAGCTCAGAACATGTAAGCACAGGTCCTGTGACTAAAACAACACATAAAAATGCTTCCTGGCCACTAGGTGGCAGCATCGCAATGGAAGTATATATGCATATAGTGACCGCTCATCTCCTCTAGTCCTGGACCTATAAAGGAAATACAGTGTTAAACTTGCATAACACAAAAGCATTGAAAGAGACAGCAAAATCTATCTCTACATTACTCCATACGGCTCCTCTCGTGAATAGGGGAGACTCCCTTCCATACCTTTCATGGAAAAATAAGCAACTAAAATAAATGAAATAAAAACACAGATTCCTTTCACACAAATTGGGCCTTCTTCCGACAGTCTCTGAAGGCCCTGTTAGACTCAGTTCAGGCCCTCTTCAAAGTTACTTGGGCCTCAGGCTCAAAGCTTAGTAGTTACAGTCTCTCACAGGTGAGGCACATACTTAACAATTGCAGTCTCATACTCAAGGTCCCAGGACTCGCTTCTTTGTCTCAGTCTCATGCACAGCCTCTTGTCTTTCTCTTGCTGGGAGACTCCTCTCTACCCGCCTCTTGAACACTTCCTTGTTGCGCATTACAGCTACTGAAATGCAGCCTTTCCTGGCTCCACAGCCTCTTGCTGGAGCTAGTCATCTTTCTTGAGGGAAAGGTGCACTTGGCAAGAGCGTACTCATGACTGCAACTCCGGCACTAGCTTACCCTCCAATGGAACTCAGACTATACTCTCTGTGAAATTCATCATGTAAACCTTCCTGCCGTGCCCTCTGCTCACTCCTTGGGCACTCCATACGGCATGCCATCTTTCCTGGGCTGTGACTATCCTGCCAACTATGCCAAAAAGTTTAGGAGCGGGTATCAGTTAAGTGCTCGCAGGGTTAGTCATGAAATGATGACAAGAATACCAGGTTTGATGCAAATCCTTTTAGTAGGCTAGAATCTATACAAAATGGCCACAATTTCAGGCAATGCAGGCAATGGTGGCTCACCAGCTTGCCTACCCTTGGACGGAGATTGGGCTCCTCACTGATACAGTAATAACATCCACTTCAAATCTGAGCATTTCCTCTTTCTTATCCTTCAACATCCCTTATCACTTTTATGGGGAGGCCCAGGCAACTTCCACCCACCGCCTCAGAAACTCAAACGTAGGGAGGCCCCAGGCAACTTCCACCTGTTATATTCAACGCTGTCTCTATCACAGCAATCATCTGCGTGGAGACTCCTGTTTGGGCACTCTAGCCACTGCCCAAGGATACGATCTAGAGGAAATGACTCCTTCTAGAGAGGATTGAGGATGTCGCTAATACGGGATGAGCTCATTCCAAACACTGATTGCCTTGGATGCCCAGCGAATCTCCGGACATAATGACAAACGACGCCTGAATTTCTCATCATAGCACCACCAAGCTGCACCTCCATGCAGCTTGTGTGCACTAAATATGCTACATGATCTAAGCATGCAAAGAGTACAGCGCCCTTTTCAGGGAAGCGCTGACAAAAAAAATTAGCCATAACCGTGAACCCTTAAAGAGTCTCTGTCACCACATGACGGTACAAGGGCGACAAGGGACCACACAAACACCCTCCTATCTAATAAATATACAACGACACAATTTATTAGATGATTTATTTTACAGAACCTGAGAATATATAAGAAACAAGTATAAACATATCATAAACATAATTAACATATTAACGTTATGTGGCTAAGTCCTTGACAACCTCCAAAACATAAATAAAGCAATACCCTTAAACCATAGCTGTGACCATATAAGCTACAGTGGCGTCACCACGAGTATGCTAAAGCACCACGCTTCCCAGGGTCCGCCCCTTAGGGTATGTGCACACGATGAGAGGCTTTTACGTCTAAAAAGACAGACTGTTTTCAGGAGAAAACAGCTGCCTCGTTTCAGACGTAAATGCTGCTCGTCGTATTATGCGAGGCGTCTGTGACACTCGTAAATCTTGAGCTGCTCTTCATTGACTTCAATGAAGAACGGCTCAAATTGCGTAGCAAAGAAGTGTCCTGCACTTCTTTGCTGAGGCAGTCAATTTACGCGTCGTCGTTTGACAGCTGTCAAACGACGACGCGTAAATTACAGGTCGTCTGCACAGTACGTCGGCAAACTCATTCAAATGAATGGGCAGATGTTTGCCAACGTATTGTAGCCCTATTTTCAGACGTAAAACGAGGCATAATAGGCCTCGTTTACGTCTGAAAATAGGTCGTGTGAACCCAGCCTGAGAGAACCCCAAATCCATAGCTTTAAAATAAAACCAATATATTGTGTCAAAGACAGCAATATATAAAAACATAAATAGCGTTGCCAAGGACCCGCACACACCAAGACAAAGTAAGACCCAATAGTCCAGAATCTGCAAAACAAATGCATATACAAATGAAATAAACTACTTGTATCCCTCCTCCACAAAACCCGCACTTGCGGACCCTAATACAAAAGAAAAATTAAAGGGAGGGCAGGCGGGACAAAATTTTTCAACCCATAAAATGGCTTCCCTTCCTATCCCACTATATAAACATCCCCTTAACTCCACCCCCAATGCTCACAACCCCCTAGCACAATTCCTGACTCAAACCCACCCACCAACCTATAACCAAAATACCCCTCTAAATGACCCCTTGCATGCCCAGACCCGTCATGACCGCCCTCTGCCCAGCTCTGCTTAGCTCTGGGCTCACATGACGGTACAAGGGCGACAAGGGGCCACACAAACACCCTCCTATCTAATAAATATACAACGACACAATTAAAAATGGAAGGTGCTTGTCACAGCTTTATTAGATGATTTCTTTTACAGAACCTGAGAATATATAAAAAACAAGTATAAACATATCATAAACATAAATAACATATTAACATTATGTGGCTAAGTCCTTGACAACCTCCAAAACATAAATAAAGCAATACCCTTAAACTTCTAGCCGTGACCATATAAACTACAGTGGCGTCACCACGGGTATGCTAAAGCACCACGCTTCCCAGGGTCCGCCCCTTAGAGAAGCCCAAATCCATAGCTTTAAAATAAAACCAATATATTGTGTCAAAGACAGCAATATATAAAAATATAAATAGCGTTGCCAAGGACCCGCCACAGCATAAATACTTGACTCCTTAAATTTTCATGCGCCGCCACATTTGAAAACACAACTCCAGGCCTTCTTGGAGGCCAAAATTAAAAACATTCAGGCCCACATCCGTTAAGTGAACCCCATCCTTTCCAATGTACGTGCCCCAGTCGGTGACGAACTAACAACCCACCATTTAGGCGATCAAACTTGGCCACTGTCTTATTAATCTTAACTCTGGTCCTATTCAGCGCCGACACTGACTGTGCATTGTGCCATTTTACCCACTGTACAATTTCGGACCAGATAATCAAAAGCCCAGGATGGGTGTCTACAAAACATAAGAAGTCCCTCTTAATGTTCTTAATGAGGTTCCGCCTGGGATAACTCCCGATGTCATTACCCCCTGAATGAATTATCAAGATATCAGGTAGGCCCCAGGACCTAACCGCATCCTGAAACAGAGGCCTTACCTGATCCCAGGTCAGGCCACAAACTCCGAACCAGTGTACCTCCACCTCATCCGGATCTATACCCAAATACCTACCATTCGGACGCACACGGGCACGCCTTTCAGCCCAGTAAATATAGGAATGGCCAAGAAGCCAAACCACACATTTTGCAGACCCTGAAAGCAACAGAAAATTAGTCACACAGAACAAGAATGACATCCCCCCCCCCAAAATAAACCTAAGATAAACAAATCAACATTCCAGCAAATGCAGCCTAACATAGGAACGAAAGCGGCTGGACTCCCAGCGGCCAATCCTCTTAACTGAAGCAGTGTCGAGCCCAAAACGAGAAGCTTCAGTGGCAGCTCCAATCGTAAAAGAATGAGAGCTGTAATCCAGATGTGAAAGGCCCAACCCTTGTACGCATTTCTTAAAGACAGCAATAAATTGATATCTGGACAACGCTGAACCATCCGCATGCACCAGCAAAGAGGAAAAACCCTGAGGACGCACAGCCATGAAACGCAGAAAACACCACACTGGGCACGATTCCCCCTCATGAATTTTAGTCAAACAAATCTCAAAACCTTTTCCCTTCCTGTCAGGTTTTGAATGATACAACATTATTCTCAACACACTATCCCGAAAAAAACACATCAGTTACTTGAATACCGCCCTGCACCCGTTTTGAGGGACTAACCAATTCGCCAACCCTAAAAGCCCCATAGAAAGCCCAAGAGAAAGCCAATTGAAACAACAACCTCTTATAATCTGAATGGGATATCCAGTGCAACTGAGAAAATGTCCCTCCAACATTTCAAAAGACACCGGCCCACGCTTATCCTGCCCGACATGCCCTTTTTGAAAACCCTGCAGAGCCCGCCGTATCAAAAAATGCTTAGTAACATCCGTACAACCAATTAACTTAAAGAAAAAGGAAAGTGCCGCTACCGAATTAACAACAGAAGAAGCCGTAGATCCACTCTCCATAAGAGATAACAAAAAACAAAACATCCCCTCTAAGGCACTAAAAGGACTCTGTTGACTACACCACAAATCCTCCAGCTGGAACCATCTCACCCAGATCTTGGTATAAGCATCCCACGTAGCAGGGGCCAGCGAACGCTTTGCCCACCATATCAGATGAGCGACACCACCCTCCAAAGGTGCTCGGGGCAAGAAACCGGATCCCTCTCCGTCTCTGGAGCTAGCCAACGGAAACGATCCCACTGCAATCGAGATAAAGCATCCGCAATGTCATTGGAAACTCCAGGAACATGATGAGCCCTAAATAGAATGTTCCATCTCAAACACAGCAGGACCAACTGGCATAGCACTGTGATCACCGGGGGGGGGGGGGGAATGGCGGACAAACTATTAATAGCGCACACGACCTCCATGTTATCACAGTGAAAAACCACTGACCGATTGGACAAAAGCGGTCCCCAAATTTCCACCGCAACAAGAATGGGAAACAACTCCTAAAAACAAAGATTACCCGTCAAACCACACTCCCTCCACTCTAGTGGCCAAGTATCAACACACCATTTTCCCTGAAAATACGCCCCGAAACCGATAAAACCTTAAGCATCCGTACACATTTGCATCTCCACATTCGAAACTCCCTCTGCAATCCATAATGATCTGCCGTTATATTCTACTAAAAAGGAATCCCAAACCCTCAAATCCGCCTTATGCTCCTTGCCAAGGCGAATAAAATGGTGGGGACATCTAACACCAGCAGTTGCTTGTGCTAAGCGCCTACAAAAAACACAGCCCATGGGCATAATTCTACAGGCAAAATTGAGTTTCCCCAATAAAGATTGCAGGAGCCGCAGGGTGATTTTTGTTCTCACCAGAGCCTCCTGCACCGTTGCCCGCAGATGAATAAGTTTTGCCTCTGGCAACCTACATTCCATTGCCTGGGAATCAATTTCAATTCCCAAAAAACAGATCGTTGTGTTTGGTCCTTCTGTTTTTTCAAACGCCAACAGAACCCCAAAGTCAACAAAAACATCCATCATTGCCCATAACAATATTGCACACGACGGCCGAGCCGCAGGGCCCACACAAAATAAGTCATCCAAATAATGAATAACTGCTTTAGAGCCGGCTCGTTCACGAACCACTCACTCCAAAAATGTGCTGAAGGCTTCGAAATAGGCACAAGAAATAGAGCACCCCAAAGGAAGGCACCTATCAATATAAAAAAGGCCATCAAACGAGCACCCCAGCAAGTGCATGGATTCTGGGTGCACCGGCAAAAGGCGAAATGCAGACTCCACATCCACCTTAGCCTAAGCGCCCCTTGCCCCTGTCGTCCTAACCAAACGTACCGCCTCATCAAATGACGTATAGGAAACCCGCGTCAAAGACTCATCAATATCCTCATTTACCGAAGAACCCTTCGGATAAGATAAATGATGTATAAGCCGAAATTTGCCCGCCTCCTTCTTGGGGACAACCCCCAGCGGGGAGACACGCAAATTGGAAATAGGAACATCAGAAAAGGGGCCTAACATTCTACCCAACAAAACTTCCTTCCGCAACTTGTCTCGTACCACTTCTGGATGATCCCGCACCGAACGCAGATTATTAGCCATCAAAACACCGACCCCCGGGGAGAACGGAATCCTAAATCCATCCCCAAAACCATTCAATAACAGCTGCGCCCTCTCATTGTCGGGGTACCTCTTTAGCCAAGGCGTCATAACGTTGAGGTTCACTGGACTCACCTCCTTTAGCAGAACCATCCCCTGGCTTCGTCGTGCCTCCTCGTGCCCGCTTAAAACACTTGAAGACGGGGTGGTTACCACCCCTACAGCCGGCACATTCGTGTCTATAGACACAATTAGTTCCCCATTTACAGGTGCTCTCGTTGTAGAGTCAGCAGACCCCTTTTTTAAAACTCCCCGACGAACCCGCTGATCTAGACCCGCCGGGTGAGGACTGAAAGGGGTTATGCAAACCCGCGACTTCAACATGACCCCCCTGACCAGCCCCCTTTGGTGTAGTCATAAGGCGCATCCAAAGGCTTATGTCCTTATGATCCCACCGCAGGGATGACTGAACCGCCATATGCTGACGAAACTGCTCGTCATATTTAAGCCAAGCAGTTCCCCCATACGTTCTATAAGCCTCCCAAATAGAATCCAAGTAACAAAATAAACCGGAACAATGTTCTGGGCATTTCTCCCCTATAACGCTAGCCATGATGGAAAAAGCATGTAGCCGTCTTCTCTCCTCATCCTCCTCCTTACGATGTTCCTTGCCCTTTTCCCACCGTTCCACACTAAATCGCTCCAACGCCAATAAAGTAAAAATATCCAAATTCTCCCTTTTCCAAATCTTTTCACAGAGCTCTGGCTTTAAGTGGGCCCCTAATGGTCCTTCAAAGGAAATGTACATGCTCCCCTTTGCAGTATCCAAAACTGGCAAGGGCTTATTAGCCCCATCTACCTTCTCCGTCTGGACCCCGGCATCTAAGGCGTTAAATGACGAAGAGCCTGCCTCAGCACTCACAGTACTCTCCCTACGAGAACCCTCCTCTAACTGTCCCTGCGCTGACCAAGCTCCAACGGGACCTGCTAGCTGTGACCCACGAGAAGTATCAACTGAAGCTAACAACTGACGTAACCCATCTAACAAATTTCCCAAAACTCCACTCGTGACTGACAAATCCCCCGTAGAACCGCAACCTACAGGTACTTGCCCCACTAGACTACTCTCATTACTAAAATTACTGCCCACGTGTATGGTGTGTAAACGCTGTGACTCACCAGAAGGCTGCCCGTCGCCAGACACTAACGGGACCGTCCGTCCTGAATCCACCGAAGCCGTCTCCTGACCGAGCATCCTAGGCACCCCGAGTGCCCGCCGCAAAGCATCGGCTGCTTCTACACCGGACACCCGTCCTGACGACACCTGGAACGGCAAATAAACAGACGAAACACCTGCCACCTGGCCAGCGTTACCCTCAGGAGGCGCTGGATGATGCAAATTTTGTACATATTTAGCGGTCAGTGCAGACCTACCACTACTGCTGCTATAACGAAAATGGGCAGGAGGTGACGCAGGCCTGCCACCACCGATGTAATAATTTTCCTGAACAGCAGGTGGCGCCGGCCTACCACCGACACTGCAATATTCCGAATGGCCACTAGATGGCGCCAAATCACAGATGCTAACGGGTGTACTATGCACACTGGCCCCTGACCTCACCGTGACAGCCGCAGAGTCCTGGCTTGCCTCCGGCCCCACAGAAAAACTCCTGACAGACTCCCTGAATGAGCCCACTGCACTGGAAAGGAGGGAGACTGCTCCCCGCCGCTGCACCACCGCTTCCCTCGACGTTTATGTCCACGTCGCTCCTCAGGCACACGGACTGTGCTGCGCTTACCCCGACTGGACACCCGGCGAACCGCACCTCGGACTCTCACTCCAGGCGTCTCCACAGCTGCCGCCGCTCCAGACATCGCCATGGCTCCAGTCCCCGACACCGGAACAACGCCACCATCGCCAGCCACCAGATCTCACACCAGGGACCACTACCGTGGAAACAGGTAAGGGGGGAGTCACACTCCTCCGTCTGTGCCGGGGGGCTGGGGAAGCAGAGGGGCTCAAGCGTTCCGTGAACGCCGGGCCGTGAACGCCGGGCCCTGGGGGGACGCCCCGCTGGGGAGCCTGCTAAAGCCCCTATCTGCTCCTGGAGCCACTCCAGCCCCTTATCAGCTGCCTGCTCCCTAACCCTAGCAATTAACTGCTCTAAACCCTCCATAACTCTAGGCCCTAAAACTGACCAGAAAACAGCTACCCTGACACTGGCTGCACACCTCTATTCTTGACAACATTTTTCAAGCCATAACATGGCTTCCCTGCTTATCCCACTATATATACATCCCATTAACTCCACCCCCAATGCTCACAACCCCCTAGCACAATTCCTGACTCAAACCCACCCACCAGTCTATAACCAAAATACCCCTCTAAATGACCCCTTGCAGGCCCAGACCCGTCATGACCGCCCTCTGCCCAGCTCTGCTTAGCTCTGGGCTCACATTATAAGTGGCCTATCTTCTACATAATATGATCGGCGCTGTAATTTAGATTACAGCAGTGTTTTTTTATTTAGAAAAACGATCATTTTTGACGGAGTTATGACCTATTTTAGCTTCATGCTAATGAGTTTCTTAATGGACAACTGGGCGTGTTTTACTTTCTGACTAAGTGGGCGTTGTGGAGAGAAGTGTATGACGCTGACCAATCAATGACCAATTAGCGTCATACACTTCTGCCCATTCATTTACACAGCACATAGCGATATAGCTATATCGCTATTTGCAGCCACATAAAAACACTATAACAATACTCAAGTGTCCTGACAGTGAATATACATTACCTCCAGCCAGGACGTCATGTCTATTCACAATCCTGATATTTATGTAGCGTCACTGTGATATTTACAGCAAGGCAAGCGTAATCTCGTTTTAAATGACAGGTTACATCGTACAGGTCTTTACCACTTTGGAATTTTTCTCAGACCCTCTGTCAAAACTAAGCTTCTTGTCCACAATACGCTCTTAGTCCACCATTACGTGATCCACTGAAACCAAATATCACAAATTCTCGTCTGTGGATCTTGTCCCCTATATTGGTGGACAGGTAAATTCCCAGAGGAGCCACACCACAGAATAATAAGCCACAAAAGGCTAATCTGTACAAACCATCTAGTCAGGCGGGCGGGGTATTAACCTACTGGCTTTACTGGCAGAGCTTATACTCCACCCTTTGCCACCCAAACAAGCCCAAGTTGTCCTTTAAAACAGAGAACAAATCCTCATCCGTCAACACATTTGTTCTTGACTACGCAACCAAACATGAAGGTGACTCACCACTCACAGGAATCCCAGCATCACCTATCGGTGCCTCCAAAATTGTTCCAGCAGCTGGACGACCAGTCTCTTGACCGTGGTCAGCTGCAGATCCCAATGATGCAATAGGAGGCAGTCTTCGTCCGTATCCTATGACAACGGTCTCTCCCACCAGCAGCAAGGAGGGGGCAATAAACTCCCTTTGGAGTCTACACCGGTCTCACCACTGATGCTACCGACTGCCCTCCATAGTCTGCCTGTACATTATAACCACAGGACTGCTCCTCCCACCACACCTCGAGCCATCCATGCCCCTACTGCTTCCTCAGGGGTAGAGCAGAACCCTGCCTCATGGACCTGTTAGATGAGGGTGCAGTGTAAGGAATGACTCCTCCTTCCTCTTCACCAGCGCTTTCCCACATCCCCAGACCACTTTACTGCAAGCCGGGAACTTCCGGCCATGCCACATGCAGGGAAGGGGGTGGTGTAGGAACTATTTTTAGAGGATAACACATCCCTCTAAAAAGCATGGGACAACAATAACAGTACATAAGTTTTTGGAAAGGGCTTTTCAGCTCCTTTGCTTTGGGAAAATGAACACCAGCTGCCAGACTCCAGCCATCCCTTAAAAAGTGGATTTCCACGCCGTGGCATCCACTCCACCACTGAGGACCTTGTGTGACAACAATCCTGAATCTTTTTGGAGAACTGTTGCCTACTAGGCACAGGTAACCCTTTATAACGACTCAGAAAAAATAATTGTGTTAACCATTTAAGATTACATTGATAATAACCATTATTTTAAACTATATAAGCAATATACCCATAAGCTCCATAATTCTAGGAACCCAAGGGGCCTTACAATAGAATACACTTGTTATGTTACTTTTGAACATAAAATGGGATTTTGCCATACAGCACAGGAAAGCGGGGGGCATGTTATTTTGTTTCATTTTTGAGGGGTTAACCCGACGGAAACCTCCGAAGGAATCCCTCAACGGAAGGGCAACGGTCATGTGAACAGGTCCTTAGTGTCGTCTTTTTCTTTATTTTCTATTTGTACATTATACCTGAGATAAATAATTATGGCCCTAGTGTGTTATACATATAAGTGTCTATAACATGTATCAGGAACATATTATCACACCTTTGATTCTTTACAGATGACGGATCCCAGTGAGAAGAAGGAACGTGACATATAATCCTGTCAGCAGCAAGAAAGGAATCACAAGACAGGTAATTAATATTTATATTAATTACTGATAACACTCAGGCTAGATATGAGTTCTAGACCCGCAGAGGTGTGATAGTATCTTCCTGGTACATCAGAATATATGTGTTTTTAACATGTATATCTTCTATAGACAATATCTAGTATAACACAACCATAGATCAGGTACAGAGGTGAGGAACATGTCTATTATTTTACCCTCTGTTCCCTAAAGTCAGAAATCCACCTTTTATTTCCAATAGAATATAATTGTTATGGTCCTTTTGGCCATAAAATTTGGCATGAGGGGAGTCTAGTGAGGGCGAGTAACGTATTTGACCTTGCATTGTTACTGGCAGTATGATGACAAGAAACCCAGGTTTGATGCAGGTTTCTTTTAGTAGGCCGGTAATGTTTGCAAAACGACCAAAAGGAAATACAAAAAACTGTTCTTAGCAGAGAGGCACAGTCACTTAAAATATTACACAAAATTGCGGCAATTTCAGGCAATGCAGGAAGTGGGTTTTTCCAGCTTGGTTTCCTTGGGACAGAGCTTGGCCCTGATACAGGGGTAACCCATCGTCTCAGCAACTAAATAAGAGGGAGGCTTCACGCAACTTCTACTTGTTACATCCAATGCTGCCTCTTTCACAGCAATCATCTGTGGGGAGGTTCCTGCACTCCACCGCCACAGCAATGGGCCCTTCTCTGGCTTCAGGGCCTACTCAGCCCTGCTGGCACAATAGTTGCTGATTTTTGGGTCGCAGCCCTTGCACCTGAACCCATTAGGTGGGATCAGTCGCCTTTTATCAAATTTAAAAACAGCCCCTTTGTGAGTTATTCAATGTTCCGACACTGATTACATGCCCATACTACACTGTTTTTGCACACTAAAGTAAATATTAAAGACAGTGCCCGAGCCGGTTTTCCCGGTGCCTGCAATAAACAGGGTCAGCCACCATTGTCTGAACAGTGTTACATAGCAGTGAGCTTTGCTGACGTGAGCATCTGCACAGCTCAGAACATGTAAGCACAGGTAAGCTAAACCTATTTAGCCTTGAGAAAAGACGACTAAGGGGGGACATGATTAACTTATATAAATATATAAATGGCACATACAAAAAATATGGTCAAATTCTGTTCCATGTAAAACCCCCTCAAAAAACAAGGGGGCACTCCCTCCGTCTGGAAAAAGAAAGGTTCAACCTGCAGAGGCGACAAGGCTTCTTTACTGTGAGAACGGTGAATTTATTGAATAGACTACCGCAGGAGCTGGTCACAGCAGGGACAGTAGATGGCTTTAGATGTGTCTTTTTTCAACCGTACAAACTATGTAACTATGTAACTATATAAGGTCCTGTGACTAAAACAACACATAAAAATGCTTCCTGGCCACTAGGTGGCAGCATCGCAATGGAAGTATATATGCATATAGTGACGGCTCATCTCCTCTAGTCCAGGACCCAGTGGCGGATTAAGTAGACTATAGGCCCTGGGCTGTTCCACAAGCTTGGGCCCCCTTCTTGTCATCATTGTATCGCAAAATTCCACTCTACCGTCATAATCATCTTCGGATAGCTCCTGAACTAGACGTATTTTATAAGGATGATAATAATCCCTCTTCAAAATTCGACGGACTGATGTGGCGCTGATATCATTTTGTTGTGCTCCATTCGAGACAGATGTTTAAGGGTGTGTTCACACGGCCTATTTTCATCCGTTTTTTGTCCGTAAACGGCCGAAAAATAGGCAGTAGAACGCCTCCAAACATCTGCCCATTGATTGCAATGGGAAGAACGGCATTCTGTTCCGACGGGCCGTTTTTTTTACACGGTTGTGAAAATGAAGTGCAGGTCACTTCTCGGGACGTTTTTGGAGCCGTTTTTCATAGACTCTATTGAAAACCGCTCCAAAAGCGGCCGTAAAAAACGCCACAAAAATCGTGAGTGGCTCAAAAAACGCCTGAAAATCAGGAGCTGTTTTCCCTTGAAAACAGCTCCGTATTTTCAGACGTTTTTGAGTTTGCATGTGAACGTACCCTAAGGGTCATCATGTACAGTGAGCAGAACATCTAAAGTTTTTTCATCATTACTAGCATGTTTGGGTCTTCCGGATCTTGGTGCGTCTTTAATTGAACCACTTGTTTCGAAACGATGAACAGTTCTTTTAACAGTTGACAATGAAATTGGATCACGGATAGGATAAGTGGCATTGAATAAAGCCGCTACTTCTTGATAGGATCTTATTTTTTCTTCACCATACCCTCTCATCAATAAAGTGATCCTTTCCGTTTCGGTCAAATGCATTTTGTGATATGACAATAGAAATGTACAAAAATGAAAATTACTCTCCGAATTAGCGCTCTCTGAAATTCATAGACTAGGTCAATTTTGTATCGCCGAGACCGATTGTAATAATACGTAATTTAAAGTCATCTTGATGTGACATTCCTAAGCTCGCACATGCACACGTGCCCACACACATTTAGGATTTTACCCGCGCGGTACATTCTGGGTAATGCAAACACCGGCGGTAGCCGATAATGACGATGATAACTTTAAAGTTAAATATCTCAGCGGCATTGTTTTCATATTGAAAAGCTCTTTCAAATGAGCCCCCACTCGACCCCAGTGCCATTTAAGATTTTGCTAACCCCGACCACCCCACCGCCCCCAAGGGTGTGTTTTTTTCTTTTCAATAAACTGGTAGATTTTATGACCCCATTAAATCCCACCAAATTTCAACCCTCTACCTCGAGCCGTTCAAAAGTTATGAGGGTGTTTCGGAACTTTTGGTGGGCACTGTATAGACTGATTACACAGAGTGATCTATTTCCAGCATTTTTGGCTTTTAATGTTGATGATTATGGCTAACAGTTAATGAAAACCCAAAATTTTGTCTATCAGAAAATTTGAATATTGGCCAAAAGTTGAAGATTGTAGACTCATGATGTCACACTCTAATAAGCTAATCAACACAAAACACCTGCAAAGGTTTCCTAAGCTTTTAAATGGTCCAACAGTCTGGTTCAGTAGGCGACACAATCATGGGGAAGATTGCTGACTTGACAGTTGTCCAGAACACAGTCATTGCCACTCATGACCCAGAGACAATGTCAGAAGCGTCTTACCTGGGCTAAGGAGAGAAAGGACTGGTCTGTTGCCCAGTGATCCAAAGTCCTGTTTTCAGATTAAAAGTAAAATTTGCATTTCATTTGGAAATCAAGGTCCCAGAGTTTGGAGGAAGTGTGGAGAGGCACTCAATCCAAGTTGCTCTCAGTCCAGTGTGGAGTTTCCACTGTCAGAGATGGTTTGGGGAGCCATGTCATCTGCTGGTGTTGGTCCACTGTGTTATATCAAGTCCAAAGTCATCGCATCCATCTACCAGGAAATTTTAGAGCACTTCATGCTTCCCTCTGCTGACAAGCTTTATGGCAATGCTGATTTCTTTTTCAAGCAAGACTTGGCACCTGCCCAGACTGCCAAAAGTACCAATACCTGGTTTAATAACCACAGTATCACTGTGCTTGATTGGCCAGAGGAAACTCGCCTGGCCTAAATCCCATAGAGAATCTATGGGGTATTGTCAAGAGGAAGATGAGCTGAAGGCCGCTATCAAAGCAACCTGGGCTTCCATAATACCTCAGCAGTGCCACAGGCTGATCGCCTCCATGCCACGCCGCATTGATGCAGTAATTCATGCAAAAGGAGCCCCGACCAAGTATTGAGTGCATATACATTTTCAGTAGGCCAACATTTCGGTACTAAAAATAATTTTTGAAATTGGGCTTATTTAATATTCACATTTTCTGAGACACTAAATTTTGGGTTTTCATTAACTGTTACCATAATCATCAACATTAAAAGGAAAAAAATGCTGTAAATAGATCACTCTGTGTGTAATGAATCTATATAATATGAGTTTTACTTTTTGAATTGCATTACTGAAATAAATTAACTTTAAGACGATGATATTCTAATTCATTGAGAAGGACTAGTATACTATAGTGAAGTCAGAGAGCTATTTTGACCGCCGTTCGATTCAAACCCTTGTTTTCGTGTTCAGTGAGGCCCCCAAAGGGATCATCCATTTATTGCTTATCCTGCAGATAGGTGATAAATGGTTTTCATGGGCCAACCCCTTTAATTCAGACCTCAGACCGTCCCATCTTTTACTTTCAGCTGCTCGCTGTTTCCTCTTTACCTACAGACGCTGCCGCACTAAGTCCTGATGCTGTTCAGCACAAGGACCGTGTGTTTGCAGTTGGATGTGTAAGGACCTATTACGGTGGCGCACGAAGGTGGAGAGGTGTGAAGAGAGGTAAGTGATGGTGGCCGTCATCTATTGAAATTGGTTTACATAATTTCTGTAAATCAAATCCACAAATCCGATTAATAGTGGCCAGTGTCGGGTACTATTGGCATCGGTACTGCTGTGGCTGATACAGCGGTAGTGAGCAGGTATAATTGTGTCAGCTGCGGATTCCCAGCCCACTGAGCACTGGCCCATCTGGTATTTGCTAGTATACACACAAACACACACACACACACATACATAAACAAAACAATGTATACACTAAACGCACTACATACACTATACACACACTACATACATTGCATCAACTACACTTATCCTATAAACACTACATACACACACCTCTACACTACACATCACTTTTGGTAACCGCACTGCCTTGGCTGCTACAGTAGTAGTGAGCCGGGATTATTGTATCAGCAGCGGACTCCCAGTCCACTGAGCACTGGCCCATCTTTCATTTGTTAGTACTATACACAGTGCACGCACACACACACACACACACACACACACACACACACACACACTATACACACCACACTATATACCACACACTATATATACTATTTATTAATGAATTGAACATCTAAATAATACTGATGTACATATCTGAGTTACCTTTTAATACTCTATGAAATATTGATGTTCATTTATGTATTGTATTGGTGTTTACATATATGAAATGTGTGGCTGTGGATTGTGCCTACCTGCCCGTGTGTAACATTTTCTCTAATGCAGGATCACCTTACAAATTTTGCTGAAATATTTATATTTAATCAAAATATTTTTTATTCTTTATTCCTCTAACCGAGTGCCATTTTTTCCCTCTTTACTGGCCATTCTTCCCCTTTTATTCCAATTTAATCCGGAGGCACCGTACCCATTGTACTGTGTTATAAGGGTCTTTTTGTGATGTATGCTTTTGTGTTTGCACATCACACACTACATACAAATCACATTAACACCACACACTATTTATTCAAACCACACACTACACGCACACACTATACACAAACTTACACTATAGGCATATCTGCCAACCGGATTACGGGCAGTGTCCCACTGTCCCGGGCAGCCTTGGGGATGTCCCACTGTCAACTCTTTCTGCGTCCTCAGAATGCAGATTCAGTTGAACCCAATACTGAAGCAGGGAATCATCAGCTCCCTACTTCAGAATTAGTTCAGAGCGGAGGAGCAGAGGGAGCTCCTCCACTCGCCGGAGACTCCCCAGACACAACGCTTCTTTAAGCGCTGTGCTCGGGGAAGCCCTTGGCGTCACTGTCCACATATGGACAGTGATGTCAGTGGCTATTGAATGAGGGGAATCCCCGTTGCCGATGATCTGGCTGGGGGTTCCGCTCCTAGAGGAAACCCCTGAGGTCACTGTCCATATATGGACATTGACGTTAGGGGCTCTTCCTGGAGCGGAATCCCCGGCCAGAGTTGGCAACGGGGATTCCGCTCAAAGAGTAGCTACTGACGTCACTGTCCATAAATGGACAGTGACATCAGGGCTTCCCTCTAGGAGCGGAAGCCGCGGCCTATGCTTTGTCTGGGGATTCTGCTCCTAGAGGGAGTCCCAATGGTGCTTTCTACAAGGGGGGAGTAACGCTATCTTCAAGGGGGGAGTGGCACTATCACTATGGACACTGTGGCACTATATAGGTGCACTATTTACATGGGCACTGTGGCACTATCTACAAGGGCACTGGCACTAGGGGCAGCTTTGGGGGCATTATACTGTATGTGGGCATTAAGCTATAGGGGGCAGCTATGAGGGCATTATACTGTATGGGGTAAACTGTGTGGGCATTATACTTTATGGGGGCATTATACTGTATAGGACAGCTATGGGAGCACTATGCTCTATGGGGCATTATGCTGTCTGGGGGTATTTGTTTGGGAGTTATACTGTGTACAGGCATCTGTGTGGGAATTATACTGTATGTGGGCATCTGTTTGGGCATTATACTGCATGGGGGCATCTGTGTTGGCTTTATACTGTATGGGTGCATCTATGGGGCATTATACTGTATAGTGGCAGCTATTTGGCATTATACTGTGTGGGAGGCACTATGGGAGCATGATACTGTGTGGGCTGAACGGAGTGTGTATAAGCGGGGATTGGGTGGGATTAGAGGTGTGGCTTAAAAGAAAAAATAAATTGCTGTGGCTTTGTGATACTTCAAAGTTGGGAGGTATGTATATGCACCATACACACACCACAGACTATATAGAATTACATTATACACACTATGAACACTATATAGATTTACATTATATACACCATACACACACACACGCACACACACAC
The DNA here is from genome assembly GCF_050947455.1 of Rhinoderma darwinii. Classification (NCBI taxonomy): domain Eukaryota; kingdom Metazoa; phylum Chordata; class Amphibia; order Anura; family Rhinodermatidae; genus Rhinoderma; species Rhinoderma darwinii. The sequence goes on from NW_027461962.1 coordinate 4,421,657, forward strand.
ACACACACACTATATAAAATTTACACTCACACCATGCGCTATATATTCAAACCACACACACTATATACACACACACACATGCTTACATTATACACACACAATACATTATACACACACATACTATGTGCATTATACACACACACTTACACTATATACACTTTTTAGAGTTACATTATACACACAGCACACACTATATAGACTTACACTATATACACTAAAAACACACTATATAGACTTACATTATACACACTATACACACACCACACACTATATAGACTTACACTATATACACTTACATTATGCACACTATAAACACTATACACACACGCCACACACTATATAGACTTACACTATACACACACAATATAAACTATGCACACACTATATAAACTTACATTATACACACTATAAACACTATACACACACTATGTAGACTTTCACTATCTTTACTTTATAGACACCACAGGTCCTACACCTCCTAGTTGCAGTCAGGGACAGTGCACAGCAGCACAGAGGAGCAGACTGTCAGGGAGATTGACTCCAGCACCTGCCTATCACTATCTCTGACAGTCTGCTCTCTACAGCTGATGTGCTGTGCCGACCCTTACACAGTGGGTGAGTGATGCCCACTGTGCAGTCGCGCACCCTTAAGGCCACATGCCCCCTTTTCCCGGCCTAGCTCGCCCCTGCAATTGACACCCCGTGCACATCCCCCCCAATCTCTTCATCACCAGGTGGGACCGACGACCGCAAGAATGGGGCCGGCAGCAGCCCTGCATAGTTTTTTTAAGTTATGTGCGGTTCGGGTGGCCATGCGCCCCCTTGGAAGCTTTGGGCCCTGGGCGGCCGCCTGAACCGCCAATAAGAGGATCCGCCACTGTCTCTTAAAGGGAATGTGTTGCCAGAAAAACATGTTTTTTTTTTAAAAATTAAACATTTAGTGTGTGGGTGATTAAACATGGTTCAAATTTTTTTTATTTTTTTCACGAGTCAGGAAATAGTCAGGAAATATTATAAATTAATTCTAATTTATAATACTACCCATTTTTGGTCACTAGATGGAGCTAGTTCCCAAAATTGCAGCATTGCAACATTGGGTTAAAAGCCCTCGCTCTAGTGAGCTCTCAGCATCCCCCCCTCCTTTATCCTGGCTAGTGCCGGGATAAACGAGGGGTTTGAAAGGTTTAACCTCCTACACTGTGTGTCGCCATTTTTTGAGGTAACCCACAGTGTAGTAGGTTTACATACAGTAGTAAACACACACAAACACTAACATACATTGAAATCTCTTACCTGCTCCTGCCGCCGCGGCTCCCTCCGGCCCGTCCGCTCCCTTTGCTGCCGCTGTTCCATGTGCACAAGTCCGGAAGCCGCGACCGGAAGTAGTAATATTACTGTCCGGCCGCGACTTCCGGTCCACAGGAAAATGGCGCCGGACGGCGCCAATTTCGAATAGGACTGTGTGGGAGCGGCGCATGCGCAGTTCCCACACAGACGCCGTACACGGCAGTCAATGGGACGGGAGCCGTTCGCAGTCCCTATGGGACTGTGGCTGCCGTACTCCATGTCTGTGTGTGTCGTTAATCGACACACACAGAAATGGAACAAAAAAATGGCAGCCCCCATAGGGAAGAAAAAGTGTAAAAATAAGAAAAAGTAAAACACAAACACACAAATGAATAAAAACGTTTTTATTAAAGCACTAACATCTTTAACATATAAAAAAAATTATTTGCCATGACACTGTTCCTTTAAGCCCTGCCTAACAGGAGACTGTAAAAATGACAAAACAAAATGCAAAACATTAGTATTGCTGGTTATTGTACCAGCGATCAGTAGATCAAGTCCCCTAGGGGGACTAATGAAATATGTAAAAAAAAAAGTTTCACACATTTTTAGTAGTGTAAAAAAATTAAAATTTACATTTACTAAAAAAATACTTTACCCATTTCTCCTATAAAGTAATGTAAAAAATAAACAAAACTGGTATCGCCACAGCCGTAAAAGTCCGAAGTATTACAATATACCATTATTTAACCCGCACGGTGAACGCCATAAAAAATTAAACCGCCAGAATCACTGTTTTTGGTCACTTCATATCCCACAAAAAAAGAAATAAAAAGTGATCAAAACGTCTCATGTAGCCCAAAATGGTACCAATAGAAACAACAGCTTGCCCCACAAAAAATAAGCCCTCATACCGCTCAATTCACAGAAAAATTTACAAAGTTATGGCTCTCAGAATGTGGTGACATAACACACATTTTATTTTTAACAATTCGTTTTTTCCTTGTAAAACATGAAAAAAAATATATACATTTGATATCGCTGTAATCGTAAAGTTAACATGCCATTTTTACCATACGGTGAAAGCCGTAAAAGTGAAACCCCTAAAAAGTTTGAGGAATCACAGTTTTTTTCCTATTCCACCCCACAAATATTTTTTTTCCTGTTTCCCAATACATTATATGGTACAATAAATGGTGTAGTGAAAAACGACAACTCGTCCCACTAAAAAACAAGCCCTCATATGGCTTTATCGATGCAAAAAATGAAAACGAAAATTCAAATAATGGCTGTGTACTGAAAGGCTTAAAGTAATAGTCCAGGATAAAAAGAACCCATAACTGCTTCATTCCTAAACAGCGCCACACCTATCCTTGGGTAGTGTCTGGTATTGCAGCTGAAGTAAATGTGGCCAAGCTGCAATACCACATACAACCTGTGGACAGGTGTGGTGCCGTTTTTGGAAAAAAGTAGCCATTCTTTCCTAATCCTGGACAACCCCTTTAAAGGGATATTCCAGCCTCCAGCATTTTTCACCAATTCACTGGATAGGTAAAAAATGCTAGATCGGTAGGGTTCTAGCATTATAATATATTAATCTGTTAATTAGAAACAATGAAATAGTAAGTGGCTTTTGACAGTTAAATATGGTCTTCCAGCTAAGAGCAAATAACAAGGGGAAGTCATTTGCAATGTGCACTATGACTGCCATTTTTATATGTGCACACTAAGGGTAGTATTATTGCTGATACTATTATATGAACACTGTTATCTGGGCAGTGCGTGGCAGTGTATAGCACTGTTAACTGACCACTGTATAGTACCATTATGTTGGCACTGTATGAGACTATTATTTTGGCACATATCTCACCGTTATTTCGGCACTATTACTTGAGTGCTTTATAGCATTTTTATTTGAAACCATACAGCATCATTATGAATGCGTTGTGTAGCACTATTATTGCAGTATTTTATCATTTGGTCATTTTAGTACTATTGTATAGTAGTATTTAGTACTATTTGACAATGTTATATATGCACTGTAGAACACATTTTTTTAATGTATATTTCACTGAAAAATTGCATTGTTCTCCCTGTGAAAAGGAGGTTTTAAATTCCCTTTGTTTTCTTACTCTGTGAATAATATATAATTTTATAAATACAAAAATAGGTAGAACAGCCGCACTATCCCGTATAGTATAGGGTGCAAATCCTCACCAGACACACGACAAGTGCCTTAACCCCTTCCCGCTCCTTGACGTACTATTACGTCATGGCAGCTGTATCGTTCGCGCTCCATGACGTAATAGTACGTCACGGGAGTAACGGCCGTTTCGGCCGTCCTCCCGACACATACAGGAGCTGTGACGCTGCTGTCTCTTACAGCAGCTGTCACAGCTCCTACAGCGGGGACCGATCGCTGTGTCCCCGCTGATTAACCCCTTAAAAGCCGCGTTCTATAGAGATTGCGGCTTTTTAGGGGTTAAGCTGCCATCGCCGGCCTGCTACGCGATAGCGGCCGGCGATGGTGACTGTGGCAACCGGACACCAAACAATGGCGTCCGGCTATGCCATAGACGGAAGCCTAGTGGGTCCTGACAACGTCATTACCCACTATGCTTGCTGTCAGTGAGTAGCTGACAGTTCTAATACACTGCACTACGCATGTAGTGCAGTGTATTAGAATAGCGATCAGGGCCTCCTGCCCTCAAGTCCCCTAGTGGGACAAAGTAATACAGTAAAAAAAAAAGTTAAAAAAAGATGTGTAAAAATAAGAAAATAAAAGATTTAAAAGTAATAAAAGTAAAAATCCCCCTTTTCCCTTATCAGTCCTTTATTATTAATAAAAATATATAAACAAACAAATAAACTATACATAATTGGTATCGCCGCGTCCGTAACGGCTTGAACTACAAAACTATTTCGTTATTTATCCCGCACGATGAACGCCGTAAAATAAAATAATAATAAACCGTACCACAATCACAATTCTTTGGTCACTTCACCTCCCAAAAAATGGAATAAAAAGAGATCAAAAAGTCGCATGTACCTAAAAATGGTAATGATTGAAACTACAGTTCGTTACGCAAAAAATAAGTCCTCGCACGGCTTGATTGATGGAAAAATAAAAACGTTATGGCTCTTACAATAAGGTAACACAAAAAGTGAATGATTGCTTACAAAACGTATTTTATTGTGCAAACGCCATAAGACATAAAAAAAAAATATAAACATATGGTATCGCCGTAATCGTATCACCCCGCAGAATAAAGTGAATATTTTATTTATAGCGCACGGTGAACGCTGTAAAAAAAAAAAGAATAAAAAAACAATAGCAGAATTGCTGTTTTTTAGTCACCACGCCACCTAAAAATAGATTAAAAACTGATCAAAAAGCCGCATGCACCCCAAGAAAACTACAATGGATTCCTCAAGGGGTCTAGTTTTCAAATTGGGGTCACTTTTGGGGGGTTCCCAATGTTTTGGCACCACAAGACCTCTTCAAACCGGACATGGTGCCTAATAAAAAGGAGGCCTCAAAATCCACTAGGTGCTCCTTTGCTTCGGAGGCCGGTGCTTCCGTCCATTACCGCCCGAGGGCCACATGTGGGATATTTCTAAAAACTGCAGAATCTGGGCAATACGTATTAATTTGCGTTTCTCTGATAAATCCTTTTGTGTTATAAAAAAAAATGGTATAAAGAGGATTTTCTGACAAAAAAAATAATTTAAATTTCACCTCTACTTTGCTCTAAATTTTTGTGAAACACCTAAAGGGTTCATAAACTTTCTAAATGCTGTTGTGAATACTTTGAGGGGTCTAGTTTCTAAAATGGGGTGTTTCATAGGGGTTTCTAATATATGGGCCCCTCAAAGCAACTTCAGAACTGAACTGGAACCTAAAAAAATAAATAAATGAGGCAATACTTCGCTTCTTACATTATACTGATAATGAGCCGTGCCCACCCCGTGATGACCCCAGTTTTGACCGTTTGTATAAACGGAGACCCCTATTAGACCGTTCCAGTGCCCGGTTTTCCCCAGCATACACCCCGAGAAGTGTATTTCTATTGATGAGTCCCTGGTACATTTTAAAGGGAGGGTTCAATTCCGCGAGTACCTGCCGGGTAAGAGGGCAAGGTATGGCGTGAAGATGTATAAGCTGCGAGAGTGCATCAGGGTATACCTACAGGTTTAGGATATATGAAGGAAAGGCCACCCCCAAACCAGACTGCATCCTGGACTACAATAGGTACATGGGAGGGATGGACTTGTAAAATCAAGCCCTGAAGCCCTACAGCGCCATGCGGTGTGGTATAAGAAGCTGGCCGTGCACATCATACAGATGGCTTTGTACAATGCGTACGTGCTACGTCGATGTGCAGGCCAGACGGGAACTTTCCTGTAATTTCAAGATGTGATTATCAAGAACCTAATCTTTAGGGACCAAGAAGGGGGGCACCCAGTACTTCTGGAAGCGGGGCCACACGCATCGTACCAGGGCGGCAACACTTTCCAGGGGAAGTTCCCCAAACTGGCAAGAAGGGAAAAAGTCAAAAGAGGTGCAAAGTCTGCTATAAGAGGGCGATAAGGGATGATACAATATATCAATGTGACACGTGTCCCGAATAACCAGAGCTCTGTATGAAAGAGTGTTTTAAAATTTATCATACATCCCTTGGTTTATAATTTACCCCAATTTTACTTACCCTGATGCACTCCGCACAGCTTATCCCCCCTCGTCTTTACCCTCTGAGCCCTGCCGTGTGTCCAGGCAGCAGATAACAGCCACATGTAGGGTATTGCCATACCCGGGAGAACCCACATTACAGTTTATGGGGTGTAGGTCTCCGGTCAAAATGCTCACTACACCTCTAGATGAATGCCTTAAGGGTGTAGTTTTTAAAACGGGGTCACTTCTTGCGCGTTTCAACTGTACTGGTACCTCAGGTGCTTCTGCATACATGACTTCGCACTAGAAAATCCCCAGTAGGCCAAATGGTGGTCCTTTCCTTCTGAGCCCTCCCATGGGCCCACACGGCAGTTTATCACAACAAATGGGGTATTGCGGCCCTCAGAACAAATTGCACAACAGAATGGGGTATTTTGTTTCTTGTGAAAATAAGAAATTTTCAGCCAAAACTACATATTATTTGAAAAAAATAATTTTGTTTTCATTCCCAGCCCAATTCAAATTAGTTCTGTGAAGAAACTATGGGGTCTAAATGGTCACATTACCCATAAATGAATTCCTTGAGGGGTGTAGTTTCCAAAATGGGGTCACTTCTGGTGGGTTTCCATTGCTTTGATATCTCTGGGGCTCTGAAAATGCGACATGGCAGCCGAAAACCAATCCAGCAAAATCTGGACTCCAAAGAACACACAGCGCTCCTTCCCTTCTGAGGCCTCCCATGGGCCCAAACGGCAGTTTATTGCCACAAATGGGGTATTGCTGCACTCAGGAGAAATTGGGCAACAAAATTGAGCATTTTGTTCCCTGTGAAAATAAGAAATTTGGATAAAAAATTACATCTTATTGGAAAAAATTTCATTTTTTTAATGTCACAGCCCAATTGAAATAGGTGCTGTGAAAAAACTGTGTGCTCAAAATGCTAACAACAACCATGACTGAATTCCTTGAGGGGTGTAGTTTCCAAAATGGGGTCACTTTTGGTGGGTTTCCATTGCTTTGATACCCCTGAGGCTCTGCAAATACGACATGGCACCCGAAAACCAATCCAGCAAAATCTGGACTCCAACAAACATATAGCGCTCCTTTCCTTCTGAGCCCTCCCATGGGCCCAAACGGCAATTTATCACCACAAATGGGGTATTGCCACACTAAGGACAAATTGGGCAATCAAATGGGGTATTTTGTTCCCTGTGAAAATAAGAAATTTTGATCACAAATGACATTTATTTGGAAAAAATGACATTTTTTTCATTTCACAGCCCAATTCAAATACGTGCTGTGAAAAAACTGTGCGGTCAAAATGGTAACAACAACCATAAATGAATTCCTTGAGGGGTGTAGTTTCCAAAATGGGGTCACTTTTGGGGGATTCCTACTGTTTTGGTACCTCAACACCTCTACAAACCTGGCATGCTGCCTAAAATATATTCTAATAAAAAAAGAGGACTCAAAATGCACTAGGTGCTTCTTTGCTTCTAGGGCTTGTGTTTTAGTCCACGAGCGCAGTAGAGCCACATGTGGGGCATTTCTAAAAACTGCAGAATCTGGACAATACATATTTAGTAGTGTTTCTCTGGTAAAACCTTCTGTGTTACAGAAAAAAAAAATGAATAAAATTGAAATTCCGCAAGAAAAATGAAATTTGCAAAGTTCACCTCCACTTTGCTTTAATTCCTGTGAAATGACTGAAGGGTTAAAAAACGTTCTAAATGCTGTTTTGAATACTTTGAGGGGTCTAGTTTTTAAAATGGGGTGTTTTATCAGGGTTTCTAATACATAGGCCCCTCAAAGGCACTTCAGAACTGAACAGGTACCTTAAATAAAAGGCATTTGACATTTTCTTAAAAATATGAGAAATTGCTGTTTATGTTCTAAGCCTTGTAACGTCCAAGAAAAATAAAATAATGTTAAAAAAACGATGCCTGTCTAAAGTAGACATATGGGAATGTGAACTAGTAACTATTGTGGGTGGTATAACCGTCTGTTTTACAAGCAGATGCATTTAAATTCTGAAAAATGCAATTTTTTCAAAATTTTCTCTACATTTTGCAATTTTTCACCAATAAACACTGAATATATCGAACAAATTTTACCACGAACATGAAGCCCAATGTGTCACAAGAAAACAATCTCAGAATCGTTTGGGTAGGTTTAAGCATTCCCACGTTATTACCACATAAAGTGAAATATGTCAGATTTGAAAAATGGGCTCTGAGCCTTAAGGCCAAAACTAGGCTGCGTCCTTAACCCCTTCCCGACATTTGACGTACATGTACGTCATGGAAAGTACTGACTTCCCGCATCTTGCCGTACATGTACGTCAAACGTTTGGCACCGGCTCAGAAGCTGAGCCGGTCCCATCATCACCGGATCTCAGCTGTATCTTACAGCTGACATCCGACTGTAACGGCGGGGACCGAAATTAGCTTCGATCCCCGCCATTAACCCCTTAAGTGCAGCGCTCAAACGCGATCGCTGCACTTAAGGTGTTTGCAGCTCATCGGAACCCCAGTAATGAAATTGCCGGGGTTCCGGTGGCTGCAATGGCAACCGGAGGCCTAATACTGGCCTCCCGGTCTGCCTAGCACCGAAGCCGGTCAAGATCCGCCCGGCGGCGGAGCCTGATCGGCTTCCGTAGCTGCCGGCAAGATGGCGCCGGGTCAGGAGCTGATCCGGCGTCATCAGCGGTGGAAGTCAGCTGTACTGTACAGCTGACATCCACCTGTAACGGCAGGAACCGGAGCTAGCTCCGATCCCTGCCATTAACCCCTTCGATGCAGCAATCGAAAGCGATTGCTGCATCGTAGCGGTTACAAGCAGATCGCCAGCCCTGACAGGCAATCGGGACTGGCGACTGCTGTTATGGCAACAGGAGACACAATGGTCTCCTGCTCTGCCATTACGGAAGCCGATTTAGGCCCCGCCGGGAGGCGAAGCCTAAACGGCTTGCTGTCAGTGAATGACTGACAGATCTAATACATTGCACTACATAGGTAGTGCAATGTATTAGAAAAAAAAAAATATGACCGTTGGACCTTCAAGTCCCCTAGTGGGACTTGAGAAAAAGTGTAAAAAAAGTATAAAAAAGTGTAAAAAAAAGTGCAAAAAATAAAAGTTTGAAAACAATAAAAGTTTCAAGTAATCAAATAACACACAATCCCCCTTTTACTCTTATCAAGTCCTTTATTATTGAAAAAGAATAATAAACCATATGTATTTGGTATCGCCACGACCGTAACGACCGGAGGTATCAACATATTATATTATTTATTGCACGCGGTGAACAGCGTAAAAAAAACCCGTAAAAAACGTTACCAGAGTTTCTGTTTTTTAGTCACTTTGCCCTACAAATATTACAATAAAAAGTGATCAAAAAGTCGCACGTATCCAAAAATGGTACCTATAAAAACTATAGCTCGTCCCGCAAAAAACAAGCCCTCATACAACTCCGTCGACAAAAAAATTAAAACGTTATGGTTCTCACAACTTGGCGACAGAAAAAATACATTCTTTTTACAAAAGTAATTTTATTGTGCAAAAAGTTGTAAAACATAAAAAAGTTCTATAAATTAGGTATCGCCGGAATCGTACTGACCCGCAGAATAAAGGTAACATGTAGTTTATAATGCGTGGTGAACTCTGTATAAAAAAAAACCAAAAAAAGCTGTGCCAGAATTGCGTTTTTTGGTTTACCTGGCATCCCAAAAAATAGGATAAAAGGTGATCAAAAAGTCACATGTACCCCAAAATGGTACCAATAATAACTACAGCTCGTCCCGCAACAAACCAGCCCTCATACCGCTACGTCTATGAAAAATAAAATTAGTTATGGCTCCAATAAGTCAGGAAATAAAAAAATATGCAGTTGTGCCCGAGGAGAACATTTCTTCTGTTTCAAGAGGCGATTTATCAAGGACCTAAAATTAGGGAACCAGGAAGGGAGGGCCCAATCATATCCGATGGAAGCGACGGTGCCCGTATTATACCAGGATAATACTTTCCCAGCAAAATTCCCCAAACTACAAAGGCGCGGAGTGTGGACCAAAAGGGGGATAAGAAATGACACCATTTATCAGTGCGACACCGGCCTGTGCAGAAAGGATTGCTTCACAGCGTAACACACATCTATGGATTATTTTTATTTTTTTATACCACCTGACTATGCCCCTTATATACTCCGCCCCGCTTACATGTACCCCCACATTATAAAACACCAGCAATACTCAAACAAATATAGTACCAAGCAAAATCCGCTCTCCAAAAGCCAAATGGTGCTCCCTCGGCCCTGAACCCTACAGCGTGCCCAAACAGCAGTTTCCTTCAACATATATGGCACCGTCATACCCGTGAGAACCCTTTTAACAATTTTTGTGGTGTGTGTCTCCAGCGTCATAAGCTGGGCATGACATATTTGCCACTGAATGGCATATCTAGGGAAAAATATAAATTTTTAATTTGCACCATCCGCAGCGCATTCATTTATGGAAAAGACCTGTGGGGTGAAAATGCTCACTACACCCCTTAATAAATGCCTTGAGGGGTGCAGTTCCATAATGGGGTCACTTATCAGGGGTTTCTTTTTATTATTTCACATCTGAGCCTCTGCAGTTGTGAACCAATACTTTGTAAATCGCCAAATTAGGCCTCCACTCCGCATGGTACTCTTCACTTCTGAGCCCTGTCATATGTCCAGACAAAAGATTAGGGCCACATGTAGGGTGTTTCTAAAACCGGGAAACACCGCATAATAATTAGAGAGCTGTCTTGTTATGGTGGCACAAGCCGGGCACCACATATTGGCATATCTATGGAAAAAAATCCCATTTTCACTCTGCAACATTGAGCGCACACTAATTTCTACAAAACACCTGCAGGGTTAAAATGCTTACTACACCCCTTGGTAAATGCATTGAGGGGTGTAGTTTACAAAATGGGGTCACTTCTGGGGGGTTTCCACTGTTTTGGGCCCACAGGTGCCCAGAAACCAATCCAGCAACATCTGCACTCCAAATGGCGGTCCTTCCCTTCTGAGCCCTGCCGTTTGCCCAAACAGCAGTTTATGACCACATATGGGGTATTGCCGTACTCGGGAGAAATAGCTTTACAAATGTTGGGTTCTTTTTTTCCTTTATTTGTTGAGAAAATGAAAAAATTTGCGCTAAAGCTACGTCTTATTGAAGAAAAAGGACTGTTTTTATTTTCACTGCCTAATTCTAATAAATTCTATGAAACATCTGTGGGGTCAAAATGCTCACTACACCCCTAGATGCATTCTTCAAGAGGTGTAGTTTCCTAAATGGAGTCCCTTTTTGGGCGTTTTCATTGTTTTGTCCCCTCAGGGGCTTTGCAAATGTGACCTGGCCTCCGCAAATCATTCCTGCTAAATGTGATCTCAAAAAGTCAAATAGTGCTCTTTCCCTTCTAAGCCCTGCCGTGTGTCCAAACAGCCGTTTATTACCACATGTGGGGTATTGTTTTACTCGGGAGAAATTGCTTTACAAATTTTGTGGTGCTTTTTCTCCTTTAGTCCTTCTGGAAATGAGAAAAAATTAGCTAAACCTACATTTTCTTTGAAAAAATGTAGATTATTATTTTCAGGGCCTACTTCCAATAATTTCTGCAAAAAAAATGTGGTGTCAAATCGCTCACTATACCCCTAGATAATTTCCTCAATGGGTGTTGTTTCCAAAATGGGGTCACTTGTGGGGGGTTTCCACTGTTTTGTCCCCTCAGGGGCTTTGTAAATGTAACATGGCCTCCGCAAACCATTCCTGCTAAATTTGAGTTCCAAAAGCCAAATGGCGCTCTTTCCCTTCTCAGCCTCGCCGTGTGTCCAAACAGCCGTTTATTACCACATGTGGGGTACTGTTTTACTCGGGAGAAATTTCTTTACAAATTTTATGGTGATTTTTCTCCTTTAGTCCTTGTGGAAATGAGAAAAAATTAGCTAAACCTACATTTTATTTGAAAAAATGTAGATTTTCATTTTCACAGCCTACTTGCAAAAATTTCTGCAAAAAACCTGTGGGGTCAAAATGCTCACTATACCCCTAGATAATTTCCTCAAGGGGTATAGTTTCCAAAATGGGGTCACTTGTTTGGGGTTTTCACTGTTTTGTCCCCTCAGGGGCTTTGTAAATGTGACATGGCCTCCGCAAACCATTCCTGCTAAATGTGAACTCCAAAAGCCAAATGGCGCTCTTTCCCTTCTCAGCCACGCCGTGTCTCCAAACAACCGTTTATTACCACATGTGAGGTATTGTTTTACTCGGGAGAAATTGCTTTACAAATTTTGCGGTGCTTTTTCTCCTTTAGTCCTTGTGGAAATGAGAAAAAAAATCGCTAAACCTACATTTTCTTTGAAGAAATGTTGATTTTAATTTTCACGGCCTACTTCCAATAATTTCTGTAAAAAACCTGTGCGGTGAAAATGCTCACTACACCCCTAGATAATTTCCTTGAGGTGTCTAGTTTCCCAGATGGGGTCACTTTTGGGGGATTTTGACTGTTTTGGCACCGCAAGAGCCCTTCAAACCTGACATGGTGCCTAAAATATATTCTAACAAAAATAAGGCCCCAAAATCCACTAGGTGCTCCTTTGCTTCTGAGGCCGGTGTTTCAGTCCAGTAGCACGCTACGGCCACATGTGGGATATTTCCTAAAACTGCAAAAACTGGGCAACAAATATTGAGTTGCATTTCTCTGGTAAAATCTTCTGTGTTATAAAAAAAATTGTATTAAAAATGTATTTCTGCAGAAAAATATGAAATTTGTAAATTTCACCTCTACTTTGCTTTAATTCCTGTGAAATGTTTAAAGGGTTAAGACATTTTCTAAATGCTGTTTTGAATACTTTGAGGGGTGAAGTTTTTAAAATGGGGTGACTTTTTTGGGGTTTCTAATATATAAGGCCCTCAAAACCACTTCACAACTGAACTGGCCCCTGTAAAAATAGCCTTTTGAAATTTTCTTGAAAATGTGAGAAATTGCTGCTAAAGTTCTAAGCCTTGTGAGGTCATAGAAAAATAAAAGGATGTTCAAAAAACGATGCCAATCTAAAGTAGACATATGGGGGATGTTAATTAGCAACAATTTTGTGTATTATAACTGCCTGTCTTACAAGCAGATACATTTAAATTGAGAAAAATGCTAATTTTTGCAATTTTTCGCTAAATTTTGGTGTTTTTCACAATTAAATACTGAACATATCGAGCAAATTTTGCCAGTAACATAAAGTCCAATGTGTCACGAGAAAACAATCTCAGAATCGCTTGGATAGGTGAAAGCATTCCGGAGTTATTACCACATAAAGTGACACATGTCAGATTTGAAAAATGAGGCTCTGTCAGGAAGGTCAAAAGTGGCTAAAGAGGGAAGGGGTTAAGGGGTTAAGTATTAGCAACCAAAGAGTGCTGCCTCATACTTGGATTATTTTATTGCTATATATATATATATATATATATACATACTAGTCCTCCTCAATGAATTAGAATATCATCAAAAAGTTAATTTATTTCAGTAATTCAATTCAAAAAGTGAAACTCATATATTATATAGATTCATTACACAGAGAGGGATCTTTATCCAGCATTTTTTTCTTTTAATGTTGATGATTATCTTATGGCTAACAAGTTAATGAAAACCCAAAATTTCGTGTCTCAGAAAATTATAATATTATATAAGCCAAATTTTAAGAATGATTTTTAATACCGAAATATTGGCCTATGAAAAGTATGTACAGTATATGCCCTCAATACTTGGTCGGGCTCCTTTTGCATGAATTACTGCATCAATGCGGCGTGGCATGGGGGCGATCAGCCTGTGGCACTGCTGAGGTGTTATCAATGCGGCGTGGCATGGAGGTGATCAGCCTGTGGCACTGCTGAGGTGTTATCAATGCGGCGTGGCATGGGGGTGATCAGCCTGTGGCACTGCTGAGGTGTTATCAATGCGGCGTGGCATGGGGCGATCAGCCTGTGGCACTGCAGAGGTGTTATCAATGCGGCGTGGCATGGAGGCATTCAGCCTCTGGCACTGCTGAGGTGTTATCAATGCGGCGTGGCATGGGGGCGATCAGCCTGTGGCACTGCTGAGGTGTTATCAATGCGGCGTGGCATGGAGGTGATCAGCCTGTGGCACTGCTGAGGTGTTATGGAAGCCCAGGTTGCTGTGATAGCGGCCTTCAGCTCGTCTGTATTGTTGGGTCTGGTGTCTCAAGCACAGTGATACTGTGGTTATTACACCAGGTATTGGTACGTTTGGCAGTGTGGGCAGGTGCATGTGTGTGTGTATATACCTAGGTGGCTAGTTCAAGAGCATGACTAGGGTAGGACCAACGTATGAAAGTAGTACATGATGAATTTCTGCATTTTACTTAAAAGTGTAGATTATAGCAAACTGCCCCACACATACAATTCCTTCAAAACTATAATTCTTCATTTGTAATTTGCACAATAAGGGACAAAATGTATCAAAGCATTATGGTACAGGCAGATCATTCCACATGATCATACTGTACTAATATAATATACTGTTTGTAATCACATAGTGTCCTACCCAGCATCCTTTCATCATCCTCTCTTATGATGTCATAATTGCTTAGAACTGGATGCTCTGTGTCTCATACAGTTGAGGCCTTTGTGGTGAAGCATGAAGATGTGGAATAAGAGACAGAACAGGGAATTATTATTATTATTATTATTATTATTATTATTATTATTATACTAATTCTATGTTGCCCAAGGCAACCAAAGTTCAGCTTTCATTTCCTAAACTGGAAAAAGCAAAATGTGGATACTGATTGGCTACTTTGGGCAACAACCCTTGTTCTTCTAAACATCTATGATACATGAAGCCAGGTTAGGTTAGATCATGTAGTCTATTTCAGCAATCCACCTAGTACAATGTGTGCGTATACAGTATGTGAATTTTAAATAACACTCCATGGCTGACTCTATAGTTCCATAGGAAAAGGCTGTGTAATATATTTACATTTTTTTATGTTAAATGTATATATATATATATATATATATTTCTTTCGCTGTTATGAGTGACCTAGGTTACTAGTCTCACCTGAGATGTGATCCTTTGCCTGTGTACCTGTGACAACACTACCTGTTGCTCTGGCAATACAGTGTTATCATAGGAACCCTGGGCCCCATAGCCACCAATCAGATATCTTTTTTTCTGACCATTGCTAGAAAAATAAAAACAGGATTTAGATTTATTGTTTTAAGGCCCAACATTCCTCTAATAACGCTGAAATGCCGACTCACAGGAGAGCAAATTCACCATTGGGAGACACTTTTCAGGGAGTTCTGCTTCAAGTAAAACATTTTATTCTATTATAAATCACAATCTAGGGGGTTACAATATTAAATTGTAGTTCATGTACCAACATGCTGTATGTAATCATAACACAGATCAGTCACAGCTTCCTTTGCTAATTGTTTCTTATGATGTCATACAGGTGTGAAATCATAATTGGTTAGAAATTGGTGCTTTGTCTACCAGCCTCTAGTATAGTTAGGCAGTTGTCATCAGAGGAAGAACAGACAATAAGCTTGCAGGACATGGGGAAAAGGGACAAGATTCTATGCGGCCCAAGCAACCAAAGTTCAACTTTAGTTTTCTAAATCGGAAAAAACAAAATGTGGATACGGAATGGCTACTTTGGGCAACAACAGCCCTTGTACTTCTAGGCATTTATGATACATGAAGCCAGATAAGGTTAGAACATCTAGTCTATCTCAGCAATCCACCCAGTACAATTCGTGTATATATATGAATTTTAATTAACGCTCCACGGCTAAGGCTTTTTTCACAATGGCGTTACTATGAGTTTACCTCTCTTCCGTCAGAGTAAGAGAAGATCGATACATTAAACGAAATGCAACGGTTCCATTAGAATTACCAATGATTTCAATGGTAATTGTTTTGTATCAGTTGCTTTCCGTTTGTCCCCGTTCAATAGGTTTCTGTTTTTTTGAACGGAAACAAAAGTTCTGCAGTCTGCACTTTTGCTTCCGTTCAAAAAAAACATTGAAAATATTGAGAATGAATAAAAGCGGAGGAGGAGGGGCTTTTATTATTTTCTATTTGTACATTATACCTGAGATAAATAATTATGGCCCTAGTGTGTTATACATATAAGTGTCTATAAAATGTATCAGGAACATATTATCACACCTTTGATTCTTTACAGATGACTGATCCCAGTGAGAAGAAGGAACGTGACATATAACCCTGTCAGCAGCAAGAAAGGAATCACAAGACAGGTAATTAATATTTATATTAATTACTGCTAACACTCAGGCTAGATATGAGTTCTAGACCCGCAGAGGTGTGATAGTATCTTCCTGGTACATCAGAATATATGTGGTTTTAACATGTATATCTTCTATAGACAATATCTAGTATAACACAACCATATCTCAGGTACAGAGGTGAGGAACATGTCTATTATTTACCCTCTGTTTTGTAGTCAGGACTCCCCTTTTATTTTTAATATAATTTTTAATAGCTATTCAGTCTTAGATTAACCCTTTCAGGACCAGAATTATTGTTCAATTATTAGTAAAAGAATCTATGAAATTATCGGCAGAATTTAATATGATCTAATAATTAATATTACCTGTCAATGTTCACGGCCTTTACAGATGACACCTAACTGTCCGTACCAAGGGGTCCCTCGCCCATCACATTCCTTATTAATCAAATGGCGGTTTAGTATACAAAGATTTTTTTCAACACCAATTACCCTTAAAGACCAGTATATAATTCCCTTTTTTCCAGTTTATGTATTCATGTATTGTCTTTAACTGTTTAAATGATGTATTTTTTAGCGTCTATTTATGTTTTAATATCTCGATGTGAGTATTGCAGAGGTTCATATCCGACAGCCTAATAAACAAAAATAAGCATTAATACTCTATCCACTACTCAAGGATAAAATTGGATCATTGTTATCCCTCATCCTATCATTGATAACTATCTATCAAACAATGCTGTAAGTACACAACTTACTATTAGAGCAGTGATGTTCTATCACCGGCTCTCTGTTTCAGCACCACTTTTGCTGGACAGCTCCACTGTGCTGGATAGCTTTTAGGAAGGATGTGGTATACGTCTGAAACGCGTAGGCACTTTGGAACTACGCTCTGTTTTAAACTTGACTGCGCTGGACCATCTACTTTTGTCCATTTTTCTAATGTATTTGACCTTGCATTGTTACTGGCAGTATGATGACAAGAAACCCAGGTTTGATGCAGGTTTCTTTTGGTAGGCCGGTAATGTTTGCAAAACGACCAAAAGGAAATACAAAAAACTGTTCTTAGCAGAGAGGCACAGTCACTTAAAATATTACACAAAGTGGCGGCAATTTCAGGCAATGCAGGAAATTGGGTTTTACCAGCTTGGTTTCCTTGGGACAGAGTTCGGACTCTTCCCTGATACAGGGGTAACCCATCGTCTCAGCAACTAAATAACAGGGAGGCTTCACGCAACTTCCACTTGTTACATCCAATGATGCCTCTTTCACAGCAATCATCTGTGGAGAGGTTCCTGCACTCCACCGCCACAGCAATGGGCCCTTCTCTGGCTTCAGGGCCTACTCAGCCCTGTTGGCACAATAGTTGCTGATTTATGGGTTGCAGCCCTTGCACCTGAACCCATTAGGTGGGAACAGTCGCCTTTTATCAAATTTAAAAACAGCCTTTTGTGAGTTATTCAATGTTCCGACACTGATTACTTGCCCATACTACACTGTTTTTGCACACTAAAGTAAATGTAAAAGACAGTGCCCGAGCCGGTATTCCCGGTGCCTGCAATAAACAGGGTCAGCCACCATTGTCTGAACAGTGTTACATAGCAGTGAGCTTTGCTGACGTGAGCATCTGCACAGCTCAGAACATGTAGTCCTGTGACTAAAACAACACATAAAAATGATTCCTGGCCACTAGGTGGCAGCATCGCAATGGAAGTATATATGCATATAGTGACCGCTCATCTCCTCTTGTCCTGGACCTATAAAGGAAATACAGTGTTAAACATGCATAACACAAAAGCATTGAAAGAGACAGCAAAATCTATCTCTACATTACTCCATACGGCTCTTCTCGTGAATAGGGGAGACTCCCTTCCATACCTTTCATTGCCCCCTTGCCTTATTCGGTGCCATTCCCGGCACCAGGAAAAATAAGCAACTAAAATAACGGAAACAAAAACACAGATTCCTTTCACACAAATTGGGCCTTCTTCCGACAGTCTCTGAAGGCCCTGTTAGACTCAGTTCAGGCCCTCTTCAAAATTACTTGGGCCTCAGGTTCAAAGCTTAGTGGTTACAGTCTCTCACAGGCGAGGCACATACTTAACAATCTCATACTCAAGGTCCCAGGACTCCCTTCTTTGTCTCAGTCTCATGCACAGCCTCTTGTCTTTCTCTTGCTGGGAGACTCCTCTCTACCCGCCTCTTGAAATCTTCCTTGTGGCTCATTACAGTTACTGAAATGCAGCCAAAGGTGCACTTGGCAAGAGCGTACTTATGACTGCAACTCCGGCACTAGATTACCCTCCAATGGAACTACGACTATACTCTCTGTGAAATTCATCATGTAAACCTTCCTGCCGTGCCCTCTGCTCACTCCTTGGGCACTCCATACGGCATGCCATCTTTCCTGGGCTGTGACTATCCTGCCAACTATGCCAAAATGTTTAGGAGCGGGTATCAGTTAAGTGCGCGCATTGTTAGTCATGAAATGATGACAAGAATACCAGATTTGATGCAAATCCTTTTAGTAGGCTAAAATCTGTACAAAATGGCCACAATTTCAGGCAATGCAGGCAATGGTGGCTCACCAGCTTGCCTACCTTTGGACGGAGCTTGGGCTCCTCACTGATACAGTACTAACATCCACTTCAAATCGGGGCTTTTCCTCTTTCTTACCCTTCAACAACCCTTATCTCTTTTATGGGGAGGTCCAGGCAACTTCCACCCACCGCCTCAGCAACTCAATCGTAGGGAGGCCCCAGGCAACTTCCACCTGTTATATTCAACGCTGTCTCTATCACATCAATCATCTGCATGGAGACTCCTGTTTGGGCACTCTAGCCAAAGCCCAAGGATACGATCTAGAGGAAATTACTCCTTCTAGAGAGGATTGAGGATGTCGCTGATACAGGATGAGCTGATTCCAAACACTGATTGCCTTGGATGCCCAGCCAATCTCCGGACATAATGACAAACGACGCCTGAATTTCTCATTATAGCACCACCAAGCTGCACCTCCATGCAGCTTGTGTGCACTAAATATGCTACATGATCTAAGCATGCAAAGAGTACAGCGCCCTTTTCAGGGAAGCGCTGACAAAAAAAATGAGCCATAACCGTGAACCCTTAAAGAGGCTCTGTCACCACATGACGGTACAAGAGCGACAAGGGGCCACACAAACACCCTCCTATCTAATAAATATACAACGGCACAATTAAAATTGGAAGGTGCTTGTCACAGCTTTATTAGATGATTTATTTTACAGAACCTGAGAATATATAAAAAACAAGTATAAACATATCATAAACATAATTAACATTATAACATTATGTGGCTAAGTCCTTGACAACCTCCAAAACATAAATAAAGCAATACCCTTAAACCACTAGCCATGACCATATAAGCTACAGTGGCGTCACCACGGGTATGCTAAAGCACCACTCTTCCCAGGGTCCGCCCCTTAGAGAAGCCCAAATCCATAGCTTTAAAATAAAACCAATATATTGTGTCAAAGACAGCAATATATAAAAACATAAATAGCGTTGCCAAGGACCCGCCACAGCATGAAAACTTGACTCCTTAAATTTTCATGCGCCGCCACACTTGAAAACCCAACTCCAGGCCTTCTTGGAGGCCAAAATTAAAAACATCCAGGCCCACATCCGTTAAGTGAACCCCATCCTTTCCAATGTACGCACCCCGATCCTCAAATAGTCGGTGATGAACTACCAACCCACCATTTAGGCGAACAAACTTGCCCACTGTCTTATTAATCTTAACTCTGGTCCCATTCAGCGCCGACACTGACTGCGCATTGCGCCATTTTAACCGCTGTACAATTTCGGACCAGATAATCAAAAGCCCAGGATGGGTGTCTACAAAACATAAGAAGTCCCTCTTAATGTTGTTCCGCATGGGATAACTCCCGATGTCATTACCCCCTGCATGAATTATCAAGATATCAGGTAGACCCCAGGACCTAACAGCATCCTGAAACAAAGGCCTTACCTGATCCCTGGTCAGGCCACGAACTCCGAACCAGTGTACCTCCACCTCAACCGGATCTATACAAAAATACCTACCATTTGGACGCACACGGGCACGCCTTTCAGCCCAGTAAATATAGGAATGGCCAAGAAGCTAAACCACACATTTTGCAGACCCTGAAAGCAACAGAAAATAAGTCACACAGAAGAAGAATGACATTCCCCCCCCCCCCCACCAAAAATAAACCCAAGATAAAGAAATCAACATTCCAGCAAATGCAGCCTAACATAGGAACGAAAGCGGCTGGACTCCCAGCGGCCAATCCTCTTAACTGAAGCAGTGTCGAGCCCAAAACGAGAAACCTCAGTAGCAGCTCCAATCCTAAAAGAATGAGAGCTGTAATCCAGATGTGAAAGGCCCAACCCTTGTACGCATTTCTTAAAGACAGCAATAAATTGATATCTGGACAACGCTGAACCATCCGCATGTACCAGCAAAGAGGAAAATCCCTGAGGACACACAGCCATGAAACGCAGAAAACACCCCACTGGGCACGATTCCCCCTCATGAATTTTAGTCAAACAAATCTCAAAACCTTTTCCATTCCTGTCAGTTTTTGAATGATACAACATTATTCTCAACACACTATCCTGAAAAAAACACATCGGTTACTTGAATACCGCCCTGCACCCGTTTTGAGGGACTAACCAATTCGCCAACCCTAAAAGCCCCATAGAAAGCCCAAGAGAAAGCCAATTGAAACAACAACCTCTCATAATCTGAATGGGATATCCTGTGCAACTGAGAAAATGTCCCTCCAACATTGCAAAAGACACCGGCCCACGCTTATCCTGCCCGACATGCCCTTTTTGAAAACCCTGCAGAGCCCGCCGTATCAAAAAATGCTTAGTAACATCCGTACAACCAATTAACTTAAAGAAAAAGGAAAGTGCCGCTACCGACTTAACAACAGAGGAAGCTGAAGATCCACTCTCCATAAGAGATAACAAAAAACAAAACATCCCCTATAAGGCACTAAAAGGACTCCCTTGACTACACCATGAATCCTCCAGCTGGAACCATCTCACCCAGATCTTGGTATAAGCATCCCACGTAGCAGGGGCCAGCGAACGCTTCACCCACCATATCAGACGAGCGACACCACCCTCTCCGAAGGTGCTCGGGGCAAGAAACCGGATCCCTCTCCGCCTCTGGAGGTAGCCAACGGAAACGATCCCACTGCAATCGAGATAAAGCATCCGCAATGTCATTGGAAACTCCAGGAACATGATGAGCCCTAAATAGCCTTGTTACCACAGTGAAAAACCACTGACCGATTGGACAAAAGCGGTCCCCAAATTTCCACCGCAACAAGAATGGGAAACAACTCCTAAAAACAAAGATTACCCGTCAAACCACACTCCCTCCACTCTAGTGGCCAAGTATCAACACACCATTTTCCCTGAAAATACGCCCCGAAACCGATAAAACCTTAAGCATCCGTACACATTTGCATCTCCACATTCGAAACTCCCTCTGCAATCCATAATGATCTGCCGTTATATTCTACCAAAAAGGAATCCCAAACCCTCAAATCCGCCTTATGCTCCTTGCCAAGGTGAATAAAATGGTGGGGACATCTAACACCAGCAGTTGCTTGTGCTAAGCGCCTACAAAAAACACGGCCCATGGGCATAATTCTACAGGCAAAATTGAGTTTCCCCAATAAAGATTGAAGGAGCCGCAGGGTGATTTTTGTTCTCACCAGAGCCTCCTGCACCGTTGCCAGCAGATCAATAAGTTTTGCCTCTGGCAACCTACATTCCATTGCCTGGGAATCAATTTCAATTCCCTAAAAACAGATCGTTGTGGTTGGTCCTTCTGTTGTTTCAAATCCCAACGGAACCCCAAAGTCAACAAAAACATCCATCACTGCCCATAACAATATTGCACACGACGGCCGAGCCGCAGGGCCCACACAAAGGAAGTCATCCAAATAATGAATAACTTCTTTAGAGCCAGCTCGTTCACGGACCACCCACTCCAAAAACATGCTGAAGGCTTCGAAATAGGCACAAGAAATAGAGCACCCCATAGGAAGGCACCTATCAATATAAAAAAGGCCATCAAACGAGCACCCCAGCAAGTGCATGGATTCTGGGTGCACCGGCAAAAGGCGAAATGCAGACTCCACATCCACCTTAGCCATAAGCGCCCCTTGCCCCGCCGTCCTAACCAAATTAACCGCCTCATCAAATGACGTATAGGAAACCCGCGTCAAAGACTCATCAATATCATCATTTACCAAAGAACCCTTCGGATAAGATGAATGATGTATAAGCCAAAATTTGCCCGCCTCCTTCTTGGGGACAACCCCCAGTGTGGAGACACGCAAATTGGAAATAGGAACATCAGAAAAGGGGCCTAACATTCTACCCAACAAAACTTCCTTCAGCAACTTGTCTCGTACCACTTCTGGATGATCCCGCACCGAACGCAGATTATTAGCCATCAAAACACCCATCCCCGGGGAGAACGGAATCCTAAATCCGTCCCCAAAACCTTTCAATAACAGCTGCGCCCTCTCATTGTCGGGGTACCTCTTTAGCCAAAGCGTCATAGCATCGAGGTTCACTGGACTCACCCCCTTTAGCAGAACCATCCCCTGGCTTCGTCGTGCCTCCTTGTGCCCGCTTAAAACACTTGAAGACGGGGTGGTTACCACCCCTACACCCGGCACATTCGTGTCTATAGACACAATTAGTTCCCCATTTATAGGTGCTCTCGTTGTAGAGTCAGCAGACCCCTTTTTTAAAACTCCCCGACGAACCCGCTGATCTAGACCCGCCGGGTGAGGACTGAAAGGGGTTATGCAAACCCGCCACTTCAACATGACCCCCCTGACCAGCCCCCTTTGGTGTAGTCATAAGGCACATCCAAAGGCTTATGTCCTTATGATCCCACCGCAGGGATGACTGAAACGCCATATGCTGACGAACCTGCTCGTCATATTTAAGCCAAGCAGTACCCCCATACGTTCTATAAGCCTCCCAAATAGAATCCAAGTAACAAAATAAACCGGATCAATGTTCTGGGCATTTCTCCCCTATAACACTAGCCATGATGGAAAAAGCATGTAGCCAATTCCCAAATGTACGCGGAATCAGCCTATACCGTCTTCTCTCCTCATCCTCCTCCTTACGATGTTCCTTGCCCTTTTCCCACTGTTCCACACTAAATCGCTCCAATGGCAATAAAGTAAAAATATCCAAATTCTCCCTTTTCCAAATTTTTTCACGGATCTCTGGCTTTAAGTGGGCCCCTAATGGTCCTTCAAAGCAAATGTACATGCTCCCCTTTGCAGTATCCAAAACTGGCAAGGGCTTATTAGCCCCATCTACCTTCTCCGTCTGGACCCCAGCATCTAAGGCGTTAAATGACGAAGAGCCTCCCTCAGCACTCGCAGTACTCTCCCTACGAGAACCCCCCTCTAACTGTCCCTGCGCTGACCAAGCTCCAACGGGAACTGCTAGCTGTGACCTACGAGAAGTATCAACTGAAGCTAACAACTGACGTAACCCATCTAAGAAATTTCCCCAAACTCCACTCGTGACTGACAAATCCCCCGTAGAACCGCAACCTACAGGTACTTGCCCCACTAGACTACTCTCATTACTAAAATTACTGCCCACGTGTATGGTGTGTAAACGCTGTGACTCATCAGAAGGCTGCCCGTCGCCAGACACTAACGGGGCCGTCCGTCCTGAATCCACCGAAGCCGTCTCCTGACCGAGCATCCTAGGCACCCCGAGTGCCCGCCGCAAAGCATCGGCCGCTTCTACACCGGACTCCCGTCCCGACAACACCTGGAACGGCAAATAAACAGACAAAACACCTGCCACCTGGCCAACGTCATCCTCAGGAGGCGCTGGATGATGCAAATTTTGTACATATTTAGCAGTCAGTGCAGACCTACCACTGCTGCTGCTATAACGAAAATGGCAAGGAGGTGGCGCAGGCCTGCCACCACCGATGTAGTAATTTTCCTGAACAGCAGGTGGCGCCGGCCTACCACCGACACTGCAATGTTCCGAACGGCCACTAGATGGCGCCAAATCACCCATGCTAACGGGTGTACTATGCACACTGGCCCCTGACCCAGCAGATGGCGCTCTAGCAGCGCTGAAGACACTCACCGTGACAGCCGCAGAGTCCTGGCTTGCCTCCGGCCCCACAGAAGAACTCCTGACAGGCTCGCTGAACGAGCCCACCGCACTGGAAAGGAGGGGGACTGCTCCCCGCCGCTGCACCACCGCTTCCCTCGACATCCATCTCCACGTCGCTCCTCAGGCACACGGACTATGCTGTGCTGACCCCGACTGGACACCCGGCGAACCGCACCTCGACCTCTCACACCAGGCGTCTCCACTGCTGCCACCGCTCCCGACACCACCTTGGCTCCAGTCCCCGACACCGGAACAACGCCACCGTCGCCAGCCACCGGATCTGTCAAACCAGGGACCACTACCGCGGAAACAGGTAAGGGGGGAGTCACACTCCTCCGTCTGCGCCGGGGGGCTGGGGAAGCAGAGGGGCTCAAGCGTTCAGGAGGCTGTGAACGCCGGGCCCTAACTGCTAAAGCCCCTATCTGCTCCTGGACCCACTCCAGCCCCTTATCAGCTGCCTCCTCCCTAACCCTAACAATTAACTGCTCTAAACCCTCCATAACTCTAGGCCCTAAAACTGACCAGAAAACACCTACCCTGACACTGGCTGCACACCTCTATTCTTGACAAAATTTTTCAAGCCATAACATGGCTTCCCTACTTATCCCACTATATATACATCCCATTAACTCCACCCCCAATGCTCACAACCCCCTAGCACAATTCCTGACTCAAACCCACCCACAAACCTATAACCAAAATACCCCTCTAAATGACCCCTTGCAGTCCCAGACCCGTCATGACCGCCCTCTGCCCAGCTCTGCTTAGCTCTGGGCTCACATTATAAGTGGCCTATATTCTACATAATATGATCGGTGCTGTAATGTAGATTACAGCAGTGTTTTTTTATTTAGAAAAACAATCATTTTTGACAGAGTTATGACCTATTTTAGCTTCATGCTAATGAGTTTCTTAATGGACAACTGGGCATGTTTTACTTTTTGACCAAGTGGGCATTGTGGAGAGAAGTGTATGATGCTGACCAATCAGTGACCATTCAGCGTCATACACTTCTCCCCATTCATTTACACAGCACATAGCGATATAGCTATATCGCTATGTGCAGCCACATAAACACACTATGACGTTACTCAAGTGTCCTGACAGTGAATATACATTACCTCCAGCCACGATGTCATGTCTATTCACAATCCTGACATTTATGTAGCGTCTCTGTGATATTTACAGCAAGGCAAGCGTAATCTCATTTTAAATGACAGGTTACATCGTACAGGTCTTTACCACTTTGGAATTTTTCTCAGACCCTCTGTCAAAACTAAGCTTCTTGTCCACAATACACTCTTTGTCCACCATTACGTGATCTACTGAAACCAAATATCACAAATTCTCGTCTGTGGATCTTGTCCCCTATATTGGTGGACAGGTAAATTCCCAGAGGAGCCACTCCACAGAGTAATAAGCCACAAAAGGTTAATCTGTACAAACCATCTAGTCAGGCGGAGTATTTACCTACTGGCTTTACTGGCAGAGCTTATACTCCACCCTTTGCCACCCAAACAAGCCCAAGTTGTCCTTTAAAACAGAGAACAAATCCTCATCCGTCAACACATTTGTGCTTGACTACGCAGCCAAACATGAAGGTGACTCACCACTCACAGGAATCCTGGCATCACCCAAGGGTGCCTCCAAGATTGTTCCAGCAGCTGGACGACCAGTCTCTTGACCGTGGTCAGCTGCAGATCCCAATGATGCAATAGGAGGCAGTCTTCGTCCATATCCTATGACAACGGTCTCTCCCACCAGCAGCAAGGAGGGGGTAATAAATTCCCTTTGGAGTCTACACCTGTCTCACCACTGATGCTACCGACTGCCCTCCATAGTCTGCCTGTATATTATAATCACAGGACTGCTCCTCCCACCACACCTCGAGCCATCCATGCCCCTACTGCTTCCTCATGGGCAGAGCAGAACCCTGCCTCATGGACCTGTTAGATGAGGGTGCAGTGTAAGGACTGACTCCTCCTTCCTCTACACCAGCGCTGTCCCACATCCCCGGACCACTTTACTGCAAGCTGGGAACTTCTGGCCATGCCACATGCAGGGAAGGGGGGGTGGAGGAACTATTTTTAGAGGATAACTCATCCCTCTAAAAAGCATGGGACAACAATAATAGTCCATAAGCTTTTGGAAAGGGCTCTTCAGCTCCTTTGCTTTGTGAAAATGGACACTAGCTGCCAGACTCCAGCCATCCCTTAAAAAGTGGATTTCCATGCCGTTGGTAACCCTTTATAACGACTCAGACAAAATAATTGTGTTAACCATTTAAGATTACATTTATAATAACCATTAATTTAAACTATATAAACAATATACCCATAGCTCCATAATTCCAGGCACCCAAGGGGCCTTACAATAGAATACACTTGTTATGCTACTTTTGACCATAAAACGGGGTTTAGCCATACAGCACAGGAAAGGGGGGACATGTTATTTTGTTTCATTTTTGAGAGGTTAACCCGACGGAAACCTCCGACGGAATCCCTCAACGGAAGGGCAGCGGTGATGTGAACAGGTCCTTAGTGTCATCTTTTTCTTTATTTTCTATTTGTACATTATACCTGAGATCACTGGCGTAGCTATAGGGGTCGCAGCGGTCGCAATTGCGACCGGGCCCCGAAGCCAGGGGGGCCCACGGGCCCCCGCACCACATCAATAAAAAGTTACTATAGTAACTCGGGCCGCGGGCCCCTGTTACTATAGTAACATACTTTACTTACCTTCCTGGTTCCGGATGGCAGCGGCGGTCCTGACGTCAGGCGCTGTGCGCAGCGCATGACGTCACAGCGCTATGCCGCCGCGCACAGCATCGAGACTACAGAACTCCCGCCGCGGCCGAAGAGGAAGGTAAGCTTAGCCCTGACTGGCGGGGTCTGACTCCCGGGACCCGCCAATCAGCTGTTTTGAAGGGGCCGCAGCACTCGTACGAGAGCTTCTCCCCTTCATTCCTGTCACTTCATTCCGGTCACACTGTGAATCGGTGTCGGCGATTCACAGTGTGAGCGAGTAGTGAAATGAAGGGGAAGCAGCTCTCGTACGAGTGCTGCGGCCCCTTCAAAACAGCTGATTTGCGGGTCCCGGGCGACACATCAGCTATTGATGGCCTATCCTGTGGATAGGCCATCAATGTTTAGGGACTGCACAACCCCTAAGCCTACGATGTATCAGGCTTAGGGGGCCCATGAGACAGGATCACAGATTGTGTGATCCTGTCTGCTGGGCCCTGTATCTAAGCCAATCACATGGTAGGCTTAGATACATGGCCCATGCGTGATCCTGTCTGCTGGGCCCTGTATCTAAGCCTACCACACTAGGTTTAGATACAGGGCCCCAGCACACAGTAATCTTATACTGTATAAGATTACTGTCTGCTGGACCCTGTATCTAAGCCTACCTTGTGGTAGGCTTAGATACAGGGTCCCACAGACAGTATCACACATGGGCCCTGTATCTAAGCATTAGGGTATGTGCACAGACACTAATTACGTCCGTAATTGACGGACGTATTTCGGCCGCAAGTACCGGACCGAACACAGTGCAGGGAGCCGGGCTCCTAGCATCATAGTTATGTACGACGCTAGGAGTCCCTGCCTCGCTGCAGGACAACTGTCCCGTACTGTAAACATGTTTTCAGTACGGGACAGTTGTGAGGCAGGGACTCCTAGCATCGTACATAACTATGATGCTAGGAGCCCGGCTCCCTGCACTGTGTTCGGTCCGGTACTTGCGGCCGAAATACGTCCGTCAATTACGGACATAATTAGTGTGTGTGCACATACCCTAACACATGTGTTACTAATCATTTTTTGTGTGTTTTCTTACAGGTTCGGTCGTTGGACTACGGCGGATTCCAGGACTACTTCGATGACAGCTTTTTTTTTTATTAATAAAATGGTTAATGAGGGCTGTGTGGGTTTTTTTTTTATTTCAATAAAATATTTTTTCTATGTCTGTGTGGTTTTTTTTTAAACTATATTACTACCGCCTTAGTAATTGCCGCCGGCTGATTGACAGCGTCCATTGCTAAGGCGGGGCTTAGTGTTAGCGGATGCAGAGGCTAACACTAACCCCCTTTATTACCCCGGTACCCACCGCCACCAGGGGTGCTGGGAAGAGCCGGGTACGATCCAGTACCTGACCATCTGTAGTGATGGTCGGCCACTGGGGTGGCCGCAGGCTGGTATTATCAGGAGGGGAAAGGCCAAAAACAGTGGCCCTTCCTACCCTGGTGATGCTGTGATGCTAGGCTGCTGCTGCTTTATTGTATCTGGCTGGTTATGAAAATGGGGGGTACCCCACGTCATTTAAAAAAAAATAAAAAATAATTGGAAAGAACGATGTCGGGTCCCTCCCAATTTTCATAACCAGCCAGATACAACACAGCAGCAGCAGGCAGCATTACCAGGGTGGGAAGGGCCACTATTTTTGGCCTTCCCCAGCCTAATACTACCAGACTGCGGCCACCCTGGTGCCTGCCCGTTACTACAGATGGTCGGGTACTGGTTTGTACCCGGCTCCTCCCAGTACCCCTGGTGGCGGTGGGTACCGGGGTAATAATGGGGGTTAGTGTAGCCTCTGCACCGGCTAACATTAAGCCTCGCCTTAGTGATGGAGATTGTCAATCAGCCAGCGGCCATTACTAAGGCGGTGATAATAAAGTTTAAGAAGATACAAGCACATAAAAAATATTTTATTGAAATAAAAAAACACAACCCTCATTAACCATTTTATTGAGAATAAAAAAAACGCCGTCATTGAAGTCCTCGTATCCGAAGTCCAACAACCGAACATGTAAAAAAAACACAAACACACAAAAATAATCAGTAACACATAAAGAAGCAAAATTATTATTCTTACCTATCCTGGGTCCAGCGCTGGAGCCGCAATGTCAGCGAGCTGGGCCCTGTATCTAATCCTATCATGTGTGATACAGTCTGCTGAGCTGTGTATCTAATCCAATCATGTATGATACTGTCTGCTGGGCCCTATATCTAATCCGATCATGTGTGATACTGTCTGCTGAGCCACTGTATCTAATCCTATCATGTGTGATACTGTCTGCTGAGCCACTGTATCTAATCCTATCATGTGTGATACTGTCTGCTGAGCCACTGTATCTAATCTTATCATGTGTGGTACTGTCTGCTGAGCCACTGTATCTAATCCTATCATGTGTGATACTGTCTGCTGAGCCACTGTATCTAATCCTATCATGTGTGGTACTGTCTGCTGAGCCACTGTATCTAATCCTATCATGTGTGGTACTGTCTGCTGAGCCACTGTATCTAATCCTATCATGTGTGGTACTGTCTGCTGAGCCACTGTATCTAATCCTATCATGTGTGGTACTGTCTGCTGAGCCACTGTATCTAATCCTATCATGTGTGATACTGTCTGCTGGGTCACTGTATCTAATCCTATCATGTGTGATACTGAATGCTGAGCTGTGTATCTAATCCTATCATGTGTGATACTGCCTTCTGAGCCACTGTATCTAATCCTATCCATAGTTTATAGGGTCGTAGTGCTATAGATATGCTATGCTGTCTCACATACACACTTTTTTTTGGGGCGGACACATATGTATTGGGGCTATTTCCCGGACATTTTAAGCCCTGAGGGTATGTTCACACGGCAGCGTCCGTTACGGCTGAAATTACTGTGCTGTTTTCAGGAGAAAACAGCACCGTAATTTCAGCCGTAATGGCATGTGCAGGCGTCTTTTGCTGCGTCCATTACGGAAGTAATTGAAGCTGGTTTTCCATGGAGTCCATGGAAAACGGCTCCATTTACGTCTGAAGAAGTGACAGGCACTTTTTTACGCGCCGCCTTTTGACAGCGGCGTAAAAAAAAATGACCGTCGGCACAGAACATCGTAAGACCCATTCAAATGAATGGGCAGATGTTTGACGACGCTTTTGAGCCGCATTTTCGGACGTAATTCAATGCTAAAACGCCCGAATTACGTCCGTAAATAGTGTGTGTGAACCCAGCCTTAGTGACGCCCCGGCTGCTAGTGCTGCATTGTTGGGTCACTTAGGAGACCCAGCGATGCAGCTGAAAGCGGACCGTCGGCCATGAGAAGTTTGCGGGGGGGGGGGCCCAGTAAGAATTTTTGCATCGGGGCCCATGAGCCTCTAGCTACGCCCCTGCCTGAGATAAATAATTATGGCCCTAGTGTGTTATACATATAAGTGTCTATAACATGTATCAGGAACATATTATCACACCTTTGATTCTTTACAGATGACGGATCCCAGTGAGAAGAAGGAACGTGACATATAATCCTGTCAGCAGCAAGAAAGGAATCACAAGACAGGTAATTAATATTTATATTAATTACTGATAACACTCAGGCTAGATATGAGTTCTAGACCCGCAGAGGTGTGATAGTATCTTCCTGGTACATCAGAATATATGTGTTTTTAACATGTATATCTTCTATAGACAATATCTAGTATAACACAACCATATCTCAGGTACAGAGGTGAGGAACATGTCTATTATTTTACCCTCTGTTCCCTAAAGTCAGAAATCCACCTTTTATTTCCAATAGAATAAAATTGTTATGGTCCTTTTGACCATAAAATTTGGCATGAGGGAAGGCTAGTGAGGGCGAGTAACGTATTTGACCTTGCATTGTTACTGGCAGTATGATGACAAGAAACCCAGGTTTGATGCAGGTTTCTTTTAGTAGGCCGGTAATGTTTGCAAAACGACCAAAAGGAAATACAAAAAAACTGTTCTTAGCAGAGAGGCACAGTCACTTAAAATATTACACAAAATGGCGGCAATTTCAGGCAATGCAGGAAATGGGGTTTTACCAGCTTGGTTTCCTTGGGACAGAGCTCGGACTCTTCCCTGATACAGGGATAACCCATCGTCTCAGCAACTAAATAAAAGGGAGGCTTCACGCAACTTCCACTTGTTACAGCCATTGCTGCCTCTTTCACAGCAATCATCTGTGGGAAGGTTCCTGCACTGCACCGCCACAGCAATGGGCCCTCTCTGGCTTCAGGGCCTACTCAGCCCTGCTGGCACAATAGTTGCTGATTTATGGGTCGCAGCCCTTGCACCTGAACCCATTAGGTGGGAACAGTCGCCTTTTATCAAATTTAAAAACAGTCCCTTTGTGAGTTATTCAATGTTCCGACACTGATTACTTGCCCATACTACACTGTTCTTGCACACTAAAGTAAATATTAAAGACAGTGCCCGAGCCGGTTTTCCCGGTGCCTGCAATAAACAGGGTCAGCCACCATTGTCTGAACAGTGTTACATAGCAGTGAGCTTTGCTGACGTGAGCATCTGCACAGCTCAGAACATGTAAGCACGGGTTCTGTGACTAAAACAACACATAAAAATGCTTCCTGGCCACTAGGTGGCAGCATCGCAATGGAAGTGTATATGCTTATAGTGACCGCTCATCTCCGCTCAAAAGAAAAATTAACGGGAGGGCAGGCGGGACAAAATTTTTCAAGCCATAAAATGGCTTCCCTGCTTATCCCACTATATAAACATCCCCTTAACTCCACCCCCAATGCTCACAACCCCCTAGCACAATTCCTGACTCAAACCCACCCACCAACCTATAACCAAAATACCCCTCTAAATGACCCCTTGCATGCCCAGACCCGTCATGACCGCCCTCTGCCCAGCTCTGCTTAGCTCTGGGCTCACATCACGGTACAAGGGCAACAAGGGGCCACACAAACACCCTCCTATCTAATAAATATACAACGACACAATTAAAATTGGAAGGTGCTTGTCACAGTTTTATTAGATTATTTATTTTACAGAACCTGAGAATATATAAAAAACAAGTATAAACATATCATAAACATAATTAACATATTAACGTCATGTGGCTAAGTCCTTGACAACCTCCAAAACATAAATAAACCAATACCCTTAAACCACTAGCCGTGACCATATAAGCTACAGTGGCGTCACCACGGGTATGCTAAAGCACCACGCTTCCCAGGGTCCGCCCCTTAGAGAAGCCCAAATCCATAGCTTTAAAATAAAACCAATATATTGTGTCAAAGACAGCAATATATAAAAACATAAATAGCGTTGCCAAGGACCCGCCACAGCATGAAAACTTGACTCCTTAAATCTTCATGCCCCGCCACACTTGAAAACCCAACTCCAGGCCCTCTTGGAGGCCAAAATTAAAAACATCCAGGCCCACATCTGTTAAGTGAACCCCATCATTTCCAATGTACGCGCCCCGATCCTTCAACAGTCGGTGACGAACTACCAACCCACCATTTAGGCGAACAAACTTGGCCACTGTCTTATTAATCTTAACCCTGGTCCTATTCAGCGCCGACACCATTTTACCCACTGTACAATTTCGGACCAGATAATCAGAAGCCCAGGATGGGTGTGTACAAAACATTAGAAGTCCCTCTTAATGTTCTTAATGAGGTTCCGCATGGGATATCTCCCGATGTCATTACCCCCTGCATGAATTATCAAGATATCAGAACCGCATCCTGAAACAAAGGCCAGGTCAGGCCACGAACTCCGAACCAGTGTACCTCCACCACATCTGGATCTAAACCCAAATACCTATCATTCGGACGCACACAGGCACGCCTTTCAGCCCAGTAAATATAGGAATGGCCAAGAAGCCAAACCACACATTTTGCAGAACCTGAAAGTAACAGAAAATTAGTCACACAGAACAAGAATGACATCCCCCCCCAAAATAAACCCAAGATAAAGAAATCAACATTTCAGCAAATGCAGCCTAACATAGGAACGAAAGCGGCTGGACTCTTAGCGGCCAATCCTCTTAATTGAAGCAGTGTCGAGCCCAAAACGAGAAGCCTCAGTAGCAGCTCCAATCCTAAAAGAATGAGAGCTGTAATCCAGATGTGAAAGACCCAACCCTTGTACGCATTTCTTAAAGACAGCAATAAATTGATATCTGGACAACGCTGAACCATCCTCATGCACAAGCAAAGAGGAAAAACTCTCAGGACGCACAGCCGTGAAACGCAGAAAACACCCCACTGGGCACGATTCCCCCTCATGAATTTTAGTCAAACAAATCTCAAAACCTTTTCCTTTCCTGTCAGTTTTTGAATGATACAACATTATTCTCAACACACCATCCCGAAAAAAACCACATTAGTTACTTGAATACCGCTTGCACCCGTTTTGAGGGACTAACCAATTTGCCAACCCTAAAAGCCCCATAGAAAGCCCAAGAGAAAGCCAATTGAAACAACAACCTCTCATAATCTGAATGGGATATCCTGTGCAACTGAGAAAAAAGTCCCTCCAACGTTGCAAAAGGCACCGCACCACGCTTATCCTGCCCAACATGCCCTTTTTGAAAACCCTGTAGAGCCCGCCGTATCAAAAAATGCTTAGTAACATCCGTACAACCAATTAACTTAAAGAAAAAGGAATGTGCCGCTACCGACTAAACAACAGAGGAAGCTGAAGATCCACTCTCCATAAGAGATAACAAAAAACAAAACATCCCCTCTAAGGCACTAAAAGGACTCCCTTGACTATACCACGAATCCTCCAGCTGGAACCATCTCACCCAGATCTTGGTATAAGCATCCCACGTAGCAGGGGCCAGCGAACGCTTCACTCACCATATCAGACGAGCGACACCACCCTCCAAAGGTGCTCAGGGCAAGAAACCGGATCCCTCTCCACCTCTGGAGCTAGCCAACGGAAACGATCCCACTGCAATCGAGATAAAGCATCCGCAATGTCATTGGAAACTCCAGGAACATGATGAGCCCTAAATAGAATGTTCTATCTCAAACACAGCAGGACCAACTGGCGTAGCACTGTGATCACCGGGGGGGGGGAGGAATTGGCGGGCAAACTATTAATAGTGCACACGTCCACCATGTTATTACAGTGAAAAACCACTGACCGATTGGACAAAAGCTGTCCCCAAATTTCCACCGCAACAAGAATGGGAAACAACTCCAGAAAACAAAGATTACCCGTCAAACCACACTCCCTCCACTCTAGTGGCCAAGTACCAACACACCATTTTCCCTGAAAATACGCCCCGAAACTGATAGAACCGGAAGCATCAGTACACAATTGCATCTCCACATTCGAAACTCCCTCTGCAATCCATAATGATCTGCCGTTATATTCTACCAAAAAGGAATCCCAAACCCTCAAATCCGCCTTATGCTCCTTGCCAAGGCGTATAAAATGGTGGGGACATCTAACACCAGCAGTTGCTTGTGCTAAGTGCCTACAAAAAACACGGCCCATGGGCATAATTCTACAGGCAAAAATGAGTTTCCCCAATAAAGATTGCAGGTGTAATGATGGGGGTAGGAAACAGACAAGTGAGCCCTAATCTACCCGCCACTCAGTCCCTGCCTACATGCAACGACCCGCCCTAGGCGACGGGGTACAACTGGGCGACGGTCCCTACGCTCAATAAGTGCACGACAGACAAACATACAAGGGTACACAGAAGCAAGGGAAAAGGGGCAGTTGCCCACGGCAACACCGTGAGCAACAAGAGTGGTGAATGAGCCGAGTCAAACCAGGAGTGTACGAGGTACCAAACGCAGAGCAGGAGAGAAGTGAACAAGCCGAGTCAAACCAAGAGTGTACGAGGTACCAAACGCAGAGCAGGAGAGTAGTCAGTAAGCCAGGGTCAATATGAAGCAGGGTCAAATGGTTCAAGAAGCTGCAGCAGGGCCAGGAAACAAAACGAGAAGAATCACAAGCAAGGAGGAACAGGAAAGGCAGGTATAAATAGACAGAGGGCGGGAGCTGCTCCGTCTGGCCAGGCTGTGATAGACTCTCCCACTCTTAAGCCTGCCATCCTGAGTGATGGAAGATGGAGTCAGTCTCACAGACATAGAAGCAGGTGCAGACTGATTACCTATGGGCGTGGATTCAGAAGCTGTGCCTGGCAGATCCTTAACAGCAGGAGCCGCAGGGTGATTTTTGTTCTCACCAGAGCCATCTGCACCGTTGCCCGCAGATGAATAAGTTTTGCCTCTGGCAGCCTACATTCCATTGCCTGGGAATCAATTTCAATTCCCAAAAAACAGATTGTTGTGGTTGGTCCTTCTGTTTTTTCAAACGCCAACGGAACCCCAAAGTCAACAAAAACATCCATCACTGCCCATAACAATATTGCACACGACAGCCGAGCCGCAGGGCCCACACAAAAGAAGTCATCCAAATAATGAATAACTGCTTTAGAGCCGGCTCGTTCAAGGACCACCCACTCCAAAAACGTGCTGAAGGCTTCGAAATAGGCACAAGAAATAGAGCACCCCATAGAGAGGCACCTATCAATATAAAAAAGGCCATCAAACGAGCACCCCAGCAAGTGCATGGATTCTGGGTGCACGGGCAAAAGGCGAAATGCAGACTCCACATCCACCTTAGCCATAAGCGCCTCTTGCCCCACCATCCTAACCAAACAAACGGCCTCATCAAATGACGTGTAGGAAACCCGCGTTAAAGACTCATCAATATCATCATTTACCGAAGAAACCTTCGGATAAGATAAATTATGTATAAGCCGAAATTTGCCCGCCTCCTTCTTCGGGACAACCCCCAGTGGGGAGACACGCAAATTGGAAATAGGAACATCAGAAAAGGGGCCTAACATTCTACCTAACAAAACTTCCTTCCGCAACTTGTCTCGTACCACTCCTGGATGATACCGCACCGAACGCAGATTATTAGCCATCAAAACCCCCACCCCCGGTGAGAACGGAATCCTAAATCCGTCCCCAAAACCGTTCAATAACAGCTTCGCCCTCTCATTGTCGGGGTACCTCTTTAGCCAAGGCGTCATAGCGTCGAGGTTCACTGGACTCACCCCCTTTAGCAGAACCATCCCCTGGCTTCGTCGTGCCTCCTCGTGCCCGCTTAAAACACTTGAAGACGGGGTGGTTACCACCCCCACAACCGGCACATTCGTGTCTATAGACACAATTAGTTCCCCATTTACAGGTGCTCTCGTTGTAGAGTCAGCAGACCCCTTTCTTAAAACTCCCCGACGAACCCGCTGATCTAGACCCGCCGGGTGAGGACTGAAAGGGGTTATGCAAACTCGCGACTTCAACATGACCCACCTGACCAGCCCCCTTTGGTGTAGTCATAAGGCGCATCCAAAGGCTTATGTCCTTATGATCCCACTGCAGGGATGACTGAACCGCCATACGCTGACGAAACTGCTCGTCGTATTAAAGCCAAGCAGTTCCCCCATACGTTCTATAAGCCTCCCAAATAGAATCCAAGTAACAAAATAAACCGGAACAATGTTCTGGGCATTTCTCCCCTATAACGCTAGCCATGATGGAAAAAGCATGTAGCCAATTCCCAAATGTGTGCGGAATCAGTCTATACCGTCTTCTCTCCTCATCCTCCTCCTTACAATGATCCTTGCCCTTTTCCCCACCGTTCCACACTAAATCGCTCCAACGGCAATAAAGTAAAAATATCCAAATTCTCACTTTTCCAAATCTTTTCACGGAGCTCTGGCTTTAAGTGGGCCCCTAATGGTGATTCAAAGAATGGTGATTCAGAGTCCGTCCTGAATCCACCGAAGCCGTCTCCTGACCGAGCATCCTAGGCACCCCGAGTGCCCGCCGAAAAGCATCGGCCACTTCTACACCGGACTCCCGTCCCGACAACACCTAGAACGGCAAATAAACAGACGAAACACCTGCCACCTGGCCAACGTCACCCTCAGGAGGCGCTGGATGATGCAAATTTTGTACATATTCAGCAGTCAGTGCAGACCTACCACTACTGCTGCTATAACGAAAATGGCCAGGAGGTGGCACAGGCCTGCCACCACCGATATAGTAATTTTCCTAAAGAGCAGGTGGCGCCGGCCTACCACGACACTGCAATGTTCCGAACGGCCACTAGATGGCGCCAAATCACCCATGCTAACGGGAGTACTACGCACACTGGCCCCTGACCCAGCAGATGGCGCTCTAGCCGCGCTGAAGACACTCACCGTGACAGCCGCAGAGTCCTGGCTTGCCTCCGGCCCCACAGAAGAACTCCTGACAGGCTCGCTGAACCGCACTGGAAAGATGGGGGACTGCTCCCCGCCGCTGCACCACCGCTTCCCTCGACGTCCATCTCCACGTCGCTCCTCAGGCACACGGACTGTGCTACGCTGACCCCTTATCAGCTGACTCCCCCTAACCCTAACAATTAACTGCTCTAAACCCTCCATAACTCTAGGCCCTAAAACTGACCAGAAAACAGCTACCCTGACACTGGCTGAACACCTCTATTCTTGACAAAAAATTTCAAGCCATAACATGGCTTCCCTGCTTATCCCACTATATATACATCCCATTAACTCCACCCCCAATGCTCACAACCCCCTAGCACAATTCCTGATTCAAACCCACCCACAAACCTATAACCAAAATACCCCTCTAAATGACCCCTTGCAGTCCCAAACCCGTCATGACCGCCCTCTGCCGATCTCTGCTTAGCTCTGGGCTCACATTATAAGTGGCCTATATTCTACATAATATGATCGGTGCTGTAATGTAGATTACAGCAGTGTTTTTTATTTAGAAAAACGATCATTTTTGACAGAGTTATGACCTATTTTAGCTTCATGCTAATGAGTTTCTTAATGGACAACTGGGCGTGTTTTACTTTTTTACCAAGTGGGCGTTGTGGAGAGAAGTGTATGACGCTGACCAATCAGTGACCAATCAGCGTCATACACTTCTCCCCATTCATTTACACAGCACATAGCGATATAGCTATATCGCTATGTGCAGCCAGATAAACACACTATAACGTTACTCAAGTGTCCTGACAGTGAATATACATTACCTCCAGCCAGGATGTCATGTCTATTCACAATCCTGACACTTATGTAGCGTCTCTGTGATATTTACAGCAAGGCAAGCGTAATCTCATTTTAAATGACAGGTTACATCGTACAGGTCTTTACCACTTTGGAATTTTTCTCAGACCCTCTCTCAAAACTAAGCTGCTTGTCCACAATACGCTCTTTGTGCACCATTACGTGATCCACTGAAACCAAATATCACAAATTCTCGTCTGTGGATCTTGTCCCCTATATTGGTGGACAGGTAAATTCCCAGAGGAGCCACTCCACAGAGTAATAAGCCACAAAAGGTTAATCTGTACAAACCATCTAGTCAGGCGGGGTATTAACCTACTGGCTTTACTGGCAGAGCTTATACCCTTTGCCACCCAAACAAGCCCAAGTTGTCCTTTAAAACAGAGAACAAATCCTCATCCGTCAACACATTTGTGCTTGACTACGCAGCCAAACATGAAGGTGACTCACCACTCACAGGAATCCCGGTATCACCCAAGGGTGCCTCCAAGATTGTTCCAGCAGCTGGACGACCAGTATCTTGACCGTGGTCAGCTGCAGATCCCAATGATGCAATAGGAGGCAGTCTTCGTCCGTATCCTATGACAACAGTCTCTCCCACCAGCAGCAAGGAGGGGGCAATAAATTCCCTTTGGAGTCTACACCTGTCTCACCACTGATGCTACCGACTGCCCTCCATAGTCTGCCTGTACATTATAATCACAGGACTGCTCCTCCCACCACACCTCGAGCCATCCATGCCCCTACTGCTTCCTCATGGGCAGAGCAGAACCCTGCCTCATGGACCTGTTAGATGAGGGTGCAATGTAAGGACTGACTCCTCCTTCCTCTACACCAGCGCTGTCCCACATCCCCGGACCACTTTACTGCAAGCTGGGAACTTCTAGCCATGCCACATGCAGGGAAGGGGGGGTGGAGGAACTATTTTTAGAGGATAACACATCCCTCTAAAAAGCATGGGACAACAATAACAGTCCATAAGCTTTTGGAAAGGGCTCTTCAGCTCCTTTGCTTTGGGAAAATGGACACCAGCTGCCAGACTCCAGCCATCCCTTAAAAAGTGGATTTCCACGCCGTTGCATCCACTCCACCACTGAGGACCCTGTGTGGTAACAATCCTGAATCTTTTTTGAGAACTGTTGCCTACTAGGCACTGGTAACCCTTTATAACGACTCAGAAAAAATAATTGTGTTAACCATTTAAGATTACATTGATAATAACCATTAATTTAAACTATATAAACAATATACCCATAAGCTCCATAATTCCAGGCACCCAAGGGGCCTTACAATAGAATACACTTGTTATGCTACTTTTGTCCATAAAATGGGGTTTTGCCATACAGCACAGGCAAGGGGGGACATGTTATTTTGTTTAATTTTTGAGGGGTTAACCTGATGGAAACCTCAGACGGAATCCCTCAACGGAAGGGCAGCGGTGATGTGAACAGGTCCTTAGTGTCATCTTTTTCTTTATTTTCTATTTGTACATTATACCTGAGATAAATAATTATGGCCCTAGTGTGTTATACATATAAGTGTCTATAACATGTATCAGGAACATATTATCACACCTTTGATTCTTTACAGATGACGGATCCCAGTGAGAAGAAGGAACGTGACATATAATCCTGTCAGCAGCAAGAAAGGAATCACAAGACAGGTAATTAATATTTATATTAATTACTGATAACACTCAGGCTAGATATGAGTTCTAAACCCGCAGAGGTGTGATAGTATCTTCCTGGTACATCAGAATATATGTGTTTTTAACATGTATATCTTCTATAGACAATATCTAGTATAACACAACCATATCTCAGGTACAGAGGTGAGGAACATCTCTGTTCTTTACCCTCTGTTTTGTAGTCAGGACTCCCCTTTTATTTTTTATATAATTTTTAATAGCTATTCAGTCTTAGATTAACCCTCTCAGGACCAGAATTATTGTTAAATTATTAGTAAAAGAATCTATGAAATTATCGGCAGAATTTAATATGGTCTAATAATTAATATTACCTGTCAATGTTCACGGCCTTTACAGATGACACCTAACTGTCCGTACCAAGGGGTCCCTCGCCCATCACATTCCTTATTAATCAAATGGTGGTTTAGTATACAAAGATTTTTTTCAACACCAATTACCCTTAAAGACCAGTATATAATTCCCTTTTTTCCAGTTCATGTATTCATGTATTGTCTTAAACTGTTTAAATGATGTATTTTTTAGCATCTATTTATGTTTTAATATCTCGATTTGAGTATTGCAGAGGTTCATATCCGACAGCCTAATAAACAAAAATAAGCATTAATACTCTATCCACTACTCAAGGATAAAATTGGATTATTGTTATCCCTCATCCTATCATTGATAACTATCTATCAAACAATGCTGTAAGTACACAACTTACTATTAGAGCAGTGATGTTCTATCACCGGCTCTCTGTTTCAGCACCACTTTTGCTGGACAGCTCCACTGTGCTGGATAGCTTTTAGGAAGGACGTGGTATATGTCTGAAACGCGTAGGCACTTTGGAACTACGCTCTGTTTTAAACTTGACTACGCTGGACCATCTACTTTTGTCCATTTTTCTAATGTATTTGACCTTGCATTGTTACTGGCAGTATGATGACAAGAAACCCAGGTTTGATGCAGGTTTCTTTTAGTAGGCCGGTAATGTTTGCAAAACAACCAAAAGGAAATACACAAAACTGTTCTTAGCAGAGAGGCACAGTCACTTAAAATATTACACAAAGTGGCGGCAATTTCTGGCAATGCAGGAAATGGGGTTTTACCAGCTTGGTTTCCTTGGGACAGAGCTCGGACTCTTCCCTGATACAGGGGTATCCCATCGTCTCAGCAAATAAATAACAGGGAGGCTTCACGCAACTTCCACTTGTTACATCCAATGCTGCCTCTTTCACAGCAATCATCTGTGGGGAGGTTCCTGCACTCCAACGCCACAGCAATGGGCCTTCTCTGGCTTCAGGGCCTATTCAGCCCTGTTGGCACAATAGTTGCTGATTTATGGGTCGCAGCCCTTGCACCTGAACCCATTAGGTGGGAACAGTCGCCTTTTATCAAATTTAAAAACAGCCTTTTGTGAGTTATTCAATGTGCCGACACTGATTACATGCCCATACTACACTGTTTTTGCACACTAAAGTAAATGTTAAAGACAGTGCCCGAGCCGGTATTCCCGGTGCCTGCAATAAACAGGGTCAGCCACCATTGTCTGAACAGTGTTACATAGCAGTGAGCTTTACTGACGTGAGCATCTGCACAGCTCAGAACATGTAAGCACAGGTCCTGTGACTAAAACAACACATAAAAATGCTTCCTGGCCACTAGGTGGCAGCATCGCAATGGAAGTATATATGCATATAGTGACCGCTCATCTCCTCTAGTCCTGGACCTATAAAGGAAATACAGTGTTAAACTTGCATAACACAAAAGCATTGAAAGAGACAGCAAAATCTATCTCTACATTACTCCATACGGCTCCTCTCGTGAATAGGGGAGACTCCCTTCCATACCTTTCATGGAAAAATAAGCAACTAAAATAAATGAAATAAAAACACAGATTCCTTTCACACAAATTGGGCCTTCTTCCGACAGTCTCTGAAGGCCCTGTTAGACTCAGTTCAGGCCCTCTTCAAAGTTACTTGGGCCTCAGGCTCAAAGCTTAGTAGTTACAGTCTCTCACAGGTGAGGCACATACTTAACAATTGCAGTCTCATACTCAAGGTCCCAGGACTCGCTTCTTTGTCTCAGTCTCATGCACAGCCTCTTGTCTTTCTCTTGCTGGGAGACTCCTCTCTACCCGCCTCTTGAACACTTCCTTGTTGCGCATTACAGCTACTGAAATGCAGCCTTTCCTGGCTCCACAGCCTCTTGCTGGAGCTAGTCATCTTTCTTGAGGGAAAGGTGCACTTGGCAAGAGCGTACTCATGACTGCAACTCCGGCACTAGCTTACCCTCCAATGGAACTCAGACTATACTCTCTGTGAAATTCATCATGTAAACCTTCCTGCCGTGCCCTCTGCTCACTCCTTGGGCACTCCATACGGCATGCCATCTTTCCTGGGCTGTGACTATCCTGCCAACTATGCCAAAAAGTTTAGGAGCGGGTATCAGTTAAGTGCTCGCAGGGTTAGTCATGAAATTATGACAAGAATACCAGGTTTGATGCAAATCCTTTTAGTAGGCTAGAATCTATACAAAATGGCCACAATTTCAGGCAATGCAGGCAATGGTGGCTCACCAGCTTGCCTACCCTTGGACGGAGATTGGGCTCCTCACTGATACAGTAATAACATCCACTTCAAATCTGAGCATTTCCTCTTTCTTATCCTTCAACATCCCTTATCACTTTTATGGGGAGGCCCAGGCAACTTCCACCCACCGCCTCAGAAACTCAAACGTAGGGAGGCCCCAGGCAACTTCCACCTGTTATATTCAACGCTGTCTCTATCACAGCAATCATCTGCGTGGAGACTCCTGTTTGGGCACTCTAGCCACTGCCCAAGGATACGATCTAGAGGAAATGACTCCTTCTAGAGAGGATTGAGGATGTCGCTAATACGGGATGAGCTCATTCCAAACACTGATTGCCTTGGATGCCCAGCGAATCTCCGGACATAATGACAAACGACGCCTGAATTTCTCATCATAGCACCACCAAGCTGCACCTCCATGCAGCTTGTGTGCACTAAATATGCTACATGATCTAAGCATGCAAAGAGTACAGCGCCCTTTTCAGGAAGCGCTGACAAAAAAAATTAGCCATAACCGTGAACCCTTAAAGAGTCTCTGTCACCACATGACGGTACAAGGGCGACAAGGGACCACACAAACACCCTCCTATCTAATAAATATACAACGACACAATTAAAATTGGAAGGTGCTTGGCACAGCTTTATTAGATGATTTATTTTACAGAACCTGAGAATATATAAGAAACAAGTATAAACATATCATAAACATAATTAACATATTAACGTTATGTGGCTAAGTCCTTGACAACCTCCAAAACATAAATAAAGCAATACCCTTAAACCATAGCTGTGACCATATAAGCTACAGTGGCGTCACCACGAGTATGCTAAAGCACCACGCTTCCCAGGGTCCGCCCCTTAGGGTATGTGCACACGATGAGAGGCTTTTACGTCTAAAAAGACAGACTGTTTTCAGGAGAAAACAGCTGCCTCGTTTCAGACGTAAATGCTGCTCGTCGTATTATGCGAGGCGTCTGTGACACTCGTAAATCTTGAGCTGCTCTTCATTGACTTCAATGTGTCCTGCACTTCTTTGCTGAGGCAGTCAATTTACGCGTCGTCGTTTGACAGCTGTCAAACGACGACGCGTAAATTACAGGTCGTCTGCACAGTACGTCGGCAAACTCATTCAAATGAATGGGCAGATGTTTGCCGACGTATTGTAGCCCTATTTTCAGACGTAAAACGAGGCATAATAGGCCTCGTTTACGTCTGAAAATAGGTCGTGTGAACCCAGCCTGAGAGAACCCCAAATCCATAGCTTTAAAATAAAACCAATATATTGTGTCAAAGACAGCAATATATAAAAACATAAATAGCGTTGCCAAGGACCCGCACACACCAAGACAAAGTAAGACCCAATAGTCCAGAATCTGCAAAACAAATGCATATACAAATGAAATAAACTACTTGTATCCCTCCTCCACAAAACCCGCACTTGCGGACCCTAATACAAAAGAAAAATTAAAGGGAGGGCAGGCGGGACAAAATTTTTCAACCCATAAAATGGCTTCCCTTCCTATCCCACTATATAAACATCCCCTTAACTCCACCCCCAATGCTCACAACCCCCTAGCACAATTCCTGACTCAAACCCACCCACCAACCTATAACCAAAATACCCCTCTAAATGACCCCTTGCATGCCCAGACCCGTCATGACCGCCCTCTGCCCAGCTCTGCTTAGCTCTGGGCTCACATGACGGTACAAGGGTGACAAGGGGCCACACAAACACCCTCCTATCTAATAAATATACAACGACACAATTAAAAATCGAAGGTGCTTGTCACAGCTTTATTAGATGATTTCTTTTACAGAACCTGAGAATATATAAAAAACAAGTATAAACATATCATAAACATAAATAACATATTAACATTATGTGGCTAAGTCCTTGACAACCTCCAAAACATAAATAAAGCAATACCCTTAAACTTCTAGCCGTGACCATATAAGCTACAGTGGCGTCACCACGGGTATGCTAAAGCACCACGCTTCCCAGGGTCCGCCCCTTAGAGAAGCCCAAATCCATAGCTTTAAAATAAAACCAATATATTGTGTCAAAGACAGCAATATATAAAAATATAAATAGCGTTGCCAAGGACCCGCCAC
This sequence comes from Rhinoderma darwinii, assembly GCF_050947455.1. Lineage (NCBI taxonomy): Eukaryota > Metazoa > Chordata > Amphibia > Anura > Rhinodermatidae > Rhinoderma > Rhinoderma darwinii. The sequence continues at coordinate 4,466,399 of NW_027461962.1, forward strand.
AGCATAAATACTTGACTCCTTAAATTTGCATGCGCCGCCACACTTGAAAACACAACTCCAGGCCTTCTTGGAGGCCAAAATTAAAAACATTCAGGCCCACATCCGTTAAGTGAACCCCATCCTTTCCAATGTACGTGCCCCAGTCGGTGACGAACTAACAACCCACCATTTAGGCGATCAAACTTGGCCACTGTCTTATTAATCTTAACTCTGGTCCTATTCAGCGCCGACACTGACTGTGCATTGTGCCATTTTACCCACTGTACAATTTCGGACCAGATAATCAAAAGCCCAGGATGGGTGTCTACAAAACATAAGAAGTCCCTCTTAATGTTCTTAATGAGGTTCCGCCTGGGATAACTCCCGATGTCATTACCCCCTGAATGAATTATCAAGATATCAGGTAGGCCCCAGGACCTAACCGCATCCTGAAACAGAGGCCTTACCTGATCCCAGGTCAGGCCACAAACTCCGAACCAGTGTACCTCCACCTCATCCGGATCTATACCCAAATACCTACCATTCGGACGCACACGGGCACGCCTTTCAGCCCAGTAAATATAGGAATGGCCAAGAAGCCAAACCACACATTTTGCAGACCCTGAAAGCAACAGAAAATTAGTCACACAGAACAAGAATGACATCCCCCCCCCCCCAAAATAAACCTAAGATAAAGAAATCAACATTCCAGCAAATGCAGCCTAACATAGGAACGAAAGCGGCTGGACTCCCAGCGGCCAATCCTCTTAACTGAAGCAGTGTCGAGCCCAAAACGAGAAGCTTCAGTGGCAGCTCCAATCTTAAAAGAATGAGAGCTGTAATCCAGATGTGAAAGGCCCAACCCTTGTACGCATTTCTTAAAGACAGCAATAAATTGATATCTGGACAACGCTGAACCATCCGCATGCACCAGCAAAGAGGAAAAACCCTGAGGACGCACAGCCATGAAACGCAGAAAACACCACACTGGGCACGATTCCCCCTCATGAATTTTAGTCAAACAAATCTCAAAACCTTTTCCCTTCCTGTCAGGTTTTGAATGATACAACATTATTCTCAACACACTATCCCGAAAAAAACACATCAGTTACTTGAATACCGCCCTGCACCCGTTTTGAGGGACTAACCAATTCGCCAACCCTAAAAGCCCCATAGAAAGCCCAAGAGAAAGCCAATTGAAACAACAACCTCTTATAATCTGAATGGGATATCCAGTGCAACTGAGAAAATGTCCCTCCAACATTTCAAAAGACACCGGCCCACGCTTATCCTGCCCGACATGCCCTTTTTGAAAACCCTGCAGAGCCCGCCGTATCAAAAAATGCTTAGTAACTTCCGTACAACCAATTAACTTAAAGAAAAAGGAAAGTGCCGCTACCGACTTAACAACAGAAGAAGCCGTAGATCCACTCTCCATAAGAGATAACAAAAAACAAAACATCCCCTCTAAGGCACTAAAAGGACTCTGTTGACTACACCACAAATCCTCCAGCTGGAACCATCTCACCCAGATTTTGGTATAAGCATCCCACGTAGCAGGGGCCAGCGAACGCTTTGCCCACCATATCAGATGAGCGACACCACCCTCCAAAGGTGCTCGGGGCAAGAAACCGGATCCCTCTCCGTCTCTGGAGCTAGCCAACGGAAACGATCCCACTGCAATCGAGATAAAGCATCCGCAATGTCATTGGAAACTCCAGGAACATGATGAGCCCTAAATAGAATGTTCCATCTCAAACACAGCAGGACCAACTGGCATAGCACTGTGATCACCAGGGGGGGGGGGGGAGGGAATGGCGGACAAACTATTAATAGCGCACACGACCTCAATGTTATCACAGTGAAAAACCACTGATCGATTGGACAAAAGCGGTCCCCAAATTTCCACCGCAACAAGAATGGGAAACAACTCCTAAAAACAAAGATTACCCGTCAAACCACACTCCCTCCACTCTAGTGGCCAAGTATCAACACACCATTTTCCCTGAAAATACGCCCCGAAACCGATAAAACCTTAAGCATCCGTACACATTTGCATCTCCACATTCGAAACTCCCTCTGCAATCCATAATGATCTGCCGTTATATTCTACTAAAAAGGAATCCCAAACCCTCAAATCTGCCTTATGCTCCTTGCCAAGGCGAATAAAATGGTGGGGACATCTAACACCAGCAGTTGCTTGTGCTAAGCGCCTACAAAAAACACAGCCCATGGGCATAATTCTACAGGCAAAATTGAGTTTCCCCAATAAAGATTGCAGGAGCCGCAGGGTGATTTTTGTTCTCACCAGAGCCTCCTGCACCGTTGCCCGCAGATGAATAAGTTTTGCCTCTGGCAACCTACATTCCATTGCCTGGGAATCAATTTCAATTCCCAAAAAACAGATCGTTGTGTTTGGTCCTTCTGTTTTTTCAAACGCCAACAGAACCCCAAAGTCAACAAAAACATCCATCATTGCCCATAACAATATTGCACACGACGGCCGAGCCGCAGGGCCCACACAAAAGAAGTCATCCAAATAATGAATAACTGCTTTAGAGCCGGCTCGTTCACGAACCACTCACTCCAAAAATGTGCTGAAGGCTTCGAAATAGGCACAAGAAATAGAGCACCCCAAAGGAAGGCACCTATCAATATAAAAAAGGCCATCAAACGAGCACCCCAGCAAGTGCATGGATTCTGGGTGCACCGGCAAAAGGCGAAATGCAGACTCCACATCCACCTTAGCCTAAGCGCCCCTTGCCCCTGTCGTCCTAACCAAACGTACCGCCTCATCAAATGACGTATAGGAAACCCGCGTCAAAGACTCATCAATATCCTCATTTACCGAAGAACCCTTCGGATAAGATAAATGATGTATAAGCCGAAATTTGCCCGCCTCCTTCTTGGGGACAACCCCCAGCGGGGAGACACGCAAATTGGAAATAGGAACATCAGAAAAGGGGCCTAACATTCTACCCAACAAAACTTCCTTCTGCAACTTGTCTCGTACCACTTCTGGATGATCCCGCACCGAACGCAGATTATTAGCCATCAAAACACCGACCCCCGGGGAGAACGGAATCCTAAATCCATCCCCAAAACCATTCAATAACAGCTGCGCCCTCTCATTGTCGGGGTACCTCTTTAGCCAAGGCGTCATAACGTTGAGGTTCACTGGACTCACCCCCTTTAGCAGAACCATCCCCTGGCTTCGTCGTGCCTCCTCGTGCCCGCTTAAAACACTTGAAGACGGGGTGGTTACCACCCCTACAGCCGGCACATTCGTGTCTATAGACACAATTAGTTCCCCATTTACAGGTGCTCTCGTTGTAGAGTCAGCAGACCCCTTTTTTAAAACTCCCCGACGAACCCGCTGATCTAGACCCGCCGGGTGAGGACTGAAAGGGGTTATGCAAACCCGCGACTTCAACATGACCCCCCTGACCAGCCCCCTTTGGTGTAGTCATAAGGCGCATCCAAAGGCTTATGTCCTTATGATCCCACCGCAGGGATGACTGAAGCGCCATATGCTGACGAAACTGCTCGTCATATTTAAGCCAAGCAGTTCCCCCATACGTTCTATAAGCCTCCCAAATAGAATCCAAGTAACAAAATAAACCGGAACAATGTTCTGGGCATTTCTCCCCTATAACGCTAGCCATGATGGAAAAAGCATGTAGCCAATTCCCAAATGTGCGCGGAATCAGCCTATACCGTCTTCTCTCCTCATCCTCCTCCTTACGATGTTCCTTGCCCTTTTCCCACCGTTCCACACTAAATCGCTCCAACGCCAATAAAGTAAAAATATCCAAATTCTCCCTTTTCCAAATCTTTTCACAGAGCTCTGGCTTTAAGTGGGCCCCTAATGGTCCTTCAAAGGAAATGTACATGCTCCCCTTTGCAGTATCCAAAACTGGCAAGGGCTTATTAGCCCCATCTACCTTCTCCGTCTGGACCCCGGCATCTAAGGCGTTAAATGACGAAGAGCCTGCCTCAGCACTCACAGTACTCTCCCTACGAGAACCCTCCTCTAACTGTCCCTGCGCTGACCAAGCTCCAACGGGACCTGCTAGCTGTGACCCACGAGAAGTATCAACTGAAGCTAACAACTGACGTAACCCATCTAACAAATTTCCCAAAACTCCACTCGTGACTGACAAATCCCCCGTAGAACCGCAACCTACAGGTACTTGCCCCACTAGACTACTCTCATTACTAAAATTACTGCCCACGTGTATGGTGTGTAAACGCTGTGACTCACCAGAAGGCTGCCCGTCGCCAGACACTAACGGGACCGTCCGTCCTGAATCCACCGAAGCCGTCTCCTGACCGAGCATCCTAGGCACCCCGAGTGCCCGCCGCAAAGCATCGGCTGCTTCTACACCGGACACCCGTCCTGACGACACCTGGAACGGCAAATAAACAGACGAAACACCTGCCACCTGGCCAGCGTTACCCTCAGGAGGCGCTGGATGATGCAAATTTTGTACATATTTAGCGGTCAGTGCAGACCTACCACTACTGCTGCTATAACGAAAATGGGCAGGAGGTGACGCAGGCCTGCCACCACCGATGTAATAATTTTCCTGAACAGCAGGTGGCGCCGGCCTACCACCGACACTGCAATATTCCGAATGGCCACTAGATGGCGCCAAATCACAGATGCTAACGGGTGTACTATGCACACTGGCCCCTGACCACACCGTGACAGCCGCAGAGTCCTGGCTTGCCTCCGGCCCCACAGAAGAATTCCTGACAGGCTCCCTGAACGAGCCCACCACACTGGAAAGGAGGGCGACTGCTCCCCGACGCTGCACCACCGGTTCCCTCGACGTCCATCTCCACGTCGCTCCTCAGGCACACGGACTGTGCTGCGCTGACCCCGACTGGACACCCGGCGAACCGCACATCGGCCTTTCACTCAAAGCGTCTCCATCCACTGCTGCCGCCGCTCCCGACACCGCTATGGCTCCAGTCCCCGACACCGGAACAACGCCACCGTCGCCAGCCACCGGATCTGTCACACCAGGGACAACTACCGCGGAAACAGGTAAGGGGGAGTCACACTCCTCCGTCTGCGCCGGGGGGCTGGGGAAGCAGAGGGGCTCAAGCGTTCAGGAGGCCGTGAACGCCGGGCCCTGGGGGAACGCCCCACCGGGGAGCCTGCTAAAGCCCCTAGCTGCTCCTGGACCCACTCCAGCCCCTTATCAGCTGCCTGCTCCCTAACCCTAGCAATTAACTGCTCTAAACCCTCCATAGCTCTAGGCCCTAAAACTGACCAGAAAACAGCTACCCTGACACTGGCTGCACACCTCTATTCTTGACAAAATTTTTCAAGCCATAACATGGCTTCCCTGCTTATCCCACTATATATACATCCCATTAACTCCACCCCCAATGCTCACAACCCCCTAGCACAATTCCTGACTCAAACCCACCCACCAACCTATAACCAAAATACCCCTCTAAATGAACCCTTGCAGGCCCAGACCCGTCATGACCGCCCTCAGCCCAGTTCTGCTTAGCTCTGGGCTCACATTATAAGTGGCCTATCTTCTACATAATATGATCGGCGCTGTAATGTAGATTACAGCAGTGTTTTTTATTTAGAAAAACGATCATTTTTGACAGAGTTATGACCTATATTAGCTTCATGCTAATGAGTTTCTTAATGGACAACTGGGCGTGTTTTACTTTTTGACCAAGTGGGCGTTGTGGAGAGAAGTGTATGACGCTGACAAATCAGTGACCAATAAGCGTCATACACTTCTCCCCATTCATTTACACAGCACATAGCGATATAGCTATATTGCTATGTGCAGCCACATAAACACACTATAACGTTACTCAAGTGTCCTGACAGTGAATATACATCACCTCCAGCCAGGATGTCATGTCTATTCACAATCCTGACACTTATGTAGAGTCTGTGATATTTACAGCAAGGCCAGCGTAATCTCGTTTTAAATGACAAGTTACATCGTACAGGTCTTTACCACTTTTACATTTTTCTCAGACCCTCTCTCAAAACTAAGCTTCTTGTCCACAATACGCTCTTTGTCCACCATTACGTGATCCACTGAAACCAAATATCACAAATTCTCATCTGTGGATCTTGTCCCCTATATTGGTGGACAGGTACATTCCCAGAGGAGCCACACAACAGAATAATAAGCCACAAAAGGTTAATCTGTACAAACCATCTAGTCAGGCGGGGTATTAACCTACTGGCTTTACTGGCAGAGCTTATACTCCACCCTTTCCCACCCAAACAAGCCCAAGTTGTCCTTTAAAACAGAGAACAAATCCTCATCCGTCAACACATTTGTGCTTGACTACGCAGCCAAACATGAAGGTGACTCACCACTCACAGGTACCCCGGCATCACCCAAGGGTGCCTCCAAGATTGTTCCAGCAGCTGGACGACCAGTCTCTTGACCGTGGTCAGCTGCAGATCCCAATGATGCAATAGGAGGCAGTCTTCGTCCGTATCCTATGACAACAGTCTCTCCCACCAGCAGCAAGGAGGGGGCAATAAACTCCCTTTGGAGTCTACACCTGTCTCACCACTGATGCTACCGACTGCCCTCCATAGTCTGCCTGTACATTATAACCACAGGACTGCTCCTCCCACCACACCTCGAGCCATCCATGCCCCTACTGCTTCCTCATGGGCAGAGCAGAGCTCTGCCTCATGGACCTGTTAGATGAGGGTGCAGTGTATGGACTTACTCTCTTACTTCCTCTAGATTAGCGCTGTCCCACATCCCCGGACCACTTTACTGCAAGCTGGGAACTTCTAACCATGCCACATGCAGGGAAGGGGGGGTGGAGGAACTATTTTTAGAGGATAACACATCCCTCTAAAAAGCATGGGACAACAATAACAGTCCATAAGTTTTTGGAAAGGGCTCTTCAGCTCCTTTGCTTTGGGAAAATGGACACCAGCTGCCAGACTCCAGCCATCCCTTAAAAAGTGGATTTCCACGCCGTTGCATCCACTCCACCACTGAGGAACTTGTGTGGTAACAATCCTGAATCTTTTTGGAGAACTGTTGCCTACTAGGCACAGGTAACCCTTTATAACGACTCAGAAAAAATAATTGTGTTAACCATTTAAGATTACATTGATAATAACCATTATTTTAAACTATATAAGCAATATACCCATAAGCTCCATAATTCCAGGCACCCAAGGGGCCTTACAATAGAATACACTTGTTATGTTACTTTTGAACATAAAATGGGATTTTGCCATACAGCACAGGAAAGCGGGGGGCATGTTATTTTGTTTCATTTTTGAGGGGTTAACCCGACGGAAACCTCCGAAGGAATCCCTCAACGGAAGGGCAACGGTCATGTGAACAGGTCCTTAGTGTCGTCTTTTTCTTTATTTTCTATTTGTACATTATACCTGAGATAAATAATTATGGCCCTAGTGTGTTATACATATAAGTGTCTATAACATGTATCAGGAACATATTATCACACCTTTGATTCTTTACAGATGACGGATCCCAGTGAGAAGAAGGAACGTGACATATAATCCTGTCAGCAGCAAGAAAGGAATCACAAGACAGGTAATTAATATTTATATTAATTACTGATAACACTCAGGCTAGATATGAGTTCTAGACCCGCAGAGGTGTGATAGTATCTTCCTGGTACATCAGAATATATGTGTTTTTAACATGTATATCTTCTATAGACAATATCTAGTATAACACAACCATAGATCAGGTACAGAGGTGAGGAACATGTCTATTATTTTACCCTCTGTTCCCTAAAGTCAGAAATCCACCTTTTATTTCCACTAGAATATAATTGTTATGGTCCTTTTGGCCATAAAATTTGGCATGAGGGGAGTCTAGTGAGGGCGAGTAACGTATTTGACCTTGCATTGTTACTGGCAGTATGATGACAAGAAACCCAGGTTTGATGCAGGTTTCTTTTAGTAGGCCGGTAATGTTTGCAAAACGACCAAAAGGAAATACAAAAAACTGTTCTTAGCAGAGAGGCACAGTCACTTAAAATATTACACAAAATTGCGGCAATTTCAGGCAATGCAGGAAGTGGGTTTTTCCAGCTTGGTTTCCTTGGGACAGAGCTTGGCCCTGATACAGGGGTAACCCATCGTCTCAGCAACTAAATAAGAGGGAGGCTTCACGCAACTTCTACTTGTTACATCCAATGCTGCCTCTTTCACAGCAATCATCTGTGGGGAGGTTCCTGCACTCCACCGCCACAGCAATGGGCCCTTCTCTGGCTTCAGGGCCTACTCAGCCCTGCTGGCACAATAGTTGCTGATTTTTGGGTCGCAGCCCTTGCACCTGAACCCATTAGGTGGGATCAGTCGCCTTTTATCAAATTTAAAAACAGCCCCTTTGTGAGTTATTCAATGTTCCGACACTGATTACATGCCCATACTACACTGTTTTTGCACACTAAAGTAAATATTAAAGACAGTGCCCGAGCCGGTTTTCCCGGTGCCTGCAATAAACAGGGTCAGCCACCATTGTCTGAACAGTGTTACATAGCAGTGAGCTTTGCTGACGTGAGCATCTGCACAGCTCAGAACATGTAAGCACAGGTAAGCTAAACCTATTTAGCCTTGAGAAAAGACGACTAAGGGGGGACATGATTAACTTATATAAATATATAAATGGCACATACAAAAAATATGGTCAAATCCTGTTCCATGTAAAACCCCCTCAAAAAACAAGGGGGCACTCCCTCCGTCTGGAAAAAGAAAGGTTCAACCTGCAGAGGCGACAAGGCTTCTTTACTGTGAGAACGGTGAATTTATTGAATAGACTACCGCAGGAGCTGGTCACAGCAGGGACAGTAGATGGCTTTAGATGTGTCTTTTTTCAACCGTACAAACTATGTAACTATGTAACTATATAAGGTCCTGTGACTAAAACAACACATAAAAATGCTTCCTGGCCACTAGGTGGCAGCATCGCAATGGAAGTATATATGCATATAGTGACGGCTCATCTCCTCTAGTCCAGGACCCAGTGGCGGATTAAGTAGACTATAGGCCCTGGGCTGTTCCACAAGCTTGGGCCCCCTTCTTGTCATCATTGTATCGCAAAATTCCACTCTACCGTCATAATCATCTTCGGATAGCTCCTGAACTAGACGTATTTTATAAGGATGATAATAATCCCTCTTCAAAATTCGACGGACTGATGTGGCGCTGATATAATTTTGTTGTGCTCCATTCGAGACAGATGTTTAAGGGTGTGTTCACACGGCCTATTTTCATCCGTTTTTTGTCCGTAAACGGCCGAAAAATAGGCAGTAGAACGCCTCCAAACATCTGCCCATTGATTGCAATGGGAAGAACGGCATTCTGTTCCGACGGGCCGTTTTTTTTACACGGTTGTGAAAATGAAGTGCAGGTCACTTCTCGGGACGTTTTTGGAGCCGTTTTTCATAGACTCTATTGAAAACCGCTCCAAAAGCGGCCGTAAAAAACGCCACAAAAATCGTGAGTGGCTCAAAAAACGCCTGAAAATCAGGAGCTGTTTTCCCTTGAAAACAGCTCCGTATTTTCAGACGTTTTTGAGTTTGCATGTGAACGTACCCTAAGGGTCATCATGTACAGTGAGCAGAACATCTAAAGCTTTTTCATCATTACTAGCATGTTTGGGTCTTCCGGATCTTGGTGCGTCTTTAATTGAACCACTTGTTTCGAAACGATGAACAGTTCTTTTAACAGTTGACAATGAAATTGGATCACGGATAGGATAAGTGGCATTGAATAAAGCCGCTACTTCTTGATAGGATCTTATTTTTTCTTCACCATACCCTCTCATCAATAAAGTGATCCTTTCCGTTTCGGTCAAATGCATTTTGTGATATGACAATAGAAATGTACAAAAATGAAAATTACTCTCCGAATTAGCGCTCTCTGAAATTCATAGACTAGGTCAATTTTGTATCGCCGAGACCGATTGTAATAATACGTAATTTAAAGTCATCTTGATGTGACATTCCTAAGCTCGCACATGCACACGTGCCCACACACATTTAGGATTTTACCCGCGCGGTACATTCTGGGTAATGCAAACACCGGCGGTAGCCGATAATGACGATGATAACTTTAAAGTTAAATATCTCAGCGGCATTGTTTTCATATTGAAAAGCTCTTTCAAATGAGCCCCCACTCGACCCCAGTGCCATTTAAGATTTTGCTAACCCCGACCACCCCACCGCCCCCAAGGGTGTGTTTTTTTCTTTTCAATAAACTGGTAGATTTTATGACCCCATTAAATCCCACCAAATTTCAACCCTCTACCTCGAGCCGTTCAAAAGTTATGAGGGTGTTTCGGAACTTTTGGTGGGCACTGTATAGACTGATTACACAGAGTGATCTATTTCCAGCATTTTTGGCTTTTAATGTTGATGATTATGGCTAACAGTTAATGAAAACCCAAAATTTTGTCTATCAGAAAATTTGAATATTGGCCAAAAGTTGAAGATTGTAGACTCATGATGTCACACTCTAATAAGCTAATCAACACAAAACACCTGCAAAGGTTTCCTAAGCTTTTAAATGGTCCAACAGTCTGGTTCAGTAGGCGACACAATCATGGGGAAGATTGCTGACTTGACAGTTGTCCAGAACACAGTCATTGCCACTCATGACCCAGAGACAATGTCAGAAGCGTCTTACCTGGGCTAAGGAGAGAAAGGACTGGTCTGTTGCCCAGTGATCCAAAGTCCTGTTTTCAGATTAAAAGTAAAATTTGCATTTCATTTGGAAATCAAGGTCCCAGAGTTTGGAGGAAGTGTGGAGAGGCACTCAATCCAAGTTGCTCTCAGTCCAGTGTGGAGTTTCCACTGTCAGAGATGGTTTGGGGAGCCATGTCATCTGCTGGTGTTGGTCCACTGTGTTATATCAAGTCCAAAGTCATCGCATCCATCTACCAGGAAATTTTAGAGCACTTCATGCTTCCCTCTGCTGACAAGCTTTATGGCAATGCTGATTTCTTTTTCAAGCAAGACTTGGCACCTGCCCAGACTGCCAAAAGTACCAATACCTGGTTTAATAACCACAGTATCACTGTGCTTGATTGGCCAGAGGAAACTCGCCTGGCCTAAATCCCATAGAGAATCTATGGGGTATTGTCAAGAGGAAGATGAGCTGAAGGCCGCTATCAAAGCAACCTGGGCTTCCATAATACCTCAGCAGTGCCACAGGCTGATCGCCTCCATGCCACGCCGCATTGATGCAGTAATTCATGCAAAAGGAGCCCCGACCAAGTATTGAGTGCATATACATTTTCAGTAGGCCAACATTTCGGTACTAAAAATAATTTTTGAAATTGGGCTTATTTAATATTCACATTTTCTGAGACACTAAATTTTGGGTTTTCATTAACTGTTACCATAATCATCAACATTAAAAGGAAAAAAATGCTGTAAATAGATCACTCTGTGTGTAATGAATCTATATAATATGAGTTTTACTTTTTGAATTGCATTACTGAAATAAATTAACTTTAAGACGATGATATTCTAATTCATTGAGAAGGACTAGTATACTATAGTGAAGTCAGAGAGCTATTTTGACCGCCGTTCGATTCAAACCCTTGTTTTCGTGTTCAGTGAGGCCCCCAAAGGGATCATCCATTTATTGCTTATCCTGCAGATAGGTGATAAATGGTTTTCATGGGCCAACCCCTTTAATTCAGACCTCAGACCCCATCTTTTACTTTCAGCTGCTCGCTGTTTCCTCTTTACCTACAGACGCTGCCGCACTAAGTCCTGATGCTGTTCAGCACAAGGACCGTGTGTTTGCAGTTGGATGTGTAAGGACCTATTACGGTGGCGCACGAAGGTGGAGAGGTGTGAAGAGAGGTAAGTGATGGTGGCCGTCATCTATTGAAATTGGTTTACATAATTTCTGTAAATCAAATCCACAAATCCGATTAATAGTGGCCAGTGTCGGGTACTATTGGCATCGGTACTGCTGTGGCTGATACAGCGGTAGTGAGCAGGTATAATTGTGTCAGCTGCGGATTCCCAGCCCACTGATCACTGGCCCATCTGGTATTTGCTAGTATACACACAAACACACACACACACACATACATAAACAAAACAATGTATACACTAAACGCACTACATACACTATACACACACTACATACATTGCATCAACTACACTTATCCTATAAACACTACATACACACACCTCTACACTACACATCACTTTTGGTAACCGCACTGCCTTGGCTGCTACAGTAGTAGTGAGCCGGGATTATTGTATCAGCAGCGGACTCCCAGTCCACTGAGCACTGGCCCATCTTTCATTTGTTAGTACTATACACAGTGCACGCACACACACACACACACACACACACACACACACTATACACACCACACTATATACCACACACTATATATACTATTTATTAATGAATTGAACATCTAAATAATACTGATGTACATATCTGAGTTACCTTTTAATACTCTATGAAATATTGATGTTCATTTATGTATTGTATTGGTGTTTACATATATGAAATGTGTGGCTGTGGATTGTGCCTACCTGCCCGTGTGTAACATTTTCTCTAATGCAGGATCACCTTACAAATTTTGCTGAAATATTTATATTTAATCAAAATATTTTTTATTCTTTATTCCTCTAACCGAGTGCCATTTTTTCCCTCTTTACTGGCCATTCTTCCCCTTTTATTCCAATTTAATCCGGAGGCACCGTACCCATTGTACTGTGTTATAAGGGTCTTTTTGTGATGTATGCTTTTGTGTTTGCACATCACACACTACATACAAATCACATTAACACCACACACTATTTATTCAAACCACACACTACACGCACACACTATACACAAACTTACACTATAGGCATATCTGCCAACCGGATTACGGGCAGTGTCCCACTGTCCCGGGCAGCCTTGGGGATGTCCCACTGTCAACTCTTTCTGCGTCCTCAGAATGCAGATTCAGTTGAACCCAATACTGAAGCAGGGAATCATCAGCTCCCTACTTCAGAATTAGTTCAGAGCGGAGGAGCAGAGGGAGCTCCTCCACTCGCCGGAGACTCCCCAGACACAACGCTTCTTTAAGCGCTGTGCTCGGGGAAGCCCTTGGCGTCACTGTCCACATATGGACAGTGATGTCAGTGGCTATTGAATGAGGGGAATCCCCGTTGCCGATGATCTGGCTGGGGGTTCCGCTCCTAGAGGAAACCCCTGAGGTCACTGTCCATATATGGACATTGACGTTAGGGGCTCTTCCTGGAGCGGAATCCCCGGCCAGAGTTGGCAACGGGGATTCCGCTCAAAGAGTAGCTACTGACGTCACTGTCCATAAATGGACAGTGACATCAGGGCTTCCCTCTAGGAGCGGAAGCCGCGGCCTATGCTTTGTCTGGGGATTCTGCTCCTAGAGGGAGTCCCAATGGTGCTTTCTACAAGGGGGGAGTAACGCTATCTTCAAGGGGGGAGTGGCACTATCACTATGGACACTGTGGCACTATATAGGTGCACTATTTACATGGGCACTGTGGCACTATCTACAAGGGCACTGGCACTAGGGGCAGCTTTGGGGGCATTATACTGTATGTGGGCATTAAGCTATAGGGGGCAGCTATGAGGGCATTATACTGTATGGGGTAAACTGTGTGGGCATTATACTTTATGGGGGCATTATACTGTATAGGACAGCTATGGGAGCACTATGCTCTATGGGGCATTATGCTGTCTGGGGGTATTTGTTTGGGAGTTATACTGTGTACAGGCATCTGTGTGGGAATTATACTGTATGTGGGCATCTGTTTGGGCATTATACTGCATGGGGGCATCTGTGTTGGCTTTATACTGTATGGGTGCATCTATGGGGCATTATACTGTATAGTGGCAGCTATTTGGCATTATACTGTGTGGGAGGCACTATGGGAGCATGATACTGTGTGGGCTGAACCGAGTGTGTATAAGCGGGGATTGGGTGGGATTAGAGGTGTGGCTTAAAAGAAAAAATAAATTGCTGTGGCTTTGTGATACTTCAAAGTTGGGAGGTATGTATATGCACCATACACACACCACAGACTATATAGAATTACATTATACACACTATGAACACTATATAGATTTACATTATATACACCATACACACACACACACGCACACACACACACACACACACTATATACAATTTACACTCACACCATGCGCTATATATTCAAACCACACACACTATATACACACACACATGCTTACATTATACACACACAATACATTATACACACACATACTATGTGCATTATACACACACACTTACACTATATACACTTTTTAGAGTTACATTATACACACAGCACACACTATATAGACTTACACTATATACACTAAAAACACACTATATAGACTTACATTATACACACTATACACACACCACACACTATATAGACTTACACTATATACACTTACATTATGCACACTATAAACACTATACACACACGCCACACACTATATAGACTTACACTATACACACACAATATATACTATGCACACACTATATAAACTTACATTATACACACTATAAACACTATACACACACTATGTAGACTTACACTATCTTTACTATATAGACACCACAGGTCCTACACCTCCTAGTTGCAGTCAGGGACAGTGCACAGCAGCACAGAGGAGCAGACTGTCAGGGAGATTGACTCCAGCACCTGCCTATCACTATCTCTGACAGTCTGCTCTCTACAGCTGATGTGCTGTGCCGACCCTTACACAGTGGGTGAGTGATGCCCACTGTGCAGTCGCGCACCCTTAAGGCCACATGCCCCCTTTTCCCGGCCTAGCTCGCCCCTGCAATTGACACCCCGTGCACATCCCCCCCCAATCTCTTCATCACCAGGTGGGACCGACGACCGCAAGAATGCAGTAGTAAACACACACAAACACTAACATACATTGAAATCTCTTACCTGCTCTTGCCGCCGCGGCTCCCTCCGGCCCGTCCGCTCCCTTTGCTGCCGCTGTTCCATGTGCACAAGTCCGGAAGCCGCGACCGGAAGTAGTAATATTACTGTCCGGCCGCGACTTCCGGTCCACAGGAAAATGGCGCCGGACGGCGCCAATTTCGAATAGGACTGTGTGGGAGCGGCGCATGCACAGTTCCCACACAGACGCCGTACACGGCAGTCAATGGGACGGGAGCCGTTCGCAGTCCCTATGGGACTGTGGCTGCCGTACTCCATGTCTGTGTGTGTCGTTAATCGACACACACAGAAATGGAACAAAAAATGGCAGCCCCCATAGGGAAGAAAAAGTGTAAAAATAAGAAAAAGTAAAACACAAACACACAAATGAATAAAAACGTTTTTATTAAAGCACTAACATCTTTAACATATAAAAAAAATTATTTGCCATGACACTGTTCCTTTAAGCCCTGCCTAACAGGAGACTGTAAAAATGACAAAACAAAATGCAAAACATTAGTATTGCTGGTTATTGTACCAGCGATCAGTAGATCAAGTCCCCTAGGGGGACTAATGAAATATGTAAAAAAAAAAGTTTCACACATTTTTAGTAGTGTAAAAAAATTAAAATTTACATTTACTAAAAAAATACTTTACCCATTTCTCCTATAAAGTAATGTAAAAAATAAACAAAACTGGTATCGCCACAGCCGTAAAAGTCCGAAGTATTACAATATACCATTATTTAACCCGCACGGTGAACGCCATAAAAAATTAAACCGCCAGAATCACTGTTTTTGGTCACTTCATATCCCACAAAAAAAGAAATAAAAAGTGATCAAAACGTCTCATGTAGCCCAAAATGGTACCAATAGAAACAACAGCTTGCCCCACAAAAAATAAGCCCTCATACCGCTCAATTCACAGAAAAATTTACAAAGTTATGGCTCTCAGAATGTGGTGACATAACACACATTTTATTTTTAACAATTCGTTTTTTCCTTGTAAAACATGAAAAAAAATATATACATTTGATATCGCTGTAATCGTAAAGTTAACATGCCATTTTTACCATACGGTGAAAGCCGTAAAAGTGAAACCCCTAAAAAGTTTGAGGAATCACAGTTTTTTTCCTATTCCACCCCACAAATAATTTTTTTCCTGTTTCCCAATACATTATATGGTACAATAAATGGTGTAGTGAAAAACGACAACTCGTCCCACTAAAAAACAAGCCCTCATATGGCTTTATCGATGCAAAAAATGAAAACGAAAATTCAAATAATGGCTGTGTACTGAAAGGCTTAAAGTAATAGTCCAGGATAAAAAGAACCCATAACTGCTTCATTCCTAAACAGCGCCACACCTATCCTTGGGTAGTGTCTGGTATTGCAGCTGAAGTAAATGTGGCCAAGCTGCAATACCACATACAACCTGTGGACAGGTGTGGTGCCGTTTTTGGAAAAAAGTAGCCATTCTTTCCTAATCCTGGACAACCCCTTTAAAGGGATATTCCAGCCTCCAGCATTTTTCACCAATTCACTGGATAGGTAAAAAATGCTAGATCGGTAGGGTTCTAGCATTATAATATATTAATCTGTTAATTAGAAACAATGACATAGTAATTGGCTTTTGACAGTTAAATATGGTCTTCCAGCTAAGAGCAAATAACAAGGGGAAGTCATTTGCAATGTGCACTATGACTGCCATTTTTATATGTGCACACTAAGGGTAGTATTATTGCTGATACTATTATATGAACACTGTTATCTGGGCAGTGCGTGGCAGTGTATAGCACTGTTAACTGACCACTGTATAGTACCATTATGTTGGCACTGTATGAGACTATTATTTTGGCACATATCTCACCGTTATTTCGGCACTATTACTTGAGTGCTTTATAGCATTTTTATTTGAAACCATACAGCATCATTATGAATGCGTTGTGTAGCACTATTATTGCAGTATTTTATCATTTGGTCATTTTAGTACTATTGTATAGTAGTATTTAGTACTATTTGACAATGTTATATATGCACTGTAGAACACATTTTTTTAATGTATATTTCACTGAAAAATTGCATTGTTCTCCCTGTGAAAAGGAGGTTTTAAATTCCCTTTGTTTTCTTACTCTGTGAATAATATATAATTTTATAAATACAAAAATAGGTAGAACAGCCGCACTATCCCGTATAGTATAGGGTGCAAATCCTCACCAGACACACGACAAGTGCCTTAACCCCTTCCCGCTCCTTGACGTACTATTACGTCATGGCAGCTGTATCGTTCGCGCTCCATGACGTAATAGTACGTCACGGGAGTAACGGCCGTTTCGGCCGTCCTCCCGACACATACAGGAGCTGTGACGCTGCTGTCTCTTACAGCAGCTGTCACAGCTCCTACAGCGGGGACCGATCGCTGTGTCACCGCTGATTAACCCCTTAAAAGCCGCGTTCTATAGAGATTGCGGCTTTTTAGGGGTTAAGCTGCCATCGCCGGCCTGCTACGCGATAGCGGCCGGCGATGGTGACTGTGGCAACCGGACACCAAACAATGGCGTCCGGCTATGCCATAGACGGAAGCCTAGTGGGTCCTGACAACGTCATTACCCACTATGCTTGCTGTCAGTGAGTAGCTGACAGTTCTAATACACTGCACTACGCATGTAGTGCAGTGTATTAGAATAGCGATCAGGGCCTCCTGCCCTCAAGTCCCCTAGTGGGACAAAGTAATACAGTAAAAAAAAAAGTTAAAAAAAGATGTGTAAAAATAAGAAAATAAAAGATTTAAAAGTAATAAAAGTAAAAATCCCCCTTTTCCCTTATCAGTCCTTTATTATTAATAAAAATATATAAACAAACAAATAAACTATACATAATTGGTATCGCCGCGTCCGTAACGGCTTGAACTACAAAACTATTTCGTTATTTATCCCGCACGATGAACGCCGTAAAATAAAATAATAATAAACCGTACCACAATCACAATTCTTTGGTCACTTCACCTCCCAAAAAATGGAATAAAAAGAGATCAAAAAGTCGCATGTACCTAAAAATGGTAATGATTGAAACTACAGTTCGTTACACAAAAAATAAGTCCTCGCACGGCTTGATTGATGGAAAAATAAAAACGTTATGGCTCTTACAATAAGGTAACACAAAAAGTGAATGATTGCTTACAAAACGTATTTTATTGTGCAAACGCCATAAGACATGAAAAAAAAATATAAACATATGGTATCGCCGTAATCGTATCACCCCGCAGAATAAAGTGAATATTTTATTTATAGCGCACGGTGAACGCTGTAAAAAAAAAAAGAATAAAAAAACAATAGTAGAATTGCTGTTTTTTAGTCACCACGCCACCTAAAAATAGATTAAAAACTGATCAAAAAGCCGCATGCACCCCAAGAAAACTACAATGGATTCCTCAAGGGGTCTAGTTTTCAAATTGGGGTCACTTTTGGGGGGTTCCCAATGTTTTGGCACCACAAGACCTCTTCAAACCGGACATGGTGCCTAATAAAAAAGAGGCCTCAAAATCCACTAGGTGCTCCTTTGCTTCGGAGGCCGGTGCTTCCGTCCATTACCGCCCGAGGGCCACATGTGGGATATTTCTAAAAACTGCAGAATCTGGGCAATACGTATTAATTTGCGTTTCTCTGATAAATCCTTTTGTGTTATAAAAAAAAATGGTATAAAGAGGATTTTCTGACAAAAAAAATAATTTAAATTTCACCTCTACTTTGCTCTAAATTTTTGTGAAACACCTAAAGGGTTCATAAACTTTCTAAATGCTGTTGTGAATACTTTGAGGGGTCTAGTTTCTAAAATGGGGTGTTTCATAGGGGTTTCTAATATATGGGCCCCTCAAAGCAACTTCAGAACTGAACTGGAACCTAAAAAAATAAATAAATGAGGCAATACTTCGCTTCTTACATTATACTGATAATGAGCCGTGCCCACCCCGTGATGACCCCAGTTTTGACCGTTTGTATAAACGGAGACCCCTATTAGACCGTTCCAGTGCCCGGTTTTCCCCAGCATACACCCCGAGAAGTGTATTTCTATTGATGAGTCCCTGGTACATTTTAAAGGGAGGGTTCAATTCCGCGAGTACCTGCCGGGTAAGAGGGCAAGGTATGGCGTGAAGATGTATAAGCTGCGAGAGTGCATCAGGGTATACCTACAGGTTTAGGATATATGAAGGAAAGGCCACCCCCAAACCAGACTGCATCCTGGACTACAATAGGTACATGGGAGGGATGGACTTGTAAAATCAAGCCCTGAAGCCCTACAGCGCCATGCGGTGTGGTATAAGAAGCTGGCCGTGCACATCATACAGATGGCTTTGTACAATGCGTACGTGCTACGTCGATGTGCAGGCCAGACGGGAACTTTCCTGTAATTTCAAGATGTGATTATCAAGAACCTAATCTTTAGGGACCAAGAAGGGGGGGCACCCAGTACTTCTGGAAGCGGGGCCACACGCATCGTACCAGGGCGGCAACACTTTCCAGGGGAAGTTCCCCAAACTGGCAAGAAGGGAAAAAGTCAAAAGAGGTGCAAAGTCTGCTATAAGAGGGCGATAAGGGATGATACAATATATCAATGTGACACGTGTCCCGAATAACCAGAGCTCTGTATGAAAGAGTGTTTTAAAATTTATCATACATCCCTTGGTTTATAATTTACCCCAATTTTACTTACCCTGATGCACTCCGCACAGCTTATCCCCCCTCGTCTTTACCCTCTGAGCCCTGCCGTGTGTCCAGGCAGCAGATAACAGCCACATGTAGGGTATTGCCATACCCGGGAGAACCCACATTACAGTTTATGGGGTGTAGGTCTCCGGTCAAAATGCTCACTACACCTCTAGATGAATGCCTTAAGGGTGTAGTTTTTAAAACGGGGTCACTTCTTGCGCGTTTCAACTGTACTGGTACCTCAGGTGCTTCTGCATACATGACTTCGCACTAGAAAATCCCCAGTAGGCCAAATGGTGGTCCTTTCCTTCTGAGCCCTCCCATGGGCCCACACGGCAGTTTATCACAACAAATGGGGTATTGCGGCCCTCAGAACAAATTGCACAACAGAATGGGGTATTTTGTTTCTTGTGAAAATAAGAAATTTTCAGCCAAAACTACATATTATTTGAAAAAAATAATTTTGTTTTCATTCCCAGCCCAATTCAAATTAGTTCTGTGAAGAAACTATGGGGTCTAAATGGTCACATTACCCATAAATGAATTCCTTGAGGGGTGTAGTTTCCAAAATGGGGTCACTTCTGGTGGGTTTCCATTGCTTTGATATCTCTGGGGCTCTGAAAATGCGACATGGCAGCCGAAAACCAATCCAGCAAAATCTGGACTCCAAAGAACACACAGCGCTCCTTCCCTTCTGAGGCCTCCCATGGGCCCAAACGGCAGTTTATTGCCACAAATGGGGTATTGCTGCACTCAGGAGAAATTGGGCAACAAAATTGAGCATTTTGTTCCCTGTGAAAATAAGAAATTTGGATAAAAAATTACATCTTATTGGAAAAAATTTCATTTTTTTAATGTCACAGCCCAATTGAAATAGGTGCTGTGAAAAAACTGTGTGCTCAAAATGCTAACAACAACCATGAATGAATTCCTTGAGGGGTGTAGTTTCCAAAATGGGGTCACTTTTGGTGGGTTTCCATTGCTTTGATACCCCTGAGGCTCTGCAAATACGACATGGCACCCGAAAACCAATCCAGCAAAATCTGGACTCCAACAAACATATAGCGCTCCTTTCCTTCTGAGCCCTCCCATGGGCCCAAACGGCAATTTATCACCACAAATGGGGTATTGCCACACTAAGGACAAATTGGGCAACCAAATGGGGTATTTTGTTCCCTGTGAAAATAAGAAATTTTGATCACAAATGACATTTATTTGGAAAAAATGACATTTTTTTCATTTCACAGCCCAATTCAAATACGTGCTGTGAAAAAACTGTGCGGTCAAAATGGTAACAACAACCATAAATGAATTCCTTGAGGGGTGTAGTTTCCAAAATGGGGTCACTTTTGGGGGATTCCTACTGTTTTGGTACCTCAACACCTCTACAAACCTGGCATGCTGCCTAAAATATATTCTAATAAAAAAAGAGGACTCAAAATGCACTAGGTGCTTCTTTGCTTCTAGGGCTTGTGTTTTAGTCCACGAGCGCAGTAGAGCCACATGTGGGGCATTTCTAAAAACTGCAGAATCTGGACAATACATATTTAGTAGTGTTTCTCTGGTAAAACCTTCTGTGTTACAGAAAAAAAAAATGAATAAAATTGAAATTCCGCAAGAAAAATGAAATTTGCAAAGTTCACCTCCACTTTGCTTTAATTCCTGTGAAATGACTGAAGGGTTAAAAAACGTTCTAAATGCTGTTTTGAATACTTTGAGGGGTCTAGTTTTTAAAATGGGGTGTTTTATCAGGGTTTCTAATACATAAGCCCCTCAAAGGCACTTCAGAACTGAACAGGTACCTTAAATAAAAGGCATTTGACATTTTCTTAAAAATATGAGAAATTGCTGTTTATGTTCTAAGCCTTGTAACGTCCAAGAAAAATAAAATAATGTTAAAAAAACGATGCCTGTCTAAAGTAGACATATGGGAATGTGAACTAGTAACTATTGTGGGTGGTATAACCGTCTGTTTTACAAGCAGATGCATTTAAATTCTGAAAAATGCAATTTTTTCAAAATTTTCTCTACATTTTGCAATTTTTCACCAATAAACACTGAATATATCGAACAAATTTTACCACGAACATGAAGCCCAATGTGTCACAAGAAAACAATCTCAGAATCGTTTGGGTAGGTTTAAGCATTCCCACGTTATTACCACATAAAGTGAAATATGTCAGATTTGAAAAATGGGCTCTGAGCCTTAAGGCCAAAACTAGGCTGCGTCCTTAAGGGGTTAAGTATTAGCAACCAAAGAGTGCTGCCTCATACTTGGATTATTTTATTGCTATATATATATATATATATACATACTAGTCCTCCTCAATGAATTAGAATATCATCAAAAAGTTAATTTATTTCAGTAATTCAATTCAAAAAGTGAAACTCATATATTATATAGATTCATTACACAGAGAGGAATCTTTATCCAGCATTTTTTTCTTTTAATGTTGATGATTATCTTATGGCTAACAAGTTAATGAAAACCCAAAATTTCGTGTCTCAAAAAATTATAATATTATATAAGCCAAATTTTAAGAATGATTTTTAATACCGAAATATTGGCCTATGAAAAGTATGTACAGTATATGCCCTCAATACTTGGTCGGGCTCCTTTTGCATGAATTACTGCATCAATGCGGCGTGGCATGGGGGCGATCAGCCTGTGGCACTGCTGAGGTGTTATCAATGCGGCGTGGCATGGAGGTGATCAGCCTGTGGCACTGCTGAGGTGTTATCAATGCGGCGTGGCATGGGGGTGATCAGCCTGTGGCACTGCTGAGGTGTTATCAATGCGGCGTGGCATGGGGCGATCAGCCTGTGGCACTGCAGAGGTGTTATCAATGCGGCGTGGCATGGAGGCATTCAGCCTCTGGCACTGCTGAGGTGTTATCAATGCGGCGTGGCATGGGGGCGATCAGCCTGTGGCACTGCTGAGGTGTTATCAATGCGGCGTGGCATGGAGGTGATCAGCCTGTGGCACTGCTGAGGTGTTATGGAAGCCCAGGTTGCTGTGATAGCGGCCTTCAGCTCGTCTGTATTGTTGGGTCTGGTGTCTCAAGCACAGTGATACTGTGGTTATTACACCAGGTATTGGTACGTTTGGCAGTGTGGGCAGGTGCATGTGTGTGTGTATATACCTAGGTGGCTAGTTCAAGAGCATGACTAGGGTAGGACCAACGTATGAAAGTAGTACATGATGAATTTCTGCATTTTACTTAAAAGTGTAGATTATAGCAAACTGCCCCACACATACAATTCCTTCAAAACTATAATTCTTCATTTGTAATTTGCACAATAAGGGACAAAATGTATCAAAGCATTATGGTACAGGCAGATCATTCCACATGATCATACTGTACTAATATAATATACTGTTTGTAATCACATAGTGTCCTACCCAGCATCCTTTCATCATCCTCTCTTATGATGTCATAATTGCTTAGAACTGGATGCTCTGTGTCTCATACAGTTGAGGCCTTTGTGGTGAAGCATGAAGATGTGGAATAAGAGACAGAACAGGGAATTATTATTATTATTATTATTATTATACTAATTCTATGTTGCCCAAGGCAACCAAAGTTCAGCTTTCATTTCCTAAACTGGAAAAAGCAAAATGTGGATACTGATTGGCTACTTTGGGCAACAACCCTTGTTCTTCTAAACATCTATGATACATGAAGCCAGGTTAGGTTAGATCATGTAGTCTATTTCAGCAATCCACCTAGTACAATGTGTGCGTATACAGTATGTGAATTTTAAATAACACTCCATGGCTGACTCTATAGTTCCATAGGAAAAGGCTGTGTAATATATTTACATTTTTTTATGTTAAATGTATATATATATATATATATATATATATATATATATATATTTCTTTCGCTGTTATGAGTGACCTAGGTTACTAGTCTCACCTGAGATGTGATCCTTTGCCTGTGTACCTGTGACAACACTACCTGTTGCTCTGGCAATACAGTGTTATCATAGGAACCCTGGGCCCCATAGCCACCAATCAGATATCTTTTTTTCTGACCATTGCTAGAAAAATAAAAACAGGATTTAGATTTATTGTTTTAAGGCCCAACATTCCTCTAATAACGCTGAAATGCCGACTCACAGGAGAGCAAATTCACCATTGGGAGACACTTTTCAGGGAGTTCTGCTTCAAGTAAAACATTTTATTCTATTGTAAATCACAATCTAGGGGGTTACAATATTAAATTGTAGTTCATGTACCAACATGCTGTATGTAATCATAACACAGATCAGTCACAGCTTCCTTTGCTAATTGTTTCTTATGATGTCATATAGGTGTGAAATCATAATTGGTTAGAAATTGGTGCTTTGTCTACCAGCCTCTAGTATAGTTAGGCAGTTGTCATCAGAGGAAGAACAGACAATAAGCTTGCAGGACATGGGGAAAAGGGACAAGATTCTATGCGGCCCAAGCAACCAAAGTTCAACTTTAGTTTTCTAAATCGGAAAAAACAAAATGTGGATACGGAATGGCTACTTTGGGCAACAACAGCCCTTGTACTTCTAGGCATTTATGATACATGAAGCCAGATAAGGTTAGAACATCTAGTCTATCTCAGCAATCCACCCAGTACAATTCGTGTATATATATGAATTTTAATTAACGCTCCACGGCTAAGGCTTTTTTCACAATGGCGTTACTATGAGTTTACCTCTCTTCCGTCAGAGTAAGAGAAGATCGATACATTAAACGAAATGCAACGGTTCCATTAGAATTACCAATGATTTCAATGGTAATTGTTTTGTATCAGTTGCTTTCCGTTTGTCCCCGTTCAATAGGTTTCTGTTTTTTTGAACGGAAACAAAAGTTCTGCAGTCTGCACTTTTGCTTCCGTTCAAAAAAAACATTGAAAATATTGAGAATGAATAAAAGCGGAGGAGGAGGGGCTTTTATTATTTTCTATTTGTACATTATACCTGAGATAAATAATTATGGCCCTAGTGTGTTATACATATAAGTGTCTATAACATGTATCAGGAACATATTATCACACCTTTGATTCTTTACAGATGACTGATCCCAGTGAGAAGAAGGAACGTGACATATAATCCTGTCAGCAGCAAGAAAGGAATCACAAGACAGGTAATTAATATTTATATTAATTACTGCTAACACTCAGGCTAGATATGAGTTCTAGACCGGCAGAGGTGTGATAGTATCTTCCTGATACATCAGAATATATGTGGTTTTAACATGTATATCTTCTATAGACAATATCTAGTATAACACAACCATATCTCAGGTACAGAGGTGAGGAACATCTCTGTTCTTTACCCTCTGTTTTGTAGTCAGGACTCCCCTTTTATTTTTAATATAATTTTTAATAGCTATTCAGTCTTAGATTAACCCTTTCAGGACCAGAATTATTGTTCAATTATTAGTAAAAGAATCTATGAAATTATCGGCAGAATTTAATATGATCTAATAATTAATATTACCTCTCAATGTTCACGGCCTTTACAGATGACACCTAACTGTCCGTACCAAGGGGTCCCTCCCCCATCACATTCCTTATTAATCAAATGGCGGTTTAGTATACAAAGATTTTTTTCAACACCAATTACCCTTAAAGACCAGTATATAATTCCCTTTTTTCCAGTTTATGTATTCATGTATTGTCTTTAACTGTTTAAATGATGTATTTTTTAGCGTCTATTTATGTTTTAATATCTCGATGTGAGTATTGCAGAGGTTCATATCCGACAGCCTAATAAACAAAAATAAGCATTAATACTCTATCCACTACTCAAGGATAAAATTGGATCATTGTTATCCCTCATCCTATCATTGATAACTATCTATCAAACAATGCTGTAAGTACACAACTTACTATTAGAGCAGTGATGTTCTATCACCGGCTCTCTGTTTCAGCACCACTTTTGCTGGACAGCTCCACTGTGCTGGATAGCTTTTAGGAAGGATGTGGTATACATCTGAAACGCGTAGGCACTTTGGAACTACGCTCTGTTTTAAACTTGACTGCGCTGGACCATCTACTTTTGTCCATTTTTCTAATGTATTTGACCTTGCATTGTTACTGGCAGTATGATGACAAGAAACCCAGGTTTGATGCAGGTTTCTTTTGGTAGGCCGGTAATGTTTGCAAAACGACCAAAAGGAAATACAAAAAACTGTTCTTAGCAGAGAGGCACAGTCACTTAAAATATTACACAAAGTGGCGGCAATTTCAGGCAATGCAGGAAATTGGGTTTTACCAGCTTGGTTTCCTTGGGACAGAGCTCGGACTCTTCCCTGATACAGGGGTAACCCATCGTCTCAGCAACTAAATAACAGGGAGGCTTCACGCAACTTCCACTTGTTACATCCAATGCTGCCTCTTTCACAGCAATCATCTGTGGAGAGGTTCCTGCACTCCACCGCCGCAGCAATGGGCCCTTCTCTGGCTTCAGGGCCTACTCAGCCCTGTTGGCACAATAGTTGCTGATTTATGGGTCGCAGCCCTTGCACCTGAACCCATTAGGTGGGAACAGTCGCCTTTTATCAAATTTAAAAACAGCCTTTTGTGAGTTATTCAATGTTCCGACACTGATTACTTGCCCATACTACACTGTTTTTGCACACTAAAGTAAATGTAAAAGACAGTGCCCGAGCCGGTATTCCCGGTGCCTGCAATAAACAGGGTCAGCCACCATTGTCTGAACAGTGTTACATAGCAGTGAGCTTTGCTGACGTGAGCATCTGCACAGCTCAGAACATGTAGTCCTGTGACTAAAACAACACATAAAAATGATTCCTGGCCACTAGGTGGCAGCATCGCAATGGAAGTATATATGCATATAGTGACCGCTCATCTCCTCTAGTCCTGGACCTATAAAGGAAATACAGTGTTAAACATGCATAACACAAAAGCATTGAAAGAGACAGCAAAATCTATCTCTACATTACTCCATACGGCTCTTCTCGTGAATAGGGGAGACTCCCTTCCATACCTTTCATTGCCCCCTTGCCTTATTCGGTGCCATTCCCGGCACCAGGAAAAATAAGCAACTAAAATAACGGAAACAAAAACACAGATTCCTTTCACACAAATTGGGCCTTCTTCCGACAGTCTCTGAAGGCCCTGTTAGACTCAGTTCAGGCCCTCTTCAAAATTACTTGGGCCTCAGGTTCAAAGCTTAGTGGTTACAGTCTCTCACAGGCGAGGCACATACTTAACAATCTCATACTCAAGGTCCCAGGACTCCCTTCTTTGTCTCAGTCTCATGCACAGCCTCTTGTCTTTCTCTTGCTGGGAGACTCCTCTCTACCCGCCTCTTGAAATCTTCCTTGTGGCTCATTACAGTTACTGAAATGCAGCCAAAGGTGCACTTGGCAAGAGCGTACTTATGACTGCAACTCCGGCACTAGATTACCCTCCAATGGAACTATGACTATACTCTCTGTGAAATTCATCATGTAAACCTTCCTGCCGTGCCCTCTGCTCACTCCTTGGGCACTCCATACGGCATGCCATCTTTCCTGGGCTGTGACTATCCTGCCAACTATGCCAAAATGTTTAGGAGCGGGTATCAGTTAAGTGCGCGCATTGTTAGTCATGAAATGATGACAAGAATACCAGATTTGATGCAAATCCTTTTAGTAGGCTAAAATCTGTACAAAATGGCCACAATTTCAGGCAATGCAGGCAATGGTGGCTCACCAGCTTGCCTACCTTTGGACGGAGCTTGGGCTCCTCACTGATACAGTACTAACATCCACTTCAAATCGGGGCTTTTCCTCTTTCTTACCCTTCAACAACCCTTATCTCTTTTATGGGGAGGTCCAGGCAACTTCCACCCACCGCCTCAGCAACTCAATCGTAGGGAGGCCCCAGGCAACTTCCACCTGTTATATTCAACGCTGTCTCTATCACATCAATCATCTGCATGGAGACTCCTGTTTGGGCACTCTAGCCAAAGCCCAAGGATACGATCTAGAGGAAATTACTCCTTCTAGAGAGGATTGAGGATGTCGCTGATACAGGATGAGCTGATTCCAAACACTGATTGCCTTGGATGCCCAGCCAATCTCCGGACATAATGACAAACGACGCCTGAATTTCTCATTATAGCACCACCAAGCTGCACCTCCATGCAGCTTGTGTGCACTAAATATGCTACATTATCTAAGCATGCAAAGAGTACAGCACCCTTTTCAGGGAAGCGCTGACAAAAAAAATGAGCCATAACCGTGAACCCTTAAAGAGGCTCTGTCACCACATGACGGTACAAGAGCGACAAGGGGCCACACAAACACCCTCCTATCTAATAAATATACAACGGCACAATTAAAATTGTAAGGTGCTTGTCACAGCTTTATTAGATGATTTATTTTACAGAACCTGAGAATATATAAAAAACAAGTATAAACATATCATAAACATAATTAACATTATAACATTATGTGGCTAAGTCCTTGACAACCTCCAAAACATAAATAAAGCAATACCCTTAAACCACTAGCCATGACCATATAAGCTACAGTGGCGTCACCACGGGTATGCTAAAGCACCACTCTTCCCAGGGTCCGCCCCTTAGAGAAGCCCAAATCCATAGCTTTAAAATAAAACCAATATATTGTGTCAAAGACAGCAATATATAAAAACATAAATAGCGTTGCCAAGGACCCGCCACAGCATGAAAACTTGACTCCTTAAATTTTCATGCGCCGCCACACTTGAAAACCCAACTCCAGGCCTTCTTGGAGGCCAAAATTAAAAACATCCAGGCCCACATCCGTTAAGTGAACCCCATCCTTTCCAATGTACGCACCCCGATCCTCAAATAGTCGGTGATGAACTAACAACCCACCATTTAGGCGAACAAACTTGCCCACTGTCTTATTAATCTTAACTCTGGTCCCATTCAGCGCCGACACTGACTGCGCATTGCGCCATTTTAACCGCTGTACAATTTCGGAACAGATAATCAAAAGCCCAGGATGGGTGTCTACAAAACATAAGAAGTCCCTCTTAATGTTGTTCCGCATGGGATAACTCCCGATGTCATTACCCCCTGCATGAATTATCAAGATATCAGGTAGACCCCAGGACCTAACAGCATCCTGAAACAAAGGCCTTACCTGATCCCTGGTCAGGCCACGAACTCCGAACCAGTGTACCTCCACCTCAACCGGATCTATACACAAATACCTACCATTTGGACGCACACGGGCACGCCTTTCAGCCCAGTAAATATAGGAATGGCCAAGAAGCTAAACCACACATTTTGCAGACCCTGAAAGCAACAGAAAATAAGTCACACAGAACAAGAATGACATTCCCCCCCCCCCACCAAAAATAAACCCAAGATAAAGAAATCAACATTCCAGCAAATGCAGCCTAACATAGGAACGAAAGCGGCTGGACTCCCAGCGGCCAATCCTCTTAACTGAAGCAGTGTCGAGCCCAAAACGAGAAACCTCAGTAGCAGCTCCAATCCTAAAAGAATGAGAGCTGTAATCCAGATGTGAAAGGCCCAACCCTTGTACGCATTTCTTAAAGACAGCAATAAATTGATATCTGGACAACGCTGAACCATCCGCATGTACCAGCAAAGAGGAAAATCCCTGAGGACACACAGCCATGAAACGCAGAAAACACCCCACTGGGCACGATTCCCCCTCATGAATTTTAGTCAAACAAATCTCAAAACCTTTTCCATTCCTGTCAGTTTTTGAATGATACAACATTATTCTCAACACACTATCCTGAAAAAAACACATCGGTTACTTGAATACCGCCCTGCACCCGTTTTGAGGGACTAACCAATTCGCCAACCCTAAAAGCCCCATAGAAAGCCCAAGAGAAAGCCAATTGAAACAACAACCTCTCATAATCTGAATGGGATATCCTGTGCAACTGAGAAAATGTCCCTCCAACATTGCAAAAGACACCGGCCCACGCTTATCCTGCCCGACATGCCCTTTTTGAAAACCCTGCAGAGCCCGCCGTATCAAAAAATGCTTAGTAACATCCGTACAACCAATTAACTTAAAGAAAAAGGAAAGTGCCGCTACCGACTTAACAACAGAGGAAGCTGAAGATCCACTCTCCATAAGAGATAACAAAAAACAAAACATCCCCTCTAAGGCACTAAAAGGACTCCCTTGACTACACCACGAATCCTCCAGCTGGAACCATCTCACCCAGATCTTGGTATAAGCATCCCACGTAGCAGGGGCCAGCGAACGCTTCACCCACCATATCAGACGAGCGACACCACCCTCTCCGAAGGTGCTCGGGGCAAGAAACCGGATCCCTCTCCGCCTCTGGAGGTAGCCAACGGAAACGATCCCACTGCAATCGAGATAAAGCATCCGCAATGCCATTGGAAACTCCAGGAACATGATGAGCCCTAAATAGCCTTGTTACCACAGTGAAAAACCACTGACCGATTGGACAAAAGCGGTCCCCAAATTTCCACCGCAACAAGAATGGGAAACAACTCCTAAAAACAAAGATTACCCGTCAAACCACACTCCCTCCACTCTAGTGGCCAAGTATCAACACACCATTTTCCCTGAAAATACGCCCCGAAACCGATAAAACCTTAAGCATCCGTACACATTTGCATCTCCACATTCGAAACTCCCTCTGCAATCCATAATGATCTGCCGTTATATTCTACCAAAAAGGAATCCCAAACCCTCAAATCCGCCTTATGCTCCTTGCCAAGGTGAATAAAATGGTGGGGACATCTAACACCAGCAGTTGCTTGTGCTAAGCGCCTACAAAAAACACGGCCCATGGGCATAATTCTACAGGCAAAATTGAGTTTCCCCAATAAAGATTGAAGGAGCCGCAGGGTGATTTTTGTTCTCACCAGAGCCTCCTGCACCGTTGCCAGCAGATCAATAAGTTTTGCCTCTGGCAACCTACATTCCATTGCCTGGGAATCAATTTCAATTCCCTAAAAACAGATCGTTGTGGTTGGTCCTTCTGTTGTTTCAAATCCCAACGGAACCCCAAAGTCAACAAAAACATCCATCACTGCCCATAACAATATTGCACACGACGGCCGAGCCGCAGGGCCCACACAAAGGAAGTCATCCAAATAATGAATAACTTCTTTAGAGCCAGCTCGTTCACGGACCACCC
Source organism: Rhinoderma darwinii (assembly GCF_050947455.1). NCBI lineage: Eukaryota > Metazoa > Chordata > Amphibia > Anura > Rhinodermatidae > Rhinoderma > Rhinoderma darwinii. The sequence continues at coordinate 4,497,197 of NW_027461962.1, forward strand.
ACTCCAAAAACATGCTGAAGGCTTCGAAATAGGCACAAGAAATAGAGCACCCCATAGGAAGGCACCTATCAATATAAAAAAGGCCATCAAACGAGCACCCCAGCAAGTGCATGGATTCTGGGTGCACCGGCAAAAGGCGAAATGCAGACTCCACATCCACCTTAGCCATAAGCGCCCCTTGCCCCGCCGTCCTAACCAAATTAACCGCCTCATCAAATGACGTATAGGAAACCCGCGTCAAAGACTCATCAATATCATCATTTACCAAAGAACCCTTCGGATAAGATGAATGATGTATAAGCCAAAATTTGCCCGCCTCCTTCTTGGGGACAACCCCCAGTGTGGAGACACGCAAATTGGAAATAGGAACATCAGAAAAGGGGCCTAACATTCTACCCAACAAAACTTCCTTCAGCAACTTGTCTCGTACCACTTCTGGATGATCCCGCACCGAACGCAGATTATTAGCCATCAAAACACCCATCCCCGGGGAGAACGGAATCCTAAATCCGTCCCCAAAACCTTTCAATAACAGCTGCGCCCTCTCATTGTCGGGGTACCTCTTTAGCCAAAGCGTCATAGCATCGAGGTTCACTGGACTCACCCCCTTTAGCAGAACCATCCCCTGGCTTCGTCGTGCCTCCTTGTGCCCGCTTAAAACACTTGAAGACGGGGTGGTTACCACCCCTACACCCGGCACATTCGTGTCTATAGACACAATTAGTTCCCCATTTATAGGTGCTCTCGTTGTAGAGTCAGCAGACCCCTTTTTTAAAACTCCCCGACGAACCCGCTGATCTAGACCCGCCGGGTGAGGACTGAAAGGGGTTATGCAAACCCGCGACTTCAACATGACCCCCCTGACCAGCCCCCTTTGGTGTAGTCATAAGGCACATCCAAAGGCTTATGTCCTTATGATCCCACCGCAGGGATGACTGAAACGCCATATGCTGACGAACCTGCTCGTCATATTTAAGCCAAGCAGTACCCCCATATGTTCTATAAGCCTCCCAAATAGAATCCAAGTAACAAAATAAACCGGAACAATGTTCTGGGCATTTCTCCCCTATAACACTAGCCATGATGGAAAAAGCATGTAGCCAATTCCCAAATGTACGCGGAATCAGCCTATACCGTCTTCTCTCCTCATCCTCCTCCTTACGATGTTCCTTGCCCTTTTCCCACTGTTCCACACTAAATCGCTCCAATGGCAATAAAGTAAAAATATCCAAATTCTCCCTTTTCCAAATTTTTTCACGGATCTCTGGCTTTAAGTGGGCCCCTAATGGTCCTTCAAAGCAAATGTACATGCTCCCCTTTGCAGTATCCAAAACTGGCAAGGGCTTATTAGCCCCATCTACCTTCTCCGTCTGGACCCCAGCATCTAAGGCGTTAAATGACGAAGAGCCTCCCTCAGCACTCGCAGTACTCTCCCTACGAGAACCCCCCTCTAACTGTCCCTGCGCTGACCAAGCTCCAACGGGACCTGCTAGCTGTGACCTACGAGAAGTATCAACTGAAGCTAACAACTGACGTAACCCATCTAAGAAATTTCCCCAAACTCCACTCGTGACTGACAAATCCCCCGTAGAACTGCAACCTACAGGTACTTGCCCCACTAGACTACTCTCATTACTAAAATTACTGCCCACGTGTATGGTGTGTAAACGCTGTGACTCATCAGAAGGCTGCCCGTCGCCAGACACTAACGGGGCCGTCCGTCCTGAATCCACCGAAGCCGTCTCCTGACCGAGCATCCTAGGCACCCCGAGTGCCCGCCGCAAAGCATCGGCCGCTTCTACACCGGACTCCCGTCCCGACAACACCTGGAACGGCAAATAAACAGACAAAACACCTGCCACCTGGCCAACGTCATCCTCAGGAGGCGCTGGATGATGCAAATTTTGTACATATTTAGCAGTCAGTGCAGACCTACCACTGCTGCTGCTATAACGAAAATGGCAAGGAGGTGGCGCAGGCCTGCCACCACCGATGTAGTAATTTTCCTGAACAGCAGGTGGCGCCGGCCTACCACCGACACTGCAATGTTCCGAACGGCCACTAGATGGCGCCAAATCACCCATGCTAACGGGTGTACTATGCACACTGGCCCCTGACCCAGCAGATGGCGCTCTAGCAGCGCTGAAGACACTCACCGTGACAGCCGCAGAGTCCTGGCTTGCCTCCGGCCCCACAGAAGAACTCCTGACAGGCTCGCTGAACGAGCCCACCGCACTGGAAAGGAGGGGGACTGCTCCCCGCCGCTGCACCACCGCTTCCCTCGACATCCATCTCCACGTCGCTCCTCAGGCACACGGACTATGCTGTGCTGACCCCGACTGGACACCCGGCGAACCGCACCTCGACCTCTCACACCAGGCGTCTCCACTGCTGCCACCGCTCCCGACACCACCTTGGCTCCAGTCCCCGACACCGGAACAACGCCACCGTCGCCAGCCACCGGATCTGTCAAACCAGGGACCACTACCGCGGAAACAGGTAAGGGGGGAGTCACACTCCTCCGTCTGCGCCGGGGGGCTGGGGAAGCAGAGGGGCTCAAGCGTTCAGGAGGCTGTGAACGCCGGGCCCTAACTGCTAAAGCCCCTATCTGCTCCTGGACCCACTCCAGCCCCTTATCAGCTGCCTCCTCCCTAACCCTAACAATTAACTGCTCTAAACCCTCCATAACTCTATGCCCTAAAACTGACCAGAAAACACCTACCCTGACACTGGCTGCACACCTCTATTCTTGACAAAATTTTTCAAGCCATAACATGGCTTCCCTACTTATCCCACTATATATACATCCCATTAACTCCACCCCCAATGCTCACAACCCCCTAGCACAATTCCTGACTCAAACCCACCCACAAACCTATAACCAAAATACCCCTCTAAATGACCCCTTGCAGTCCCAGACCCGTCATGACCGCCCTCTGCCCAGCTCTGCTTAGCTCTGGGCTCACATTATAAGTGGCCTATATTCTACATAATATGATCGGTGCTGTAATGTAGATTACAGCAGTGTTTTTTTATTTAGAAAAACAATCATTTTTGACAGAGTTATGACCTATTTTAGCTTCATGCTAATGAGTTTCTTAATGGACAACTGGGCATGTTTTACTTTTTGACCAAGTGGGCATTGTGGAGAGAAGTGTATGATGCTGACCAATCAGTGACCATTCAGCGTCATACACTTCTCCCCATTCATTTACACAGCACATAGCGATATAGCTATATTGCTATGTGCAGCCACATAAACACACTATGACGTTACTCAAGTGTCCTGACAGTGAATATACATTACCTCCAGCCACGATGTCATGTCTATTCACAATCCTGACATTTATGTAGCGTCTCTGTGATATTTACAGCAAGGCAAGCGTAATCTCATTTTAAATGACAGGTTACATCGTACAGGTCTTTACCACTTTGGAATTTTTCTCAGACCCTCTGTCAAAACTAGGCTTCTTGTCCACAATACACTCTTTGTCCACCATTACGTGATCTACTGAAACCAAATATCACAAATTCTCGTCTGTGGATCTTGTCCCCTATATTGGTGGACAGGTAAATTCCCAGAGGAGCCACTCCACAGAGTAATAAGCCACAAAAGGTTAATCTGTACAAACCATCTAGTCAGGCGGAGTATTTACCTACTGGCTTTACTGGCAGAGCTTATACTCCACCCTTTGCCACCCAAACAAGCCCAAGTTGTCCTTTAAAACAGAGAACAAATCCTCATCCGTCAACACATTTGTGCTTGACTACGCAGCCAAACATGAAGGTGACTCACCACTCACAGGAATCCTGGCATCACCCAAGGGTGCCTCCAAGATTGTTCCAGCAGCTGGACGACCAGTCTCTTGACCGTGGTCAGCTGCAGATCCCAATGATGCAATAGGAGGCAGTCTTCGTCCATATCCTATGACAACGGTCTCTCCCACCAGCAGCAAGGAGGGGGTAATAAATTCCCTTTGGAGTCTACACCTGTCTCACCACTGATGCTACCGACTGCCCTCCATAGTCTGCCTGTATATTATAATCACAGGACTGCTCCTCCCACCACACCTCGAGCCATCCATGCCCCTACTGCTTCCTCATGGGCAGAGCAGAACCCTGCCTCATGGACCTGTTAGATGAGGGTGCAGTGTAAGGACTGACTCCTCCTTCCTCTACACCAGCGCTGTCCCACATCCCCGGACCACTTTACTGCAAGCTGGGAACTTCTGGCCATGCCACATGCAGGGAAGGGGGGGTGGAGGAACTATTTTTAGAGGATAACTCATCCCTCTAAAAAGCATGGGACAACAATAATAGTCCATAAGCTTTTGGAAAGGGCTCTTCAGCTCCTTTGCTTTGTGAAAATGGACACTAGCTGCCAGACTCCAGCCATCCCTTAAAAAGTGGATTTCCATGCCGTTGGTAACCCTTTATAACGACTCAGACAAAATAATTGTGTTAACCATTTAAGATTACATTTATAATAACCATTAATTTAAACTATATAAACAATATACCCATAGCTCCATAATTCCAGGCACCCAAGGGGCCTTACAAAGGAATACACTTGTTATGCTACTTTTGACCATAAAACGGGGTTTAGCCATACAGCACAGGAAAGGGGGGACATGTTATTTTGTTTCATTTTTGAGAGGTTAACCCGACGGAAACCTCCGACGGAATCCCTCAACGGAAGGGCAGCGGTGATGTGAACAGGTCCTTAGTGTCATCTTTTTCTTTATTTTCTATTTGTACATTATACCTGAGATAAATAATTATGGCCCTAGTGTGTTATACATATAAGTGTCTATAACATGTATCAGGAACATATTATCACACCTTTGATTCTTTACAGATGACGGATCCCAGTGAGAAGAAGGAACGTGACATATAATCCTGTCAGCAGCAAGAAAGGAATCACAAGACAGGTAATTAATATTTATATTAATTACTGATAACACTCAGGCTAGATATGAGTTCTAGACCCGCAGAGGTGTGATAGTATCTTCCTGGTACATCAGAATATATGTGTTTTTAACATGTATATCTTCTATAGACAATATCTAGTATAACACAACCATATCTCAGGTACAGAGGTGAGGAACATGTCTATTATTTTACCCTCTGTTCCCTAAAGTCAGAAATCCACCTTTTATTTCCAATAGAATAAAATTGTTATGGTCCTTTTGACCATAAAATTTGGCATGAGGGAAGGCTAGTGAGGGCGAGTAACGTATTTGACCTTGCATTGTTACTGGCAGTATGATGACAAGAAACCCAGGTTTGATGCAGGTTTCTTTTAGTAGGCCGGTAATGTTTGCAAAACGACCAAAAGGAAATACAAAAAACTGTTCTTAGCAGAGAGGCACAGTCACTTAAAATATTACACAAAATGGCGGCAATTTCAGGCAATGCAGGAAATGGGGTTTTACCAGCTTGGTTTCCTTGGGACAGAGCTCGGACTCTTCCCTGATACAGGGATAACCCATCGTCTCAGCAACTAAATAAAAGGGAGGCTTCACGCAACTTCCACTTGTTACAGCCATTGCTGCCTCTTTCACAGCAATCATCTGTGGGACGGTTCCTGCACTGCACCGCCACAGCAATGGGCCCTCTCTGGCTTCAGGGCCTACTCAGCCCTGCTGGCACAATAGTTGCTGATTTATGGGTCGCAGCCCTTGCACCTGAACCCATTAGGTGGGAACAGTCGCCTTTTATCAAATTTAAAAACAGCCTTTTGTGAGTTATTCAATGTTCCGACACTGATTACTTGCCCATACTACACTGTTTTTGCACACTAAAGTAAATGTAAAAGACAGTGCCCGAGCCGGTATTCCCGGTGCCTGCAATAAACAGGGTCAGCCACCATTGTCTGAACAGTGTTACATAGCAGTGAGCTTTGCTGACGTGAGCATCTGCACAGCTCAGAACATGTAAGCACGGGTTCTGTGACTAAAACAACACATAAAAATGCTTCCTGGCCACTAGGTGGCAGCATCGCAATGGAAGTGTATATGCTTATAGTGACCGCTCATCTCCGCTCAAAAGAAAAATTAACGGGAGGGCAGGCGGGACAAAATTTTTCAAGCCATAAAATGGCTTCCCTGCTTATCCCACTATATAAACATCCCCTTAACTCCACCCCCAATGCTCACAACCCCCTAGCACAATTCCTGACTCAAACCCACCCACCAACCTATAACCAAAATACCCCTCTAAATGACCCCTTGCATGCCCAGACCCGTCATGACCGCCCTCTGCCCAGCTCTGCTTAGCTCTGGGCTCACATCACGGTACAAGGGCAACAAGGGGCCACACAAACACCCTCCTATCTAATAAATATACAACGACACAATTAAAATTGGAAGGTGCTTGTCACAGTTTTATTAGATGATTTATTTTACAGAACCTGAGAATATATAAAAAACAAGTATAAACATATCATAAACATAATTAACATATTAACGTCATGTGGCTAAGTCCTTGACAACCTCCAAAACATAAATAAACCAATACCCTTAAACCACTAGCCGTGACCATATAAGCTACAGTGGCGTCACCACGGGTATGCTAAAGCACCACGCTTCCCAGGGTCCGCCCCTTAGAGAAGCCCAAATCCATAGCTTTAAAATAAAACCAATATATTGTGTCAAAGACAGCAATATATAAAAACATAAATAGCGTTGCCAAGGACCCGCCACAGCATGAAAACTTGACTCCTTAAATTTTCATGCCCCGCCACACTTGAAAACCCAACTCCAGGCCCTCTTGGAGGCCAAAATTAAAAACATCCAGGCCCACATCTGTTAAGTGAACCCCATCATTTCCAATGTACGCGCCCCGATCCTCCAACAGTCGGTGACGAACTACCAACCCACCATTTAGGCGAACAAACTTGGCCACTGTCTTATTAATCTTAACCCTGGTCCTATTCAGCGCCGACACCATTTTACCCACTGTACAATTTCGGACCTGATAATCAGAAGCCCAGGATGGGTGTGTACAAAACATTAGAAGTCCCTCTTAATGTTCTTAATGAGGTTCCGCATGGGATATCTCCCGATGTCATTACCCCCTGCATGAATTATCAAGATATCAGAACCGCATCCTGAAACAAAGGCCAGGTCAGGCCACGAACTCCGAACCAGTGTACCTCCACCACATCTGGATCTAAACCCAAATACCTATCATTCGGACGCACACAGGCACGCCTTTCAGCCCAGTAAATATAGGAATGGCCAAGAAGCCAAACCACACATTTTGCAGAACCTGAAAGTAACAGAAAATTAGTCACACAGAACAAGAATGACATCCCCCCCCCAAAATAAACCCAAGATAAAGAAATCAACATTCCAGCAAATGCAGCCTAACATAGGAACGAAAGCGGCTGGACTCTTAGCGGCCAATCCTCTTAATTGAAGCAGTGTCGAGCCCAAAACGAGAAGCCTCAGTAGCAGCTCCAATCCTAAAAGAATGAGAGCTGTAATCCAGATGTGAAAGACCCAACCCTTGTACGCATTTCTTAAAGACAGCAATAAATTGATATCTGGACAACGCTGAACCATCCTCATGCACAAGCAAAGAGGAAAAACCCTCAGGACGCACAGCCATGAAACGCAGAAAACACCCCACTGGGCACGATTCCCCCTCATGAATTTTAGTCAAACAAATCTCAAAACCTTTTCCTTTCCTGTCAGTTTTTGAATGATACAACATTATTCTCAACACACCATCCCGAAAAAAACCACATTAGTTACTTGAATACCGCCCTGCACCCGTTTTGAGGGACTAACCAATTTGCCAACCCTAAAAGCCCCATAGAAAGCCCAAGAGAAAGCCAATTGAAACAACAACCTCTCATAATCTGAATGGGATATCCTGTGCAACTGAGAAAAAAGTCCCTCCAACGTTGCAAAAGGAACCGCACCACGCTTATCCTGCCCGACATGCCCTTTTTGAAAACCCTGTAGAGCCCGCCGTATCAAAAAATGCTTAGTAACATCCGTACAACCAATTAACTTAAAGAAAAAGGAATGTGCCGCTACCGACTAAACAACAGAGGAAGCTGAAGATCCACTCTCCATAAGAGATAACAAAAAACAAAACATCCCCTCTAAGGCACTAAAAGGACTCCCTTGACTATACCACGAATCCTCCAGCTGGAACCATCTCACCCAGATCTTGGTATAAGCATCCCACGTAGCAGGGGCCAGCGAACGCTTCACTCACCATATCAGACGAGCGACACCACCCTCCAAAGGTGCTCAGGGCAAGAAACCGGATCCCTCTCCACCTCTGGAGCTAGCCAACGGAAACGATCCCACTGCAATCGAGATAAAGCATCCGCAATGTCATTGGAAACTCCAGGAACATGATGAGCCCTAAATAGAATGTTCTATCTCAAACACAGCAGGACCAACTGGCGTAGCACTGTGATCACCGGGGGGGGGGGGGGATTGGCGGGCAAACTATTAATAGCGCACACGTCCACCATGTTATTACAGTGAAAAACCACTGACCGATTGGACAAAAGCTGTCCCCAAATTTCCACCGCAACAAGAATGGGAAACAACTCCAGAAAACAAAGATTACCCGTCAAACCACACTCCCTCCACTCTAGTGGCCAAGTACCAACACACCATTTTCCCTGAAAATACGCCCCGAAACCGATAGAACCGGAAGCATCAGTACACAATTGCATCTCCACATTCGAAACTCCCTCTGCAATCCATAATGATCTGCCGTTATATTCTACCAAAAAGGAATCCCAAACCCTCAAATCCGCCTTATGCTCCTTGCCAAGGCGTATAAAATGGTGGGGACATCTAACACCAGCAGTTGCTTGTGCTAAGCGCCTACAAAAAACACGGCCCATGGGCATAATTCTACAGGCAAAAATGAGTTTCCCCAATAAAGATTGCAGGTGTAATGATGGGGGTAGGAAACAGACAAGTGAGCCCTAATCTACCCGCCACTCAGTCCCTGCCTACTTGCAACGACCCGCCCTAGGCGACGGGGTACAACTGGGCGACGGTCCCTACGCTCAATAAGTGCACGACAGACAAACATACAAGGGTACACAGAAGCAAGGGAAAAGGGGCAGTTGCCCACGGCAACACCGTGAGCAACAAGAGTGGTGAATGAGCCGAGTCAAACCAGGAGTGTACGAGGTACCAAACGCAGAGCAGGAGAGAAGTGAACAAGCCGAGTCAAACCAAGAGTGTACGAGGTACCAAACGCAGAGCAGGAGAGTAGTCAGTAAGCCAGGGTCAATATGAAGCAGGGTCAAATGGTTCAAGAAGCTGCAGCAGGGCCAGGAAACAAAACGAGAAGAATCACAAGCAAGGAGGAACAGGAAAGGCAGGTATAAATAGACAGAGGGCGGGAGCTGCTCCGTCTGGCCAGGCTGTGATAGACTCTCCCACTCTTAAGCCTGCCATCCTGAGTGATGGAAGATGGAGTCAGTCTCACAGACATAGAAGCAGGTGCAGACTGATTACCTATGGGCGTGGATTCAGAAGCTGTGCCTGGCAGATCCTTAACAGCAGGAGCCGCAGGGTGATTTTTGTTCTCACCAGAGCCATCTGCACCGTTGCCCGCAGATGAATACGTTTTGCCTCTGGCAGCCTACATTCCATTGCCTGGGAATCAATTTCAATTCCCAAAAAACAGATTGTTGTGGTTGGTCCTTCTGTTTTTTCAAACGCCAACGGAACCCCAAAGTCAACAAAAACATCCATCACTGCCCATAACAATATTGCACACGACAGCCGAGCCGCAGGGCCCACACAAAAGAAGTCATCCAAATAATGAATAACTGCTTTAGAGCCGGCTCGTTAACGGACCACCCACTCCAAAAACGTGCTGAAGGCTTCGAAATAGGCACAAGAAATAGAGCACCCCATAGAGAGGCACCTATCAATATAAAAAAGGCCATCAAACGAGCACCCCAGCAAGTGCATGGATTCTGGGTGCACGGGCAAAAGGCGAAATGCAGACTCCACATCCACCTTAGCCATAAGCGCCTCTTGCCCCACCATCCTAACCAAACAAATGGCCTCATCAAATGACGTGTAGGAAATCCGCGTTAAAGACTCATCAATATCATCATTTACCGAAGAAACCTTCGGATAAGATAAATTATGTATAAGCCGAAATTTGCCCGCCTCCTTCTTCGGGACAACCCCCAGTGGGGAGACACGCAAATTGGAAATAGGAACATCAGAAAAGGGGCCTAACATTCTACCTAACAAAACTTCCTTCCGCAACTTGTCTCGTACCACTCCTGGATGATACCGCACCGAACGCAGATTATTAGCCATCAAAACCCCCACCCCCGGTGAGAACGGAATCCTAAATCCGTCCCCAAAACCGTTCAATAACAGCTTCGCCCTCTCATTGTCGGGGTACCTCTTTAGCCAAGGCGTCATAGCGTCGAGGTTCACTGGACTCACCCCCTTTAGCAGAACCATCCCCTGGCTTCGTTGTGCCTCCTCGTGCCCGCTTAAAACACTTGAAGACGGGGTGGTTACCACCCCCACAACCGGCACATTCGTGTCTATAGACACAATTAGTTCCCCATTTACAGGTGCTCTCGTTGTAGAGTCAGCAGACCCCTTTCTTAAAACTCCCCGACGAACCCGCTGATCTAGACCCGCCGGGTGAGGACTGAAAGGGGTTATGCAAACTCGCGACTTCAACATGACCCCCCTGACCAGCCCCCTTTGGTGTAGTCATAAGGCGCATCCAAAGGCTTATGTCCTTATGATCCCACTGCAGGGATGACTGAACCGCCATACGCTGACGAAACTGCTCGTCGTATTAAAGCCAAGCAGTTCCCCCATACGTTCTATAAGCCTCCCAAATAGAATCCAAGTAACAAAATAAACCGGAACAATGTTCTGGGCATTTCTCCCCTATAACGCTAGCCATGATGGAAAAAGCATGTAGCCAATTCCCAAATGTGCGCGGAATCAGTCTATACCGTCTTCTCTCCTCATCCTCCTCCTTACAATGATCCTTGCCCTTTTCCCCACCGTTCCACACTAAATCGCTCCAACGGCAATAAAGTAAAAATATCCAAATTCTCCCTTTTCCAAATCTTTTCACGGAGCTCTGGCTTTAAGTGGGCCCCTAATGGTGATTCAAAGAATGGTGATTCAGAGTCCGTCCTGAATCCACCGAAGCCGTCTCCTGACCGAGCATCCTAGGCACCCCGAGTGCCCGCCGAAAAGCATCGGCCACTTCTACACTGGACTCCCGTCCCGACAACACCTAGAACGGCAAATAAACAGACGAAACACCTGCCACCTGGCCAACGTCACCCTCAGGAGGCGCTGGATGATGCAAATTTTGTACATATTCAGCAGTCAGTGCAGACCTACCACTACTGCTGCTATAACGAAAATGGCCAGGAGGTGGCACAGGCCTGCCACCACCGATATAGTAATTTTCCTAAAGAGCAGGTGGCGCCGGCCTACCACGACACTGCAATGTTCCGAACGGCCACTAGATGGCGCCAAATCACCCATGCTAACGGGAGTACTATGCACACTGGCCCCTGACCCAGCAGATGGCGCTCTAGCCGCGCTGAAGACACTCACCGTGACAGCCGCAGAGTCCTGGCTTGCCTCCGGCCCCACAGAAGAACTCCTGACAGGCTCGCTGAACCGCACTGGAAAGATGGGGGACTGCTCCCCGCCGCTGCACCACCGCTTCCCTCGACGTCCATCTCCACGTCGCTCCTCAGGCACACGGACTGTGCTACGCTGACCCCTTATCAGCTGACTCCTCCCTAACCCTAACAATTAACTGCTCTAAACCCTCCATAACTCTAGGCCCTAAAACTGACCAGAAAACAGCTACCCTGACACTGGCTGAACACCTCTATTCTTGACAAAAAATTTCAAGCCATAACATGGCTTCCCTGCTTATCCCACTATATATACATCCCATTAACTCCACCCCCAATGCTCACAACCCCCTAGCACAATTCCTGATTCAAACCCACCCACAAACCTATAACCAAAATACCCCTCTAAATGACCCCTTGCAGTCCCAAACCCGTCATGACCGCCCTCTGCCGATCTCTGCTTAGCTCTGGGCTCACATTATAAGTGGCCTATATTCTACATAATATGATCGGTGCTGTAATGTAGATTACAGCAGTGTTTTTTATTTAGAAAAACGATCATTTTTGACAGAGTTATGACCTATTTTAGCTTCATGCTAATGAGTTTCTTAATGGACAACTGGGCGTGTTTTACTTTTTTACCAAGTGTGCGTTGTGGAGAGAAGTGTATGACGCTGACCAATCAGTGACCAATCAGCGTCATACACTTCTCCCCATTCATTTACACAGCACATAGCGATATAGCTATATCGCTATGTGCAGCCACATAAACACACTATAACGTTACTCAAGTGTCCTGACAGTGAATATACATTACCTCCAGCCAGGATGTCATGTCTATTCACAATCCTGACACTTATGTAGCGTCTCTGTGATATTTACAGCAAGGCAAGCGTAATCTCATTTTAAATGACAGGTTACATCGTACAGGTCTTTACCACTTTGGAATTTTTCTCAGACCCTCTCTCAAAACTAAGCTGCTTGTCCACAATACGCTCTTTGTCCACCATTACGTGATCCACTGAAACCAAATATCACAAATTCTCGTCTGTGGATCTTGTCCCCTATATTGGTGGACAGGTAAATTCCCAGAGGAGCCACTCCACAGAGTAATAAGCCACAAAAGGTTAATCTGTACAAACCATCTAGTCAGGCGGGGTATTAACCTACTGGCTTTACTGGCAGAGCTTATACCCTTTGCCACCCAAACAAGCCCAAGTTGTCCTTTAAAACAGAGAACAAATCCTCATCCGTCAACACATTTGTGCTTGACTACGCAGCCAAACATGAAGGTGACTCACCACTCACAGGAATCCCGGTATCACCCAAGGGTGCCTCCAAGATTGTTCCAGCAGCTGGACGACCAGTATCTTGACCGTGGTCAGCTGCAGATCCCAATGATGCAATAGGAGGCAGTCTTCGTCCGTATCCTATGACAACAGTCTCTCCCACCAGCAGCAAGGAGGGGGCAATAAATTCCCTTTGGAGTCTACACCTGTCTCACCACTGATGCTACCGACTGCCCTCCATAGTCTGCCTGTACATTATAATCACAGGACTGCTCCTCCCACCACACCTCGAGCCATCCATGCCCCTACTGCTTCCTCATGGGCAGAGCAGAACCCTGCCTCATGGACCTGTTAGATGAGGGTGCAATGTAAGGACTGACTCCTCCTTCCTCTACACCAGCGCTGTCCCACATCCCCGGACCACTTTACTGCAAGCTGGGAACTTCTAGCCATGCCACATGCAGGGAAGGGGGGGTGGAGGAACTATTTTTAGAGGATAACACATCCCTCTAAAAAGCATGGGACAACAATAACAGTCCATAAGCTTTTGGAAAGGGCTCTTCAGCTCCTTTGCTTTGGGAAAATGGACACCAGCTGCCAGACTCCAGCCATCCCTTAAAAAGTGGATTTCCACGCCGTTGCATCCACTCCACCACTGAGGACCCTGTGTGGTAACAATCCTGAATCTTTTTTGAGAACTGTTGCCTACTAGGCACTGGTAACCCTTTATAACGACTCAGAAAAAATAATTGTGTTAACCATTTAAGATTACATTGATAATAACCATTAATTTAAACTATATAAACAATATACCCATAAGCTCCATAATTCCAGGCACCCAAGGGGCCTTACAATAGAATACACTTGTTATGCTACTTTTGTCCATAAAATGGGGTTTTGCCATACAGCACAGGCAAGGGGGGACATGTTATTTTGTTTAATTTTTGAGGGGTTAACCTGATGGAAACCTCAGACGGAATCCCTCAACGGAAGGGCAGCGGTGATGTGAACAGGTCCTTAGTGTCGTCTTTTTCTTCATTTTCTATTTGTACATTATACCTGAGATAAATAATTATGGCCCTAGTGTGTTATACATATAAGTGTCTATAACATGTATCAGGAACATATTATCACACCTTTGATTCTTTACAGATGACGGATCCCAGTGAGAAGAAGGAACGTGACATATAATCCTGTCAGCAGCAAGAAAGGAATCACAAGACAGGTAATTAATATTTATATTAATTACTGATAACACTCAGGCTAGATATGAGTTCTAGACGCGCAGAGGTGTGATAGTATCTTCCTGGTACATCAGAATATATGTGTTTTTAACATGTATATCTTCTATAGACAATATCTAGTATAACACAACCATATCTCAGGTACAGAGGTGAGGAACATCTCTGTTCTTTACCCTCTGTTTTGTAGTCAGGACTCCCCTTTTATTTTTTATATAATTTTTAATAGCTATTCAGTCTTAGATTAACCCTCTCAGGACCAGAATTATTGTTAAATTATTAGTAAAAGAATCTATGAAATTATCGGCAGAATTTAATATGGTCTAATAATTAATATTACCTGTCAATGTTCACGGCCTTTACAGATGACACCTAACTGTCCGTACCAAGGGGTCCCTCGCCCATCACATTCCTTATTAATCAAATGGTGGTTTAGTATACAAAGATTTTTTTCAACACCAATTACCCTTAAAGACCAGTATATAATTCCCTTTTTTCCAGTTCATGTATTCATGTATTGTCTTAAACTGTTTAAATGATGTATTTTTTAGCATCTATTTATGTTTTAATATCTCGATTTGAGTATTGCAGAGGTTCATATCCGACAGCCTAATAAACAAAAATAAGCATTAATACTCTATCCACTACTCAAGGATAAAATTGGATTATTGTTATCCCTCATCCTATCATTGATAACTATCTATCAAACAATGCTGTAAGTACACAACTTACTATTAGAGCAGTGATGTTCTATCACCGGCTCTCTGTTTCAGCACCACTTTTGCTGGACAGCTCCACTGTGCTGGATAGCTTTTAGGAAGGACGTGGTATATGTCTGAAACGCGTAGGCACTTTGGAACTACGCTCTGTTTTAAACTTGACTACGCTGGACCATCTACTTTTGTCCATTTTTCTAATGTATTTGACCTTGCATTGTTACTGGCAGTATGATGACAAGAAACCCAGGTTTGATGCAGGTTTCTTTTAGTAGGCCGGTAATGTTTGCAAAACAACCAAAAGGAAATACACAAAACTGTTCTTAGCAGAGAGGCACAGTCACTTAAAATATTACACAAAGTAGCGGCAATTTCTGGCAATGCAGGAAATGGGGTTTTACCAGCTTGGTTTCCTTGGCACAGAGCTCGGACTCTTCCCTGATACAGGGGTATCCCATCGTCTCAGCAAATAAATAACAGGGAGGCTTCACGCAACTTCCACTTGTTACATCCAATGCTGCCTCTTTCACAGCAATCATCTGTGGGGAGGTTCCTGCACTCCAACGCCACAGCAATGGGCCTTCTCTGGCTTCAGGGCCTATTCAGCCCTGTTGGCACAATAGTTGCTGATTTATGGGTCGCAGCCCTTGCACCTGAACCCATTAGGTGGGAACAGTCGCCTTTTATCAAATTTAAAAACAGCCTTTTGTGAGTTATTCAATTTGCCGACACTGATTACATGCCCATACTACACTGTTTTTGCACACTAAAGTAAATGTTAAAGACAGTGCCCGAGCCGGTATTCCCGGTGCCTGCAATAAACAGGGTCAGCCACCATTGTCTGAACAGTGTTACATAGCAGTGAGCTTTACTGACGTGAGCATCTGCACAGCTCAGAACATGTAAGCACAGGTCCTGTGACTAAAACAACACATAAAAATGCTTCCTGGCCACTAGGTGGCAGCATCGCAATGGAAGTATATATGCATATAGTGACCGCTCATCTCCTCTAGTCCTGGACCTATAAAGGAAATACAGTGTTAAACTTGCATAACACAAAAGCATTGAAAGAGACAGCAAAATCTATCTCTACATTACTCCATACGGCTCCTCTCGTGAATAGGGGAGACTCCCTTCCATACCTTTCATGGAAAAATAAGCAACTAAAATAAATGAAATAAAAACACAGATTCCTTTCACACAAATTGGGCCTTCTTCCGACAGTCTCTGAAGGCCCTGTTAGACTCAGTTCAGGCCCTCTTCAAAGTTACTTGGGCCTCAGGCTCAAAGCTTAGTAGTTACAGTCTCTCACAGGTGAGGCACATACTTAACAATTGCAGTCTCATACTCAAGGTCCCAGGACTCGCTTCTTTGTCTCAGTCTCATGCACAGCCTCTTGTCTTTCTCTTGCTGGGAGACTCCTCTCTACCCGCCTCTTGAACACTTCCTTGTTGCGCATTACAGCTACTGAAATGCAGCCTTTCCTGGCTCCACAGCCTCTTGCTGGAGCTAGTCATCTTTCTTGAGGGAAAGGTGCACTTGGCAAGAGCGTACTCATGACTGCAACTCCGGCACTAGCTTACCCTCCAATGGAACTCAGACTATACTCTCTGTGAAATTCATCATGTAAACCTTCCTGCCGTGCCCTCTGCTCACTCCTTGGGCACTCCATACGGCATGCCATCTTTCCTGGGCTGTGACTATCCTGCCAACTATGCCAAAAAGTTTAGGAGCGGGTATCAGTTAAGTGCTCGCAGGGTTAGTCATGAAATGATGACAAGAATACCAGGTTTGATGCAAATCCTTTTAGTAGGCTAGAATCTATACAAAATGGCCACAATTTCAGGCAATGCAGGCAATGGTGGCTCACCAGCTTGCCTACCCTTGGACGGAGATTGGGCTCCTCACTGATACAGTAATAACATCCACTTCAAATCTGAGCATTTCCTCTTTCTTATCCTTCAACATCCCTTATCACTTTTATGGGGAGGCCCAGGCAACTTCCACCCACCGCCTCAGAAACTCAAACGTAGGGAGGCCCCAGGCAACTTCCACCTGTTATATTCAACGCTGTCTCTATCACAGCAATCATCTGCGTGGAGACTCCTGTTTGGGCACTCTAGCCACTGCCCAAGGATACGATCTAGAGGAAATGACTCCTTCTAGAGAGGATTGAGGATGTCGCTAATACGGGATGAGCTCATTCCAAACACTGATTGCCTTGGATGCCCAGCGAATCTCCGGACATAATGACAAACGACGCCTGAATTTCTCATCATAGCACCACCAAGCTGCACCTCCATGCAGCTTGTGTGCACTAAATATGCTACATGATCTAAGCATGCAAAGAGTACAGCGCCCTTTTCAGGGAAGCGCTGACAAAAAAAATTAGCCATAACCGTGAACCCTTAAAGAGTCTCTGTCACCACATGACGGTACAAGGGCGACAAGGGACCACACAAACACCCTCCTATCTAATAAATATACAACGACACAATTAAAATTGGAAGGTGCTTGTCACAGCTTTATTAGATGATTTATTTTACAGAACCTGAGAATATATAAGAAACAAGTATAAACATATCATAAACATAATTAACATATTAACGTTATGTGGCTAAGTCCTTGACAACCTCCAAAACATAAATAAAGCAATACCCTTAAACCATAGCTGTGACCATATAAGCTACAGTGGCGTCACCACGAGTATGCTAAAGCACCACGCTTCCCAGGGTCCGCCCCTTAGGGTATGTGCACACGATGAGAGGCTTTTACGTCTAAAAAGACAGACTGTTTTCAGGAGAAAACAGCTGCCTCATTTCAGACGTAAATGCTGCTCGTCGTATTATGCGAGGCGTCTGTGACACTCGTAAATCTTGAGCTGCTCTTCATTGACTTCAATGAAGAACGGCTCAAATTGCGTAGCAAAGAAGTGTCCTGCACTTCTTTGCTGAGGCAGTCAATTTACGCGTCGTCGTTTGACAGCTGTCAAACGACGACGCGTAAATTACAGGTCGTCTGCACAGTACGTCGGCAAACTCATTCAAATGAATGGGCAGATGTTTGCCGACGTATTGTAGCCCTATTTTCAGACGTAAAACGAGGCATAATAGGCCTCGTTTACGTCTGAAAATAGGTCGTGTGAACCCAGCCTGAGAGAACCCCAAATCCATAGCTTTAAAATAAAACCAATATATTGTGTCAAAGACAGCAATATATAAAAACATAAATAGCGTTGCCAAGGACCCGCACACACCAAGACAAAGTAAGACCCAATAGTCCAGAATCTGCAAAACAAATGCATATACAAATGAAATAAACTACTTGTATCCCTCCTCCACAAAACCCGCACTTGCGGACCCTAATACAAAAGAAAAATTAAAGGGAGGGCAGGCGGGACAAAATTTTTCAACCCATAAAATGGCTTCCCTTCCTATCCCACTATATAAACATCCCCTTAACTCCACCCCCAATGCTCACAACCCCCTAGCACAATTCCTGACTCAAACCCACCCACCAACCTATAACCAAAATACCCCTCTAAATGACCCCTTGCATGCCCAGACCCGTCATGACCGCCCTCTGCCCAGCTCTGCTTAGCTCTGGGCTCACATGACGGTACAAGGGCGACAAGGGGCCACACAAACACCCTCCTATCTAATAAATATACAACGACACAATTAAAAATGGAAGGTGCTTGTCACAGCTTTATTAGATGATTTCTTTTACAGAACCTGAGAATATATAAAAAACAAGTATAAACATATCATAAACATAAATAACATATTAACATTATGTGGCTAAGTCCTTGACAACCTCCAAAACATAAATAAAGCAATACCCTTAAACTTCTAGCCGTGACCATATAAGCTACAGTGGCATCACCACGGGTATGCTAAAGCACCACGCTTCCCAGGGTCCGCCCCTTAGAGAAGCCCAAATCCATAGCTTTAAAATAAAACCAATATATTGTGTCAAAGACAGCAATATATAAAAATATAAATAGCGTTGCCAAGGACCCGCCACAGCATAAATACTTGACTCCTTAAATTTTCATGCGCCGCCACACTTGAAAACACAACTCCAGGCCTTCTTGGAGGCCAAAATTAAAAACATTCAGGCCCACATCCGTTAAGTGAACCCCATCCTTTCCAATGTACGTGCCCCAGTCGGTGACGAACTAACAACCCACCATTTAGGCGATCAAACTTGGCCACTGTCTTATTAATCTTAACTCTGGTCCTATTCAGCGCCGACACTGACTGTGCATTGTGCCATTTTACCCACTGTACAATTTCGGACCAGATAATCAAAAGCCCAGGATGGGTGTCTACAAAACATAAGAAGTCCCTCTTAATGTTCTTAATGAGGTTCCGCCTGGGATAACTCCCGATGTCATTACCCCCTGAATGAATTATCAAGATATCAGGTAGGCCCCAGGACCTAACCGCATCCTGAAAGAGAGGCCTTACCTGATCCCAGGTCAGGCCACAAACTCCGAACCAGTGTACCTCCACCTCATCCGGATCTATACCCAAATACCTACCATTCGGACGCACACGGGCACGCCTTTCAGCCCAGTAAATATAGGAATGGCCAAGAAGCCAAACCACACATTTTGCAGACCCTGAAAGCAACAGAAAATTAGTCACACAGAACAAGAATGACATCCCCCCCCCCAAAATAAACCTAAGATAAAGAAATCAACATTCCAGCAAATGCAGCCTAACATAGGAACGAAAGCGGCTGGACTCCCAGCGGCCAATCCTCTTAACTGAAGCAGTGTCGAGCCCAAAACGAGAAGCTTCAGTGGCAGCTCCAATCGTAAAAGAATGAGAGCTGTAATCCAGATGTGAAAGGCCCAACCCTTGTACGCATTTCTTAAAGACAGCAATAAATTGATATCTGGACAACGCTGAACCATCCGCATGCACCAGCAAAGAGGAGAAACCCTGAGGACGCACAGCCATGAAACGCAGAAAACACCACACTGGGCACGATTCCCCCTCATGAATTTTAGTCAAACAAATCTCAAAACCTTTTCCCTTCCTGTCAGGTTTTGAATGATACAACATTATTCTCAACACACTATCCCGAAAAAAACCACATTAGTTACTTGAATACCGCCCTGCACCCGTTTTGAGGGACTAACCAATTCGCCAACCCTAAAAGCCCCATAGAAAGCCCAAGAGAAAGCCAATTGAAACAACAACCTCTTATAATCTGAATGGGATATCCAGTGCAACTGAGAAAATGTCCCTCCAACATTTCAAAAGACACCGGCCCACGCTTATCCTGCCCGACATGCCCTTTTTGAAAACCCTGCAGAGCCCGCCGTATCAAAAAATGCTTAGTAACATCCGTACAACCAATTAACTTAAAGAAAAAGGAAAGTGCCGCTACCGAATTAACAACAGAAGAAGCCGTAGATCCACTCTCCATAAGAGATAACAAAAAACAAAACATCCCCTCTAAGGCACTAAAAGGACTCTGTTGACTACACCACAAATCCTCCAGCTGGAACCATCTCACCCAGATCTTGGTATAAGCATCCCACGTAGCAGGGGCCAGCGAACGCTTTGCCCACCATATCAGATGAGCGACACCACCCTCCAAAGGTGCTCGGGGCAAGAAACCGGATCCCTCTCCGTCTCTGGAGCTAGCCAACGGAAACGATCCCACTGCAATCGAGATAAAGCATCCGCAATGTCATTGGAAACTCCAGGAACATGATGAGCCCTAAATAGAATGTTCCATCTCAAACACAGCAGGACCAACTGGCATAGCACTGTGATCACCGGGGGGGGGGGGGGAATGGCGGACAAACTATTAATAGCGCACACGACCTCCATGTTATCACAGTGAAAAACCACTGACCGATTGGACAAAAGCGGTCCCCAAATTTCCACCGCAACAAGAATGGGAAACAACTCCTAAAAACAAAGATTACCCGTCAAACCACACTCCCTCCACTCTAGTGGCCAAGTATCAACACACCATTTTCCCTGAAAATACGCCCCGAAACCGATAAAACCTTAAGCATCCGTACACATTTGCATCTCCACATTCGAAACTCCCTCTGCAATCCATAATGATCTGCCGTTATATTCTACTAAAAAGGAATCCCAAACCCTCAAATCCGCCTTATGCTCCTTGCCAAGGCGAATAAAATGGTGGGGACATCTAACACCAGCAGTTGCTTGTGCTAAGCGCCTACAAAAAACACAGCCCATGGGCATAATTCTACAGGCAAAATTGAGTTTCCCCAATAAAGATTGCAGGAGCCGCAGGGTGATTTTTGTTCTCACCAGAGCCTCCTGCACCGTTGCCCGCAGATGAATAAGTTTTGCCTCTGGCAACCTACATTCCATTGCCTGGGAATCAATTTCAATTCCCAAAAAACAGATCGTTGTGTTTGGTCCTTCTGTTTTTTCAAACGCCAACAGAACCCCAAAGTCAACAAAAACATCCATCATTGCCCATAACAATATTGCACACGACGGCCGAGCCGCAGGGCCCACACAAAAGAAGTCATCCAAATAATGAATAACTGCTTTAGAGCCGGCTCGTTCACGAACCACTCACTCCAAAATTGTGCTGAAGGCTTCGAAATAGGCACAAGAAATAGAGCACCCCAAAGGAAGGCACCTATCAATATAAAAAAGGCCATCAAACGAGCACCCCAGCAAGTGCATGGATTCTGGGTGCACCGGCAAAAGGCGAAATGCAGACTCCACATCGACCTTAGCCTAAGCGCCCCTTGCCCCTGTCGTCCTAACCAAACGTACCGCCTCATCAAATGACGTATAGGAAACCCGCGTCAAAGACTCATCAATATCCTCATTTACCGAAGAACCCTTCGGATAAGATAAATGATGTATAAGCCGAAATTTGCCCGCCTCCTTCTTGGGGACAACCCCCAGCGGGGAGACACGCAAATTGGAAATAGGAACATCAGAAAAGGGGCCTAACATTCTACCCAACAAAACTTCCTTCCGCAACTTGTCTCGTACCACTTCTGGATGATCCCGCACCGAACGCAGATTATTAGTCATCAAAACACCGACCCCCGGGGAGAACGGAATCCTAAATCCATCCCAAAAACCATTCAATAACAGCTGCGCCCTCTCATTGTCGGGGTACCTCTTTAGCCAAGGCGTCATAACGTTGAGGTTCACTGGACTCACCCCCTTTAGCAGAACCATCCCCTGGCTTCGTCGTGCCTCCTCGTGCCTGCTTAAAACACTTGAAGACGGGGTGGTTACCACCCGTACAGCCGGCACATTCGTGTCTATAGACACAATTAGTTCCCCATTTACAGGTGCTCTCGTTGTAGAGTCAGCAGACCCCTTTTTTAAAACTCCCCGACGAACCCGCTGATCTAGACCCGCCGGGTGAGGACTGAAAGGGGTTATGCAAACCCGCGACTTCAACATGACCCCCCTGACCAGCCCCCTTTGGTGTAGTCATAAGGCGCATCCAAAGGCTTATGTCCTTATGATCCCACCGCAGGGATGACTGAACCGCCATATGCTGACGAAACTGCTCGTCATATTTAAGCCAAGCAGTTCCCCCATACGTTCTATAAGCCTCCCAAATAGAATCCAAGTAACAAAATAAACCGGAACAATGTTCTGGGCATTTCTCCCCTATAACGCTAGCCATGATGGAAAAAGCATGTAGCCAATTCCCAAATGTGCGCGGAATCAGCCTATACCGTCTTCTCTCCTCATCCTCCTCCTTACGATGTTCCTTGCCCTTTTCCCACCGTTCCACACTAAATCGCTCCAACGCCAATAAAGTAAAAATATCCAAATTCTCCCTTTTCCAAATCTTTTCACAGAGCTCTGGCTTTAAGTGGGCCCCTAATGGTCCTTCAAAGGAAATGTACATGCTCCCCTTTGCAGTATCCAAAACTGGCAAGGGCTTATTAGCCCCATCTACCTTCTCCGTCTGGACCCCGGCATCTAAGGCGTTAAATGACGAAGAGCCTGCATAAGCACTCACAGTACTCTCCCTACGAGAACCCTCCTCTAACTGTCCCTGCGCTGACCAAGCTCCAACGGGACCTGCTAGCTGTGACCCACGAGAAGTATCAACTGAAGCTAACAACTGACGTAACCCATCTAACAAATTTTCCAAAACTCCACTCGTGACTGACAAATCCCCCGTAGAACCGCAACCTACAGGTACTTGCCCCACTAGACTACTCTCATTACTAAAATTACTGCCCACGTGTATGGTGTGTAAACGCTGTGACTCACCAGAAGGCTGCCCGTCGCCAGACACTAACGGGACCGTCCGTCCTGAATCCACCGAAGCCGTCTCCTGACCGAGCATCCTAGGCACCCCGAGTGCCCGCCGCAAAGCATTGGCCGCTTCTACACCGGACACCCGTCCTGACGACACCTGGAACGGCAAATAAACAGACGAAACACCTGCCACCTGGCCAGCGTTACCCTCAGGAGGCGCTGGATGAGGCAAATTTTGTACATATTTAGCTGTCAGTGCAGACCTACCACTACTGCTGCTATAACGAAAATGGGCAGGAGGTGACGCAGGCCTGCCACCACCGATGTAATAATTTTCCTGAACAGCAGGTGGCGCCGGCCTAGCACCGACACTGCAATGTTCCGAATGGCCACTAGATGGCGCCAAATCACCCATGCTAATGGGTGTACTATGCACACTGGCCCCTGACCCAGCAGATGGCGCTCTAGCAGCGCTGAAGGCACTTACCGTGACAGCCGCAGAGTCCTGGCTTGCCTCCGGCCCCACAGAAGAATTCCTGACAGGCTCCCTGAACGAGCCCACCACACTGGAAAGGAGGGGGACTGCTCCCCGCCGCTGCACCACCGGTTCCCTCGACGTCCATCTCCACGTCGCTCCTCAGGCACACGGACTGTGCTGCGCTGACCCCGACTGGACACCCGGCGAACCGCACATCGGCCTTTCACTCAAAGCGTCTCCATCCACTGCTGCCGCCGCTCCCGACACCGCTATGGCTCCAGTCCCCGACACCGGAACAACGCCACCGTCGCCAGCCACCGGATCTGTCACACCAGGGACAACTACCGCGGAAACAGGTAAGGGGGAGTCACACTCCTCCGTCTGCGCCGGGGGGCTGGGGAAGCAGAGGGGCTCAAGCGTTCAGGAGGCCGTGAACGCCGGGCCCTGGGGGAACGCCCCACCGGGGAGAGCCTGCTAAAGCCCCTAGCTGCTCCTGGACCCACTCCAGCCCCTTATCAGCTGCCTGCTCCCTAACCCTAGCAATTAACTGCTCTAAACCCTCCATAGCTCTAGGCCCTAAAACTGACCAGAAAACAGCTACCCTGACACTGGCTGCACACCTCTATTCTTGACAAAAATTTTCAAGCCATAACATGGCTTCCCTGCTTATCCCACTATATATACATCCCATTAACTCCACCCCCAATGCTCACAACCCCCTAGCACAATTCCTGACTCAAACCCACCCACCAACCTATAACCAAAATACCCCTCTAAATGAACCCTTGCAGGCCCAGACCCGTCATGACCGCCCTCAGCCCAGTTCTGCTTAGCTCTGGGCTCACATTATAAGTGGCCTATCTTCTACATAATATGATCGGCGCTGTAATGTAGATTACAGCAGTGTTTTTTATTTAGAAAAACGATCATTTTTGACAGAGTTATGACCTATATTAGCTTCATGCTAATGAGTTTCTTAATGGACAACTGGGCGTGTTTTACTTTTTGACCAAGTGGGCGTTGTGGAGAGAAGTGTATGACGCTGACAAATCAGTGACCAATCAGCGTCATACACTTCTCCCCATTCATTTACACAGCACATAGCGATATAGCTATATTGCTATGTGCAGCCACATAAACACACTATAACGTTACTCAAGTGTCCTGACAGTGAATATACATCACCTCCAGTCAGGATGTCATGTCTATTCACAATCCTGACACTTATGTAGAGTCTGTGATATTTACAGCAAGGCCAGCGTAATCTCGTTTTAAATGACAAGTTACATCGTACAGGTCTTTACCACTTTTAAATTTTTCTCAGACCCTCTCTCAAAACTAAGCTTCTTGTCCACAATACGCTCTTTGTCCACCATTACGTGATCCACTGAAACCAAATATCACAAATTCTCATCTGTGGATCTTGTCCCCTATATTGGTGGACAGGTACATTCCCAGAGGAGCCACACAACAGAATAATAAGCCACAAAAGGTTAATCTGTACAAACCATCTAGTCAGGCGGGGTATTAACCTACTGGCTTTACTGGCAGAGCTTATACTCCACCCTTTCCCACCCAAACAAGCCCAAGTTGTCCTTTAAAACAGAGAACAAATCCTCATCCGTCAACACATTTGTGCTTGACTACGCAGCCAAACATGAAGGTGACTCACCACTCACAGGTACCCCGGCATCACCCAAGGGTGCCTCCAAGATTGTTCCAGCAGCTGGACGACCAGTCTCTTGACCGTGGTCAGCTGCAGATCCCAATGATGCAATAGGAGGCAGTCTTCGTCCGTATCCTATGACAACAGTCTCTCCCACCAGCAGCAAGGAGGGGGCAATAAACTCCCTTTGGAGTCTACACCTGTCTCACCACTGATGCTACCGACTGCCCTCCATAGTCTGCCTGTACATTATAACCACAGGACTGCTCCTCCCACCACACCTCGAGCCATCCATGCCCCTACTGCTTCCTCATGGGCAGAGCAGAGCTCTGCCTCATGGACCTGTTAGATGAGGGTGCAGTGTATGGACTTACTCTCTTACTTCCTCTAGATTAGCGCTGTCCCACATCCCCGGACCACTTTACTGCAAGCTGGGAACTTCTAACCATGCCACATGCAGGGAAGGGGGGGTGGAGGAACTATTTTTAGAGGATAACACATCCCTCTAAAAAGCATGGGACAACAATAACAGTCCATAAGTTTTTGGAAAGGGCTCTTCAGCTCCTTTGCTTTGGGAAAATGGACACCAGCTGCCAGACTCCAGCCATCCCTTAAAAAGTGGATTTCCACGCCGTTGCATCCACTCCACCAATGAGGAACTTGTGTGGTAACAATCCTGAATCTTTTTGGAGAACTGTTGCCTACTAGGCACAGGTAACCCTTTATAACGACTCAGAAAAAATAATTGTGTTAACCATTTAAGATTACATTGATAATAACCATTATTTTAAACTATATAAGCAATATACCCATAAGCTCCATAATTCTAGGCACCCAAGGGGCCTTACAATAGAATACACTTGTTATGTTACTTTTGAACATAAAATGGGATTTTGCCATACAGCACAGGAAAGCGGGGGGCATGTTATTTTGTTTCATTTTTGAGGGGTTAACCCGACGGAAACCTCCGAAGGAATCCCTCAACGGAAGGGCAACGGTCATGTGAACAGGTCCTTAGTGTCGTCTTTTTCTTTATTTTCTATTTGTACATTATACCTGAGATAAATAATTATGGCCCTAGTGTGTTATACATATAAGTGTCTATAACATGTATCAGGAACATATTATCACACCTTTGATTCTTTACAGATGACGGATCCCAGTGAGAAGAAGGAACGTGACATATAATCCTGTCAGCAGCAAGAAAGGAATCACAAGACAGGTAATTAATATTTATATTAATTACTGATAACACTCAGGCTAGATATGAGTTCTAGACGCGCAGAGGTGTGATAGTATCTTCCTGGTACATCAGAATATATGTGTTTTTAACATGTATATCTTCTATAGACAATATCTAGTATAACACAACCATATCTCAGGTACAGAGGTGAGGAACATCTCTGTTCTTTACCCTCTGTTTTGTAGTCAGGACTCCCCTTTTATTTTTTATATAATTTTTAATAGCTATTCAGTCTTAGATTAACCCTCTCAGGACCAGAATTATTGTTAAATTATTAGTAAAAGAATCTATGAAATTATCGGCAGAATTTAATATGGTCTAATAATTAATATTACCTGTCAATGTTCACGGCCTTTACAGATGACACCTAACTGTCCGTACCAAGGGGTCCCTCGCCCATCACATTCCTTATTAATCAAATGGTGGTTTAGTATACAAAGATTTTTTTCAACACCAATTACCCTTAAAGATCAGTATATAATTCCCTTTTTTCCAGTTCATGTATTCATGTATTGTCTTAAACTGTTTAAATGATGTATTTTTTAGCATCTATTTATGTTTTAATATCTCGATTTGAGTATTGCAGAGGTTCATATCCGACAGCCTAATAAACAAAAATAAGCATTAATACTCTATCCACTACTCAAGGATAAAATTGGATTATTGTTATCCCTCATCCTATCATTGATAACTATCTATCAAACAATGCTGTAAGTACACAACTTACTATTAGAGCAGTGATGTTCTATCACCGGCTCTCTGTTTCAGCACCACTTTTGCTGGACAGCTCCACTGTGCTGGATAGCTTTTAGGAAGGACGTGGTATATGTCTGAAACGCGTAGGCACTTTGGAACTACGCTCTGTTTTAAACTTGACTACGCTGGACCATCTACTTTTGTCCATTTTTCTAATGTATTTGACCTTGCATTGTTACTGGCAGTATGATGACAAGAAACCCAGGTTTGATGCAGGTTTCTTTTAGTAGGCCGGTAATGTTTGCAAAACAACCAAAAGGAAATACACAAAACTGTTCTTAGCAGAGAGGCACAGTCACTTAAAATATTACACAAAGTGGCGGCAATTTCTGGCAATGCAGGAAATGGGGTTTTACCAGCTTGGTTTCCTTGGGACAGAGCTCGGACTCTTCCCTGATACAGGGGTATCCCATCGTCTCAGCAAATAAATAACAGGGAGGCTTCACGCAACTTCCACTTGTTACATCCAATGCTGCCTCTTTCACAGCAATCATCTGTGGGGAGGTTCCTGCACTCCAACGCCACAGCAATGGGCCTTCTCTGGCTTCAGGGCCTATTCAGCCCTGTTGGCACAATAGTTGCTGATTTATGGGTCGCAGCCCTTGCACCTGAACCCATTAGGTGGGAACAGTCGCCTTTTATCAAATTTAAAAACAGCCTTTTGTGAGTTATTCAATGTGCCGACACTGATTACATGCCCATACTACACTGTTTTTGCACACTAAAGTAAATGTTAAAGACAGTGCCCGAGCCGGTATTCCCGGTGCCTGCAATAAACAGGGTCAGCCACCATTGTCTGAACAGTGTTACATAGCAGTGAGCTTTACTGACGTGAGCATCTGCACAGCTCAGAACATGTAAGCACAGGTCCTGTGACTAAAACAACACATAAAAATGCTTCCTGGCCACTAGGTGGCAGCATCGCAATGGAAGTATATATGCATATAGTGACCGCTCATCTCCTCTAGTCCTGGACCTATAAAGGAAATACAGTGTTAAACTTGCATAACACAAAAGCATTGAAAGAGACAGCAAAATCTATCTCTACATTACTCCATACGGCTCCTCTCGTGAATAGGGGAGACTCCCTTCCATACCTTTCATGGAAAAATAAGCAACTAAAATAAATGAAATAAAAACACAGATTCCTTTCACACAAATTGGGCCTTCTTCCGACAGTCTCTGAAGGCCCTGTTAGACTCAGTTCAGGCCCTCTTCAAAGTTACTTGGGCCTCAGGCTCAAAGCTTAGTAGTTACAGTCTCTCACAGGTGAGGCACATACTTAACAATTGCAGTCTCATACTCAAGGTCCCAGGACTCGCTTCTTTGTCTCAGTCTCATGCACAGCCTCTTGTCTTTCTCTTGCTGGGAGACTCCTCTCTACCCGCCTCTTGAACACTTCCTTGTTGCGCATTACAGCTACTGAAATGCAGCCTTTCCTGGCTCCACAGCCTCTTGCTGGAGCTAGTCATCTTTCTTGAGGGAAAGGTGCACTTGGCAAGAGCGTACTCATGACTGCAACTCCGGCACTAGCTTACCCTCCAATGGAACTCAGACTATACTCTCTGTGAAATTCATCATGTAAACCTTCCTGCCGTGCCCTCTGCTCACTCCTTGGGCACTCCATACGGCATGCCATCTTTCCTGGGCTGTGACTATCCTGCCAACTATGCCAAAAAGTTTAGGAGCGGGTATCAGTTAAGTGCTCGCAGGGTTAGTCATGAAATGATGACAAGAATACCAGGTTTGATGCAAATCCTTTTAGTAGGCTAGAATCTATACAAAATGGCCACAATTTCAGGCAATGCAGGCAATGGTGGCTCACCAGCTTGCCTACCCTTGGACGGAGATTGGGCTCCTCACTGATACAGTAATAACATCCACTTCAAATCTGAGCATTTCCTCTTTCTTATCCTTCAACATCCCTTATCACTTTTATGGGGAGGCCCAGGCAACTTCCACCCACCGCCTCAGAAACTCAAACGTAGGGAGGCCCCAGGCAACTTCCACCTGTTATATTCAACGCTGTCTCTATCACAGCAATCATCTGCGTGGAGACTCCTGTTTGGGCACTCTAGCCACTGCCCAAGGATACGATCTAGAGGAAATGACTCCTTCTAGAGAGGATTGAGGATGTCGCTAATACGGGATGAGCTCATTCCAAACACTGATTGCCTTGGATGCCCAGCGAATCTCCGGACATAATGACAAACGACGCCTGAATTTCTCATCATAGCACCACCAAGCTGCACCTCCATGCAGCTTGTGTGCACTAAATATGCTACATGATCTAAGCATGCAAAGAGTACAGCGCCCTTTTCAGGGAAGCGCTGACAAAAAAAATTAGCCATAACCGTGAACCCTTAAAGAGTCTCTGTCACCACATGACGGTACAAGGGCGACAAGGGACCACACAAACACCCTCCTATCTAATAAATATACAACGACACAATTAAAATTGGAAGGTGCTTGTCACAGCTTTATTAGATGATTTATTTTACAGAACCTGAGAATATATAAGAAACAAGTATAAACATATCATAAACATAATTAACATATTAACGTTATGTGGCTAAGTCCTTGACAACCTCCAAAACATAAATAAAGCAATACCCTTAAACCATAGCTGTGACCATATAAGCTACAGTGGCGTCACCACGAGTATGCTAAAGCACCACGCTTCCCAGGGTCCGCCCCTTAGGGTATGTGCACACGATGAGAGGCTTTTACGTCTAAAAAGACAGACTGTTTTCAGGAGAAAACAGCTGCCTCGTTTCAGACGTAAATGCTGCTCGTCGTATTATGCGAGGCGTCTGTGACACTCGTAAATCTTGAGCTGCTCTTCATTGACTTCAATGAAGAACGGCTCAAATTGCGTAGCAAAGAAGTGTCCTGCACTTCTTTGCTGAGGCAGTCAATTTACGCGTCGTCGTTTGACAGCTGTCAAACGACGACGCGTAAATTACAGGTCGTCTGCACAGTACGTCGGCAAACTCATTCAAAT
This sequence comes from Rhinoderma darwinii, assembly GCF_050947455.1. NCBI lineage: Eukaryota > Metazoa > Chordata > Amphibia > Anura > Rhinodermatidae > Rhinoderma > Rhinoderma darwinii. The sequence goes on from NW_027461962.1 coordinate 4,527,477, forward strand.
GAATGGGCAGATGTTTGCCGACGTATTGTAGCCCTATTTTCAGACGTAAAACGAGGCATAATAGGCCTCGTTTACGTCTGAAAATAGGTCGTGTGAACCCAGCCTGAGAGAACCCCAAATCCATAGCTTTAAAATAAAACCAATATATTGTGTCAAAGACAGCAATATATAAAAACATAAATAGCGTTGCCAAGGACCCGCACACACCAAGACAAAGTAAGACCCAATAGTCCAGAATCTGCAAAACAAATGCATATACAAATGAAATAAACTACTTGTATCCCTCCTCCACAAAACCCGCACTTGCGGACCCTAATACAAAAGAAAAATTAAAGGGAGGGCAGGCGGGACAAAATTTTTCAACCCATAAAATGGCTTCCCTTCCTATCCCACTATATAAACATCCCCTTAACTCCACCCCCAATGCTCACAACCCCCTAGCACAATTCCTGACTCAAACCCACCCACCAACCTATAACCAAAATACCCCTCTAAATGACCCCTTGCATGCCCAGACCCGTCATGACCGCCCTCTGCCCAGCTCTGCTTAGCTCTGGGCTCACATGACGGTACAAGGGCGACAAGGGGCCACACAAACACCCTCCTATCTAATAAATATACAACGACACAATTAAAAATGGAAGGTGCTTGTCACAGCTTTATTAGATGATTTCTTTTACAGAACCTGAGAATATATAAAAAACAAGTATAAACATATCATAAACATAAATAACATATTAACATTATGTGGCTAAGTCCTTGACAACCTCCAAAACATAAATAAAGCAATACCCTTAAACTTCTAGCCGTGACCATATAAGCTACAGTGGCGTCACCACGGGTATGCTAAAGCACCACGCTTCCCAGGGTCCGCCCCTTAGAGAAGCCCAAATCCATAGCTTTAAAATAAAACCAATATATTGTGTCAAAGACAGCAATATATAAAAATATAAATAGCGTTGCCAAGGACCCGCCACAGCATAAATACTTGACTCCTTAAATTTTCATGCGCCGCCACATTTGAAAACACAACTCCAGGCCTTCTTGGAGGCCAAAATTAAAAACATTCAGGCCCACATCCGTTAAGTGAACCCCATCCTTTCCAATGTACGTGCCCCAGTCGGTGACGAACTAACAACCCACCATTTAGGCGATCAAACTTGGCCACTGTCTTATTAATCTTAACTCTGGTCCTATTCAGCGCCGACACTGACTGTGCATTGTGCCATTTTACCCACTGTACAATTTCGGACCAGATAATCAAAAGCCCAGGATGGGTGTCTACAAAACATAAGAAGTCCCTCTTAATGTTCTTAATGAGGTTCCGCCTGGGATAACTCCCGATGTCATTACCCCCTGAATGAATTATCAAGATATCAGGTAGGTCCCAGGACCTAACCGCATCCTGAAACAGAGGCCTTACCTGATCCCAGGTCAGGCCACAAACTCCGAACCAGTGTACCTCCACCTCATCCGGATCTATACCCAAATACCTACCATTCGGACGCACACGGGCACGCCTTTCAGCCCAGTAAATATAGGAATGGCCAAGAAGCCAAACCACACATTTTGCAGACCCTGAAAGCAACAGAAAATTAGTCACACAGAACAAGAATGACATCCCCCCCCCCCCAAAATAAACCTAAGATAAACAAATCAACATTCCAGCAAATGCAGCCTAACATAGGAACGAAAGCGGCTGGACTCCCAGCGGCCAATCCTCTTAACTGAAGCAGTGTCGAGCCCAAAACGAGAAGCTTCAGTGGCAGCTCCAATCGTAAAAGAATGAGAGCTGTAATCCAGATGTGAAAGGCCCAACCCTTGTACGCATTTCTTAAAGACAGCAATAAATTGATATCTGGACAACGCTGAACCATCCGCATGCACCAGCAAAGAGGAAAAACCCTGAGGACGCACAGCCATGAAACGCAGAAAACACCACACTGGGCACGATTCCCCCTCATGAATTTTAGTCAAACAAATCTCAAAACCTTTTCCCTTCCTGTCAGGTTTTGAATGATACAACATTATTCTCAACACACTATCCCGAAAAAAACACATCAGTTACTTGAATACCGCCCTGCACCCGTTTTGAGGGACTAACCAATTCGCCAACCCTAAAAGCCCCATAGAAAGCCCAAGAGAAAGCCAATTGAAACAACAACCTCTTATAATCTGAATGGGATATCCAGTGCAACTGAGAAAATGTCCCTCCAACATTTCAAAAGACACCGGCCCACGCTTATCCTGCCCGACATGCCCTTTTTGAAAACCCTGCAGAGCCCGCCGTATCAAAAAATGCTTAGTAACATCCGTACAACCAATTAACTTAAAGAAAAAGGAAAGTGCCGCTACCGAATTAACAACAGAAGAAGCCGTAGATCCACTCTCCATAAGAGATAACAAAAAACAAAACATCCCCTCTAAGGCACTAAAAGGACTCTGTTGACTACACCACAAATCCTCCAGCTGGAACCATCTCACCCAGATCTTGGTATAAGCATCCCACGTAGCAGGGGCCAGCGAACGCTTTGCCCACCATATCAGATGAGCGACACCACCCTCCAAAGGTGCTCGGGGCAAGAAACCGGATCCCTCTCCGTCTCTGGAGCTAGCCAACGGAAACGATCCCACTGCAATCGAGATAAAGCATCCGCAATGTCATTGGAAACTCCAGGAACATGATGAGCCCTAAATAGAATGTTCCATCTCAAACACAGCAGGACCAACTGGCATAGCACTGTGATCACCGGGGGGGGGGGGGGGAATGGCGGACAAACTATTAATAGCGCACACGACCTCCATGTTATCACAGTGAAAAACCACTGACCGATTGGACAAAAGCGGTCCCCAAATTTCCACCGCAACAAGAATGGGAAACAACTCCTAAAAACAAAGATTACCCGTCAAACCACACTCCCTCCACTCTAGTGGCCAAGTATCAACACACCATTTTCCCTGAAAATACGCCCCGAAACCGATAAAAACTTAAGCATCCGTACACATTTGCATCTCCACATTCGAAACTCCCTCTGCAATCCATAATGATCTGCCGTTATATTCTACTAAAAAGGAATCCCAAACCCTCAAATCCGCCTTATGCTCCTTGCCAAGGCGAATAAAATGGTGGGGACATCTAACACCAGCAGTTGCTTGTGCTAAGCGCCTACAAAAAACACAGCCCATGGGCATAATTCTACAGGCAAAATTGAGTTTCCCCAATAAAGATTGCAGGAGCCGCAGGGTGATTTTTGTTCTCACCAGAGCCTCCTGCACCGTTGCCCGCAGATGAATAAGTTTTGCCTCTGGCAACCTACATTCCATTGCCTGGGAATCAATTTCAATTCCCAAAAAACAGATCGTTGTGTTTGGTCCTTCTGTTTTTTCAAACGCCAACAGAACCCCAAAGTCAACAAAAACATCCATCATTGCCCATAACAATATTGCACACGACGGCCGAGCCGCAGGGCCCACACAAAAGAAGTCATCCAAATAATGAATAACTGCTTTAGAGCCGGCTCGTTCACGAACCACTCACTCCAAAAATGTGCTGAAGGCTTCGAAATAGGCACAAGAAATAGAGCACCCCAAAGGAAGGCACCTATCAATATAAAAAAGGCCATCAAACGAGCACCCCAGCAAGTGCATGGATTCTGGGTGCACCGGCAAAAGGCGAAATGCAGACTCCACATCCACCTTAGCCTAAGCGCCCCTTGCCCCTGTCGTCCTAACCAAACGTACCGCCTCATCAAATGACGTATAGGAAACCCGCGTCAAAGACTCATCAATATCCTCATTTACCGAAGAACCCTTCGGATAAGATAAATGATGTATAAGCCGAAATTTGCCCGCCTCCTTCTTGGGGACAACCCCCAGCGGGGAGACACGCAAATTGGAAATAGGAACATCAGAAAAGGGGCCTAACATTCTACCCAACAAAACTTCCTTCCGCAACTTGTCTCGTACCACTTCTGGATGATCCCGCACCGAACGCAGATTATTAGCCATCAAAACACCGACCCCCGGGGAGAACGGAATCCTAAATCCATCCCCAAAACCATTCAATAACAGCTGCGCCCTCTCATTGTCGGGGTACCTCTTTAGCCAAGGCGTCATAACGTTGAGGTTCACTGGACTCACCCCCTTTAGCAGAACCATCCCCTGGCTTCGTCGTGCCTCCTCGTGCCCGCTTAAAACACTTGAAGACGGGGTGGTTACCACCCCTACAGCCGGCACATTCGTGTCTATAGACACAATTAGTTCCCCATTTACAGGTGCTCTCGTTGTAGAGTCAGCAGACCCCTTTTTTAAAACTCCCCGACGAAACCCGCTGATCTAGACCCGCCGGGTGAGGACTGAAAGGGGTTATGCAAACCCGCGACTTCAACATGACCCCCCTGACCAGCCCCCTTTGGTGTAGTCATAAGGCGCATCCAAAGGCTTATGTCCTTATGATCCCACCGCAGGGATGACTGAACCGCCATATGCTGACGAAACTGCTCGTCATATTTAAGCCAAGCAGTTCCCCCATACGTTCTATAAGCCTCCCAAATAGAATCCAAGTAACAAAATAAACCGGAACAATGTTCTGGGCATTTCTCCCCTATAACGCTAGCCATGATGGAAAAAGCATGTAGCCGTCTTCTCTCCTCATCCTCCTCCTTACGATGTTCCTTGCCCTTTTCCCACCGTTCCACACTAAATCGCTCCAACGCCAATAAAGTAAAAATATCCAAATTCTCCCTTTTCCAAATCTTTTCACAGAGCTCTGGCTTTAAGTGGGCCCCTAATGGTCCTTCAAAAGAAATGTACATGCTCCCCTTTGCAGTATCCAAAACTGGCAAGGGCTTATTAGCCCCATCTACCTTCTCCGTCTGGACCCCGGCATCTAAGGCGTTAAATGACGAAGAGCCTGCCTCAGCACTCACAGTACTCTCCCTACGAGAACCCTCCTCTAACTGTCCCTGCGCTGACCAAGCTCCAACGGGACCTGCTAGCTGTGACCCACGAGAAGTATCAACTGAAGCTAACAACTGACGTAACCCATCTAACAAATTTCCCAAAACTCCACTCGTGACTGACAAATCCCCCGTAGAACCGCAACCTACAGGTACTTGCCCCACTAGACTACTCTCATTACTAAAATTACTGCCCACGTGTATGGTGTGTAAACGCTGTGACTCACCAGAAGGCTGCCCGTCGCCAGACACTAACGGGACCGTCCGTCCTGAATCCACCGAAGCCGTCTCCTGACCGAGCATCCTAGGCACCCCGAGTGCCCGCCGCAAAGCATCGGCTGCTTCTACACCGGACACCCGTCCTGACGACACCTGGAACGGCAAATAAACAGACGAAACACCTGCCACCTGGCCAGCGTTACCCTCAGGAGGCGCTGGACGATGCAAATTTTGTACATATTTAGCGGTCAGTGCAGACCTACCACTACTGCTGCTATAACGAAAATGGGCAGGAGGTGACGCAGGCCTGCCACCACCGATGTAATAATTTTCCTGAACAGCAGGTGGCGCCGGCCTACCACCGACACTGCAATATTCCGAATGGCCACTAGATGGCGCCAAATCACAGATGCTAACGGGTGTACTATGCACACTGGCCCCTGACCTCACCGTGACAGCCGCAGAGTCCTGGCTTGCCTCCGGCCCCACAGAAAAACTCCTGACAGACTCCCTGAATGAGCCCACTGCACTGGAAAGGAGGGAGACTGCTCCCCGCCGCTGCACCACCGCTTCCCTCGACGTTTATGTCCACGTCGCTCCTCAGGCACACGGACTGTGCTGCGCTTACCCCGACTGGACACCCGGCGAACCGCACCTCGGACTCTCACTCCAGGCGTCTCCACAGCTGCCGCCGCTCCAGACATCGCCATGGCTCCAGTCCCCGACACCGGAACAACGCCACCATCGCCAGCCACCAGATCTCACACCAGGGACCACTACCGTGGAAACAGGTAAGGGGGGAGTCACACTCCTCCGTCTGTGCCGGGGGGCTGGGGAAGCAGAGGGGCTCAAGCGTTCCGTGAACGCCGGGCCGTGAACGCCGGGCCCTGGGGGGACGCCCCGCTGGGGAGCCTGCTAAAGCCCCTATCTGCTCCTGGAGCCACTCCAGCCCCTTATCAGCTGCCTGCTCCCTAACCCTAGCAATTAACTGCTCTAAACCCTCCATAACTCTAGGCCCTAAAACTGACCAGAAAACAGCTACCCTGACACTGGCTGCACACCTCTATTCTTGACAACATTTTTCAAGCCATAACATGGCTTCCCTGCTTATCCCACTATATATACATCCCATTAACTCCACCCCCAATGCTCACAACCCCCTAGCACAATTCCTGACTCAAACCCACCCACCAGTCTATAACCAAAATACCCCTCTAAATGACCCCTTGCAGGCCCAGACCCGTCATGACCGCCCTCTGCCCAGCTCTGCTTAGCTCTGGGCTCACATTATAAGTGGCCTATCTTCTACATAATATGATCGGCGCTGTAATTTAGATTACAGCAGTGTTTTTTTATTTAGAAAAACGATCATTTTTGACGGAGTTATGACCTATTTTAGCTTCATGCTAATGAGTTTCTTAATGGACAACTGGGCGTGTTTTACTTTTTGACTAAGTGGGCGTTGTGGAGAGAAGTGTATGACGCTGACCAATCAATGACCAATTAGCGTCATACACTTCTGCCCATTCATTTACACAGCACATAGCGATATAGCTATATCGCTATTTGCAGCCACATAAAAACACTATAACAATACTCAAGTGTCCTGACAGTGAATATACATTACCTCCAGCCAGGACGTCATGTCTATTCACAATCCTGATATTTATGTAGCGTCACTGTGATATTTACAGCAAGGCAAGCGTAATCTCGTTTTAAATGACAGGTTACATCGTACAGGTCTTTACCACTTTGGAATTTTTCTCAGACCCTCTGTCAAAACTAAGCTTCTTGTCCACAATACGCTCTTAGTCCACCATTACGTGATCCACTGAAACCAAATATCACAAATTCTCGTCTGTGGATCTTGTCCCCTATATTGGTGGACAGGTACATTCCCAGAGGAGCCACACCACAGAATAATAAGCCACAAAAGGCTAATCTGTACAAACCATCTAGTCAGGCGGGCGGGGTATTAACCTACTGGCTTTACTGGCAGAGCTTATACTCCACCCTTTGCCACCCAAACAAGCCCAAGTTGTCCTTTAAAACAGAGAACAAATCCTCATCCGTCAACACATTTGTTCTTGACTACGCAACCAAACATGAAGGTGACTCACCACTCACAGGAATCCCAGCATCACCTATCGGTGCCTCCAAAATTGTTCCAGCAGCTGGACGACCAGTCTCTTGACCGTGGTCAGCTGCAGATCCCAATGATGCAATAGGAGGCAGTCTTCGTCCGTATCCTATGACAACGGTCTCTCCCACCAGCAGCAAGGAGGGGGCAATAAACTCCCTTTGGAGTCTACACCGGTCTCACCACTGATGCTACCGACTGCCCTCCATAGTCTGCCTGTACATTATAACCACAGGACTGCTCCTCCCACCACACCTCGAGCCATCCATGCCCCTACTGCTTCCTCAGGGGTAGAGCAGAACCCTGCCTCATGGACCTGTTAGATGAGGGTGCAGTGTAAGGAATGACTCCTCCTTCCTCTTCACCAGCGCTTTCCCACATCCCCAGACCACTTTACTGCAAGCCGGGAACTTCCGGCCATGCCACATGCAGGGAAGGGGGTGGTGTAGGAACTATTTTTAGAGGATAACACATCCCTCTAAAAAGCATGGGACAACAATAACAGTACATAAGTTTTTGGAAAGGGCTTTTCAGCTCCTTTGCTTTGGGAAAATGAACACCAGCTGCCAGACTCCAGCCATCCCTTAAAAAGTGGATTTCCACGCCGTGGCATCCACTCCACCACTGAGGACCTTGTGTGACAACAATCCTGAATCTTTTTGGAGAACTGTTGCCTACTAGGCACAGGTAACCCTTTATAACGACTCAGAAAAAATAATTGTGTTAACCATTTAACCCCTTCCCGACATTTGCCGTACATGTACGTCATGGAAAGCATTGACTTCCCGCATCTTGCCGTACATGTACGTCAAATGCAGAAGGGGTTACCGTATCAAAAATAAAAGTTTTAAAGTAAAGATGGCTGCTGTTCATAACAGCAGGACATCTGTACACGATGCCCAGGGGGGTGTCGCCTCCCCCCCGCATCGGCGATCGCCGCCATTGGCCGTTCAATTCAGACCGGCCAATTGCGGCTGTTTGCGGCTTTTGCCAATCACTGTGCCACAGGGCACAGTGATATGGTGGTGATTGGTGCTGTCTAGGACAGCACCAATGACTACCATGTTCCATGTAAAAAATGGCGGTGATGCCAGCCCCCAGATCGCTATGGTTGGTCGGTCAGCACCGACCGACCAATCGCAGCCATGGCGGGTGTTTGAAACACCCTACACCAGCCCTGCCCACCTCATTCCGGTTAGGAACGGTGAGCAGAGCTGGTGTGACCGTCTGTGAAGCCAACTTACCGAATCTGAGGCCTTCTGTGCTGCGATCCTGCTGTGACGTCTTCATCCGACTGCTTCCTGCAGAAGAGTGAACCGTCATCATCATCAACTGTGCTGCTGCTGATTTTTTTTTTTTTTAGCAGCAGCACTTGTTTTTTTTCCTAAACTTCTTATCCCTGTACCCTCCCCCCCCATCCCACCCTCCCCATCTTTCCCTTTTTACGTCCTGCGGCCGCCGAGTGCGGATCAGTGACCGCCATCACTGACCGCCAATTTTTGGCACAGGACTTCCTTTTTTTTTGTATTTTGCACCTCCCTGTGTGCGCCCTGCGGCCACTGAGTGCTGATCAGTGACCGCCATCACTGATCAGCATCCGTGGTAATTTTTTTTATTTTTTGGCCTTTTTTATTACTGCACCTTTTTTTTGCGTGCGCCCTGCGGCTACTGAGTGCTGAGTCTAATAATCAGCCTCAGTGGTAATTTGTTTACGCAGGTTTTTTTTTGGCCTTTTTTTCTTCATTTTATAAAACTGTAAAAAAAAAAGACTAGCATTAGAGTAGCGGACGTTTACTGACGTCCGTTTTGTAAAAAAAGATATATAGCAGAAGTTCTAGCTATATATTTTTTTATACAGTTTGAATAAATTGACTTCTTATAGTTAGCGTCCATTTAGTGACGGACATTTAGTTCGTTCACTAAATTTTTGATAGCGTAGCGACAGTTAGTATAAATTTATAGCGTTATAGTCAGCGTCCGTTTAGTGACGGACATTCAGTTTTTTTTAACTGAAGTTCGTTCACTAAATTTTTGATAGCGTAGCGACAGTTAGTATAAATTTACATCTTATAGTCAGCATCCGTTTAGTGACGGACATTCAGTTTTTTTTTAACTGAAGTTCGTTCACTAAATTTTTGATAGCGTAGCGACAGTTAGTATAAATTTATAGCGTTATAGTCAGTGTCCGTTTAGTGACGAACATTCAGTTTTTTTTAACTGAAGTTCGTTCACTAAATTTTTGATAGCGTAGCGACAGTTAGTATAAATTTATAGCGTTATAGTCAGTGTCCGTTTAGTGACGAACATTCAGTTTTTTTTAACTGAAGTTCGTTCACTAAATTTTTGATAGCGTAGCGACAGTTAGTATAAATTTATAGCGTTATAGTCAGCGTCCGTTTAGTGACGGACATTCAGTTTTTTTAACTGAAGTTTGTTCACTAAATTTTTGATAGCGTAGCGACAGTTTTAGTATAAATTTACATCTTATAGTCAGCGTCCATTTAGTGACGGACATTCAGTTTTTTTTTAACTGAAGTTCGTTCACTAAATTTTTGATAGCGTAGCGACAGTTAGTATAAATTTATAGCGTTATAGTCAGCGTCCGTTTAGTGACGAACATTCAGTTTTTTTTAACTGAAGTTTGTTCACTAAATTTTTGATAGCGTAGCGACAGTTTTAGTATAAATTTACATCTTATAGTCAGCGTCCATTTAGTGACATACATTCAGTTTTTTTTAACTGAAATTTGTTCACTAAATTTCTGATAGCGTAGCGACACAGTTGTAGCTCAGTTTTTTTTACAGTTCTATATTGAACGTTCAATAAATTTCTTTCTCCTAAATTTTTCTTATTCTTCTCTTCTTTTTCTTTTTTTTTTCCTATAAATTTCATATTACACGTGTAAAAGCACAACATACAAAACCACCTCTATAAAGAGTATTACACGTGTTGAAGCACTACATACCCCCCTAATAAAAATGGCCCAATCATCTCAAAGGCTCTACTCCGCTGAGGAGGCATACGCCATCCTGGCCTCTGACACTGAATCGGCCAGCGAGGGAGAAGAGGAAATTGCCCCATTCATCTTGACCTCATCATCCTCATCCAGTGATGAGGAACCCCCGCAAAGACGCCCCAGGACATCAGCTGAGGCAACCCCCCAAATGAGCGATACCCTGTGGAACCCACCCCCTGATAATTATGAGCCTCACATTCCAGATTTCACAGGGAGCTCTGGAATTCTATTTGAGACTGTAGGCCTCGCAGAAATTCACCATTTCAATCTGTTTTTCACTGAGGATTTTGTTAATGTAATGGCGGCCCAAACAAATTTATATGCCCAACAATTTTTAGCCCAAAACCCCACGTCATCATTTGCTAGGTGGACCCCCATAGAGGCAGCGGAGATGATGAAATTTTGGGGCCTTGTCCTACATATGGGCCTAGTAAAAAAACCAGAGATTAGGCAATACTGGAGTGCGGACATTTTATACAGCACCCCATTATACCACATGGCAATGACCCGGGCACGATTTGAAATTATTCTGAAATTTTTGCATTATAATGATAATGCACAGTGCCCGCCCCGTGATGACCCCACATACGACCGCCTATTCAAAATCAGGCCAATGATTGATTATTTCTGCACCAAATTTCAGGAAGTGTACACCCCCGAAAAGAACATAGCAATAGACGAGTCCCTTGTACATTTTAAGGGGAGACTAAAATTCCGCCAATACCTGCCAAGCAAGAGGGCGAGGTATGGAATTAAAATGTACAAGCTGTGCGAGAGCAGCTCAGGGTACACCTACAGGTTTCGGGTTTATGAAGGGAAGGACACCAGGATAGAACCTCCAGAATGCCCCCCTGTCCTGGGAGTTAGTGGAAAAATAGTGTGGGACTTGATGCACCCACTGCTGGACCAGGGTTATCACCTTTACGTGGATAACTTCTATACCAGCATCCCACTATTTAAATGCCTCTCCACCAGAAGTACTGTAGCATGCGGCACCGTGCGCAAAAATCAGAGAGGCCTCTCTAAAAATCTGATTGGGCAACCCCTAAGAAAAGGAGAAAGCAGGGCACTACACAGCGATAACTTGTTGCTGGTCAAGTATAAGGACAAGAGGGACGTCCTTATGTTGACCACAATACACGGTAGTGGCATCACCCCTGTCCCTGTCCGAGGTAGCACCACAATGACCCCCAAGCCAGACTGCATCCTCGGCTACAATAAGTACATGGGAGGTGTTGATCTCTCTGATCAAGTACTGAAGCCGTACAGTGCCATGCGTAAAACAAAGACGTGGTACAAAAAGCTGGCCGTGCACGTGGTACAGATGGCATTGTATAACGCTTACGTGCTATACCGATGTGCAGGCCGGACAGGGACATTCCTTCAGTTTCAAGAAGCGGTTATCAAGGCCCTTGTATTTGGGGACAAGGAAGGGGAGAGCCCCAGTACTTCTAGAAGCGATGGTCCACGTATTGTACCAGGGCAACACTTTCCTGGCGAAATCCCCCCCACTGGTAAAAAGGGAAGGAGCCAAAAAAGGTGTAAAGTGTGTTACAACAGAGGGAGAAGACGAGACACAACTTATCATTGTGAAACCTGTCCCGACAAACCTGGCCTGTGCATAAAAGAGTGCTTCAAAGTTTATCACACATCCATGGATTTTAATTGAAACATTTTTTTAAATGCTCACTATACCCCTAGATAATTTACTCAAGGGGTGTAGTTTCCAAAATGGGGTCACTTGTGGGGGGTTTCCACTGTTTTGACCCCTCAGGGGCTTTGCAAATGCGACATGGCCACCGCAAACCATTCCAGTTACATTTGAACTCCAAATGGTGTTCTTTCCCTTCTGAGCCCTGCCGTGTGTCCAAACAGCCGTTTATGACCACATGTGGGGTACTGTTTTACTCAGGATAAGCTGCTCTACAAATGTTGTGGTGCTTTTTCTCCTTTAGTCCTTGTGGGAATGAAAAAAAATTTTGCTAAACCTACGTTTTATTGGTTAAAATTTACATTTTCATTTTCACGGCCTACTTCCAATAAATTCTGCAAAAAGCCTGTGGGGTCAAAATGCTCACTATACCCCTAGATAATTTACTCAAGGGGTGTAGTTTCCAAAATGGGGTCACTTGTGGGGGGGTTCTACTGTTTTGACCCCTCAGGGGCTTTGCAAATGCGACATGGCCACCGCAAACCATTCCAGTTACATTTGAACTCCAAATGGTGTTCTTTCCCTTCTGAGCCCTGCCGTGTGTCCAAACAGCCGTTTATGACCACATGTGGGGTACTGTTTTACTCAGGATAAACTGCTCTACAAATGTTGTGGTGCTTTTTCTCCTTTAGTCCTTGTGGGAATGAAAAAAAATTTTGCTAAACCTACGTTTTATTGGTTAAAATTTACATTTTCATTTTCACGGCCTACTTCCAATAAATTCTGCAAAAAGCCTGTGGGGTCAAAATGCTCACTATACCCCTAGATAATTTACTCAAGGGGTGTAGTTTCCAAAATGGGGTCACTTGTGGGGGGGTTCTACTGTTTTGACCCCTCAGGGGCTTTGCAAATGCGACATGGCCACCGCAAACCATTCCAGTTACATTTGAACTCCAAATGGTGTTCTTTCCCTTCTGAGCCCTGCCGTGTGTCCAAACAGCCGTTTATGACCACATGTGGGGTACTGTTTTACTCAGGATAAACTGCTCTACAAATGTTGTGGTGCTTTTTCTCCTTTAGTCCTTGTGGGAATGAAAAAAAATTTTGCTAAACCTACGTTTTATTGGTTAAAATTTACATTTTCATTTTCACGGCCTACTTCCAATAAATTCTGCAAAAAGCCTGTGGGGTCAAAATGCTCACTATACCCCTAGATAATTTACTCAAGGGGTGTAGTTTCCAAAATGGGGTCACTTGTGGGGGGGTTCCACTGTTTTGACCCCTCAGGGGCTTTGCAAATGCGACATGGCCACCGCAAACCATTCCAGTTACATTTGAACTCCAAATGGTGTTCTTTCCCTTCTGAGCCCTGCCGTGTGTCCAAACAGCCGTTTATGACCACATGTGGGGTACTGTTTTACTCAGGATAAACTGCTCTACAAATGTTGTGGTGCTTTTTCTCCTTTAGTCCTTGTGGGAATGAAAAAAAATTTTGCTAAACCTACGTTTTATTGGTTAAAATTTACATTTTCATTTTCACGGCCTACTTCCAATAAATTCTGCAAAAAGCCTGTGGGGTCAAAATGCTCACTATACCCCTAGATAATTTCCTCAAGGGGTGTAGTTTCCAAAATGGGGTCACTTGTGGGGGGTTTCCACTGTTTTGTGCCCTCAGGGGCTTTGCAAATGCGACATGGCCTCCGCAAACCATTCCTGCTAAATTTGAGCTCCAAAAGCCAAATGGGGTTCCTTCCCTTCTAAGCCCTGCCGTGTGTCCAAACAGCAGTCTATGATCAAATGTGGGGTACTGTTTTACTCGGGACAAACTGCTCTACAAATGTTGTGGTGCTTTTTCTCTTTTAGTCCTTGTGGAAATGAAAAAAAATGAGCTAAACCTACGTTTTATTGGGAAAAATGTAGATTTTCATTTTCACATCCTACTTCCAATAATTTCTGCAAAAAATTTGTGGGGTCAAAATGCTCACTATACCCCTAGATAATTTCCTCAAGGGGTGTAGTTTCCAAAATGGGGTCACTTGTGGGGGGTTTCCACTGTTTTGTGCCCTCAGGGGCTTTGCAAATGCGACATGGCATCCGCAAACCATTCCTGCTAAATTTGAGCTCCAAAAGCCAAATGGGGTTCCTTCCCTTCTAAGCCCTGCCGTGTGTCCAAACAGCAGTCTATGATCAAATGTGGGGTACTGTTTTACTCGGGACAAACTGCTCTACAAATGTTGTGGTGCTTTTTCTCTTTTAGTCCTTGTGGAAATGAAAAAAAATGAGCTAAACCTACGTTTTATTGGGAAAAATGTAGATTTTCATTTTCACATCCTACTTCCAATAATTTCTGCAAAAAATTTGTGGGGTCAAAATGCTCACTATACCCCTAGATAATTTCCTCAAGGGGTGTAGTTTCCAAAATGGGGTCACTTGTGGGGGGTTTCCACTGTTTTGTGCCCTCAGGGGCTTTGCAAATGCGACATGGCATCCGCAAACCATTCCTGCTAAATTTGAGCTCCAAAAGCCAAATGGGGTTCCTTCCCTTCTAAGCCCTGCCGTGTGTCCAAACAGCAGTCTATGATCAAATGTGGGGTACTGTTTTACTCGGGACAAACTGCTCTACAAATGTTGTGGTGCTTTTTCTCTTTTAGTCCTTGTGGAAATGAAAAAAAATGAGCTAAACCTACGTTTTATTGGGAAAAATGTAGATTTTCATTTTCACATCCTACTTCCAATAATTTCTGCAAAAAATTTGTGGGGTCAAAATGCTCACTATACCCCTAGATAATTTCCTCAAGGGGTGTAGTTTCCAAAATGGGGTCACTTGTGGGGGGTTTCCACTGTTTTGTGCCCTCAGGGGCTTTGCAAATGCGACATGGCATCCGCAAACCATTCCTGCTAAATTTGAGCTCCAAAAGCCAAATGGGGTTCCTTCCCTTCTAAGCCCTGCCGTGTGTCCAAACAGCAGTCTATGATCAAATGTGGGGTACTGTTTTACTCGGGACAAACTGCTCTACAAATGTTGTGGTGCTTTTTCTCTTTTAGTCCTTGTGGAAATGAAAAAAAATGAGCTAAACCTACGTTTTATTGGGAAAAATGTAGATTTTCATTTTCACATCCTACTTCCAATAATTTCTGCAAAAAATTTGTGGGGTCAAAATGCTCACTATACCCCTAGATAATTTCCTCAAGGGGTGTAGTTTCCAAAATGGGGTCACTTGTGGGGGGTTTCCACTGTTTTGTGCCCTCAGGGGCTTTGCAAATGCGACATGGCATCCGCAAACCATTCCTGCTAAATTTGAGCTCCAAAAGCCAAATGGGGTTCCTTCCCTTCTAAGCCCTGCCGTGTGTCCAAACAGCAGTCTATGATCAAATGTGGGGTACTGTTTTACTCGGGACAAACTGCTCTACAAATGTTGTGGTGCTTTTTCTCTTTTAGTCCTTGTGGAAATGAAAAAAAATGAGCTAAACC
Organism: Rhinoderma darwinii; assembly: GCF_050947455.1. NCBI lineage: Eukaryota > Metazoa > Chordata > Amphibia > Anura > Rhinodermatidae > Rhinoderma > Rhinoderma darwinii. The sequence continues at coordinate 4,542,933 of NW_027461962.1, forward strand.
TACGTTTTATTGGGAAAAATGTAGATTTTCATTTTCACATCCTACTTCCAATAATTTCTGCAAAAAATTTGTGGGGTCAAAATGCTCACTATACCCCTAGATAATTTCCTCAAGGGGTGTAGTTTCCAAAATGGGGTCACTTGTGGGGGGTTTCCACTGTTTTGTGCCCTCAGGGGCTTTGCAAATGCGACATGGCATCCGCAAACCATTCCTGCTAAATTTGAGCTCCAAAAGCCAAATGGGGTTCCTTCCCTTCTAAGCCCTGCCGTGTGTCCAAACAGCAGTCTATGATCAAATGTGGGGTACTGTTTTACTCGGGACAAACTGCTCTACAAATGTTGTGGTGCTTTTTCTCTTTTAGTCCTTGTGGAAATGAAAAAAAATGAGCTAAACCTACGTTTTATTGGGAAAAATGTAGATTTTCATTTTCACATCCTACTTCCAATAATTTCTGCAAAAAATTTGTGGGGTCAAAATGCTCACTATACCCCTAGATAATTTCCTCAAGGGGTGTAGTTTCCAAAATGGGGTCACTTGTTGGGGGTTTCCACTGTTTTGTGCCCTCAGGGGCTTTGCAAATGCGACATGGCATCCGCAAACCATTCCTGCTAAATTTGAGCTCCAAAAGCCAAATGGGGTTCCTTCACTTCTAAGCCCTGCCGTGTGTCCAAACAGCAGTCTATGATCAAATGTGGGGTACTGTTTTACTCGGGACAAACTGCTCTACAAATGTTGTGGTGCTTTTTCTCTTTTAGACCTTGTGAAAATGAAAAAAAATTAGCTAAACCTACGTTTTATTGGGAAAAATGTAGATTTTCATTTTTCACATCCTACTTCCAATAATTTCTGCAAAAAATCTGTGGGGTCAAAATGCTCACTATACCCCTAGATAATTTCCTCAAGGGGTGTAGTTTCCAAAATGGGGTCACTTGTGGGGGGTTTCCACTGTTTTGTGCCCTCAGGGGCTTTGCAAATGTGACATGGCCTCCGCAAACCATTCCTGCTAAATTTGAGCTCCAAAAGCCAAATGGGGTTCCTTCCCTTCTAAGCCCTGCCATGTGTCCAAACAGCAGTCTATGATCAAATGTGGGGTACTGTTTTACTCGGGACAAACTGCTCTACAAATGTTGTGGTGCTTTTTCTCTTTTAGTCCTTGTGGAAATGAAAAAAAAATGAGCTAAACCTACGTTTTATTGTGAAAAATGTAGATTTTCATTTTCACATCCTACTTCCAATAATTTCTGCAAAAAACCTGTGGGGTCAAAATGCTCACTATACCCCTAGATAATTTCCTCAAGGGGTGTAGTTTCCAAAATGGGGTCACTTGTGGGCGGTTTCCACTGTTTTGGCACCGCAAGAGTCCTTCAAACCGGATATGGTGCCTAAAATATATTGTAATAAAAACAAGGCCCCAAAATCCTCAAGGTGCTCCTTTGCTTCGGAGGCCTGTGTTTCAGTCCATAAGCACGCTAGGGCGACATGTGGGATATTTCTAAAAACTGCAGAATCTGGGCAATAAATATTGAGTTGCATTTTTCTGGTGAAACTTTCTGTGTTACACAAAAAATGGATTCAAAATGAATTTCTGCAAAAAAAAACGAAATTTATAAATTTCCCCTCTATATTGCTTTCATTCCTGTGAAACGTCTAAAGGGTTAAAACACTTTCTGAATGCTGTTTTGAATACTTTGAGGGGTGCAGTTTTTAAAATGGGGTGACTTTTTGGGGGTTTCTAATATATAAGGCCCTCAAAGCCACTTCAGAACTGAACTGGCCCCTGTAAAAATAGCCTTTTGAAATTTTCTTGAAAATGTGAGAAATTGCTGCTAAAGTTCTAAGCCTTGTAACGTCCTAGAAAAATAAAAGGATGTTCAAAAAACGATGCCAAACTAAAGTAGACACATGGGGGATGTTAATTAGCAACAATTTTGTGTGTTATAACTGCCTGTCTTACAAGCAGATACATTTAAATTGATAAAAATGCTATTTTTTGCAATTTTTCACTATATTTTGGTGTTTTTCACAATTAAATACTGAATGTATCGGGCAAATTTTGCCAGTAACATAAAGTCCAATGTGTCACGAGAAAACAATCTCAGAATCGCTTGGATAGGTACAAGCATTCCGACGTTATTACCACATAAATTGAAACATGTCAGATTTGAAAAATGAGGCTTGGTCAGGAAGGTCAAAAGTGGCTAAAGAGGGAAGGGGTTAAACCTTTCCATCCTTTCTTAACCCCTTGCAGTCCCTGACACTCTCCCTAGGCGCTTCAGTGTCTGCAAGACTGCAAGGACCCATTATCCACTTTACCTGCCCAGGACCTTAACCATCCTTCTTTGAATTAACACACCAACACCTTCTTCATGGAAATGTGGAAGTGGCCACAGCTTTATTCTTATTTACAAACATCGGCATGAAGACATATATATATATTTATTTTCCTCTCCTTCTCCTGAAATGCCGATGCTCCCTGTCTCCATCAGGCATGTAGGGTGCTACCTCCGTCTTCATCTGCCGTACTTTCCGCCAAGAAGGGGAACTGAGAAACCTACTCAGTCCCCCGACCACCCCCACCAAGCAACGCCAACCCTCTCTCGGCACCATCCAAGAGGTCCAATAAAAAGATATCGAGCCCGATATCATTCAGATGCACTCCATCCGGCGCCAGCAAATCTGCATTATCCCCCTCCAGGGATTGGTGTCGCAACCCGATCCCCCCTATAGAGCAAATGAACCGCGACACCCGCACATTAATTAGCTTGCGCACTCTCTCCAACGCTGCCATGTTCCTCGCTCCTCGCCACACCGTGCGCGCCACTATCTCAGACCAAACTACCACGCAACGGGCGAACAGGTCCTGAAAACGCGCCAAATCAGTCCGTATAAATGACAATAACTCGGCCATTTTTACTTGGCCGATATAATTTCCACCAGCATGTATTATCAGGACAACAGGTCCGTACGTGTGCCTTGTAACTGCCACTACTTCTGGCAGTAACTGCACCCACCGTAATCCCCGGACACCTCTCCAATGGACGTCGGCCTGTGAGAGGCCCAAATTCGGACCTAACGGCCTCTGTCCCGCTCGAACCGCTGCCCAATGCACATACGAATGCCCCAAGATCCACACTTGGGGGCGCCGCGACCCTAACAAAGAAAATCAAGCTACATTCCGGTCAAATGAAGATACAGGCAGGATTAACATAACACTCCATATAAAACAAGGAAGGAAAAACAGGGGTGGGGGCGACATTTTTACTATGAAAAACTCCCAGCTTACACACTCTTTAAAACCAAATCAGGTCGCACATATGACTTATAGCTATTAGAACGCCATCTACCCAGACTCATGATAGCCGCTGAATCCAAGCCCAAGGCATCCGCCTCAGTTGCCGCCCCTATCCTAAACGAATGTGTACCAAACTCGCCTGGTGGCAAACCCAGGTACTTCAAACCGGCCTTAAAAATCGCCTCAAATTGAAAACGCGACATTGCGGATCCATCCTGATGGATCAAGAATTGAGCCCCGGGCACTCGGACCAACACGAATTCCTGGACCCATTTTACCGGGCAATACTGCCCCCCAATCCTCCCAATCGACAGCCAAGCCCCCTCCCTACCATGTCAGTCTTTGACCTCCGCACACAGACCCTGAGAGAATCTCCCAACGTCACTACATCCGATCCGAGAAGACCACCGCTTGCACCCACGCTGTGCGGAACCAGCTCACTAACCCGTAATGCGGCAAAGAAAGCCAAAGAAAACGCCGCGCCGAACAAGGACACTTCATATTCATCCCGACACACAAAACATAAAACGGCTAGAAGCCGACCCAGAAGCGAAAAAGATACTGGCCGCCTCGTGTCCCTGGAACACGCCTCTTTTTTCCACCCTTTTAAAGACTGCCGAACTACAAAATCTTTTGTAACATCTCTGCATCCCCACAATTTTAACATAAAGGCCACCCCTGCTAAAAACTTGCTCGCCGTGGCCGCACTACCCCCTTCCTGACGTAATTGTACCAAACTTGCTAACGTGACGTCCAGGTGACACCCATCCTGTGATGGGAAGTTATTCCCCGCAATCTCCAACCACCGATCCCACGCTCTGCAATGACTCTTCCAAGTCGCCAGTACCACCGAACCCCTCAACAGCCTTATAAGTTGTCCTCGACCAGGGCCCATAAGTGAAGGGGGGGGGACTCCCCTTCTGCCATAGCTGCCGGGTGCAATTCCCGAATCCGGGACATCTGTGAACGAGACAAAGCATCAGCCATCACATTACGGACTCCCGGAACATGTTTTGCACGAAACCACACATTCAAACGCAAACACTTCAAAACCAACCGTCTTAATAAAGCTAATACCGGCAATGAACTAGACGACAACCCGTTCACCGCATGCACCACCGCCATGTTGTCTGTCCAAAATACAATCCTCTTATTCACCATCACGCTACCCCACAACTCTATTGCAACTATAATAGGAAACAATTCCAATAGCGTCAAATTACGTAAAACTCCCAAATCACTCCAATGCAAGGGCCAAGGGGACCTACACCAACTTCGGCCCAAAATTGCTCCAAAACCATCACTTCCGGCTGCATCCGTAAACAATTCCAAGTCTACATTAGACAACTCCGCGTCCTGACACACCGACCTCCCATTAAACGAACTCAAAAACGAATGCCAGACAAACAAATCCTTCTTCATCCAAGAGGTTACCCGGATAAAATGATTTGGCTTCGAGATACCTCTAGTGGCTAAGGACAAACGCCTAGAGAAAACACGACCCATTGGAATTATACGACAAGCAAGCACCAGCAATCCCATTAACGACTGTAACTGTTTTAACGTCACTTTTTTCGACCCCATGACCTGTTCAACTTGCGTCACTAGCCTTGCCAATTTTTCATCGGGCAAGCGAAAAATCATCCGCTCGCTATCTATTTCGATACCCAAAAATGACAAAACAGTTAACGGACCTTCCGTCTTATCCTCGGAAATAGGTACACCAAAACGCGACATCACCTGTCGAAACACTCTCAGCAACGTGCTGTACAACCCAGAGCCCCCCGGGCCTACAAAAAGAAAATCATCCAGATAATGAATGACCGAGTCACAACCAGACTCCAAACGAACTACCCATTCTAGAAATGACGCAAACATCTCAAAGTAACTGCATGATATTGAACAACCCATGGGAAGGCACATATCCACGTAAAACCCTTTATCTAAACAACAACCCAGCAGGTGAAAACACTCCGGATGAACCGGCAGCAAACGAAAGGCCGCTTCAATATCAGATTTAGCTAACAACGCCCCCTGTCCAGCCGCCTGTACCAGCCTTACTGCAACATCGAAAGACGTATACGAAACCGCCGCCTCCGCCCTAGAAATACCGTCGTTAACAGAACCACCGCGAGGAAAGGAAAGGTGATGAATCAGCCTAAACTTTCCTCGTTCCTTCTTTGGAACTAAACCAAGGGGGGAAACTCGCAGATTCGTATACGGCGGCTCGCTGAATGGACCTGCCATTCTCCCTAATTCCACTTCTTTCGCCAATTTTAGCCGCGCAATGCCCACATTCTCATTGATCGACTTCAAATTGTCAGCCAATGACAATGTCGCAGAATATTCAAAAGGAATCTCAAAACCAAACGAAAACCCGCTAGTGAGCACCTCTGCTTCCCATCTCCTGTGGTACCGCTCTAACCATGGGCCCATCTCGAGAACGTTCACCGGCGTTCTCCGCTGCGCCGGAAGGAGGTGCCTTAACCGGCTGCTTACCTCTCCGGAAACAGCGGAGCGCCGCATGAGCGCCCCCACAGATGGAGCATTCATGTCGGAATTTGCACGTGGCAAAGAAACGACAGTGGCCCTCGTAGAGCCAACAGGCACCCGTGGGCCTAGCGGCTGCAACTCCAGAGACGGGGCCCGGCGCTGCGGCCGCACTGGGAAAGGGGCGTTGTTGCCTGCTCCCTTGCGCTAAGATAAGCTGCAACCACACGTCCGTTTCCTTCGTCGCCCAACTAATATCAGGCGACAAAGCCAAACGACGCCGAAATTCTTCATCATATCGCCACCAGGCCGCACACCGTGCAGCCTGTGGGCGCTGAAAATTGTGTCAAAATAGACAAACAACTCGGCCCCTTTCCCAGGATAGCGTTGGCAAATAACATGAGCCAGTGTAGCGTAACACTGTACCCAGTTGCCAAATGTTTTCGCGACTTTCGCTTTCCTATCTGAACCTCTCTCAAAACCCTGCTCCTTGTCGACAGTCACCTGCTCCACCGAGACCAAGGACCAAATATCCACAAATTCATTCCTCCAAATCTTGTCCTTGATCTCAGCTGACAAATGAGTCCCGAGAGGAGCGACTCCACAAAACAATGAATCTCTAAACGTCAAACTAGCTAAAGCATTCTCTTTCTCAGACGGGGGCATAGCTCCCTCTGGTGGCACCGAGGGACACGACGTTCCCTCATTCACTTTTAACCCAGCCACCACGGCTTTTAAAACAGAAATCAAATCCGCACCCGATGCATTATATTTATTAAGCCATGCGTCACCGCAGGCCGACTCACCGCTCCCAGAGGTCCCACCGACTCCAGAGGGTCCTTCAGCCACTTGCCGCGGCACTGGAACCACGGCCTGCACCTCCTCCACCGGCCCGGCGGGAGGGACAACCTGGGACAGCTGCTCCTGATCCACCGACAAGCGCTGCAACTCCCGGCGTCGACTGCGTCTCTGCGGCCGTGATGATCTCCGCGACGACCTCCTCCACGATCCTGACAATGCAGACGTCGTCGCCGACGAGGAGGAGAATCCATCGCTGGAAGACGAGGAATACCGCCGACCACGCCTCTTCACGTCACCCGATCTGCGACGTCTATGATGGCCGTGCCGGCGATGTCCTCCAGCCCTGCGTTTCCTCCCTCGCCTGGAACGCTCCCTTCTTGGACCTGCAGGAGAAAAAGATGACAAGGCAGGAGAAGGGCAAATCGAGTCCAAAACACCCTCGACCCTATCTTTCCTAGCACACTCCCCCCCTGGCCTTGACCCATGCTGACAGGGGCCCGGGGGGGGACCAGGGTGGAGAAGCGACAGGCACCGCAGAAGCCCCCGCCCCCTGGCTGGGCTGCTTGCTCACCGCCCGCTTCCCCGAACCCGCCGCCATCTTCTTTTTATGTGAGCCGCCATCTTGTTTCCTGGCCGCACTGCGCCTGCCAGGACGTCCCGCCCCTGTTCTCCCCGCCGCCAATTCTGGCTGCGCAGAGAACAGCACGGGGAAAGATGGCGCCGACCCCGGCTGCACACAGGCACCGGAAGCAAGTCCCAGCTCCTGTGAACATGCCGCATGGTAAGCAACCATGTCGGACCAATCACCTGTGTCCGCCATATTCACCCCACTGTCACGAAAATCGACCGCTGCCTCCGCGCCCGCATCAGCAGCTCGAGGCGGGTTGTACCGAGCCCGTGCCGGTTTAACAGCCGCCCTCTTACCGCCATGGGGAAGGACGCCAGCGCGACGAGTGGGCGGGGGGGAGGGGGGCACTATGTCGACCGACGAAGCACCCGTCGACATAGGCCTAGGGGACCTGCTGGGACCACCGCATGACTGTGCAGCAGTCACAGCACCCCTCATAGCAATGGGGCTAGGGCTCAGTCGAACCGGAGGGCGTGTAACGTGCTGCGGCCTACCTTGAGTAGCTGCTCCCGACTGTTCCGTGCCGCGCTCTGCTCCTCGCTTCTCTCCTTCCTCCAACAGGGATTCCAGCCAGGCAGGTCCCTCCGACGCTACCCGCTGTGCCACCTTCCGCAACAGTTCTTCTGCCATCTTCTTGAAAGAACACGCTCTGAATCTCCACAGCAGCAGCAAAGGTGTTTCTTCCACTGCAGCTTGAAGGTAAGAGGGCTTTCTGCTCCAAACCCCTGCCTTATATCTTCTTAACCACGCCCCTCTTACCCCTTGTTAACCAATCCTGGTCCTGGGCATTATTTTAAACCGTTCCATCCTTTCTTAACTCTCCCTAGGCGCTTCAGTGTCTGCAAAGACTGTAACTACTAAGCTTTGAGCCTGAGGCCCAAGTAACTTTGAAGAGGGCCTGAACTGAGTCTAAGAGGGCCTTCAGAGACTGTCGGAAGAAGGCCCAATTTGTGTGAAAGGAATCTGTGTTTTTGTTCAGTTATTTTAGTTGCTTATTTTTCCTGGTGCCGGGAATGACACCAAATAAGGCAAGGGGGCAATGAAAGGTATTGAAGGGAGTCTCCCCTATTCACGAGAGGAGCCGTATGGAGTAATGTAGAGATAGATTTTTCTGTCTCTTTCAATGCTTTTGTGTTATGCATTTTAACACTGTATTTCCTTTATAGGTCCAGGACTAGAGGAGATGAGCGGTCACTATATGCATATATACTTCCATTGCGATGCTGCCACCTAGTGGCCAGGAAGCATTTTTATGTGTTGTTTTAGTCACAGGACCTGTGCTTACATGTTCTGAGCTGTGCAGATGCTCACGTCAGCAAAGCTCACTGCTATGTAACACTGTTCAGACAATGGTGGCTGACCCTGTTTATTGCAGGCACCGGGAAAACCGGCTCGGGCACTGTCTTTAATATTTACTTTAGTGTGCAAAAACAGTGTAGTATGGGCATGTAATCAGTGTCGGAACATTGAATAACTCACAAAGGGGCTGTTTTTAAATTTGATAAAAGGCGACTGTTCCCACCTAATGGGTTCAGGTGCAAGGGCTGCGACCCATAAATCAGCAACTATTGTGCCAACAGGGCTGAGTAGGCCCTGAAGCCAGAGAGGGCCCATTGCTGTGGCGGTGGAGTGCAGGAACCTCCCCACAGATGATTGCTGTGAAAGAGGCAGCATTGGATGTAACAAGTGGAAGTTGCGTGAAGCCTCCCTGTTATTTAGTTGCTGAGACGATGGGTTACCCCTGTATCAGGGAAGAGTCCGAGCTCTGTCCCAAGGAAACCAAGCTGGTAAAACCCCATTTCCTGCATTGCCTGAAATTGCCGCCATTTTGTGTCATATTTTAAGTGACTGTGCCTCTCTGCTAAGAACAGTTTTTGTATTTCCTTTTGGTCGTTTTGCAAACATTACCGGCCTACTAAAAGAAACCTGCATCAAACCTGGGTTTCTTGTCATCATACTGCCAGTAACAATGCAAGGTCAAATACATTACTCGTCCTCACCAGCCTCCCCTCATGCCAAATTTTATGGCCAAAAGGACCATAACAATTATATTCTATTGGAAATAAAAGGTGGATTTCTGACTTTAGAGAACAGAGGGTAAAATAATAGACATGTGCCTCACCTCTGTACCTGAGATATGGTTGTGTTATACTAGATATTGTCTATAGAAGATATACATGTTAAAAACACATATATTCTGATGTACCAGGAAGATACTATCACACCTCTGCGGGTCTAGAACTCATATCTAGCCTGAGTGTTATCAGTAATTAATATAAATATTAATTACCTGTCGTGTGATTCCTTTCTTGCTGCTGACAGGGTTATATGTCACGTTCCTTCTTCTCACTGGGATCCGTCATCTGTAAAGAATCAAAGGTGTGATAATATGTTCCTGATACATGTTCTAGACACTTATATGTATAACACACTAGGGCCATAATTATTTATCTCAGGTATAATGTACAAATAGAAAATAAAGAAAAAGACGACACTAAGGACCTGTTCACATCACCGCTGCCCTTCCGTTGAGGGATTCCGTCGGAGGTTTCCGTCGGGTTAACTCCTCAAAAATGAAACAAAATAACATGCCCCCCCTTTCCTGTACTGTATGGCAAAACCCCATTTTATGGTCAAAAGTAGCATAACAAGTGTATTCTATTGTAAGGCCCCTTGGGTGCCTAGAATTATGGAGCTTATGGGTATATTGTTTATATAGTTTAACTTAATGGTAATTATCAATGTAATCTTAAATTGTTAACACAATTATTTTTTCTGAGTCGTTATAAAGGGTTACCTGTGAACAGTTTTGGGGACGGATTAAGGATTCCGTTCTCCCCGGGGATGGGTGTTTTGATGGCTAATAATCTGTGTTCGGTGCGGGATCATCCAGAAGTGGTACAAGACAAGTTGTGGAAGGAAGTTTTGTTGGGTAGAATGTTAGGCCCCTTTTCTGATGTTCCTATTTCCAATTTGCGTGTCTCCCAGCTGGGGGTTGTCCCCAAGAAGGAGGCGGGCAAATTTCGGCTTATACATCATTTATCCTATCCGAAGGGTTCTTCGGTAAATGATGATATTGATGAGTTTTTGACGCGGCTTTCCTATACGTCATTTGATGAGGCGGTTAGTTTGGTTAGGACGGAGGGGCAAGGGGCGCTTATGGCTAAGGTGGATGTGGAGTCTGCATTTCGCCTTTTGCCGGTGCACCCAGAATCCATGCACTTGCTGGGGTCCTCGTTTGATGGCCTTTTTTATATTCATAGGTGCCTTCCTATGGGGTGCTCTATTTCTTGTGCCTATTTCGAAGCCTTCAGCACGTTTTTGGAGTGGGTGGTCCGTGAACGAGCCGGCTCTAAAGCAGTTATTCATTATTTGGATGACTTCTTTTGTGTGGGCCCTGCGGCTCGGCCGTCGTGTGCAATATTGTTATGGGCAGTGATAGATGTTTTTGTTGACTTTGGGGTTCCGTTGGCGTTTGAAAAAACAGAAGGACCAACCACAACGATCTGTTTTTAGGGAATTGAAATTGATTCCCAGGCAATGGAATGTAGGTTGCCAGAGGCAAAACTTATTGATCTGCGGGCAACGGTGCAGGAGGCTCTGGTGAGAATAAAAATCACCCTGCGGCTCCTGCAATCATTATTGGGGAAACTCAATTTTGCCTGTAGAATTATGCCCATGGGCCGTGTTTTTTGTAGGCGCTTAGCACAAGCAACTGCTGGGGTTAGATGTCCCCACCATTTTATTCGCCTTGGCAAGGTGCATAAGGCGGATTTGAGGGTTTGGGATTCCTTTTTGGTAGAATATAACGGCAGGTCAGTATGGATTGCAGAGGGAGTTTCGAATGTGGAGATGCAATTGTCTACTGATGCTTCCAGTTATATCGGTTTCGGGACGTATTTTCAGGGAAAATGGTGTGTTGGTACTTGGCCAGTAGAGTGGAGGGATTGTGGTTTGACGGGTAATCTTTGTTTTCTGGAGTTGTTTCCCATTCTTGTTGCGGTGGAAATTTGGGGACAGCTTTAGTCCAATCGGTCAGTGGTTTTTCACTATGATAACATGGCGGTCGTGTGCGCTATTAATAGTTTGTCCGCCAATTCCCCCCCGGTGATCACAGTGCTACGCCAGTTGGTCCTGCTGTGTTTGAGATGGAACATTCTATTTAGGGCTCATCATGTTCCTGGAGTTTCCAATGACATTACAAATGCTTTATCTCGATTGCAGTGGGATCGTTTCCGTTGGCTAGCTCCAGAGGCAGAGAGGGATCCAGTTTCTTGCCCCGAGCACCATTGGAGGGTGGTGTGGCTCGTCTGATATGGTGGGTGAAGCGTTCGCTGGCCCCTGCTACGTGGGATGCTTATACCAAGATCTGGGTGAGATGGTTCCAGCTGGAGGATTCGTGGTGTAGTCAAAGGAGTCATTTTAGTGCCTTAGAGGGGATGTTCTGTTTTTTGTTATCTCTTATGGAGAGTGGATGTTCAGCTTCCTCTGTTGTTAAGTCGGTAGCGGCACTTTCCTTTTTCTTTAAGTTAATTGGTTGTACGGATGTTACTAAGCATTTTTTGATACGGCGGGCTCTGCAGAATTTTCAAAAAGGGCATGTCGGGCAGGATAAGCGTGGGCTGGTGTCTTTTGCAATGTTGGAGGGACATTTTCTCAGTTGCACAGGATATCCCATTCAGATTATGAGAGGTTGTTGTTTCAATTGGCTTTCTCTTGGGCTTTCTATGGGGCTTTTAGGGTTGGCGAATTGGTTAGTCCCTCAAAACGGGTGCAGGGCGGTAATCAAGTAACCGATGTGTTTTTTTCAGGATAGTGTGTTGAGAATAATGTTGTATCATTCAAAAACTGACAGGAAGGGAAAAGGTTTTGAGATTTGTTTGACTAAAATTCATGAGGGGGAATCGTGCCCAGTGTGTTGTTTTCTGCGTTTCATTGCTGTGCGTCCTCAGGGTTCTTCCTCTTTGCTGGTGCATGCGGATGGTTCAGCGTTGTCCAGATATCAATTTATTGCTGTCTTTAAGAAATGCGTACAAGGGTTGGGCCTTTCACATCTGGATTACAGCTCTCATTCTTTTAGTATTGGAGCTGCTTACTGAGGCTTCTCGTTTTGGGCTCGACACTGCTTCATAGAACCAGGGATGGTCGTTTTGCAAACATTACCGGCCTACTAAAAGAAACCTGCATCAAACCTGGGTTTCTTTTCATCATACTGCCAGTAACAATGCAAGGTCAAATACATTACTCGCCCTCACTAGCCTCCCCTCATGCCAAATTTTATGGTCAAAAGGACCATAACAATTATATTCTATTGGAAATAAAAGGTGGATTTCTGACTTTAGAGAACAGAGGGTAAAATAATAGATATGTTCCTCACCTCTGTACCTGAGATATGGTAACATTTGTCCTTTAAAAATTAAGCCCTCATATGGCTGTGTCAACGAAAAAATAAAAGAGTTATGACTTTTGGAAGGCGGGAAGTAAAAAAACAAAAGCATAAAAATTAAACTTAGCCTGGTCCTGAAAGGGTTAATCGAAGACTGAATAGCTATTAAAAATGATATTAAAAATAAAAGGGGAGTCCTGACTACAAAACAGCGGGTAAAGAACAGAGATGTTCCTCCCCTCTGTACCTGAGATATGGTTGTGTTATACTAGATATTGTCTATAGAAGATATACATGTTAACCCTTTCAAGACCGAGCTCATTTTGGCCTTCAGGACCAGCCCCATTTTTTCAAATCTGACATTGATTCTGAGATTGTTTTCTTGTGATATATTGTACTTTATATTAGTGGAAAATTTGGTCAATAAATTCATTGCTTATTTGTGAAAAACATCAAAATTTAGAGAAAATTTGCAAAAATTATGATTTTTCTAATTTTAAATGTATCTGCTTGTAAAACAGATAGTAATACCACACAAAATAGTTACTATTTCACATATTCCATATGTCTACTTTATACTTGCATAGTTTTTTGAACATTATTTTATTTTTCTAGGACGTTACAAGGCTTAGTACTTTACCAGCAATTTCTCACATTTTCAACAAAATTTCAAAAGGCGATTTTTACAGGGACCAGTTCCGTTCTAAAACGGCTTTGAGGGCCTTATGTACTAGATAGACCCCATAACCCATATTAAAAACTACACCCCTCAAAGTATTGAAAACAGCATTCAGAAAGTTTCTTAACCCTTTAGGCATTTCACAGGAATTAAAGCAATGTAGAGGGGAAATTGACAAATTGTTTTTTTTTTGCTGCAAATTATTTGTAATACATTTTTTTCTGTAACACAGAAGGTTTTACCAGAGAAACGCAACACAATATTTATTGCCCAGATTCTGCAGTTTTTAGATATATCCCACATGTGGCCCTAGTGTGAAAAGGGACTGAAATACCGGCCTCAGAAGCAAAGGAGCACCTAGTGTATTTTGGGGCCTCCTTTTTTTAGAATATATTTTAGGCACCATGTCAGGTTTGAAGAGGTCTTGTAGTGCCAAAACAGTGGAAATCCCCCAAAAGTAACACGGTTTTGGAAACTGCACCCCTCAAGGAATTTATCTAGGGGTATAGTTAGCATCTTGACACATGTCTTCTGCTATGTTTATTGGAGTTTGCCTGTGAAAGGGAAAATCTACTTTTTTTCTGAAAAAATATTTAAAAAAAAGATATTTGCAAGGAATAAAGAATAAAAAGCACCCCAAAATTTGTAAAGCTACTTCTCCCGATTACAGCAATACCCCATATGTGGTACTAAACTGCTGTTTGGACCCACGGCAGAGCTCAGAAGGGAGGGAGCGCCATTTGGATTTTGAAGCGCAGATTTTGCTGGATTGGTTTTCAGTGCCATGTCGCGTTTGAGGGAGCAAAACGGTGTAAACCCCCCAAAAGTGACCCCATTTTGTAGACTACACCCCTCAAGGAATGTTTCTAGGGGTATAGTTAGCATTTTGACCCCACAGTTTTTTTGCTGAGTTTAGTCTAATTAGGCCGTGAAAATGAAAATCGACTTTTTTCTGAAAAAACATAGAAATGTTAAATTTTTACAATGAATAAAGGAGAAAAATCACCCCAAAATTTGTAAAGCAATTTGTCCTGATTACAGCAATACGCCATATGTGGTATTAAACTGCTGTTTGGACCCACGGCAAGACTCAGAAGGGAAGGAACAATATTTGGCTTTTGGAGCTCAAATTTAGCTGGAATGGTTTTCGGGTGTCATGTCGCATTTGCAAAGCCCCTGAGGTACCAAAACAGTGGAAACTTCCCAAAAGTCCCTTTAGGGGACTGGAACGAGCGATCATTAGGTCGCTGGTACAATACACTGCAGTACTAATGTATTGCAGTATAATATCATTTTTACAAGCTCCTGTAACAGTGCGATCGCTGTTCCTGTCCATTAGTCCCGGGTGTCAGCTGTAATACACAGCGGACACCTGCAGAATATGGAGCGGGCGCAGCACGTGAGCCCGCTCCATATATAACCCCACGACATGCTATTAACGGGGTATAGAGAAAAGACCACGGCGCCACATAGCGTAACTCAGTAGGGTAAACTGATGGAGGAAAACAATATCATGCTCACCAAATAGCTTTAGGATAAAAGCGGGTAAACCACGAGTGCTGCTGCCAGATCCAAACCGGTTGCCGAGGGAAACCGCTGATTTGATAGTAGGTTGGTAGAGAGAAAAAAGCGGATCTATCACGGCGCTGCTAGGTGGTGCAAGACGATGGAGAAACAAGTAGTCTCTGGTAATATTTGCTGAAGGTTTTATTGCAGTAGCAACGCGTTTCGACACCGGACTGGCGTCTTCATCAGGCATAAAATTGTTTAAAACAGGACAGTATATATACACACCACTGAGTGGTGATTGGCCCAATTCAGATGAGGCAGAGGTTGACATAAAAAAAACCGCCAAAACACATTGGGGGTCAAAGTTCAAAAAAAATAAGAATACAAATAAAATTGAGCAAATAACAAAGAAAACAATATGCACTGAGGTTTAGGTGATAAACATAAAGGATACTGGAAAAACAAATATTTAAAATATATAACAGAGGATAAATCGAAAAGGAAAGCGTGTCACATCTGGATTATGGGACTAATGGGAGATCGGTTTTTTATTAAAAAATAATAAATAAATATGAGAAAGTATCTAAAACAGTGGTAGGACGCCAGGGATGGTTGTTTATTTTTATTTTTTACTTTTTACTTTTTTACTCCTCTCGTGATAGTTTGTCAGTTTCAGTTTTTTATTGTTTAAAACGTTGTCAAGGAGACCATGTAAACTACGGTGGCCGGTGGGGACCAAAGTTGGAACGCATGAGGTGGAACGCATGGGGTGGAACGCACGATGGCCCGCACAATGACCCGCATAATCCGGCTGGTTCGTGTGGACGACATAGGAGAAAAACGAAAGGCTTCTGCTGGGGGTAACTAGGTAAGGAGATTGAATCATACTGTAGTAAGACATTAATATGTATGTACATGGGGGATGTTATTTTGTCCGGGTTTTGTATATCGGGACATGGTTACTAGTAGTATTTCAGGCAAGTAAGCTATAGGAACGTAGGGGCTAGAGGCTATTGGTATGGTTAATCCAAGCTTGATTCCGAAATGTCATTTAAACCCCTTGGATGTAGTGTGTCCATTTTGAAAATCCAATAATTTTCCCGTTGTTTTAATTTATTGAACCTATTTGGGACATCTGGATGGATATGTTCTATAGGAGTGATGCTGATTAAGTTAAATTGGCATTTATGTATCTGGGCAAAATGCCGAGACACACTATGTTTTATGAAACCTGTGTTAACGTTGAACCGGTGGTTATTAACCCGGGTTCTCAGGCATTGGGTGGTTCTACCAATATATTGTAGTTGGCATGGGCATTCGATAAGATAAATCACGTATGAACTCCCACAATTAAGGAATGTTCTGATAGGAAAAGATTCATTGGTTACCGTGGATGTATATGTGTGTTTTTTATTACAGATGATGTTGCAACATAGGCAACGGGAATGACCGCATTTATAGGATCCTTTCAGACCGGACAGAAAATGTGTGTTGGATGACAATTGTTTTTTGATTCTACTGGGGGCTAGAATATTTTTTAGGTTTAGAGACCGCCTAAAGGTGATGTTAGGTTTAACTGGGATCAGGTCTTTTAGAAAGGGGTCGCTCCTGATAATGTGCCAATGTTTGCCCAAAATTGCCCTAATAATTCTGTTTCCTTTATTAAACGTGGTAATGAAATTGTTTTTGAAATTATTAACAGGTATTGTTTTTTTGAGGGACGGATTTAGGCAGGAGTATTGTGTTAATTCAGTGGCTTTTGTTCTTGCGCCTTCTATTAATTTTGGGGGAAAGTGTTTGTCGATAAACCGTTTTTCTAGAACATTACATTCCTTTTGATAAATTTTCTCTGTACTGCAGTTTTTCCTGATCCTCCTAAACTGTCCAAAAGGTATGTTTAGGAGCCACGGGCGATAATGGGCGCTTCTGAAATCAATGTAGCTGTTAACATCAACCTGTTTAAAATGGGTTTGTGTGATGAATTGGTTGTTAACTTTATCGTGGCTGAGGGTAAGATCAAGAAAGTCAATGGAAACAGGGGAAAATGTGTATGTGAAGGTTAGTTCGAAAATGTTACTGTTGAGGTTTTCAATGAATTGGGAAGCTTCTTCGTTGCTTCCTTTCCAGACTATGAACAAGTCGTCTATATACCGCCTGTAGAGTAATATGTTATTCTTGAACCGATGTGAGCTATGGATATATGTATTTTCGAAGGCACCCATGTAGAGGTTTGCATAAGCTGGTGCAAACCGGGTGCCCATGGCACATCCTTTTACTTGATTGTAAAATTTATTATTAAAACTGAACGTATTATGGTATAGAATGAATCTAATACAGTTGATAATAAATTGGACTTGTGATTCAGGGATTGTAGTGTTGGATGATAAGAAAGATTCTGTTATTTCAATGCCTTTATTATGTGGTATGTTGCTGTACAGTGAGGTGACGTCGGCTGTCAAAAAACTGATTTGGGATGTGAGAGGATCAAAGTTGAGGTTATTCAGGTCTCTGATTAATTGCGCTGAGTCTTTGAGGTATGATGGTAGATTGAGTACTAGTGGTTGCAGGTGAAGGTCGACGAAATGGGACAAGTTACTGGTGAGAGAGCCAATTCCGGATATAATCGGGCGTCCTGGGGGGTTAGTAAGTGACTTATGAATTTTGGGTAAGTGATAAATGAAAGGCATGTTCGGAAAAGGGACGGACAGAAAAGCTTTCTCTTTTTTAGTGAGGAGACCATCAGTGTCGGCATTATCTATGAGGTTTTTGTATTCAGATATGTACGTGGATAATGAATTAGAGGTAAGTGTATGATAGAAGGACGTGTCACTTAGAATTCTTGTAGTTTCGTGGAGATATTTTGTTTTATCTTGGATTACTATGCCTCCTCCCTTATCTGCCGGACGGATGACAATGTCGGCATTTTTTTGGAGAGTTTTCAGTGCTTTCCTTTCATTTGGGGTTAAATTGTCAGGGTGGTGTGTTGGTGTTTCAATTGATCTAAAGTCATTATTGACAAGGGTGGAGAAAGTTTCCAAAAGGGGACCCTGGTGATGAGTTGGATAAAATGTTGACTTAGGGTGAACGTCTACTGGGATAGCGTTGGTAACGGAATTATTTAGGGGTTGTTCAGGAACAACAACAGGAGTGGAAATATGTTTAGCCATAGCAAAATGTCTTGTCAATGTTAATTTACGTATGAATCTGTTGAGGTCCATGAATAGTTCAAAGGAATCGATTGATGATGTTGGGCAAAATGAAAGGCCTTTACTTAGTAAACTGTGTTCATGAGAATTCAAAGTATAAGAAGATATGTTGAATATTTTTGTTATTCCTGGTGGGGGACAAGGTTCCTCTTTTTCCTGAGGGAAGGTTTGTTTATTTCTGTTTCTATTTTTTCCTCCTCTCCGTCCTCTAGGTCTGTAGCCAACTTTCTTTTGGTGGAGATTTTGTGTAGCATGGAGAATAGGTTGGTGATAGTTTGTGCTTTCGGGCTTCTGATGAATGGCATTAGTGATTCCTCGCTCATGATTGTGGGAGTAAGAGGGGGGCCGACTAGCTGTGAGGGAAGACCTAAAAAAGATGTTGCAGTATATGTGTAGTCAAGGGCAGAGGTGGCTAGGTCTGTCTCAGTAAACGTGGTGGTATGCCTATGAGCGGGATCTGAATTACCTG
This sequence comes from Rhinoderma darwinii, assembly GCF_050947455.1. Classification (NCBI taxonomy): domain Eukaryota; kingdom Metazoa; phylum Chordata; class Amphibia; order Anura; family Rhinodermatidae; genus Rhinoderma; species Rhinoderma darwinii. The sequence goes on from NW_027461962.1 coordinate 4,561,393, forward strand.
GAGGCTGATGAAACAAGACGGCGGGTGAACCTGGATTAGGGGACTGGGGAGAATTGTGAGTGGATAATTGTAATAGGGATGAATTACTGTCGTCAATTGTACCATTGAGGGAGAATGTAGGGGAGTTGCTGGTGGGGGGCAATTCCATTGGTTCAGTGGTGGAAATGAGTCTGGAGAGATGAAGGTCTAGATCAGAGGATTTAAATGCGTTAATGGGTATCTGCGTTATGACACCTTTTGGACGGGAAATATTAGCTACAGTGTTGGGAATAGTACTCTTGGTCAAATTGTTGGGGACGTCAATCAAAGGATGTTTACATTCCCCACCGGTATCACGAATATTCAATTGGGGGGTTGTCCCAATGTTGGTTGATCTAGTTTTGGAACTATTCCTAAAGGATCTGCTATAGGTGAAACTTTTCTCTCGAGGGGTAATAGAATTGGTCTGAATGAATTTATTCCCTTTCGGAAAATTGTTAGACTCGGGCATGGTGGGGTTTGTCTGAACGCTAGAGAGGGAAGCAGGTCTCCATTCACCGGATGGGTTACGACTGTAGTCGGTACGGTCCCTCAGTAATTTTTTCGCTTTCTTAGAAATGAGTTCTTTCTCAAATGTAGTTAGCCTATTAATAGTGGATTTCTCTAGTTTGTAGAAATCGCAATGGTCTTCAAAGCATAGTAGTTGTTCTTTGATCGACGTAATTTCGGAGCTATATTTAATGCTGAGTGAGGTCCGTTTGTTATGTAGCCTTTCTAAATAGCCTGAATGGCATGAGACAGTGAAATTATTCCAGTCAGTGCTGAAAATAGTGTCGTCAGGATAAGGGTTAGAAGTCAGGATCCTCAGACCTCTAGGTGCAATGTTTTCAGAAATATACAACAATAAAAATCGGCAGTCAATGCTCTGTAGAGCTTCTTTTTTCAAGACATCTTCTAGGGATAGATAGAGGTCAATCATTCTCTGGGTTTCTACCGCAGAAGGGTTCGTACTCACTATGTGAGAAGGTCCAGGAAGAGCATCGTTTCCAATGGATTCCAAAATAAGCCGTTCACGTAGTGAATTCCTGTTGGTGACGAAATCCAGCATAGTTCTTGGAGGAATCAGGTGTTTAGATGAGTAAACGAGTAGTAGTAAAGATGATACTATAGATGAAGTCCTGGTCGCTCTCAAAAGTTTATGCGGCTGCCAGTGCAGGAGGGAAATCCAACAACCAGTGGGAGGGATGGTGATCTCGCCCAGGTAGAGGTGCTCCTGTAATCGGGATGTCAGCTACGGAGGGAGCCGATAGAAACCGATCTAAGTGCGGGGTATAGAGAAAAGACCACGGCGCCACATAGCGTAACTCAGTAGGGTAAACTGATGGAGGAAAACAATATCATGCTCACCAAATAGCTTTAGGATAAAAGCGGGTAAACCACGAGTGCTGCTGCCAGATCCAAACCGGTTGCCGAGGGAAACCGCTGATTTGATAGTAGGTTGGTAGAGAGAAAAAAGCGGATCTATCACGGCGCTGCTAGGTGGTGCAAGACGATGGAGAAACAAGTAGTCTCTGGTAATATTTGCTGAAGGTTTTATTGCAGTAGCAACGCGTTTCGACACCGGACTGGCGTCTTCATCAGGCATAAAATTGTTTAAAACAGGACAGTATATATACACACCACTGAGTGGTGATTGGCCCAATTCAGATGAGGCAGAGGTTGACATAAAAAAAACCGCCAAAACACATTGGGGGTCAAAGTTCAAAAAAAATAAGAATACAAATAAAATTGAGCAAATAACAAAGAAAACAATATGCACTGAGGTTTAGGTGATAAACATAAAGGATACTGGAAAAACAAATATTTAAAATATATAACAGAGGATAAATTGAAAAGGAAAGCGTGTCACATCTGGATTATGGGACTAATGGGAGATCGGTTTTTTATTAAAAAATAATAAATAAATATGAGAAAGTATCTAAAACAGTGGTAGGACGCCAGGGATGGTTGTTTATTTTTATTTTTTACTTTTTACTTTTTTACTCCTCTCGTGATAGTTTGTCAGTTTCAGTTTTTTATTGTTTAAAACGTTGTCAAGGAGACCATGTAAACTACGGTGGCGCAAGAACAAAAGCCACTGAATTAACACAATACTCCTGCCTAAATCCGTCCCTCAAAAAAACAATACCTGTTAATAATTTCAAAAACAATTTCATTACCACGTTTAATAAAGGAAACAGAATTATTAGGGCAATTTTGGGCAAACATTGGCACATTATCAGGAGCGACCCCTTTCTAAAAGACCTGATCCCAGTTAAACCTAACATCACCTTTAGGCGGTCTCTAAACCTAAAAAATATTCTAGCCCCCAGTAGAATCAAAAAACAATTGTCATCCAACACACATTTTCTGTCCGGTCTGAAAGGATCCTATAAATGCGGTCATTCCCGTTGCCTATGTTGCAACATCATCTGTAATAAAAAACACACATATAAATCCACGGTAACCAATGAATCTTTTCCTATCAGAACATTCCTTAATTGTGGGAGTTCATACGTGATTTATCTTATCGAATGCCCATGCCAACTACAATATATTGGTAGAACCACCCAATGCCTGAGAACCCGGGTTAATAACCACCGGTTCAACGTTAACACAGGTTTCATAAAACATAGTGTGTCTCGGCATTTTGCCCAGATACATAAATGCCAATTTAACTTAATCAGCATCACTCCTATAGAACATATCCATCCAGATGTCCCAAATAGGTTCAATAAATTAAAACAACGGGAAAATTATTGGATTTTCAAAATGGACACACTACATCCAAGGGGTTTAAATGACATTTCGGAATCAAGCTTGGATTAACCATACCAATAGCCTCTAGCCCCTACGTTCCTATAGCTTACTTGCCTGAAATACTACTAGTAACCATGTCCCGATATACAAAACCCGGACAAAATAACATCCCCCATGTACATACATATTAATGTCTTACTACAGTATGATTCAATCTCCTTACCTAGTTACCCCCAGCAGAAGCCTTTCGTTTTTCTCCTATGTCGTCCACACGAACCAGCCGGATTATGCGGGTCATTGTGCGGGCCATCGTGCGTTCCACCCCATGCGTTCCACCTCATGCGTTCCAACTTTGGTCCCCACCGGCCACCGTAGTTTACATGGTCTCCTTGACAACGTTTTAAACAATAAAAAACTGAAACTGACAAACTATCACGAGAGGAGTAAAAAAGTAAAAAGTAAAAAATAAAAATAAACAACCATCCCTGGCGTCCTACCACTGTTTTAGATACTTTCTCATATTTATTTATTATTTTTTAATAAAAAACCGATCTCCCATTAGTCCCATAATCCAGATGTGACACGCTTTCCTTTTCGATTTATCCTCTGTTATATATTTTAAATATTTGTTTTTCCAGTATCCTTTATGTTTATCACCTAAACCTCAGTGCATATTGTTTTCTTTGTTATTTGCTCAATTTTATTTGTATTCTTATTTTTTTTGAACTTTGACCCCCAATGTGTTTTGGCGGTTTTTTTTATGTCAACCTCTGCCTCATCTGAATTGGGCCAATCACCACTCAGTGGTGTGTATATATACTGTCCTGTTTTAAACAATTTTATGCCTGATGAAGACGCCAGTCCGGTGTCGAAACGCGTTGCTACTGCAATAAAACCTTCAGCAAATATTACCAGAGACTACTTGTTTCTCCATCGTCTTGCACCACCTAGCAGCGCCGTGATAGATCCGCTTTTTTCTCTCTACCAACCTACTAATAGACATGCTATTAAGTCATGGTGCGCGAAGGCGTTAATGCGCAGCGGATGGTGCAAAGTGAAAATTAAAATTTTCCACTGATATGCCATTTTAAGGCACAATATGTTGTGCCCAGTTTGTGCCACTGAAGACAAATACCTCATACAATGTTGAGCGGGTTCTCCCAGATATAAAATATCATATATGTGGACGTAAGCTGGTGCTTGGGCACGCTGTGGGGCTTAGAAGGGAGGGAGCGCCATTTGGCTTTTGGAGCGCAGAGTTTGCTTGGTAACTGTTCTGTTTGGGGTTTTGCTTTTATTTCAGTTTATGATGTGGGGGTATGTGTGAATTGGGCAGAGTACATCAGGACATAATAAGAGGGTATAATAATTCGGTAAATAAATAATAATCCGCAGATATGTGGCCAATGTCGCACTGATAAATGGCGCCTGATCTTATCAGCTTTTGGACACTATATAATTTCTGTCGCTATATTCTGAGAGCCAGAACTTTTTTTCTTTTTTCTTCACCGGAGCCGTGCGAGGACTTATTTGTTGCGGGACAATCTGTAGTTTTCATTGGTACCATTTTAGGGTACATGTGATTTTTTTATCACTTTTTATTAGATTTTTTTTGGCAAGCAAAGTGACAAATAAAACAATTCTGACAATGTTTTTTGTCTTTTTTTTTTTACACTTTTCACCGTGCGCTATAAATGACATTTTACTTTATTCTGCAGGTCGATACGATTACCGCGATACCAGATGTATATAGTTTTTTTATGTTTTGTGGCATTTGCGCAATAAAATCACTCTTCGATTAAATTATTTATTTTTTGTGTCACCATATTCTGAGAGGCATAACTTTTTTATTTTTCAGTCAAAAAAGCTGTGTAAGGGCTGGTTTTTTGCGGGACGGGTTGTCGTTTTTATTGGTACTATTTTAGGGTACATGCGACTTTTTGATCACTTTTTATTCTATATTTTTGGAGGGTTGATGACCAAAAAAAATAGTGATTCTGACATTGTTTTTTAATTATTTTTTTTTGCGCTGTTCACCGTGCAGGAAAAATAATGTTATAGTTTTATAGTTTTGGTCGTTATGAACGCGGTGATAGCAAATATGTGTACTTTTTTTAACATTTTCATTTTTTCCCTATAATAAAAGACTTATTATAGGGAAAAAAAGCATTTTTTGTTTTTGTAACTTTTATAACTTGTTTTTACACTTTTATAAATTTTTTTATTACTTTTACCTTTTACTTGAAGACTGGCAGCACTGATCGCTGCTATAATACTTTACACTACCTATGTAGTGTAACGTATTATAAACTGTCAGTGTGACGCTGAGAGTCACACTGACAGGAAGCTTATGAGGACCGGCCTCCGGCTGGTTCTCATAGGCTGCTGTGCATGGCAGACCCGGGGGCCGTTGTATGGCCTCCGGTTCTGCCTTATAACCGACTGCAGCACCCGCAATCGGTCCCCGGGAAAGTTTGTTGTAGCAACAAACTTTCCAGTTTGTTGTAGTAACAAACTTTCCAGTTCGTTGCTACAACAAGCTTTCCCTGTGATCACATGACCGGGACCTGAACCAATTAGGTCCCGGTCATGACTCCGGGACCAGAGGCAAGGGTTAACAGCGCGATCCGGGTGTCAGCGCTACTCTGAGACACCCGCATCGCGCTTTTAACACCCACCGTGAATTCACGTCGGCACTGCACAGAGCCCAGCAAATGCCGACGTGAATATACAGTGGGCGGTCGGGAAGCGGTTAAAAACACATATATTCTTATGTATCAGGAAGATACTATCACACCTCTGCGGGTCTAGAACTCATGTCTAGCCTGAGTGTTATCAGTAATTAATATAAATATTAATTACCTGTCTTGTGATTCCTTTCTTGCTGCTGACAGGATTATATGTCACGTTCCTTCTTCTCACTGGGATCAGTCATCTGTAAAGAATCAAAGGTGTGATAATATGCTCCTGATACATGTTATAGACACTTATATGTATAACACACTAGGGCCATAATTATTTATCTCAGGTATAATGTACAAATAGAAAATAAAGAAAAAGACGACACTAAGGACCTGTTCACATCACCGCTGCTCTTCCGTTGAAGGATTCCGTCGGAGGTTTCCATCGGGTTAACACCTCAAAAATGAAACAAAATAACTTGCCCCCCCTTTCCTGTGCTGTATGGCAAAACCCCATTTTATGGTCAAAAGTAGCATAGCAAGTGTATTCTATTGTAAGGCCCCTTGGGTGCCTAGAATTATGGAGCTTATGGGTATATTGCTTATATAGTTTAAATTAATTGTTATTATCAATGTAATCTTAAATGGTTAACACAATTATTTTTTCTGAGTTGTTATAAAGGCTTACCTGTGCCTAGTAGGCAACAGTTCTCCAAAAAAATTCAGGATTGTTACCACACAGGGTCCTCAGTGGTGGAGTGGATGCAACGGCGTGGAAATCCACTTATTAAGGGATGGCTGGAGTCTGGCAGCTGGTGTCCATTTTCCCAAAGCAAAGGAGCTGAAGAGCCCTTTCCAAAAACTTATGGACTGTTATTGTTGTCCCATGCTTTTTAGAGGGATGTGTTATCCTCTAAAAATAGTTCCTCCACAACCCCTTCCCTGCATGTGGCATGGCCGGAAGTTCCCGGCTTGCAGTAAAGTGGTCTGGGGATGTGGGACAGCGCTGGTGTAGAGGAAGGAGGAGTCAGTCCTTACATTGCACCCTCATCTAACTGGTCCATGAGGCAGGGTTCTGCTCTGCCCAAATCGGAAGCAGTAGGGGCATGGATGGCTCGAGGTGTGGTGGGAGGAGCAGTCCTGTGATTATAATGTACAGGCAGACTATGGAGGGCAGTCGGTAGCATCAGTGGTGAGACAGGTGTAGACTCCAAAGAGTGTTTATTGCCCCCTCCTTGTTGCTGGTGGGAGAGACCGTTGTCATAGGATACGGACGAAGACTGCCTCCTATTGCATCATTGGGATCTGCAGCTGACCACGGTCAAGAGACTGGGTGATGCCGGGATTCCTGTGAGTGGTGAGTCACCTTCATGTTTGGCTGCGTAGTCAAGCACAAATGTGTTGACGGATGAGCATTTGCTCTCTGTTTTAAAGGACAACTTGGGCTTGTTTGGATGGCAAAGGGTGGAGTATAAGCTCTGCCAGTAAAGCCAGTAGGTTAATACCCTGCCTGACTAGATGGTTTGTACAGATTAACCTTTTGTGTCTTATTATTCTGTGGTGTGGGTCCTCTGGGAATTTACCTGTCCACCAATATAGGGGACAAGATCCACAGACGAGAATTTGTGATATTGGTTTCAGTGGATCACGTAATGGTGGACAAAGAGCGTATTGTGGACAAGAAACTCCAAAGTGGTAAAGACCTGTACGATGCAACCTGTCATTTAAAACGAGATTACGCTTGCCTTGCTGTAAATATCACAGAGACGCTACATAAGTGTCAGGATTGTGAATAGACATGACGTCCTGGCTGGAGGTAATGTATATTGTTATAAGGTAATGTTATAGTGTGTTTATGTGGCTGCACATAGCGATATAGCTATATCGCTATGTGCTGTGTAAATGAATGGGGAGAAGTGTATAACGCTGATTGGTCACTGATTGGTCAGCGTCATACACTTCTCTCCACAACGCCCACTTGGTCAAAAAGTAAAACACACCAGTTGTCCATTAAGAAACTCATTAGCATGAAGCTAATAAAGGTCATAACTCTGTCAAAAATGATAGTTTTTCTAAATAAAAAACACTGCTGTAATCTACATTACAGCGCCGATCATATTATGTAGAAGATAGGCCACTTATAATGTGAGCCCAGAGCTAAGCAGAGCTGGGCAGAGGGCGGTCATGACGGGTCTGGGCCTGCAAGGGGTCATTTAGAGGGGTATTTTGGTTATAGGTTGGTGGGTGGGTTTGAATCAGGAATTGTGCTAGGGGGTTGTCAGCATTGGGGGTGGAGTTAATGGGATGTATATATTGTGGCATAAGCAGGGAAGCCATGTAATGGCTTGAAAAATGTTGTCAAGAATAGAGGTGTGCAGCCAGTGTCAGGGTAGCTGTTTCCTGGTCAGTTTTAGGGCCTAGAGTTATGGAGGGTTTAGAGCAGTTAATTGCTAGGGTTAGGGAGCAGGCAGCTGATAAGGGGCTGGAGTTGGTCCAGGAGCAGCTAGGGGTTGTAGCAGGCTCCCCGGCGGGGCGTCCCCCCAGGGCCCGGCGTTCACGGCCTCCTGAACGCTTGAGCCCCTCTGCTTCCCCGCCCCCCGGCGCAGACGGAGGAGTGTGACTCCCCCCTTACCTGTTTCCACGGTAGTGGTCCCTGGTGTGACAGATCCGGTGGCTGGCGACGGTGGCGTTGTTCCGGTGTCGGGGACTGGAACCATGGCGTTGTCGGGAGCGGCGGCAGCAGTGGAGACGCCTGGAGTGAGAGGCCGAGGTGCGGTTCGCCGGGTGTCCAGTCGGGGTCAGCACAGCACAGTCCGTGTGCCTGAGGAGCGAAGTGGAGATGGACGTCAAGGGAAGCGGTGGTGCAGCGGCGGGGAGCAGTCTCCCTCCTTTCCAGTGCAGTGGGCTCGTTCAGAGAGCCAGTCAGGAGTTTTTCTGTGGGGCCGGAGGCAAGCCAGGACTCTGCAGCTGTCATGATGAGTGCCTTCTGCGCTGCTAGAGCGCCATCTGCTGGGTCAGGGGCCAGTGTGCATAGTACACCCGTTAGCATGGGTGATTTGGCGCCAACTAGTGGCCGTTCGGAACATTGCAGTGTCGGTGGTAGGCTGGCGCCACCTGCTGTTCAGGAAAATTATTACATCGGTGGTGGCAGGCCTGCGCCACCTCCTGGCCATTTTCGTTATAGTAGCAGTAGTGGTAGGTCTGCACTGACTGCTGAATATGTACAAAATTTGCATCATCCAGCGCCTCCTGAGAGGGTGACGTTGGCCAGGTGGCAGGTGTTTTGTCTGTTTATTTGCCGTTCCAGGTGTCGTCAGGACGGGAGTCCGGTGTAGAAGCGGCCGATGCTTTTCAGCAGGCACTCGGGGTGCCTAGGATGCTCGGTCAGGAGACGGCTTCGGTGCGGCCCCGTTAGTGTCTGGCGACGGGCAGCCTTCTGGTGAGTCACAGCGTTTACACACCATACACGTGGGCAGTAATTTTAGTAATGAGAGTAGTCTAGTAGTCTAGTAGTCTAAAGACTCCACGGACGTATTGAAGCGTCTCGATGGCGTGACCATTGAGCAGGATATGTATTTAGTATCCTGCGATGTGGAATCACTATATACGTGTATCGATCATGAACTAGGGTTACGTGCTATCCAATATTTTTTGGATTCATGTGACCTTGATCATGAACTGGTTCGGTTTCTCATCATTCTAATGCGTTATGTCCTGGAGCACAATTACTTTGTGTTCAGAGACAAACACTATCTACAACTCCGTGGGACAGCAATGGGTGCCACGTGTGCACCTTCTTATGCTAATTTATTCTTAGGCTTCTGGGAACAAGAAACTGTACGAGAGGCCATGGATATGGTGTCTGGATGTGTTGTTGGCTGGATGCGCTTTATCGATGATATCCTTTTTATCTGGCAGGGCACACGAACAGAATTGGACATTTTCATATCCATCTTTAACAACAACACACAGAACATCAAACTAACGAACATAATTAGTCAAACAACCATGGACTTTCTAGACATCAAAATGACAGTACTTGATACAGGTAAGCTCAGCACTACCATTTTTCGGAAAGCAACCTCCGTTAATTCTCTTTTACATGCGTCATCTTTCCATCCCTCACATGTCATACGTGCAATCCCTACGGGCCAATTTTTGAGGGCAAGACGAGTATGTGACTCAGACTTCAATTTTGAGAGTGAATCACAATGTCTGAGGACTCGTTTTACACAACGTGGCTACCGAAAAAAACGATATAGATAAGGGTTATCAAAGGGCCTGCCATACTAACCAAAACAATTTACTCATTCAGCAAAAATGTAAGAATGAGGATAATGTAGTACGATTGATTACTCCATATAATACGCAATGGATGGAGATACGAAAAATTGTGACTCGTTTTTGGCCCATTTTGCTCACTGATCCTGATCTAAAGAAGCATTTACCGTTGAAGCCTCAACTTACAGCTAAAAAATGTAAAACTTTAGGAGATCATCTAGTCCGGAGCCATTACAGTGCCCCTAGTCCGAAGTCTTATTTATTTGGTTCCAAAGGACCAGCTTGGGGATCTTTTTCTTTTGGCCACTGCTCCATCTGCAATTTGATTGTCAAGACTGACACCTTTGCAGATTCAGAAAATAAAAAATGCTTTAAAATCGTACATTTTATAAATTGCAGTACCACTGGTGTGGTCTACATGGCTACATGTCCATGTGGTCTGTCGTATGTAGGCATGACCACAAGAGAATTGAAAATGAGAATTCAGGAACATGTGAGGGACATTAAAAAAACTGGAAGAATCGAGAGCAATAATTGGGATGAAATTGCGAAACTTAAATCTATCCCAAGACATTTCCGGGATTTTCATAACAATAGGTGGCAGGATTTAAGGGTACAGGGCATTGATAAGATTATCATCGGATCACGTGGAGGCGATACTTTCCGTAAATTGGAACGTATCGAATGCAAATGGATCACAAAACTTAAGACTAGTTCACCTTTGGGGCTTAATGAAAAAATGTCCTTTGCTTCCTTTCTATAAATTTCCTTTGGGTCTTATGGCATCATTAGTTTTTAACTTTATGTATAATCATTATGTCTGACGGGTTCGGTTCACCGGGGTTTTGCTGAGTACATTGCAACAATCCTTTAGTCTACGCAATTTTGTGTAATTGTTGTTATAAAAGTCTTTTTTGTAGTTGATGGCTTGTATTGACATAATTGTCTTATTGTGTCTTCTTATCCTCCTTTAGGGGTCTTGTTATATTGGCTTCACTATGCATGGGCTGAATAGAATATCAAGCGTCACACAACATGTGTCTTAGTATTCAAAATAATTTTTGCCAAATTCATTTATTTTTAGAATTATTCCGGTTTTGTCCATCACGGTTTGAGGATTTTTCAAGGGGTATTCACGTTATAAACATGACAAATATGTATGATATGCGTAGTACATATTATAGTAATTGTATTGATAAAGATTTGTCGTTTGACATATTATCTCTATATTTGTCTGGTATAATACATATATTTGCACATACATATTGTATTTATATATATATTTTTTTATCCATTTTAGTATAATATGTATTTATTCATGACAATTCATTTTCACATTCTATGGTATGTACACACTTATTTATATTTAAATATTATTTGACATCACATTTATATTTTTTTATTCAAAGTCTATTAAATTTATATAATTTTTTTTTTTTTTTTAATTTTTTTTTATTATTCACATTTATTTATCTACACTTATGTTTTTTTACATTGTGTTCACTACACTATATTACATTATAATATTTCATAATGATATTAAATTACTGTTGTAATATTGTATGCTTTTTTGATACCAATATAATAAAATGAATCGATTGTTCCCTTGGTGCATCTTATCACGTGTGTTTCACTTTATTTATAGTCCTTTTTCTTTCTTCACATCACTGAGCACGTTTGTTCACTTATTGCACTCATCTTATTTTGGTTTTTAGTATTACTAATGTATTTCCCCTTTTGAAATTGGTTTCATATCTAATATCATTTCATTTTATGTATTTAGATGTGTTCTCGTATTTATATATATATATTCTCTTATGAAATTATATCATGCTAAAATGCTAATCTATATCTATCTAATGACATGTTGTTATATGTGTAATAGCATAGGTATTACTATCGTTCCTAAACATCTGGGTCCATATTCAGTGACTACTTAATATACCAGTTCATTTCTGCTCACATTTCAAACGTTATTTGTATTAGATGGGTTTGTGGGATCGCTTTTGCCCACATCCAAAATGGCCACTTTAGCACGATTTGTCATAACGACATCTATAGCAAACATGACAAACGTCATGTATGACAGATGGGCTTGTGGGATCGTTTTTGCCCACATCCAAAATGGCCACTCTAGGACGATACGTCATAAGAGTGTGACCATACACTCTCTTCCCGGCGCTTATGCATTGATGCGCATGCGCAGTGGCGTCCGTGCGATCCATGGATAGGGAAATGATGGCGGTGAGCGTGACTGAGTGTCCAATGTCCAGGTATTTACATATGTATTTTATTGCTGATACTTTACACCTGGCCCAGCTGCCCACAATTAGGTATCTCCAATATTAGGGACTCCTCCTATTGCTTAGCATAAATAGAACATCAACTACTCTACCCGTTAGTACCCCTTGAAAAAGCTACTTGGATTCTATTTGGGAGGCTTATAGAACATATGGGGGAACTGCTTGGCTTAAATATGACGAGCAGTTTTGTCAGCGTATGGCGGTTCAGTCATCCCTGCGGTGGGATCATAAGGACATAAGCCTTTGGATGCGCCTTATGACTACACCAAAGGGGGCTGGTCAGGGGGGTCATGTTGAAGTCGCGGGTTTGCATAATCCCTTTCAGTCCTCACCCGGCGAGTCTAGATCAGCGGGTTCGTCTGGGAGTTTTTAAAAAAAAAGGGGTCTGCTGACTCTACAACGAGAGCACCTGTAAATGGGGAACTAATTGTGTCTATAGACACGAATGTGCCGTATTCAAGTGTTTGAAGCGGGCACGAGGAGGCACGACGAAGCCAGGGGATGGTTCTGCTAAAGAGATTGAGTCCAGTGAACCTCGACGCTATGACGCCTTGGCTAAAGAGGTACCCCGACAATGAGAGAGCGCAGCTGTTATTGAACGGTTTTGGGGACGGATTTAGGATTCCGTTCTCCCCGGGGGTGGGTGTTTTGATGGCTAATAATCTGCGTTCGGTGCGGGATCATCCAGAAGTGGTACGAGACAAGTTGCGGAAGGAAGTTTTGTTGGATAGAATGTTAGGCCCCTTTTCTGATGTTCCTATTTCCAATTTGCGTGTCTCCCCGCTGGGGGTTGTCCCCAAGAAGGAGGCGGGCAAATTTCGGCTTATACATAATTTATCTTATCCGAAGGGTTCTTCGGTAAATAATGATATTGATGAGTCTTTGAGGCGGGTTTCCTATACGTCATTTGATGAGGCGGTTTGTTTAGTTAGGACGGCAGGGCAAGTGGCGCTTATGGCTAAGGTGGATGTGGAGTCTGCATTTCGCCTTTTGCCGGTGCACCCAGAATCCATGCACTTGCTGGGGTACTCGTTTGATGGCCTTTTTTATATTGATAGGTGCCTTCCTATGGGGTGCTCTATTTCTTGTGCCTATTTCGAAGTCTTCAGCACGTTTTTGGAGTGGGTGGTCCGTGAACGAGCCGGCTCTAAAGCAGTTATTCATTATTTGGATGACTTCTTTTGTGTGGGCCCTGCGGCTCGGCCGTCGTGTGCAATATTGCTATGGGCAGTGATGGATGTTTTTGTTGACTTTGGGGTTCCGTTGGCGTTTAAAAAAACAGAAGGACCAACCACAACGATCTGTTTTTTGGGAATTGAAATTGATTCCCAGGCAATGGAATGTAGGTTGCCAGAGGCAAAACTTATTCATCTGCGGGCAACGGTGCAGGAGGCTCTGGTGAGAACAAAAATCACCCTGCGGCTCCTGCAATCTCTATTGGGGAAACTCAATTTTGCCTGTAGAATTATGCCCATGGGCCATGTTTTTTGTAGGCGCTTAGCACAAGCAACTGCTGGTGTTAGATGTCTCCACCATTTTATTCGCCTTGGCAAGGAGCATAAGGCGGATTTGAGGGTTTTGGATTCCTTTTTGTAGAATATAACGGCAGATCATTATGGATTGCAGAGGGAGTTTCGAATGTGGAGATGCAATTGTGTACTGATGCTTACGGTTCTATCGGTTTCGGGGCGTATTTTCAGGGAAAATGATGTGTTGGTACTTGGCCACTAGAGTGGAGGGAGTGTGGTTTGACGGGTAATCTTTGTTTTCTGGAGTTGTTTCCCATTCTTGTTGCGGTGGAAATTTGGAGACAGCTTTTGTCCAATCGGTCAGTGGTTTTTCACTACGATAACATGGCGGTCGTGTGCGCTATTAATAGTTTGTCCGCCAATTCCCCCCCGGTGATCACAGTGCTACGCCAGTTGGTCCTGCTGTGTTTGAGATGGAACATTCTATTTAGGGCTCATCATGTTCCTGGAGTTTCCAATGACATTGCAGATGCTTTATCTCGAATGCAGTGGGATAGTTTCCGTTGGCTAGCTCCAGAGGCAGAGAGGGATCCGGTTTCTTGCCCCGAGCACCTTTGGAGGGTGGTGTCGCTCGTCTGATATGGTGGGCGAAGCGTTCGCTGACCCCTGCTACGTGGGATGCTTATACCAAGATCTGGGTGAGATGGTTCCAGCTGGAGGATTCGTGGTGTAGTCAAGGGAGTCCTTTTAGTGCCTTAGAGGGGATGTTTTGTTTTTTGTTATCTCTTATGGAGAGTGGATCTTCAGCTTCCTCTGTTGTTAAGTCGGTAGCGGCAGTTTCCTTTTTCTTTAAGTTAATTGGTTGTACGGATGTTACTAAGCATTTTTTGATACGGCGGGCTCTGCAGGGTTTTCAAAAAGGCCATGTCGGGTAGGATAAGCGTGGGCCCGTGTCTTTTGCAATGTTGGAGGGACTTTATTCTCAGTTGCACAAGATATCCCATTCAGATTATGAGAGGTTGTTGTTTCAATTGGCTTTCTCTTGGGCTTTCTATGGGGCTTTTAAGGTTGGCAAATTGGTTAGTCCCTCAAAACGGGTGCAGGGCGGTATTCAAGTAACCGATGTGTTTTTTTCGGGATAGTGTGTTGAGAATAATGTTGTATCATTCAAAAACTGACAGGAATGGAAAAGGTTTTGAGATTTGTTTGACTAAAATTCATGAGGGGGAATCGTGCCCAGTGTGGTGTTTTCTGCGTTTCATTGCTGTGTGTCCTCAGGATTTTTCCTCTTTGCTGGTGCATGTGGATGGTTCAGCGTTGTCCAGATATCAATTTATTGCTGTCTTTAAGAAATGCGTACAAGGGTTGGGCCTTTCACATCTGGATTACAGCTCTCATTCTTTTAGGATTGGAGCTGCTTACTGAGGCTTCTCGTTTTGGGCTCGACACTGCTTCAGTTAAGAGGATTGGCCGCTGGGAGTCCAGCCGCTTTCGTTCCTATATTAGGCTGCATTTGCTGGAATGTTGATTTCTTTATCTTGGGTTTATTTTGGGGGGGGGGGGATGTCATTCTTGTTCTGTGTGACTAATTTTCTGTTGCTTTCAGGGTCTGCAAAATGTGTGGTTTGGCTTCTTGGCCATTCCTATATTTACTGGGCTGAAAGGCGTGCCCGTGTGCGTCCGAATGGTAGGTATTTGGGTATAGATCCGGATGACGTGGAGGTACACTGGTTCGGAGTTCGAGGCCTGACCAGGGATCAGGTAAGGACTTTGTTTCAGGATGCGGTTAGGTCCTGGGGTCTACCTGATATCTTGATAATTCATGCAGGGGGTAATGACATCGGGAGTTATCCCATGCGGAACAACATTAAGAGTGACTTCTTATGTTTTGTAGACACCCATCCTGGGCTTTTGATTATCTGGTCCAAAATTCTACAGCGGGTAAAATGGCACAATGCACAGTCAGTGTCAGCGCTGAATAGGACCAGAGTTAAGATTAATAAGACAGTGGCCAAGTTTGTTCGCCTAAATGGTGGGTTGGTAGTACGTCACCGACTATTGGAGGATCGGGGCGCGTACATTGGAAAGGATGGGGTTCACTTAACGGATGTGGGCCTGGATGTTTTTAATTTTGGCCTCCATGAAGGCCTGGAGTTGGGTTTTCAAGTGTGGCGGAGCATGAAAATTTAAGGAGTCAAGTTTTCATGCTGTGGCGGGTCCTTGGCAACACTATTTATGTTTTTATATATTGCTGTCTTTGACACAATATATTGGTTTTATTTTAAAGTTATGGATTTGGGCTTCTCTAAGGGGCGGACCCTGGGAAGCGTGGTGCTTTAGCATACCCGTGGTGACGCCACTGTAGCTTATATGGTCACGGCTAGTAGTTTAAGGGTATTGCTTTATTTATGTTTTGGAGGTTGTCAATGACTTAGCCACATAATGTTAATATGTTAGTTATGTTTATGATATGTTTATACTTGTTTTTTATATATTCTCAGGTTCTGTAAAAGAAATCATCTAATAAAGCTGTGACATGCACCTTCCAATTTTAATTGTGTTGTTGTATATTTATTAGATAGGAGGGTGTTTGTGTGGCCCCTTGTCGCCCTTGTACCGTCATGTGGTGACAGAGCCTCTTTAAGGGTTCACGGTTATGGCTCATTTTTTTTGTCAGCGCTTCCTTGAAAAGGGCTCTGTACTCTTTGCATGCTTAGATAATATAGCATATTTAGTGCACACAAGCTGCATGGAGGTGCAGCTTGGTGGTGCTATGATGAGAAATTCAGGCGTTGTTTGTCATTATGTCCAGAGATTGGCTGGGCATCCAAGGCAATCAGTGTTTGGAATCAGCTCATCCTGTATTAGCGACATCCTCAATCCTCTCTAGAAGGAGTCATTTCCTCTGGATCGTATCCTTGGGCAGTGGCTAGAGTGCCCAAACAGGAGTCTCCACGCAGATGATTGCTGTGATAGAGACAGCATTGAATATAACAGGTGGAAGTTGCCTGGGGCCTCCCTACGATTGAGTTGCTGAGGCGGTGGGTGGAAGTTGCCTGGACCTCCCCATAAAAGCGATAAGGGATGTTGAAGGGTAAGAAAGAGGAAAATCCCCCATTTGACGTGGATCTTAGTACTGTATCAGTGAGGAGCCCAAGCTCCGTCCAAAGGTAGGCAAGCTGGTGAGCCACCATTGCCTGCATTGCCTGAAATTGTGGCCATTTTGTACAGATTTTAGCCTACTAAAAGGATTTGCATCAAATCTGGTATTCTTGACATCATTTCATGACTAACCCTGCGAGCACTTAACTGATACCCGCTCCTAAACTTTTTGGCATAGTTGGCAGGATAGTCACAGCCCAGGAAAGATGGCATGCCATATGGAGTGCCCAAGGAGTGAGCAGAGGGCTCGGCAGGAAGGTTTACATGATGAATTTCACAGAGAGTATAGTCGTAGTTCCATTGGAGGGTAAGCTAGTGCCGGAGTTGCAGTCATGAGTACGCTCTTGCCAAGTGCACCTTTCCCTCAAGAAAGATGACTAGATCCAGCAAGAGGCTGTGGAGCCAGGAAAGGCTGCATTTCAGTAGCTGTAATGCGCCACAAGGAAGCGTTCAAGCGGGTAGAGAGGAGTCTCCCAGCAAGAGAAAGACAAGAGGCTGTGCATGAGACCAAGAAGGGAGTCCTGGGACCTTGAGTATGAGACTGCAATTGTTAAGTATGTGCCTCACCTGTGAGAGACTGTAACTACTAAGCTTTGAGCCTGAGGCCCAAGAAACTTTGAAGAGGGCCTGAACTGAGTCTAAGAGAGCCTTCAGAGACTGTCGGAGGAAGGCCCAATTTGTGTGAAAGGAATCTGTGTTTTTGTTTAAGTTATTTTAGTTGCTTATTTGTACTGGTGCCGGGAATGGCACCAAATAAGGCAAGGGGGCAATGAAAGGTATGGAAGGGAGTCTCCCCTATTCACGAGAAGAGCCGTATGGAGTAATGTAATGTGCTTACATGTTCTGAGCTGTGCAGATGCTCACGTCAGCAAAGCTCACTGCTATGTAACACTGTTCAGACAATGGTGGCTGACCCTGTTTATTGCAGGCACCGGGAAAACCGGCTCGGGCACTGTCTTTAATATTTACTTTAGTGTGCAAAAACAGTGTAGTAAGGGCAAGTAATCAGTGTCGGAACATTGAATAACTCACAAAGGGGCTGTTTTTAAATTTGATAAAAGGCGACTGTTCTCACCTAATAGGTTCAGGTGCAAGGGCTGCGACCCATAAATCAGCAACTATTGTGCCAGCAGGGCTGAGTAGGCCCTGAAGCCAGAGAGGGCCCATTGCTGTGGCGGTGGAGTGCAGGAACCTCCCCACAGATGATTGTTGTGAAAGAGGCAGTATTGGATGTAACAAGTGGAAGTTGCGTGAAGCCTCCCTGTTATTTAGTTGCTGAGACGATGGGTTACCCCTGTATCAGGGAAGAGTCCGAGCTCTGTCCCAAGGAAACCAAGCTGGTAAAACCCCATTTCTTGCATTGCCTGAAATTGCCGCCATTTTGTGTAATATTTTAAGTGACTGTGCCTCTCTGCTAAGAACAGTTTTTTGTATTTCCTTTTGGTCGTTTTGCAAACATTACCGGCCTACTAAAAGAAACCTGCATCAAACCTGGTTTCTTGTCATCATACTGCCAGTAACAATGCAAGGTCAAATACGTTACTCGCCCTCACTAGCCTCCCCTCATGCCAAATTTTATGGCCAAAAGGACCATAACAATTTTATTCTATTGGAAATAAAAGGTGGATTTCTGACTTTAGGGAACAGAGGATAAAATAATAGACATGTGCCTCACCTCTGTACCTGAGATATGGTACAATTTGTCCCGTAAAAATTAAGCCCTCCTATGGCTTTGTCAAGGAAAAAATAAAAGAGTTATGACTTTTGGAAAGCGGGGAAGAAAAAAACAAAAGCGTAAAAGTGAAACTTAGTCTGGTCCTAAAAGGGTTAATCTAAGACTGAATAGCTATTAAAAATTATATTAAAAATAAAAGGGGAGTCCTGACTACAAAACAGCGGGTAAAGAACAGAGATGTTCCTCACCTCTGTACCTGAGATATGGTTGTGTTATACTAGATATTGTCTATAGAAGATATACATGTTAAAAACACATATATTCTGATGTACCAGGAAGATACTATCACACCTCTGCGGGTGTAGAACTCATATCTAGCCCCAGTGTTATCAGTAATTAATATAAATATTAATTACCTGTCTTGTGATTCCTTTCTTGCTGCTGACAGGGTTATATGTCACGTTCCTTCTTCTCACTGGGATCAGTCATCTGTAAAGAATCAAAGGTGTGATAATATGTTCCTTATACATGTTATAGACACTTATATGTATAACACACTAGGGCCATAATTATTTATCTCAGGTATAATGTACAAATAGAAAATAAAGAAAAAGACGACACTAAGGACCTGTTTACATCACCGCTGCCCTTCCGTTGAGGGATTCCGTCTGAGGTTTCCGTCGGGTTAACCCCTCAAAAATGAAACAAAATAACATGTCCCCCCTTGCCTGTGCTGTATGGCAAAACCCCATTTTATGGTCAAAAGTAGCATAACAAGTGTATTCTATTGTAAGGCCCCTTGGGTGCCTGGAATTATGGAGCTTATGGGTATATTGTTTATATAGTTTAAATTAATGGTTATTATCAATGTAATCTTAAATGGTTAACACAATTATTTTGTCTGAGTCGTAATAAAGGGTTACCAGTGCCTAGTAGGCAACAGTTCTCAAAAAAGATTCAGGATTGTTACCACACAGGGTCCTCAGTGGTGGAGTGGATGCAACGGCGTGGAAATCCACTTTTTAAGGGATGGCTGAAGTCTGGCAGCTGGTGTCCATTTTCCCAAAGCAAAGGAGCTGAAAAGCCCTTTCCAAAAGCTTATGGACTGTTATTGTTGTCCCATGCTTTTTAGAGAGATGTGTTATCCTCTAAAAATAGTTCTTCCACCCCCCCTTCCCTGCATGTGGCATGGCCAGAAGTTCCCAGCTTGCAGTAAAGTGGTCCGGGGATGTGGGACAGCGCTGGTGTAGAGGAAGGAGGAGTCAGTCCTTACATTGCACCCTCATCTAACAGGTCCATGAGGCAGGGTTCTGCTCTGCCCAAATCGGAAGCAGTAGGGGCATGGATGGCTCGAGGTGTGGTGGGAGGAGCAGTCCTGTGATTATAATGTACAGGCAGACTATGGAGGGCAGTCGGTAGCATCAGTGGTGAGACAGGTGTAGACTCCAAAGGGAATTTATTGCCCCCTCCTTGCTGCTGGTGGGAGAGACCGTTGTCATAGAATACGGACGAAGACTGCCTCCTATTGCATCATTGGGATCTGCAGCTGACCACGGTCAAGAGACTCGTCGTCCAGCTGCTGGAACAATCTTGGAGGCACCCTTGGGTGATGCCGGGTTTCCTGTGAGTGGTGAGTCACCTTCATGTTTGGCTGCGTAGTCAAGCACAAATGTGTTGACGGATGAGGATTTGTTCTCTGTTTTAAAGGACAACTTGGGCTTGTTTGGGTGGCAAAGGGTGGAGTATAAGCTCTGACAGTAAAGCCAGTAGGTTAATACCCCGCCTGACTAGATGGTTTGTACAGATTAACCTTTTGTGGCTTATTACTCTGTGGAGTGGCTCCTCTGGGAATTTACCTGTCCACCAATATAGGGGACAAGATCCACAGACGAGAATTTGTGATATTTGGTTTCAGTGGATCACGTAATGGTGGACAAAGAGCGTATTGTGGACAAGAAGCTTAGTTTTGACAGAGGGTCTGAGAAAAATTCCAAAGTGGCACAGACCTGTACGATGTAACCTGTCATTTAAAATGAGATTACGCTTGCCTTGCTGTAAATATCACAGAGACGCTACATAAGTGTCAGGACTGTGAATAGACATGACATCGTGGCTGGAGGTAATGTATATTCACTGTCAGGACACTTGAGTAACGTTATAGTGTGTTTATGTGGCTGCACATCGCTATGTGCTGTGTAAATGAATGGGGAGAAGCGTCATACACTTCTCTCCACAATGCCCACTTGGTCAAAAAGTAAAACACGCCCAGTTGTCCATTAAGAAACTCATTAACATGAAGCTAAAATAGGTCATAACTCTGTCAAAAATGATTGTTTTTCTAAATAAAAAAACACTGCTGTAATCTACATTACAGCACCGATCATATTATGTAGACTATAGGCCACTTATAATGTGAGCCCAGAGCTAAGCAGAGCTGGGCAGAGGGCGGTCATGACGGGTCTGGGACTGCAAGGGGTCATTTAGAGGGGTATTTTGGTTATAGGTTTGTGGGTGGGTTTGAGTCAGGAATTGTGCTAGGGGGTTGTGAGCATTGGGGGTGGAGTTAATGGGATGTACATACAGTGAAGGAAATAAGTATTTGATCCCTTGCTGATTTTGTAAGTTTGCCCACTGTCAAAGACATGAACTGTCTAGAATTTTTAGGCTAGGTTAATTTTACCAGTGAGTGATAGATTATATAAAAAAACAAAACAGAAAATCACATAGTCAAAATTATATATATTTATTTGCATTGTGCACAGAGAAATAAGTATTTGATCCCCTACCAACCATTAAGAGTTCAGCCTCCTCCAGACCAGTTACACGCTCCAAATCAACTTGGTGCCTGCATTAAAGACTGCTGTCTTAAATGGTCACCTGTATAAAAGACTCCTGTCCACAGACTCAATTATTCAGTCTGACTCTAACCTCTACAACATGGGCAAGACCAAATAGCTTTCTAAGGATGTCAGGGACAAGATCATAGACCTGTACAAGGCTGGAATGGGCTACAAAACCATAAGTAAGACGCTGGGTGAGAAGGAGACAACTGTTGGTGCAATAGTAAGAAAATGGAAGACATACAAAATGACTGTCAATCGACATCGATCTGGGGCTCCATGCAAAATCTCACCTCGTGGGGTATCCTTGATCCTGAGGAAGGTGAGAGCTCAGCCGAAAACTACACAGGTGGAACTTGTTAATGATCTCAAGGCAGCTGGGACCACAGTCACCAAGAAAACCATTGGTAACACATAACGCCGTAATCGATTAAAATCCTCCAGTGCCCGCAAGGTCCCCCTGCTCAAGAAGGCACATGTACAGGCCCATCTGAAGTTTGCAAATGAACATCTGGATGATTCTGAGAGTGATTGGGAGAAGGTGCTGTGGTCAGATGAGACTAAAATTGAGCTCTTTGGCATTAACTCAACTCGCCATGTTTAGAGGAAGAGAAATGCTGCCTATGACCCAAAGAACACCGTCCCCACTGTCAAGCATGGAGGTGTAAACATTATGATTTGGGGGTGTTTCTCTGCTAAGGGCACAGGACTACTTCACAGCATCAATGGGAGAATGGATGGAGCCATGTACCATCAAATCCTGAGTGACATCCTCCTTCCCTCCACCAGGACATTAAAAATAGCTCGTGGCTGGGTCTTCCAGCACGACAATGACCCGAAACATACAGCTAAGGCAACAAAGGAGTGGCTCAAAAAGAAGCACATTAACGTCATGGAGTGGCCTAGCCAGTCTCCAGACCTTAATCCCATCGAAAACTTATGGAGGGAGCTGAAGATCCGAGTTGCCAAGCGACAACCTCAAAATCGTAATCATTTACAGATGATCTGCAAAGAGGAGTGGGCCCAAATTTCATCTAACATGTGTGCAAACCTCATCATCAACTACAAAAAACGTCTGACTGCTGTGCTTGCCAACAAGGGTTTTGCCGCCAAGTATTAAGTCTTGTTTGCCAAAGGGATCAAATACTTATTTCTCTGTGCACAATGCAAATAAATATATATAATTTTGACAATGTGATTTTCTGTTTTTTTTTTAATATAATCTATCTCTCACTGGGAAAATTAACCTAGCCTAAAAATTCTAGACTGTTCATGTCTTTGACAGTGGGCAAACTTACAAAATCAGCAAGAGATCAAATACTTATTTCCTTCACTGTATAGTGGGATAAGTAGGGAAGCCATGTTATGGCTTGAAAAATTTTGTCAAGAATAGAGGTGTGCAGCCCGTGTCAGGGTAGCTGTTTTCTGGTCAGTTTTAGGGCCTAGAGTTATGGAGGGTTTAGAGCAGTTAATTGTTAGGTTTAGGGAGGAGGCAGCTGATAAGGGGCTGGAGTGGGTCCAGGAGCAGATAGAGGCTTTAGCAGATAGGGCCCGGCGTTCACAGCCTCCTGAACGCTTGAGCCCCTCTGCTTCCCCAGCCCCCCGGCGCAGACGGAGGAGTGTGACTCCCGCCTTACTTGTTTCCGCGGTAGTGGTCCCTGGTGTGACAGATCCGGTGGCTGGCGACGGTGGCGTTGTGCCGGTGTCGGGGACTGGAGCTATGGCGGTGTTGGGAGCGGTGGCAGCAGTGGAGACGCCTGGAGTGAGAGGTCGAGGTGCGGTTCGCCGGGTGACCAGTCGGGGTCAGCGCAGCACAGTCCGTGTGCCTGAAGAGCGACGTGGAGATGGACGTTGAATGAAACGGTGGTGCAGCGGCGGGGAGCAGTCCCCCTCCTTTCCAGTGTGGTGGGCTCGATCAGCGAGCCTG
Organism: Rhinoderma darwinii; assembly: GCF_050947455.1. Taxonomy (NCBI): domain Eukaryota; kingdom Metazoa; phylum Chordata; class Amphibia; order Anura; family Rhinodermatidae; genus Rhinoderma; species Rhinoderma darwinii. Next base: position 4,584,509 of record NW_027461962.1, read on the forward strand.
TCAGGAGTTCTTCTGTGGGGCCGGAGGCAAGCCAGGACTCTGCGGCTGTCACAGTGAGTGTCTTCAGCGCTGCTAGAGCGCCATCTGCTGGGTCAGGGGCCAGTGTGCATAGTACACCCGTTAGCATGGGTGATTTGGCGCCATCTAGTGGCCGTTCGGAACATTGCAGTGTCGGTGGTAGGCCGGCGCCACCTGCTGTTCAGGAAAATTGCTACATCGGTGGTGGCAGGCCTGCGCCACCTCCTGGCCATTTTCGTTATAGCAGCAGTAGTGGTAGGTCTGCACTGACTGCTGAATATGTACAAAATTTGCATCATCCAGCGCCTCCTGAGGGTGACGTTGGCCAGGTGGCAGGTGTTTCGTATGTTTATTTGCCGTTCCAGGTGTTGTCGGGACGGGAGTCCGGTGTAGAAGCGGCCGATGCTTTGCGGCGGGCACTCGGGGTGCCTAGGATGCTCGGTCAGGAGACGGCTTCGGTGGATTCAGGACGGACGGCCCCGTTAGTGTCTGGCGACGGGCAGCCTTCTGGTGAGTCACAGCGTTTACACACCATACACGTGGGCAGTAATTTTAGTAATGAGAGTAGTCTAGTGGGGCAATTACCTGTAGGTTGCGGTTCAACGGGGGATTTGTCAGTCACGAGTGGAGTTTTGGGAAATTTGTTAGATGGGTTACATCAGTTGTTAGCTTCAGTTGATACTTCTCGTGGGTCACAGCTAGCAGGTCCCGTTGGAGCTTGGTCAGCGCAGGGATAGTTAGAGGAGGGTTCTCGTAGGGAGAGTACTGTGAGTGCTGAGGCAGGCTCTTCGTCATTTAACGCCTTAGATGCCGGGGTCCAGACGGAGAAGGTAGATGGGGCTAATAAGCCCTTGCCAGTTTTGGATACTGCAAAGGGGAGCATGTACATTTGCTTTGAAGGTCCATTAGGGGCCCACTTAAAGCCAGAGATCCGTGAAAAGATTTGGAAAAGGGAGAATTTGGATATTTTTACTTTATTGGCGTTGGAGCGATTTAGTGTGGAACGGTGGGAAAAGGGCAAGGAACATCGTAAGGAGGAGGATGAGGAGAGAAGACGGTATAGGCTGATTCCACACACATTTGGGAATTGGCTACATGCTTTTTCCATCATGGCTAGCGTTATAGGGGAGAAATGCCCAGAACATTGTTCCGGTTTATTTTGTTACTTGGATTCTATTTGGGAGGCTTATAGAACGTATGGGGGAACTGCTTAGCTTAAATATGACGAGCAGTTTCGTCAGCGTATGGCGGTTCAGTCATCCCTGCGGTGGGATCATAAGGACATAAGCCTTTGGATGCACCTTATGACTACACCAAAGGGGGCTGGTCAGGGGGGTCATGTTGAAGTCGCGGGTTTGCATAACCCCTTTCAGTCCTCACCCGGCGGGTCTAGATCAGCGGGTTCGTCCGGGAGTTTTAAAAAAGGGGTCTGCTGACTCTGCAACGAGAGCACCTGTAAATGGGGAACTAATTGTGTCTATAGACACTAATGTGCCGGGTGTAGGGGTGGTAACGTCCGTCTTCAAGAGTTTTAAGCGGGCACGAGGAGGCACGACGAAGCCAGGGGATGGTTCTGCTAAAGGGGGTGAGTCCAGTGAACCTCGACGCCATGACGCCTTGGCTAAAGAGGTACCCCGACAATGAGAGGGCGCAGCTGTTATTGAACGGTTTTGGGGACGGATTTAGGGTTCCGTTCTCCCCGGGGATGGGTGTTTTGATGGCTAATAATATGCGTTCAGTGCGGGATCATCCAGAAGTGGTACGAGACAAGTTGCTGAAGGAAGTTTTGTTGGGTAGAATGTTAGGCCCTTTTTCTGATGTTCCTATTTCCAATTTGCGTGTCTACCCACTGGGGGTTGTCCCCAAGAAGGAGGCGGGCAAATTTCGGCTTATACATCATTTATCTTATCCAAAGGGTTCTTCGGTAAATGATGATATTGATGAGTCTTTGACGCGGCTTTCCTATACGTCATTTGATGAGGCGGTTCATTTGGTTAGGACGGCGGGGCAAGGGGCGCTTATGGCTAAGGTGGATGTGGAGTCTGCATTTTGCCTTTTGCCGGTGCACACAGAATCCATGCACTTGCTGGGGTGCTCGTTTGATGGCCTTTTTTATATTGATAGGTGCCTTCCTATGGGGTGCTCTATTTCTTGTGCCTATTTCGAATCCTTCAGCACGTTTTTGGAGTGGGTGGTCCGTGAACGAGCCGGCTCTAAAGAAGTTATTCATTATTTGGATGACTTCTTTTGTGTGGGCCCTGCGGCTCGGCCGTCGTGTGCAATATTGTTTGGGGTTCCGTTGGCATTTGAAACAACAGAAGGACCAACCACAACGATCTGTTTTTAGGGAATTGAAATTGATTCCCAGGCAATGGAATGTAGGTTGCCAGAGGCAAAACTTATTGATCTGCGGGCAATGGTGCAGGAGGCTCTGGTGAGAACAAAAATCACCCTGCGGCTCCTTCAATCTTTATTGGGGAAACTCAATTTTGCCTGTAGAATTATGTCCATGGGCCGTGTTTTTTGTAGGCGCTTAGCACAAGCAACTGCTGGTGTTAGATGTCCCCACCATTTTATTCGCCTTGGCAAGGAGCATAAGGCGGATTTGAGGGTTTGGGATTCCTTTTTGGTAGAATATAACGGCAGATCATTATGGATTGCAGAGGGAGTTTCGAATGTGGAGATACAATTGTGTACTGATGCTTAAGGTTCTATCGGTTTCGGGGCGTATTGTCAGGGAAAATGGTGTGTTGGTACTTGGCCCCTGGTGTGGAGGGAGTGTGGTTTGACGGGTAATCTTTGTTTTCTGGAATTGTTTCCCATTCTTGTTGCGGTGGAAATTTGGGGACCGCTTTTGTCCAATCGGTCAGTGGTTTTTCACTGTGATAACAAGGATATTTAGGGCTCATCATGTTCCTGGAGTTTCCAATGACATTGGCTATGCTTTATCTCGATTGAGGTGGGATCGTTTCCGTTGGCTACCTCCAGAGGCGGAGAGGGATCCGGTTTCTTGCCCCGAGCACCTTTGGAGGGTGGTGTCGCTCGTCTGATATGGTGGGCGAAGCGTTCGCTGGCCCCTGCTACGTGGGATGCTTATACCAAGATCTGGGTGAGATGGTTCCAGCTGGAGGATTCGTGGTGTAGTCAAGGGAGTCCTTTTAGTGCCTTAGAGGGGATGTTTTGTTTTTTGTTATCTCTTATGGAGAGTGGATGTTCAGCTTCCTCTGTTGTTAAGTCGGTAGCGGCACTTTCCTTTTTCTTTAAGTTAATTGGTTGTACGGATGTTACTAAGCATTTTTTGATACGGCAGGCTCTGCAGGGTTTTCAAAAAGGGCATGTCGGGCAGGATAAGCGTGGGCCGGAGTCTTTTGCAATGTTGGAGGGACATTTTCTCAGTTGCACAGGATATCCCATTCAGATTATGAGAGGTTGTTGTTTCAATTGGCTTTCTCTTGGGCTTTCTATGGGGCTTTTAGGGTTGGCGAATTGGTTAGTCCCTCAAAACGGGTGCAGGGCGGTATTCAAGTAACCGATGTGTTTTTTTTCGGGATGGTGTGTTGAGAATAATGTTGTATCATTCAAAAACTGACAGGAATGGAAAAGGTTTTGAGATTTGTTTGACTAAAATTCATGAGGGGGAATCGTGCCCAGTGGGGTGTTTTCTGCGTTGCATGGCTGTGTGTCCTCAGGGATTTTCCTCTTTGCTGGTACATGCGGATGGTTCAGCGTTGTTTGCAGACACTGAAGCACCTAGGGAGAGTGTCAGGGACTGCAAGGGGTTAAGAAAGGATGGAACGGTTTAAAATAATGCCCAGGACCAGGATTGGTTAACAAGGGGTAAGAGGGGCGTGGTTAAGAAGATATAAGGCAGAGGTTTGGAGCAGAAAGCCCTCTTACCTTCAAGCTGCAGTGGAAGAAACACCTTTGCTGCTGCTGTGGAGATTCAGAGCGTGTTCTTTCAAGAAGATGGCAGAAGAATTGTTGCGGAAGGTGGCACAGCGGGTAGCGTCGGAGGGACCTGCCTGGCTGGAATCCCTGTTGGAGGATGGAGAGAAGCGAGGAGCAGAGCGCGGCACGGAACAGTCGGGAGCGGCTACTCGAGGTAGGCCGCAGCGCGTTACACGCCCTCCGGTTCGACTGAGCCCTAGCCCCGTTGCTATGAGGGGTGCTGTGACTGCTGCACAGTCATGCGGTGGTCTCAGCAGGTCCCCTAGGCCTATGTCGACGGGTGCTTCGTCGGTCGACATAGTGCCCCCCTCCCCCCGCCCACTCGTCGCGCTGGCGTCCTTCCCCATGGCGGTAAGAGGGCGGCTGTTAAACCGGCACGGGCTCGGTACAACCAGCCTCGAGCTGCTGATGCGGGCGCAGAGGCAGCGGTCGATTTTCGTGACAGTGGGGTGAATATGGCGGACACAGGTGATTGGTCCGACATGGTTGCTTACCATGCGGCATGTTCACAGGAGCTGGGACTTGCTTCCGGTGCCTGTGTGCAGCCGGGGTTGGCGCCATCTTTCCCCGTGCTGTTCTCTGCGCAGCCAGAATTGGCGGCGGGGAGAACAGGGGCGGGACGTCCTGGCAGGCGCAGTGCGGCCAGGAAACAAGATGGCGGCTCACATAAAAAGAAGATGGCGGCGGGTTCGGGGAAGCGGGCGGTGAGCAAGCAGCCCAGCCAGGGGGCGGGGGCTTCTGCGGTGCCTGTCGCTTCTCCACCCCGGTCCCCCCCGGGCCCCTGTTAGCATGGGTCAAGGCCAGGGGGGGAGTGTGCTAGGAAAGATAGGGTCGAGGGTGTTTTGGTCTCGATTTGCCCTTCTCCTGCCTTGTCATCTTTTTCTCCGGCAGGTCCAAGAAGGGAGCGTTCCAGGCGAGGGAGGAAACGCCGGGCTGGAGGACATCGCCGGCACGGCCATCATAGACGTCGCAGATCAGGTGACGTGAAGAGGCGTGGTCGGCGGTATTCCTCGTCTTCCAGCGATGGATGCTCCTCCTCGTCGGCGACGATGTCTGCATCGTCAGGATCGTGGAGGAGGTCGTCGTGGAGATCATCACGGCCGCAGAGACGCAGTCGACGCCGGGAGGTGCAGCGCTTGTCGGTGGATCAGGAGCAGCTGTCCCAGGTTGTCCCTCCCGCCGGGCCGGTGGAGGAGGTGCAGGCCGTGGTTCCAGTGCCGCGGCAAGTGGCTGAAGGATCCTCTGGAGTCGGTGGGACCTCTGGGAGCGGTGAGTCAGCCTGCGGTGATGCATGGCTTAATAAATCTAATGCATCGGGTGCGGATTTGATTTCTGTTTTAAAAGCCGTGGTGGCTGGGTTAAAAGTGAATGAGGGAACGTTGTGTCCCTCGGTGCCACCAGAGGGAGCTATGCCCCCGTCTGAGAAAGAGAATGCTTTAGCTAGTTTGACGTTTAGAGATTCATTGTTTTGTGGAGTCGCTCCTCTTGGGACTCATTTGTCAGCTGAGATCAAGGACAGGATTTGGAGGAATGAATTTGTGGATATTTGGTCCTTGGTCTCGGTGGAGCAGGTGACTGTCGACAAGGAGCGGGGTTTTGAGAGAGGTTCAGATAGGAAAGCGAAAGTCGCGAAAACATTTGGCAACTGGGTACAGTGTTACGCTACACTGGCTCATGTTATTTGCCAACGCTATCCTGGGAAAGGGGCCGAGTTGTTTGTCTATTTTGACACAATTTTCAGCGCCCACAGGCTGCACGGTGGTGCGGCCTGGTGGCGATATGATGAAGAATTTCGGCGTCGTTTGGCTTTGTCGCCTGATATTAGTTGGGCGACGAAGGCAACGGACGTGTGGTTGCAGCTTATCTTAGCGCAAGGGAGCAGGCAACAACGCCCCTTTCCCAGTGCGGCCGCAGCTCCGGGCCCCGCCCCTGGAGTTGCGGCCGCTAGGCCCACGGGTGCCTGTTGGCTCTACAACGAGGGCCACTGTTGTTTCTTTGCCACGTGTAAATTCCGACATGAATGCTCCATCTGTGGGGGCGGAGAGTTAAGCAGCCGGTTAAGGCACCTCCTTCCGGCGCAGCGGAGAACGCCGGTGAACGTTCTCGAGATGGGCCCATGGTTAGAGCGGTACCACAGGAGGCGGGAAGCAGAGGTGCTCACTAGCGGGTTTTCGTTTGGTTTTGAGATTCCTTTTGAATATTCTGCGACATTGTCATTGGCTGACAATTTAAAGTCGATCAATGAGAATGTGGGCATTGCGCGGCTAAAATTGGCGAAAGAAGTGGAATTAGGGAGAATGGCAGGTCCATTCAGCGAGCCGCCGTATACGAATCTGCGATTTTCCCCCCTTGGTTTAGTTCCAAAGAAGGAACGAGGAAAGTTTAGGCTGATTCATCACCTTTCCTTTCCTCGCAGTGGTTCTGTTAACGACGGTATTTCTAGGGCGGAGGCGGCGGTTTCGTATACGTCTTTCGATGCTGCAGTAAGGCTGGTACAGGCGGCTGGACAGGGGGCGTTGTTAGCTAAATCTGATATTGAAGCGGCCTTTCGTTTGCTGCCGGTTCATCCGGAGTGTTTTCACCTGCTGGGTTGTTGTTTAGATAAAGGGTTTTACGTGGATATGTGCCTTCCAATGGGTTGTTCAATATCATGCAGTTACTTTGAGATGTTTGCGTCATTTTTAGAATGGGTAGTTCGTTTGGAGTCTGGTTGTGACTCGGTCATTCATTATCTGGATGATTTTCTTTTTGTAGGCCCGGGGGGCTCTGGGTTGTGCAGCACGTTGCTGAGAGTGTTTCGACAGGTGATGTCGCGTTTCGGTGTACCTATTTCCGAAGATAAGACGAAAGGTCCTTTAACTGTTTTGTCATTTTTGGGTATCGAAATAGATAGCGAGCGGATGATTTTTCGCTTGCCCGATGATAAATTGGCAAGGCTAGTGACGCAAGTTGACCAGGTCATGGGGTCGAAAAAAGTGACGTTAAAACAGTTACAGTCGTTAATGGGATTGCTGGTGCTTGCTTGTCGTATAATTCCAATGGGTCGTGTTTTCTCTAGGCGTTTGTCCTTAGCCACTAGAGGTATCTCGAAGCCAAATCATTTTATCCGGGTAACCTCTTGGATGAAGAAGGATTTGTTTGTCTGGCATTCGTTTTTGAGTTCGTTTAATGGGAGGTCGGTGTGTCAGGACGCGGAGTTGTCTAATGTAGACTTGGAATTGTTTACGGATGCAGCCGGAAGTGATGGTTTTGGAGCAATTTTGGGCCGAAGTTGGTGTAGGTCCCCTTGGCCCTTGCATTGGAGTGATTTGGGAGTTTTACGTAATTTGACGCTATTGGAATTGTTTCCTATTATAGTTGCAATAGAGTTGTGGGGTAGCGTGATGGTGAATAAGAGGATTGTATTTTGGACAGACAACATGGCGGTGGTGCATGCGGTGAACGGGTTGTCGTCTAGTTCATTGCCGGTATTAGCTTTATTAAGACGGTTGGTTTTGAAGTGTTTGCGTTTGAATGTGTGGTTTCGTGCGAAACATGTTCCGGGAGTCCGTAATGTGATGGCTGATGCTTTGTCTCGTTCACAGATGTCCCGGTTTCGGGAATTGCACCCGGCAGCTTTGGCAGAAGGGGTGTCCCCCCCCTTCACTTATGGGCCCTGGTCGAGGACAACTTATGAGGCTGTTGAGGGTTTCGGTGGTACCGGCGACTTGGAAGAGTCATTCCAGAGCGTGGGATCGGTGGTTGGAGATTGCGGGGAATAACTTCCCATCACAGGATGGGTGTCACCTGGACGTCACGTTAGCAAGTTTGGTACAAATACGTCAGGAAGGGGGTAGTGCGGCCACGGCGAGCAAGTTTTTAGCAGGGGTGGCCTTTATGTTAAAATTGTGGGGATGCAGAGATGTTACAAAAGAATTTGTAGTTCGGCAGTCTTTAAAAGGGTGGAAAAAAGAGGCGTGTTCCAGGGACACGAGGCGGCCAGTATCTTTTTCGCTTTTGGGTCGGCTTCTAGCCGTTTTATGTTTTGTGTGTCGGGATGAATATGAAGTGTCCTTGTTCGGCGCGGCGTTTTCTTTGGCTTTCTTTGCCGCATTACGGGTTAGTGAGCTGGTTCCGCACATCGTGGGGGCAAGCGGTGGTCTTCTCGGATCGGATGTAGTGACGTTGGGAGATTCTCTCAGGGTCTGTGTGCGGAGGTCAAAGACGGACATGGTAGGGAGGGGGTTTTGGCTGTCGATTGGGAGGATTGGGGGGCAGTATTGCCCTGTAAAATGGGTCCAGGAATTCGTGTTGGTCCGAGTGCCCGGGGCTCAATTCTTGATCCATCAGGATGGATCCGCAATGTCGCGTTTTCAATTTGAGGCGATTTTTAAGGCCGGTTTGAAGTACCTGTGTTTGCCACCGGGCGAGTTTGGTACACATTCGTTTAGGATAGGGGCGGCAACTGAGGCGGATGCCTTGGGCTTGGATTCGGCGGCTATCATGAGTCTGGGTAGATGGCGGACTAATAGCTATAAGTCATATGTGCGACCTGATTTGGTTTTAAAGAGTGTGTAAGCTGGAAATTTTTTATAGTAAAAATGTCGCCCCCCACCCCTGTGTCCTTCCTTGTTTTATATGGAGTGTTATGTTAATCCTGCCTGTATCTTCATTTGACCGGAAGGTGGCTTAATTTCTTTGTTAGGGTCGCGGCGCCCCCAAGTGTGGATCTTGGGGCATTCGTACGTGCATTGGGCAGCGGTTCGAGCGGGACGGAGGCCGTTAGGTCCGAATTTGGGCCTCTCACAGGCCGACGTCCATTGGAGAGGTGTCCGGGGATTACGGTGGGTGCAGTTACTGCCAAAAGTAGTGGCAGTTACAAGGCACACGTACGGACGGACCTGTTGTCCTGATAATACATGCTGGTGGAAATGATATCAGCCAAGTAAAAATGGCCGAGTTATTGTCATTTATACGGACTGATTTGGTGCGTTTTCAGGACCTGTTCGCCCGTTGCGTGGTAGTTTGGTCTGAGATAGTGGCGCGCACGGTGTGGCGAGGAACATGGCAGCGTTGGAGAGAGTGCGCAAGCTAATTAATGTGCGGGTGTCGCGCTTCATTCGTTCTATAGGGGGGATCGGGTTGCGACACCAGTCCCTGGAGGGGGATAATGCAGATTTGCTGGCGCCGGATGGAGTGCATCTGAATGATATCGGGCTCGATATCTTTTTATTGGATCTCTTGGATGGTGCCGAGAGAGGGTTGGCGTTGCTTGGTGGGGGTGGTCGGGGGACTGAGTAGGTTTCTCAGTTCCCCCTTCTTGGCGGAAAGTACGGCAGATGAAGACGGAGGTAACACCCTACATGCCTGATGGAGACAGGGAGCATCGGCATTTCAGGAGGAGAGAGAAATAAATATATATATATGTCTTCATGCCGATGTTTGTAAATAAGAATAAAGCTGTGGCCACTTCCACATTTCCATAAAGAAGGTGTTGGTGTGTTGATTCAAAGGAGGATGGTTAAGGTCCTGGGCAGGTAAAGTGGATAATGGGTCCTTGCAGTCTTGCAGACACTGAAGCGCCTAGGGAGAGTGTCAGGGACTGCAAGGGGTTAAGAAAGGATGGAACGGTTTAAAAAAATGCCCAGGACCAGGATTGGTTAACAAGGGGTAAGAGGGGCGTGGTTAAGAAGATATAAGGCAGAGGTTTGGAGCAGAAAGCCCTCTTACCTTCAAGCTGCAGTGGAAGAAACACCCGCCCTCCCTCCCCTGGTGGTTTTGGTTTTGTTTTTAAAAAAAAAATAAAAAATAAATTTCTACGGTGATATTCTTGTTCTGGTGTTTTTCTGTTTTTTTCGTAGATGTCACAGCTGGCGGAAAGTACGGCAGATGAAGACGGAGGTAGCACCCTACATGCCTGATGGAGACAGGGAGCATCGGCATTTCAGGAGGAGAGAGAAATAAATATATATATATGTCTTCATGCCGATGTTTGTAAATAAGAATAAAGCTGTGGCCACTTCCACATTTCCATAAAGAAGGTGTTGGTGTGTTGATTCAAAGGAGGATGGTTAAGGTCCTGGGCAGGTAAAGTGGATAATGGGTCCTTGCAGTCCCAGATATCAATTTATTGCTGTCTTTAAGAAATGCGTACAAGGGTTGGGCCTTTCACATCTGGATTACAGCTCTCATTCTTTTAGGATTGGAGCTGCTACTGAGGTTTCTCGTTTTGGGCTCGACACTGCTTCAGTTAAGAGGATTGGCCGCTGGGAGTCCAGCCGCTTTCGTTCCTATGTTAGACTGCATTTGCTGGAATGTTGATTTCTTTATCTTGGGTTTATTTTGGGTGGGGATGTCATTCTTGTTCTGTGTGACTAATTTTCTGTTGCTTTCAGGGTCTGCAAAATGTGTGGTTTGGCTTCTTGGCCATTCCTATATTTACTGGGCTGAAAGGTGTGCCCGTGTGCCTCCGAATGGTAGGTATTTGGGTATAGATCCGGTTGAGGTGGAGGTACACTGGTTCGGAGTTCGTGGCCTGACCTGGGATCAGGTAAGGCCTTTGTTTCAGGATGCGGTTAGGTCCTGGGGTCTACCTGATATCTTGATAATTCATGCAGGGGGTAATGACATCGGGAGTTACCCCATGCAGAACAACATTAAGAGGGACTTCTTATGTTTTGTAGACACCCATCCTGGGCTTTTGATTATCTGGTCCGAAATTGTACAGCGGTTAAAATGGCGCAATGCACAGTCAGTGTCGGCGCTGAATGGGACCAGAGTTAAGATTAATAAGACAGTGGGCAAGTTTGTTCGCCTAAATGGTGGGTTGGTAGTTCATCACCGACTATTGGAGGATCGGGGCGCGTACATTGGAAAGTATGGGGTTCACTTAACGGATGTGGGCCTGGATGTTTTTAATTTTGGCCTCCAAGAAGGCCTGGAGTTGGGTTTTCAAGTGTGGCGGCGCATGAAAATTTAAGGAGTCAAGTTTTCATGCTGTCTCGGGTTCTTGGCAACGCTATTTATGTTTTTATATATTGCTGTCTTTGACACAATATATTGGTTTTATTTTAAAGCTATGGATTTGGGCTTCTCTATAGGGGCGGACCCTGGGAAGCGTGGTGCTTTAGCATACCCGTGGTGACGCCACTGTAGCTTATATGGTCACGGCTAGTGATTTAAGGGTATTGCTTTATTTATGTTTTGGAGGTTGTCAAGGCCTTAGCCACATAATGTTAATATGTTAATTATGTTTATGATATGTTTATACTTGTTTTTTATATATTCTCAGGTTCTGTAAAATAAATCATCTAATAAAGCTGTGACAAGCACCTTCCAATTTTAATTGTGTTGTTGTATATTTATTAGATAGGAGGGTGTTTGTGTGGCCCCTTGTCGCCCTTGTACCGTCATGTGGTGACAGAGCCTCTTTAAGGGTCATGGCTCATTTTTTTTGTCATTGCTTCCCTGAAAAGGGCGCTGTACTCTTTGCATGCTTAGATACTGTAGCATATTTAGTGCACACAAGCTGCATGGAGGTGCAGCTTAGTGGCGATATGATGAGAAATTCAGGTGTCGTTTGTCATTATGTCTGGAGATTGGCTGGGCATCCAAGGCAATCAGTGTTTGGAATCAGCTCATCCTGTATCAGCGACATCCTCAATCCTCTCTAGAAGGAGTCATTTCCTCTGGATCATATATCCTTGGGCATTGGCTAGAGTGCCCAAACAGGAGTCTCCATGCAGATGATTGCTGTGATAGATACAGCGTTGAATATAACAGGTGGAAGTTGCCTGGGGCCACCCTACGATTGAGTTGCTGAGGCGGTGGGTGGAAGTTGCCTGGACCTCCCCATAAAAGCGATAAGGGATGTTGAAGGGTAAGAAAGAGGAAAAGCCCCGATTTGAAGTGGATGTTAGTACTGTATCAGTGAGGAGCCCAAGCTCTGTCCAAAGGTAGGCAACCTGGTGAGCCTGCATTGCCTGAAATTGTGGCCATTTTGTATAGATTCTAGCCTACTAAAAGGATTTGCATCAAATCTGGTATTCTTGTCATCATTTCATGACTAACCCTGCGAGCACTTAACTGATACCCGCTCCTAAACTTTTTGGCATAGTTGGCAGGATAGTCACAGCCCAGGAAAGATGGCATGCCGTGCAGTGCCCAAGGAGTGAGCAGAGGGCACGGCAGGAAGGTTTACATGATGAATTTCACAGAGAGTATAGTCGGAGTTCCATTGGAGGGTAAGCTAGTGCCGGAGTTGCAGTCATGAGTACGCTCTTGCCAAGTGCACCTTTCCCTCAAGAAAGATGACTAGATCCAGCAAGAGGCTGTGGAGCCAGGAAAGGCTGCATTTCAGTAGCTGTAATGCGCCACAAGGAAGCGTTCAAGAGGCGGGTAGAGAGGAGTCTCCCAGCAAGAGAAAGACAAGAGGCTGTGCATAAGACTGAGACAAAGAAGGGAGTCCTAGGACCTTGAGAATGAGACTGCAATTGTTAAGTATGTGCCTCGCCTGTGAGAGACTGTAACCACTAAGCTTTGAACCTGAGGCCCAAGTAATTTTGAAGAGGGCCTGAACTGAGTCTAACAGGGCCTTCAGAGACTGTCGGAAGAAGGCCCAATTTGTGTGAAAGGAATCTGTGTTTTTGTTTCAGTTATTTTAGTTGCTTATTTTTCCTGGTGCCGGGAATGGCACCAAATAAGGCAAGGGGGCAATGAAAGGTATGGAAGGGAGTCTCCCCTATTCACGAGAAGAGCCGTATGGAGTAATGTAGAGATAGATTTTGCTGTCTCTTTAAATGCTTTTGTGTTATGCATGTTTAACACTGTATTTCCTTTATAGGTCCAGGACTAGAGGAGATGAGCGGTCACTATATGCATATATACTTCCATTGTGATGCTGCCACCTAGTGGCCAGGAAGCATTTTTATGTGTTGTTTTAGACACAGGACCTGTGCTTACATGTTCTGAGCTGTGCAGATGCTCACGTCAGCAAAGCTCACTGCTATGTAACACTGTTCAGACAATGGTGGCTGACCCTGTTTATTGCAGGCACCGGGAATACCGGCTCGGGCACTGTCTTTAACATTTACTTTAGTGTGCAAAAACAGTGTAGTATGGGCATGTAATCAGTGTCGGGACATTGAATAACTCACAAAAGGCTGTTTTTAAATTTGATAAAGGGCGACTGTTCCCACCTAATGGGTTCAGGTGCAAGGGCTGCGACCCATAAATCAGCAACTATTGTGCCAACAGGGCTGAGTAGGCCCTGAAGCCAGAGAAGGGCCCATTGCTGTGGCGGTGGAGTGCAGGAACCTCCCCACAGATGATTGCTGTGAAAGAGGCAGCATTGGATGTAACAAGTGGAAGTTGCGTGAAGCCTCCCTGTTATTTAGTTGCTGAGACGATGGGTTACCCCTGTATCAGGGAAGAGTCCGAGCTCTGTCCCAAGGAAACCAAGCTGGTAAAACCCCATTTCCTGCATTAGAAAATTGGACAAAAGTAGATTGTCCAGCGCAGTCAAGTTTAAAACAGAGCGTAGTTCCAAAGTGCCTACGCGTTTCAGACGTACCACGTCCTTCCTAAAAGCTATGCAGCACAGTGAACTGGAAAAAAGGGAATTATATACTGGTCTTTAAGGGTAATTGGTGTTGAAAAAAATCTTTGTATACTAAACCGCCATTTGATTAATAAGGAATGTGATGGGGGAGGGACCCCTTGGTACGGACAGTTAGGTGTCATCTGTAAAGGCCGTGAACATTGACAGGTAATATTAATTATTAGACCATATTAAATTCTGCCGATAATTTCATAGATTCTTTTACTAATAATTGAACAATAATTCTGGTCCTGAAAGGGTTAATCTAAGACTGAATAGCTATTAAAAATTATATTAAAAATAAAAGGGGAGTCCTGACTACAAAACAGAGGGTAAATAACAGAGATGTTCCTCACCTCTGTACCTGAGATATGGTTGTGTTATACTAGATATTGTCTATAGAAGATATACATGTTAAAAACACATATATTCTGATGTACCAGGAAGATACTATCACACCTCTGCGGGTCTAGAACTCATATCTAGCCTGAGTGTTATCAGTAATTAATATAAATATTAATTACCTGTCTTGTGATTCCTTTCTTGCTGCTGACAGTGTTATATGTCACGTTCCTTCTTCTCACTGGGATCCGTCATCTGTAAAGAATCAAAGGTGTGATAATATGTTCCTGATACATGTTATAGACACTTATATGTATAACACACTAGGGCCATAATTATTTATCTCAGGTATAATGTACAAATAGAAAATAATAAAAGCCCCTCCTCCTCCGCTTTTATTCATTCTCAATATTTTCTATGTTTTTTTTTGAACGGAAGCAAATGTGCAGACTGCAGAACTTTTGTTTCCGTTCAAAAAAACAGAAACCTATTGAACGGGGACAAACGGAAAGCAACTGATACAAAAGAATTACCATTGAAATCATTGGTAATTCTAATGGAACCGTTGCATTTCGTTTAATGTATCGATCTTCTCTTACTCTGACGGAAGAGAGTAAACTCATAGTAACGCCATTGTGAAAAAAGCCTTAGCCGTGGAGCGTTTTTTAAAATTGATATATATACACGAATTGTACTGGGTGGATTGCTGAGATAGACTAGATGTTCTAACCTTATCTGGCTTCATGTATCATAAATGCCTAGAAGTACAAGGGCTGTTGTTGCCCAAAGTAGCCATTCCGTATCCACATTTTGCTTTTTCCGATTTAGAAAATTAAAGTTGAACTTTGGTTGCTTGGGCCGCATAGAATCTTGTCCCTTTTCCCCATGTCCTGCAAGCTTATTGTCTGTTCTTCCTCTGATGACAACTGCCTAACTATACTAGAGGCTGGTAGACAAAGCACCAATTTCTAACCAATTATGATTTCACACCTGTATGACATCATAAGAAACAATTAGCAAAGGAAGCTGGGACTGATCTGTGTTATGATTACATAAAGCATGTTGGTACATGAACTACAAGTTAATATTGTAACCCCCTAGATTGTGATTTACAATAGAATAAAATGTTTTACTTGAAGCAGAACTCCCTGAAAAATGTCTCCCAATGGTGAATTTGCTCTCCTGTGAGCCGGCATTTCAGCGTTATTAGAGGAATGTTGGGCCTTAAAACAATAAATCAAAATCCTGTTTTTATTTTTCTAGCAATGGTCAGAAA
Source organism: Rhinoderma darwinii (assembly GCF_050947455.1). Classification (NCBI taxonomy): domain Eukaryota; kingdom Metazoa; phylum Chordata; class Amphibia; order Anura; family Rhinodermatidae; genus Rhinoderma; species Rhinoderma darwinii. Next base: position 4,599,670 of record NW_027461962.1, read on the forward strand.
AAAAGATATCTGATTGGTGGCTATGGGGCCCAGGGTTCCTATGATAACACTGTATTGCCAGAGCAACAGGTAGTGTTGTCACAGGTACACAGGCAAAGGATCACATCTCAGGTGAGACTAGTAACCTAGGTCACTCATAACAGCGAAAGAAATATATATATATATATATATACATTTAACATAAAAAAATTTAAATATATTACACAGCCTTTTCCTATGGAACTATAGAGTCAGCCATGGAGTGTTATTTAAAATTCACATACTGTATTGTACTAGGTGGATTGCTGAAATAGACTACATGTTCTAACCTAACCTGGCTTCATGTATCATAGATGTTTAGAAGAACTAGGGTTGTTGCCCAAAGTAGCCAATCAGTATCCACATTTTGCTTTTTCCAGTTTAGGAAATGAAAGCTGAACTTTGGTTGCCTTGGGCAACATAGAATTAGTATAATAATAATAATAATAATAATAATAATAATAATAATAATAATAATTACCTGTTCTGTCTCTTATTCCATATCTTCATGCTTCACCACAAAGGCCTCAACTGTATGAGACACAGAGCATCCAGTTCTAAGCAATTATGACATCATAAGAGAGGATGATGAAAGGATGCTGGGTAGGACACTATGTGATTACAAACAGTATATTATATTAGTACAGTATGATCATGTGGAATGATCTGCCTGTACCATAATGCTTTGATACATTTTGTCCCTTATTGTGCAAATTACAAATGAAGAATTATAGTTTTGAAGGAATTGTATGTGTGGGGCAGTTTGCTATAATCTACACTTTTAAGTAAAATTCAGAAATTCATCATGTACTACTTTCATACGTTGGTCCTACCCTAGTCATGCTCTTGCACTAGCCACCTAGGTATATACACACACACATGCACCTGCCCACACTGCCAAACGTACCAATACCTGGTGTAATAACCACAGTATCACTGTGCTTGATTGGCCAGCAAACTCGCCTGACCTAAACCCCATAGAGAATCTATTAGGTATGGTCAAGCGGAAGATGAGACACCCAGACCCAACAATACAGACGAGATTAAGGCCGCTATCACAGCAACCTGGGCTTCCATAACACCTCAGCAGCGCCACAGGCTGATCGCCTCCATGCCACGCCGCATTGATAACACCTCAGCAGTGCCACAGGCTGATCGCCCCCATGCCACGCCGCATTGATGCAGTAATTCATGCAAAAGGAGCCCGACCAAGTATTGAGGGCATATACTGTACATACTTTTCATAGGCCAATATTTCGGTATTTTAAAATCATTCTTAAAATTTGGCTTATATAATATTATAATTTTCTGAGACACGAAATTTTGGGTTTTCAGTAACTTGTTAGCCATAAGATAATCATCAACATTAAAAGAAAAAAATGCTGGATAAAGATCCCTCTCTGTGTAATGAATCTATATAATATATGAGTTTCACTTTTTGAATTGAATTACTGAAATAAATTAAGTTTTTGATGATATTCTAATTCACTGAGGAGGACTAGTATATATATATATATATATATATATATATATATATATATAGCAATACAATAATCCACGTATGAGGCAGCACTCTTTGGTTGCTAATACTTAAGGCACTTGTCGTGTGTCTGGTGAGGATTTGCACCCTATACTATACAGGATAGTGCGGCTGTTCTACCTATTTTTGTATATATAAAATTATATATTATTCACAGAGTAAGAAAACAAAGGGAATTTAAAACCTCCTTTTCACAGGGAGAACTATGCAATTTTTCAGTGAAATATACATTAAAAAAAATGTGTTCTACAGTGCATATATAACATTGTCAAATAGTACTAAATACTACTATACAATAGTACTAAAATGACCAAATGATAAAATACTGCAATAATAGTGCTACACAACGCATTCATAATGATGCTGTATGGTTTCAAATAAAAATGCTATAAAGCACTCAAGTAACAGTGCCGAAATAGCGGTGAGATATGTGCCAAAATAATAGTCTAATACAGTGCCAACATAATGGTACTATACAGTGGTCAGTTAACAGTGCTATCCACTGCCACGCACTGCCCAGATAACAGTGTTCATATAATAGTATCAGCAATAATACTACCCTTAGTGTGCACATATAAAAATGGCAGTCATAGTGCACATTGCAAATGACTTCCCGTTGTTATTTGCTCTTAGCTGGAAGACCATATTTAACTGTCAAAAGCCAATTACTATTTCATTGTTTCTAATTAACAGATTAATATATTATAATGCTAGAACCCTACCGATCTAGCATTTTTTACCTATCCAGTGAATTGTTGAAAAATGCTGGAGGCTGGAATATCCCTTTAAAGGGGTTGTCCAGGATTAGGAAAGAATGGCTATTTTTTTCCAAAAACAGCACCACACCTGTCCACAGGTTGTATGTGGTATTGCAGCTTGGCCCCATTTACTTCAATGAGCGCTTATTTTTTTGTGGGGCAAGCTGTTGTTTCTATTGGTACCATTTTGGGCTACATGAGACGTTTTGATCAATTTTTTATGGCGTTCACCGTGCGGGTTAAATAATGGTATATTGTAATACTTCGGACTTTTAAGGCTGCGGCAATACCAATTTTGTTTATTTCTTACATTACTTTATAGGAAAAATGGGTAAAGGTTTTTTTTTTTGTAAATGTAAATTTGTATTTTTTGACACTACTAAAAATTTGTGAAACTTTTTTTTTTACATATTTCATTAGTCCCCCTAGGGGACTTGATCTAATGATCGCTGGTACAATAACCAGCAATACTAATGTTTTGCATTTTGTTTTGTCATTTTTACAGTCTCCTGTTAGGCAGGGCTTAAGAGACAGTGGCGGATCCTCTTACTGGCGGTTCAGGCGCCCGCCCAGGGCCCAAAGCTTCCAAGGGGGCCCATGGCCACCCGAACCGCACATAACTTAAAAAAACTATGCAGGGCTGCTGTCGGCCCCATTCTCGCGGTCGTCGGTCCCACCTGGTGATGAAGAGATTGGGGGGGATGTGCACAGGGTGTCAATTGCAGGGGCGAGCTAGGCCGGGAAAAGGGGGCATGTGGCCTTAAGGGTGCGCGACTGCACAGTGGGCATCACTCGCCCACTGTGTAAGGGTCGGCACAGCACATCAGCTGTAGAGAGAAGACTGTCAGAGATAGTGATAGGCAGGTGCTGGAGTCAATCTCACTGACAGTCTGCTCCTCTGTGCTGCTGTGCACTGTCCCTGACTGCAACTAGGAGGTGTAGGACCTGTGGTGTCTACATAGTAAAGATAGTGTAAGTCTACATAGTGTGTGTATAGTGTTTATAGTGTGTATAATGTAAGTTTATATAGTGTGTGCATAGTGTATATAGTGTGTGTATAGTGTAAGTCTATATAGTGTGTGGCATGTGTGTGTATAGTGTTTATAGTGTGTATAATGTAAGTGTATATAGTGTAAGTCTATATAGTGTGTGGTGTGTGTATAGTGTGTATAGTACAAGTCTATATAGTGTGTTTTTAGTGTATATAGTGTAAGTCTATATAGTGTGTGCTGTGTGTATAATGTAACTCTAAAAAGTGTATATAGTGTAAGTGTGTGTATAATGCACATAGTATGTGTGTGTATAATGCACATAGTATGTGTGTGTATAATGTATTGTGTTTGTATAATGTAAGCATGTGTGTATATAGTGTGTGTGGTTTGAATATATAGCGCATGGTGTGAGTGTAAATTGTATATAGTGTGTGTGTGTGTGTGTGTGTATGGTGTATATAATGTAAATCTATATAGTGTTCATAGTGTGTATACTGTAATTCTATATAGTCTGTGGTGTGTGTATGGTGCATATACATACCTCCCAACTTTGAAGTATCACAAAGCCACAGCAATTTATTTTTTCTTTTAAGCCACACCTCTAATCCCACCCAATCCCCGCTTATACACACTCGGTTCATCCCACACAGTATCATGCTCCCATAGTGCCTCCCACACAGTATAATGCCAAATAGCTGCCACTATACAGTATAATGCCCCATAGATGCACCCATACAGTATAAAGCCAACACAGATGCCCCCATGAAGTATAATGCCCAAACAGATGCCCACATACAGTATAATTCCCACACAGATGCCTGTACACAGTATAACTCCCAAACAAATACCCCCAGACAGCATAATGCCCCATAGAGCATAGTGCTCCCATAGCTGTCCTACACAGTATAATGCCCCCATAAAGTATAATGCCCACACAGTTTATCCCATACAGTATAATGCCCTCATAGCTGCCCCCTATAGCTTAATGCCCACATACAGTATAATGCCCCAAAGCTGCCCCTAGTGCCAGTGCCCTTGTAGATAGTGCCACAGTGCCCATGTAAATAGTGCACCTATATAGTGCCACAGTGTCAATAGTGATAGTGTCACTCCCCCCTTGAAAATAGCGTTACTCCCCCCCTTGTAGAAAGCGCCATTGGGACTCCCTCTAGGAGCAGAATCCCCAGACAAAGCATATGCCGCGGATTCCGCTCCTAGAGGGAAGCCCTGATGTCACTGTCCATTTATGGACAGTGACGTCAGTAGCTACTCTTTGAGCGGAATCCCCGTTGCCAACTCTGGCCGGGGATTCTGCTCCAGGAAGAGCCCCTAACGTCAATGTCCATATATGGACAGTGACCTCAGGGGTTTCCTCTAGGACCGGAACCCCCAGCCAGATCATCGGCAACGTGGATTCCCTTCATTCAATAGCCACTGACATCACTGTCCATATGTGGACAGTGACGTCAAGGGCTTCCCCGAGCACAGCGCTTAAAGTAGTGTTGTGTCTGGGGAGTCTTCGGCGAGTGGAGGAGCTCCCTCTGCTCCTCCGCTCTGAACTAATTCTGAAGTAGGGAGCTGATGATTCCCTGCTTCAGTATTGGGTTCAACTGAATCTGCATTCTGAGGACGCAGAAAGAGTTGACAGTGGGACATCCCCAAGGCTGCCCGGGACAGTGGGACACCGCCCGGAATCCGGTTAGCAGATATGCCTATAGTGTAAGTTTGTTTATAGTGTGTGCGTGTAGTGTGTGGTTTGAATAAATAGTGTGTGGTGTTAATGTGATTTGTATATAGTGTGTGATGTGCAAACACAAAAGCATACATCACAAAAAGACCCTCATAACACAGTACAATGGGTACGGTGCCTCCGGATTAAATTGGAATAAAAGGGGAAGAATGGCCAGTAAAGAGGGAAAAAATGGCACTCGGTTAGAGGAATAAAGAATAAAAAATATTTTGATTAAATATAAATATTTCAGCTAAATTTGTAAGGTGATCCTGTATCAGAGAAAATGTCACACACAGGCAGGTAGGCACAATCCACAGCCACACATTTCATATATGTAAACACCAATACAATACATAAATGAACATCAATATTTCATAGAGTATTAAAAGGTAACTAAGATATGTACATCAGTATTATTTAGATGTTCAATTCATTAATAAATAGTATATATAGTGTGTGGTATATAGTGTGGTGTGTATAGTGTAAGTGTAGTCTATGGTGTGTGTGTGTGTGTGTGTGTGTGTGTACTGTGTATAGTACTAACAAATGAAAGATGGACCAGTGCTCAGTGGACTGGGAGTCCGCTGCTGATACAATAATCCCGGCTCACTACTGCTGTAGCAGCCAAGGCAGTGCGGTTACCAAAAGTGATGTGTAGTGTAGAGGTGTGTGTATGTAGTGTTTATAGGATAAGTGTAGTTGATGCAATGTATGTAGTGTGTGTATAGTGTATGTAGTGCGTTTAGTGTATACATTGTTTTGTGTGTGTGTGTGTGTGTGTGTGTGTGTGTACTGTGTATAGTACTAACAAATGAAAGATGGGCCAGTGCTCAGTGGACTGGGAGTCCGCTGCTGATACAATAATCCCGGCTCACTACTGCTGTAGCAGCCAAGGCAGTGCGGTTACTAAAAGTGATGTGTAGTGTAGAGGTGTGTGTATGTAGTGTTTATAGGATAAGTGTAGTTGATGCAATGTATGTAGTGTGTGTATAGTGTATGTAGTGCGTTTAGTGTATACATTGTTTTGTTTATGCATGTGTGTGTGTGTGTGTGTGTGTGTGTGTGTGTGTGTTTGTGTGTATACTAGCAAATACCAGATGGGCCAGTGGGCTGGGAATCCGCAGCTGACACAATTATACCTGCTCACTACCGCTGTATCAGCCACAGCAGTACCGATGCCAATAGTACCCGACACTGGCCACTATTAATTGGATTTGTGGATTTGATTTACAGAAATTATGTAAACCAATTTCAATAGATGACGGCCACCATCACTTACCTCTCTTCACACCTCTCCACCTTCGTGCGCCACCGCAGGAGGTCCTTACACATCCCGCTGCAAACACACGGTCCTTGTGCTGAACAGCATCAGGACTTAGTGCGGCAGTGTCTGTAGGTAAAGAGGAAACAGCGAGCAGCTGAAAGTAAAAGATGGGGTCTGAGGTCTGAATTAAAGGGGTTGGCCCATGAAAACCATTTATCACCTATCTGCAGGATAAGCAATAAATGTATGATCCCTTTGGGGGCCTCACTGAACACGAAAACAAGGGTTCCGTGTCCACTGTTTGAATCGAACGGCGGTCAAAATAGCTCTCTGACTTCACTATAGTATACTAGTCCTTCTCAATGAATTAGAATATCATCGTCTTAAAGTTAATTTATTTCAGTAATTCAATTCAAAAAGTAAAACTCATAAAATATAGATTCATTACACATAGAGTGATCTATTTACAGCATTTTTTCCTTTTAATGTTGATGATTATGGTAACAGTTAATGAAAACCCAAAATTTATTGTCTCAGAAAATTTGAATATTAAATAAGCCCAATTTCAAAAATTATTTTTAATACCGAAATGTTGGCCTACTGAAAATGTATATGCACTCAATACTTGGTCGGGGCTCCTTTTGCATGAATTACTGCATCAATGCGGCGTGGCATGGAGGCGATCAGCCTGTGGCACTGCTGAGGTATTATGGAAGCCCAGTTTGCTTTGATAGCGGCCTTCAGCTCATCTTCCTCTTGACAATACCCCATAGATTCTCTATGGGTTTTAGGCCAGGCGAGTTTCCTCTGGCCAATCAAGCACAGTGATACTGTGGTTATTAAACCAGGTATTGGTACTTTTGGCAGTCTGGGCAGGTGCCAAGTCCTGCTTGAAAAAGAAATCAGCATTGCCATAAAGCTTGTCAGCAGAGGGAAGCATGAAGTGCTCTAAAATTTCCTGGTAGATGGATGCGATGACTTTGGACAGCAGATGACATGGCTCCCCAAACCATCTCTGACAGTGGAAACTCCACACTGGACTGAGAGCAACTTGGATTGAGTGCCTCTCCACACTTCCTCCAAACTCTGGGACCAGGGGAGTAACTAGGAAAGGCTGGGCCCCATAGCAAACTTTTGACTGGGGCCCCCCCTCCCCCGGGTGTCACACAACCCTCCCCCCCTTGTAGATAGTGCCTTTTTTACAAACCCCCCTTTTGATAACGCCATACAGCCCCCCCGTAGATAACGCCATACAGCCCCCCGTAGATAACGCCATACAGCCCCCTGTAGATAACGCCATACAGCCCCCTTTGTAGATATCTACAGAGGGGGATGTATGGCGCTATCTACAGAGGGGGTTGTATGGTGTAATCTACGGGGGGGCTGTATGGCGTAATCTACGGGGGGGGGGGTGTATGTCGTTCCCTACAGGGGGGTCTGTATGGCACTATCTACAGGGGGTGCTGTATGGCGTTATCTACAGGGGGGGCTGTATGGCGTTATCTACAGGGGGCTGTATGGCGCTATCTACAGGGGGGCTATATGGCACTATCTACAGGGGGGACTGTATGGCGCTATCTACAGGGGGGACTGTATGGCGCTATCTACAGGGGGGACTGTATGGCGCTATCTACAGGGGGACTGTATGGCGCTATCTACAGGGGGGACTGTATGGCGCTATCTACAGAGGGGGCTGTATGGCGTTATCCACAGGGGGCTGTCTAGCGTTATCTATGGGGGGACTGTATGGCGTTCCCTACAGGGGGGGTGTATGGCGTTCCCTACAGGGGGGGCTGTATGGCACTATCTACAGGGGGGGGCTGTATGGCGCTATCTACAGAGGGGGCTGTATGGCGTTATCTACGGGGGGCTGTATAGCGTTATCTACGGGGGGACTGTATGGCGTTCCCTACAGGGGGGAGTGTATGGCGTTCCCTACAGGGGGGGGCTGTATGGCACTATTTACAGGGGGGGGCTGTATGGCGCTATCTACAGGGGGGGCTGTATGGCGCTATCTACGGGAGGCTGTATAGCGTTATCTACGGGGGGACTGTATGGCGTTCCCTACAGGGGGGTGTATGGCGTTCCCTACAGGGGGGGCTGTATGGCACTATCTACAGGGGGGGGGCTGTATGGCGCTATCTACAGGAGGGGCTGTATGGCACTATCTACAGGGGGCTGTATGGTGCTATCTACAGAGGGGGCTGTATGGCGTTATTTACGGGGGGGGGGGGCTGTATGCCGTTCCCGACAGAGGGGGCTGTCTGGCGTTATCTACAGGGGGTCTGTATGGCGTTACCTACAGGGAGTCTGTATGGCGTTCCCTACAGGGGGGGTCTGTAGGGAACGCCATACAGCCCCCCCCTGTAGGGAACTCCATACAGCGTCCCCCCTGTAGGGAACGCCATACAGCGCCCCCCGTAGGGAACGCCATACAGCGTCCCCCCCCTGTAGGGAACGCCATACAGCCCCCCTGTAGGGAACGCCATACAGTCGTCCCCCCTCCCAAAAAAATGCGACCCACAGTGTATCCTAATAAAAGACATGTATCCCCTATCCACAGGATAGGGGATACATGTGTGATCGCTGGCAGCGATAGGGAGAACGGGGGACTGAAAGTCCCCCGGAGTTCTCCATCACTAACCTCTGACTTCCGGCGTCTGCGCAGCTCACTAAAAATGAAAGGAGCGCGGGTCACGCATGCGCACAAGCGGGACCGGCGCTCCATTCATTTCTCCGGAGCTGCCGACACAGACCCCGGATGTCCGAGGTTTGTGATGGAGAATGTCAGGGGGACTTTCAGTCCCCCATTCTCCCTATCAATGCCGGCGATCACACATGTATCCCCTGTCCTGTGGAGAGGGGATACATGTCTTTTGTTTACTGACAGAGCGGGGAGATACCTCCCTGCTCTGCCGTAGTGTTCAGTGGCGTCCCGCTGTAGTAGCCATAGCGGCTGCTAGCGGAGCCTCCGGCCATGGTGGGGGCCCGTGCCGGCGGGCGACACGGGCCCCCTCATGCCGCGGGCCCCGTAGCAGCCGCTACTGCTGCTACGGCGGTAGTTACGCCACTGTCTGGGACCTTGATTTACAAATGAAATGCAAATTTTACTTTTAATCTGAAAACAGGACTTTGGATCACTGGGCAACAGACCAGTCCTTTCTCTCCTTAGCCCAGGTAAGACGCTTCTGACATTGTCTCTGGGTCATGAGTGGCTTGACAAGGAATGACTCCAGCCACAGTCCACTCCTTGTGAATTTCCACCAGATTCTTGAATGGCCTTTTCTTGACAATCCCTTCAAGGCTGCTGATATCCCTGTTGCTTGTTAACCTTTTTGTACCACACTTTTCCCTTCCTCTCAACTTCCCGTTAATGTGATTGGATACAGCACTGTGAACAGCCAGCTTCTTGAGCAATGTCCTTTTGTGGCTTACCCTCCTTGTGGAGGGTGTCAATGACTGTGTTCTGGACAACTGTCAAGTCAGCAATCTTCCCCATGATTGTGTCGCCTACTGAACCAGACTGTTGGACCATTTAAAAGCTTAGGAAACCTTTGCAGGTGTTTTGTGTTGATTAGCTTATTAGAGTGTGACATCATGAGTCTACAATCTTCAACTTTTGCCCAATATTCCAATTTTCTGATAGACTAAATTTTGGGTTTTCATTAACTGTTAGCCATAATCATCAACATTAACCCCTTCGCGCTCAGGCCAGTACTATTACGTCCTGCTGAGCGCATCGTTCGCGCTCAGCTCAGTAATAGTACTGACCTGAGTTAACAAGGCGCCATATTTCCCCGGCGCGTGTTTGAGCTGTGATACCTGCTGTTTCCGACAGCAGGCTATCACAGCTTAGTGTGCAGGGACCGATCGCGGTAGTCCCCGCCGATTAACCCCTTAGAAGCCGCGTTCAATAGCGATCGTGGCTGCTTAGGGGTTAAGCTGCCATCGCCGGCCTGCTACACGATAGACAAAGTGAGGACCCACTATGCTTGCTGTCAGCGAACAGCTGACAGCTCTAATACACTGCACTACGTATGTAGTGCAGTGTATTAGAATAGCGATCAGAGCTTCCTGCCCTCATGTCCCCTAGTGGGACAAAGTAAAAAAAGTAAAAAAAAGTTGTGTAAAAATAAGAAAATAAAAGATTTAAAAGTAATAAAAGTAAAAGTCCCCCTTTTTCCCTTATCAGTCCTTTATTATTAATAAAAATATATAAATAAACCAATAAACTATACATAATTGGTATTGCCGCGTCCGTAACGTCCTGAACTACAAAACAATGTCGTTATTTATCCCGCTCGGTGAACGCCGTAAAATAAAATAATAATAAACCGTACCACAATCACAATTGTTTGGTCACTTCATCTCCCAAAAAATGGAATAAAAAGAGATCAAAAAGTCGCATGTACCGAAAAATGGTACTGATCGAAACTACAGTTCGTTACGCAAAAAATAAGTCCTCGCACGACTTTCCTGATGGAAAAATAAAACAGTTATGGCTCTTAGAATAAGGCAACACAAAAAATAAATTATATTTTACAAAATGTATTTTATTGTGCAAACGCCATAAGACATAAAATAAAACTATAAACATCTGATATCGCCATAATCGTATCGCCCCGCAGAATAAAGTGAATATGTCATTTATAGCGCACGGTGAACGCTGTAAAAAAAATAGAATAACAAAACAATAGTAAAATTGCTGTTTTTTTAGTCACCGCGCCACTTAAAAATAGAATAAAAACTGATCAAAAAGTCGCATGCACCCCAAGAAAACTACAATGAATTCCTCAAGGTCTCTAGTTTCCAAAAAGGGGTCACTTTTGGGGGGTTTCCACTGTTTTAGCACCACAAGACCTCTTCAAACCGGACATGGTGCCTAATAAATTAAATTAAATTAATTAAATGTCACCTCTACTTTGCTCTAAATTCCTGTGAAACACCTAAAGGGTTAATAAACTTTCTACATGCTGTTGTGAATACTTTGAGGGGTCTAGTTTCTAAAATGGGGAGTTTCATAGAGGTTTCTAATATATGGGCCCCTCAAAGCAACTTCAGAACTGAGCTGGAAACTAAAAACTAAAATAAAAATGAGGCAATACTTTGCTTCTTACATTATACTCATAATGAGCCGTGCCCACCCCGAGGTGACCCCAGTTTTGACCGTTTGTATAAACGGAGACCCCTATTAGACCGTTTCAGTGCCCGGTTTGCCAAGCATTCACCCCCGAGAAGTGTATTTCTATTGATGAGTCCTTGGTACATTTTAAAGGGAGGGTTCAATTCCACCAGTACCTGCCAGGTAGGAGGGCAAGGTATGGCGTGAAGATGTATAAGCTGTGCGAGAGTGCATCAGGGTATACCTACAAATTTAGGATATATGAAGGGAAGGACACCAGTATTCAGCCCCCAGAATGCCCCCCCTTACTGGGAGTTAATACAAAAATTGTGTGGGAAATGGTGCACCCACTGCTGGACAAGGGTTACCACCTCTACCTGGATAATTTTTATACCAGCGTCCCACTCTTCAACTGCCTCGCTTCCAGAAGTCCTGCGGCATGCGGCACTGCTAGAAGAAACCTGAGAGGCCTCCCTAAGACTCTGCTTGGGCAAACAAGAAGGGGTGAGAGCAGGGCACATTCTAGCAGCAACATATTGTGTCAAGTACAAGACCAGGGAGATGCCACACCAGTACCCATGTACCTGTACGAGGTACCAGTACAGAGACCCCCAAACCAGACTGCATCCTGGACTACAATAGGTACATGGGAGGGGTGGACTTGTCAGATCAAGTCCTGAAGCCTTACAGTACTTCTGGAGGCGAGGCCACACGCATCGTACCAGTGCAACACTTTTTAGGAGAAGTTCCCCAAACTAGCAAGAAGGGAAAAAGTCAAAAGAGGTGCAAAGTCTGCTATAAGAGGGGAATAAGGAAGAACACAATATATCAATGTGACACGTGTCCCGAAAAACCAGAGCTCTGTATGAAAGAGTGTTTTAAAATTTATCATCCATCCCTTTATTTTTAATTTACCCCACTTTTACTCGCTCTGATCCACTTCGCACAGCTTACCCCTCCTCATATTTCCGCTCTGAGCCCTGCTGTGTGCCCAGGCAGCTGATAACAGCCACATGTAGGGTATTGCCGTACCCGGGAGAACCAACATTACAGTTTATGAGGTGTATATCTCCGGTGGCGCATGCTGGGCACAATATATCGGACACTGAATTGGCATATATGTATAGAAAATTGCAAATTTCACTCTGCACCAACTGCTGCACATTATCTTTTACACAATACCTGTGGGGTCAAAATGCTCACTACACCTCTAGATGAATGCCTTAAGGGGGTGTAGATTTTAAAACAGGGTCACTTCTCGGGGGTTTCAACTGTACCGGTACCTTAGGGGCTTCTGCGTACAAGACTTAGCACCAGAAAAGCTCCAGTAGGCCAAATGGTGGTCCTTTCCTTCTGAGCCCTGCCGTGTGCCCAGGCAGCTAATAACAGCCACATGTAGGGTATTGCCGTACCCGGGAGAACCCACATTACAGTTTATGGGGTGTATGTCTCTGGTGGCACATGCTGGGCACAATATATCGGACACTGACATGGCATATATATAGAAAATTGCAAATCTCACTCTGCACCATCTGCTGCGCATTATCTTTTACACAATACCTGTGGGGTCAAAATGCTCACTACACCTCTAGATGAATTCCTTAAGGGGTGTCGTTTTTAAAACGGGGTCACTTCTCGGGGGTTTCAACTGTACTGATACCTCAGGGGCTTCTGCACACATGACTTCCCAGTAGGCCACATGGTGGTCCTTTCCTTCTGAGCCCTCAAATGGGCCCAAACGGCAGTTTATCACCACAAATAGGGTATTGCCACACTCAAGACAAATTGGGCAACAAAATGGGGTATTTTATTCCTTTTGAAAATAAGAAATTTTGAACCAAAACTACCTCTTATTGGAAAAAATATATTTTTTTTAAATTCACAGCCCAATTCAAATAAATTCTGTGAAAAAACTGTGGGGTCTAAATGGTCACAACACCCATAAATAAATTCTTTGAGGGGTGTAGTTTCCAAAATTGGGTGACTTCTGGTGGGTTTCCATTGTTTTGATACCTCTGGGGCTCTGCAAATGCGACATGGCACCCGAAAACCAATCCAGCAAAATCTGGGCTCCAAAGAACACATAGCGCTCTTTTCCTTCTGAGGCCTCCCATGGGCCCAAACGGCAGTTTATCACCACAAATGGGGTATTGCCGAACTCAGGACAAATTGGGCAACAAATTGGGGTATTTTATTCCTTGTGAAAATAAGAAATTTTGAGCCAAAACGACCTCTTATTGGAAAAAAATAAATTTTTTTAAATTCACAGCCCAATTCAAATTAATTCTGTGAAAAAACTGTGGGGTCTAAATGGTTACAACACCCATAAATGAATTCCTTGAGGGGTGTAATTTCCAAAATGGGGTCACTTCTGGTGGGTTTCCATTGCTTTGATACCTTCGGGGCTCTGCAAATGCGACATGGCACCCGAAAACCAATCCAGCAAAATCTGGGCTCCAAAGAACACATAGCGCTCCTTTCCTTCTAATCCCTCCCATGGGCCCAAACGGCAGTTTATCACCACAAATAGAGTATTGCCGCACTCAGGACAAATTTGGCAACAAAATGGGGTATTTTATTAGTTGTGAAAATAAGACATTTTGAGCCAAAACTACATCTTATTGGAAAAAAGTTTTTTTTTTTTAATTCACAGCCCAATTCAAATAAGTCCTGTGAAAAAACTGTGGGGTCTAAATGGTCACAACACCCATAAATAAATTCCTTGAGAGGTTTTGTTTCCAAAATGGGGTCACTTTTGGTGGGTTTCCATTGCTTTGATACCTCTGAGGCTCTGCAAATGCGACATGGCACCTGAAAACCAATCCAGCAAAATCTGGACTCCTAAGAACACATAGCGCTCCTTTCCTTCTGAGTCCTCCCATGGGCCCAAACGGCAGTTTATCACCACAAATGGGGTATTGCCGCACTCAGGACAAATTGGGCAACAAAATGGGGCATTTTGTTCCCTGTGAAAATAAGAAATTCTGATAAAAAATGACATCTTATTGGAAAAATTGTCATTCTTTTAATTTCACAGCCCAATTCAAATACGCGCTGTGAAAAAACTACCTGGTCAAAATGGTAACAATAACCATAAATTAATTCCTTGAGGGGTGTAGTTTCCAAAATGGGGTCACTTTTGGGGGATTCCCACTGTTTTGGCACCTTAACACCTCTTCAAACCTGGCATGCTGCCTAAAATATATTCTAATAAAAAAGAGGCCTCAAAATGCACTAGGTGCTTCTTTGCTTCTGGGGCTTGTGTTTTATTCCACGAGCGTACTAGAGCCACATGTGGGACATTTCTAAAAACTGCAGAATCTGGACAATACATATTTAGTAGTGTTTCTCTGGTAAAACATTCTTTGTTACAGAAAAAAAATAGAATAAAATTGAAATTCAGCAAGAAAAATGAAATTTGCAAATTTCACCTCCACTTTGCTTTAATTCCTGTGAAATGCCTGAAGGGTTAAAAAAACGTTCTAAATGCTATTTTGAATACTTTGAGGGGTCTAGTTTTTAAAATGGGGTGTTTTATGGGGGTTTCTAATACATAGGCCCCTCAAAGCCTCTTCAGAACTGAACGGGTACCTTAAAAAAAAGGCTTTTGAAATTTTCTTAAAAATATGAGAAATTGCTGTTTATGTTCTAAGCCTTGTAACGTCCAAGAAAAATAAAATAATGCTCTAAAAACTATGCAGATCTAAAGTAGACGTAGGGGAAATGTGAACTAGTAACTATTTTGGCTGGTATATCCATCTGTTTTACAAGCACATGCATTTAAATTCTTAAAAATTCTATTTTTTCAAATTTTTCTCCAAATTTTGCCATTTTTCACAAATAAACACTGAATATATCGACCAAATTTTACCACTAACATAAAGCCCAATGTCTCACGAGAAAACAGCCTCAGAATCGATTGGATAGGTTTAAGCATTCCGACGTTATTACCACATAAAGTGAAATATGTCAGATTTAAAAAATAGGCTCTGAGCCTTAAGGCCCAAACTAGGCTGCGTCCTTAAGGGGTTAAAAGCCAAAAATGCTGGAAATAGATTACTCTGTGTAATGAGTCTATACAGTGGCCACCAAAAGTTCCGAAACACCCTCATAACTTTTGAACGGCTCGAGGTAGAGGGTTGAAATTTGGTGGGATTTAATGGGGTCATAAAATCTACCAGTTTATTGAAAAGAAAAAAAAACACCCTTGGGGGCGGTGGGGTGGTCGGGGTTAGCAAAATCTTAAATGGCACGGGGGTCGAGTGGGGCCACGGGGGTCGAGTGGGGCTCATTTGAAAGCGCTTTTCAATATGAAAACAATGCCGCTGAGATATTTAACATTAAAGTTATCATTGTCATTATCGGCTACCGCCGGTGTTTGCATTACCCAGAATGTACCGCACGGGTAAAATCCTAAATGTGTGTGGGCACGTGTGCATGTGCGAGCTTAGGAATGTCACATCAAGGTGACTTTAAATTACGTATTATTACAATCGGTCTCGGCGATACAAAATGGACCTAGTCTATGAATTTCAGAGAGCGCTAATTCGGAGAGTAATTTTCATTTTTGTACATTTCTATTGTCATATCACAAAATGCATTTGACCGAAATGGAAAGGATCACTTTATTGATGAGAGGGTATGGCGAAGAAAAAATAAGATCCTATCAAGAAGTAGCGGCTTTATGCAATGCCACTTATCCTATCCGTGATCCAATTTCATTCTCAACTGTTAAAAGAACTGTTCATCGTTTCGAAACAAGTGGTTCAATTAAAGACGCACCAAGATCCGGAAGACCCAAACATGCTAGTAATGATGAAAAAGCTTTAGATGTTCTGCTCAATGTACATGATGACCCTTAGGGTACGTTCACATGCAAACTCAAAGACGTCTGAAAATACGGAGCTGTTTTCAAGGGAAAACAGCTCCTGATTTTCAGGCGTTTTTTGAGCCACTCGCGATTTTTGTGGCGTTTTTTACGGCCGCTTTTGGAGCGGTTTTCAATAGAGTCTATGAAAAACGGCTCCAAAAACGTCCCGAGAAGTGACCTGCACTTCATTTTCACGACCGTGTAAAAAAAAAGGCCCGTCGGAATAGAATGCCGTTCTTCCCATTGCAATCAATGGGCAGATGTTTGGAGGCGTTCTACTTCCGATTTTTCGGCCGTTTACGGACAAAAAACGGATGAAAATAGGCCGTGTGAACACACCCTTAAACATCTGTCTCGAATGGAGCACAACAAAATGATATCAGTGCCACATCAGTCCGTCGAATTTTGAAGAGGGATTATTATCATCCTTATAAAATACGTCTTGTTCAGGAGCTATCCGAAGATGATTATGACGGAAGAGTGGAATTTTGCGATACACTGATGACAAGAAGGGGGCCCAAGCTTGTGGAACAGCCCAGGGCCTATAGTCTACTTAATCCGCCACTGGGTCCTGGACTAGAGGAGATGAGCCGTCACTATATGCATATATACTTCCATTGCGATGCTGCCACCTAGTGGCCAGGAAGCATTTTTATGTGTTGTTTTAGTCACAGGACCTTATATAGTTACATAGTTACATAGTTTGTACGGTTGAAAAAAGACACATGTCCATCAAGTTCAACCAAGGGATGGGAAAGGGGAAGTGGGATGGGAAAGGGGAAGTAAAAAATTTCAACACATAGGAGCTAATATTTTTTTGTTCTAGGAAATTATCTAAGCCTTTTTTAAAGCCATCTACTGTCCCTGCTGTGACCAGCTCCTGCGGTAGACTATTCAATAAATTCACCGTTCTCACAGTAAAGAAGGCTTGTCGCCTCTGCAGGTTGAACCTTTCTTTTTCCAGACGGAGGGAGTGCCCCCTTGTTTTTTGAGGGGGTTTTACATGGAACAGGATTTGACCATATTTTTTGTATGTGCCATTTATATATTTATATAAGTTAATCATGTCCCCCCTTAGTCGTCTTTTCTCAAGGCTAAATCGGTTTAGCTTACCTGTGCTTACATGTTCTGAGCTGTGCAGATGCTCACGTCAGCAAAGCTCACTGCTATGTAACACTGTTCAGACAATGGTGGCTGACCCTGTTTATTGCAGGCATCGGGAAAACAGGCTCGGGCACTGTCTTTAATATTTACTTTAGTGTGCAAAAACAGTATAGTATGGGCAAGTAATCAGTGTCGGGACATTGAATAACTCACAAAGGGGCTCTTTTTAAATTTGATAAAAGGTGACTGTTCCCACCTAATGGGTTCAGGTGCAAGGGCTGCGACCCATAAATCAGCAACTATTGTGCAAGCAGGGCTGAGTAGGCCCTGAAGCCAGAGAGGGCCCATTGCTGTGGCGGTGCAGTGCAGGAACCTCCCCACAGATGATTGCTGTGAAAGAGGCAGCATTGGATGTAACAAGTGGAAGTTGCGTGAAGCCTCCCTGTTATTTAGTTGCTGAGACGATGGGTTACCCCTGTATCAGGGAAGAGTCCGAGCTCTGTCCCAAGGAAACCAAGCTGGTAAAACCCCATTTCCTGCATTGCCTGAAATTGCCGCCATTTTGTGTAATATTTTAAGTGACTGTGCCTCTCTACTAAGAACAGTTTTTTGTATTTCCTTTTGGTCGTTTTGCAAACATTACCGGCCTACTAAAAGAAACCTGCATCAAACCTGGGTTTCTTGTCATCATACTGCCAGTAACAATGCAAGGTCAAATACGTTACTCGCCCTCACTAGCCTCCCCTCATGCCAAATTTTATGGTCAAAAGGACCATAACAATTTTATTCTATTGGAAATAAAAGGTGGATTTCTGACTTTAGAGAACAGAGGGTAAAATAATAGACATGTTCCTCACCTCTGTACCTGAGATATGGTTGTGTTATACTAGATATTGTCTATAGAAGATATACATGTTAAAAACACATATATTCTGATGTATCAGGAAGATACTATCACACCTCTGCGGGTCTAGAACTCATATCTAGCCTGAGTGTTATCAGTAATTAATATAAATATTAATTACCTGTCTTGTGATTCCTTTCTTGCTGCTGACAGGGTTATATGTCACGTTCCTTCTTCTCACTGGGATCAGTCATCTGTAAAGAATCAAAGGTGTGATAATATGTTCCTGATACATGTTCTAGACACTTATATGTATAACACACTAGGGCCATAATTATTTATCTCAGGTATAATGTACAAATAGAAAATAAAGAAAAAGACGACACTAAGGACCTGTTCACATCACCGCTGGTCTTCCGTTGAGGGATTCCGTTGGAGGTTTCCGTCGGGTTAACCCCTCAAAAATGAAAAAAAATAACATGCCCCCCCTTTCCTGTACTGTATGGCAAAACCCCATTTTATGGTCAAATGTAGCATAACAAGTGTATTCTATTGTAAGGCCCCTTGGGTGCCTAGAATTATGGAGCTTATGGGTATATTGTTTATATAGTTTAAATTAATGGTTATTATCAACGTAATCTTAAATGGTTAACACAATTATTTTTTCTGAGTCGTTATAAAGGGTTACCTGTACCTAGTAGGCAACAGTTCTCAAAAAAGATTCAGGATTGTTACCACACAGGGTCCTCAGTGGTGGAGTGGATGCAACGGTGTGGAAATCCACTTTTTAAGGGAGTCCATTTTCCAAAAGCAAAGGAGCTGAAAAGCCCTTTCCAAAAACGTATGGACTGTTATTGTTGTCCCATGCTTTTTAGAGGGATGAGTTATCCTCTAAAAATAGTTTCTCCAGCCCCCCTTCCCTGCATGTGGCATGGCCGGAAATTCCCGGCTTGCAGTAAAGTGGTCCGGGGATGTGGGACAGCGCTGGTGTAGAGGAAGGAGGAGTCAGTCCTTACATATTGCAACCTCATCTAACAGGTCCATGAGGCAGGGTTCTGCTCTGTCTCTGAGGAAGCAGTAGGGGCATGGATGGCTCGAGGTGTGGTGGGAGGAGCAGTCCTGTGGTTATAAAATGCAGGCAGACTATGGAGGGCAGTCGGTAGCATCAGTGGTGAGACAGGTGTAGACTCCAAAGGCAGTTTATTGCCCCCTCAATGCGATTGGTGGGAAAGACCGTTGTCATAGGATACGGACGAAGACTGCCTCCTATTGCATCATTGGGATCTGCAGTTGACCACGGTCAAGAGACTGGTCGTCCAGCTGCTGGAACAATCTTGGAGGCACCCTTGGGTGATGCCAGGATTCCTGTGAGTGGTGAGTCACCTTCATGTTTGGCTGCGTAGTCAAGCACAAATGTGTTGACGGATGTGGATTTGTTCTCTATTTTAAAGGACAACTTGGGCTTGTTTGGGTGGCAAAAGGTGGAGTATAAGCTCTGCCAGTAAAGCCAGTAGGTTAAAACCCCGCCTGACTAGATGGTTTGTACAGATTAACCTTTTGTGGCTTATTATTCTGTGGTGTGGCTCCTCTGGGAATTTACCTGTCCACCAATATAGGGGACAAGATCCACAGACGAGAATTTGTGATATTTGGTTTCAGTGGATCACGTAATGGTGGACTAAGAGCGTATTGTGGACAAGAAGCTTAGTTTTGGGAGAGGGTCTGAGAAAAATTTCAAAGTGGTAAAGACCTGTACGATATAACATGTCATTTAAAACGAGATAGCCTTGCTGTAAATATCACAGAGATGCTACATAAGTGTCAGGATTGTGAATAGACATGACGTCCTGGCTGGAGGTAATGTATATTCACTTTCAGGACACTTGAGTAACGTTATAATGTGTTTATGTGGCTGCACATAGCGATATAGCTATATCACTATGTGCTGTGTAAATGAATGGGGAGAAGTGTATGACGCTGATTGGTCATTGATTGGTCAGCGCCATACACTTCTCTCCACAATGCCCACTTGGTCAAAAAGTAAAACACGCCCAGTTGTCCATTAAGAAACTCATTAGCATGAAGCTAAAATAGGTCATAACTCCTTCAAAAATGATCGTTTTTCTAAATAAAAAACACTGCTGTAATCTACATTACAGCGCCGATCATATTATGTAGACGATAGGCCACTTATAATGTGAGCCCAGAGCTAAGCAGAGCTGGGCAGAGGGCGGTCATGACGGGTCTGGACCTGCAAGGGGTCATTTAGAGGGGTATTTTGGTTATAGGTTGGTGGGTGGGTTTGAGGTAAGGAATTGTGCTAGGGGGTTGTGAGCATTGGGGGTGGAGTTAATGGGATGTATATATAGTGGGATAAGCAGGGAAGCCATGTTATGGCTTGAAAAATGTTGTCAAGAATAGAGGTGTGCAGCCAGTGTCAGGGTAGCTGTTTTCTGGTCAGTTTTAGGGCCTAGAGTTATGGAGGGTTTAGAGCAGTTAATTGCTAGGGTTAGGGAGCAGGCAGCTGATAAGGGGCTGGAGTGGGTCCAGGAGCAGCTAGGGACTTTATCAGGCTACCCGGCGGGGCGTCCTCCCAGAGCCCGGCGTTCACGGCCTCTTGAACGCTTGAGCCTCTCTGCTTCCCCAGCCCCCCGGCGCAGACGGAGGAGTGTGACTCCCCCCTTACCTGTTTCCGCGGTAGTGGTCCCTGGTGTGACAGATCCGGTGGCTGGCGACGGTGGCGTTGTTCCGGTGTCGGGGACTGGAGCCATGGCGGTGTCGGGAGCGGCGGCAGCAGTGGAGAGGCCTGGAGTGAGAAGCCGAGGTGCGGTTCGCCGGGTGTCCAGTCGGGGTCAGCACAGCACAGTCCGTGTGCCTGAGGTAGCGACGTGGAGATGGACGTTGAGGGAAGCGGTGGTGCAGCGGCGGGGAGCAGTCCCCCTCCTTTCCAGTGTGGTGGGCTCGTTCAGGGAGCCTGTCAGGAGTTCTTCTGTGGGGCCGGAGGCAAGCCAGGACTCTGCGGCTGTCACGGTGAGTGCCTTCAGCGCTGCTAGAGCGCCATCTGCTGGGTCAGGGGCCAGTGTGCATAGTACACCCGTTAGCATGGGTGATTTGGCGCCATCTAGTCGCCGTTCGGAACATTGCAGTGTCGGTGGTAGGCCGGCGCCACCTGCTGTTCAGGAAAATTATTACATTGTGGTGGCAGGCCTGCGCCACCTCCTGGCCATTTTCGTTATAGCAGCAGTAGTGGTAGGTCTGCACTGACTGCTGAATATGTACAAAATTTGCATCATCCAGCACCTCCTGAGGGTGACGTTGGCCAGGTGGCAGGTGTTTCGTTTGTTTATTTGCTGTTCCAGGTCAGGACGGGAGTCCGGTGTAGAAGCGGCCGATGCTTTGCGGCGGGCACTCGGGGTGCCTAGGATGCTCGGTCAGGAGACGGCTTCGGTGGATTCAGGACGGACAGCCCCGTTAGTGTCTGGCGACGGGCAGCCTTCTGGTGAGTCACGGCGTTTACACACCATACACGTGGGCAGTAATTTTAGTAATGAGAGTAGTCTAGTGGGGCAAGTACCTGTAGGTTGCGGTTCTACGGGGGATTTGTCAGTCACGAGTAGAGTTTGGGGAAATTTGTTAGATGGGTTACGTCAGTTGTTAGCTTTAGTTGATACTTCTCGTGGGTCACAGCTAGCAGGTCCCGTTGGAGCTTGGTCAGCGCAGGGACAGTTAGAGGGGGGTTCTCGTAGGGAGAGTACTGCGAGTGCTGAGGCAGGCTCTTCGTTATTTAACGCCTTAGATGCCGGGGTCCAGACGGAGAAGGTAGATGGGGCTAATAAGCCCTTGCCAGTTTCGGATACTGCAAAGGGGGAGCATGTACATTTGCTTTGAAGGACCATTAGGGGCCCACTTAAAGCCAGAGCTTCGTGAAAATATTTGGAAAAGGGAGAATTTGGATATTTTTACTTTATTGCCGTTGGAGCGATTTAGTGTGGAATGGTGGGAAAAGGGCAAGGAACATCGTAAGGAGGAGGATGATGAGAGAAGACGGTATAGGCTGATTCCGCGCACATTTGGGAATTGGCTACAAGCTTTTTCCATCATGGCTAGCGTTATAGGGGAGAAATGCCCAGAACATTGTTCCGGTTTATTTTGTTACTTGAATTCTATTTGGGAGGCTTATAGAACGTATGAGGGTACTGCTTGGCTTAAATATGACGAGCAGTTTCGTCAGCGTATGGCGGTTCAGTCATCCCTGAGGTGGAATCTTAAGGACATAAGCTTTTGGATACACCTTATGACTACACCAAAGGGTGCTGGTCAGGGGGGTCATGTTGAAGTCGCGAGTTTGCATAACCCCTTTCAGTCCTCACCCGGCGGGTCTAGATCAGCGGGTTCGTCGGGGAGTTTTAAGAAAGGGGTCTGCTGACTCTACAACGAGAGCACCTGTAAATGGGGAACTAATTGTGTCTATAGACACGAATGTGCCCGGTGTGGGGGTGGTAACCACCCCATCTTCAAGTGTTTTAAGCGGGCACGAGGAGGCACGGCGAAGCCAGGGGATGGTTCTGCTAAAGGAGGTGAGTCCAGTAAACCTCGACGCTATGACGCCTTGGCTAAAGAGGTACCCCGACAATGAGAGGGCGCAGCTGTTATTGAACGGTTTTGGGGACGGATTTAGGATTCCGTTCTCCCGGGGGTGGGTGTTTTGATGGCTAATAATCTGCGTTCGGTACGTCATTTGATGAGGCGGTTCGTATGGTTAGGACGGCGGGGCAAGGGGCACTTATGGCTAAGGTGGATGTGGAGTCTGCATTTCGCCTTTTGCCTGTGCACCCAGAATCCATGCACTTGCTGGGGTGCTCGTTTGATGGCCTTTTTTATATTGATAGGTGCCTCTCTATGGGGTGCTCTATTTCTTGTGCCTATTTCAAAGCCTTCAGCACGTTTTTGGAGTGGGTGGTCCGTGAACGAGCCGGCTCTAAAGCAGTTATTCATTATTTGGATGACTTCTTTTGTGTGGGCCCTGCGGCTCGGCTGTCGTGTGCAATATTGTTATGGGCAGTGATGGATGTTTTTGTTGACTTTGGGGTTCCGTTGGCGTTTGAAAAAACAGAAGGACCAATCACAACAATCTGTTTTTTTGGGAATTGAAATTGATTCCCAGGCAATGGAATGTAGGCTGCCAGAGGCAAAACGTATTCATCTGCGGGCAACGGTGCAGGAGGCTCTGGTGAGAACAAAAATCACCCTGCGGCTCCTGCTGTTAAGGATCTGCCAGGCACAGCTTCTGTATCCACGCCCATAGTTAATCAGTCTGCACCTGCTTCTATGTCTGTGAGACTGACTCCATCTTCCACCACTCAGGATGGCAGGCTTAAGAGTGGGAGAGCCTATCACAGCCTGGCCAGACGGAGCTAGCTCCCGCCCTCTGTCTATTTATACCTGCCTTTCCTGTTCCTCCTTGCTTGTGATTCTTCTCGTTTTGTTTCCTGGCCCTGCTGCAGCTTCTTGAACCATTTGACCCTGCTTCATATTGACCCTGGCTTACTGACTACTCTCCTGCTCTGCGTTTGGTACCTCGTACACTCCTGGTTTGACTCGGCTCGTTCACCACTCTTGCTGCTCACGGTGTTGCCGTGGGCAACTGCCCATTTTCCCTTGCTTCTGTGTACCCTTGTCTGTTTGTCTGTCGTGCACTTATTAAGCGTAGGGACCGTCGCCCAGTTGTACCCCGTCGCCTAGGGCGGGTCGTTGCAAGTAGGCAGGGACTGAGTGGCGGGTAGATTAGGGGTCACTTGTCTGTTTCCTACCCCCATCATTACATAAGCACAAGCCCATATACCTACTCTACCCTGGTCCCTCACACTACTATGGACCCCCTTGAGACCCTGGTTCAGCAAATGCAGGGTCTCTCCCTACAGGTCCAGGCCCTGGCTCAGAGGGTCAACCAGCCTGATGCTACCATGGTAGTGCCCCTCACCTCACCTCTTGAACCCCACCTCAAGTTGCCTGACCCGTTGTCAGGGGACCGGAAGACTTTTCTCTCCTTTCGGGAGAGTTGTAGGCTCTATTTTCGTTTAAAGCCCCACTCCTCAGGTACTGAGGGCCAGCGGGTGGGTATAATTATGTCCCGGCTCCAGGAGGGCCCCAAGAATGGGCCTTCTCCTTGGCTCCTGACGCCCCTGAACTTTCCTCCATTGATCTTTTCTTTTCTGCTCTCGGACTAATTTATGACGAGACTGACAGGACTTCCTTTGCCGAGAGTCAGCTGGTGACCTTACGTCAGGGTAAGAGACCTGTTGAGGAGTATTGCTCTGACTTTAGGAAGTGGTGCGTAGCTTCTCGGTGGAATGACCCTGCCTTAAGGTGCCAGTTTAGGTTGGGTCTGTCGAACACCCTGAAAGACCTGCTAGTTAGCTATCCCTCTTCTGACTCCCTAGACCAGGTTATGGCTTTAGCGGTACGACTTGACCAAAGTGTCAGGGAACGACAACGTGAACGATTTTGTGTTTTCTCCTCTGACTCCCCCATGATGCCTCCCGAGGTTACGTTGCTTCGTTCTTCCACGGAAGACTCGGAGGTACCTATGCAACTCGGGGCCTCCATGTCCCCCCAACAACGTAGAGAGTTCCGCAGGTAGAATGGTCTCTGCTTCTATTGTGGGGATGACAAGCATCAAGTGAACACCTGTCCTAGGCGTAAGAATAAGCAGCCAGAAAACTTCCGCGCCAAAAGTGATCATCGGGGAGGTCACTTGGGTGCACAGGTATTTCCCGTAAATATGAAACGTAATAAAATCTTGCTTCCCTTTCAGGTCTCTTTTGGTGGTAGGCCTGCTACCGGCAGTGCCTTCGTGGATTCGGGGTCGTCTGCTAATATCATGTCTGTGGAATTTGCTATGTCTCTAGCTATGCCTTTGATTGATTTGCCTAAACCTGTCCCGGTAGTGGGTATCGACTCCACTCCTCTTGCTATTGGTTATTTTACACAGCATACACCTGTTTTTGAACTCCTTGTTGGCTCCATGCATTTGGAGCAGTGCTCTGTACTGTTGATGCAGGGATTATCGTCCGATTTGGTTTTAGGCCTTCCCTGGTTGCAGTTGCATAATCCCACGTTTGACTGGAATACTGGGGATCTTACCAAATGGGGTAATGAATGCTTGACGTCATGTTTTTCTGTTAATTCTATTTCTCCCCCTGAGGAGGTGAACACGCTACCTGAGTTTGTTCAGGACTTCGCTGATGTTTTCTCTAAGGAGGCCTCCGAAGTGTTACCTCCTCATAGAGAATACGATTGCGCTATCGATTTGGTACCAGGAGCTAAGCTCCCTAAGGGTAGGATATTTAATCTCTCTTGTCCCGAACGTGAAGCCATGAGAGAGTATATCCAGGAATGCCTGGCCAAGAGTTACATTCGCCCCTCTGCTTCTCCGGTAGGTGCTGGCTTCTTCTTCGTAGGGAAGAAGGATGGTGGTCTTAGGCCATGCATTGACTACCGTAACTTGAATAAGGTCACTGTAAGGAACCAGTATGCCCTTCCTTTGATTCCTGATCTCTTTAATCAGGTTCAGGGGGCCCAATGGTTCTCTAAGTTTGATCTACGGGGGGCGTATAACCTTATCCGCATCAAAGAGGAAGATGAGTGGAAGACTGCGTTTAACACGCCCGAAGGTCATTTCGAATACCTTGTCATGCCCTTTGGGTTGTGTAATGCTCCTGCGGTCTTCCAGAATTTCATAAATGAGATTTTAAGAGATTACCTGGGGGTATTTCTTGTAGTGTACCTTGATGACATACTTGTGTTTTCCAAGGACTGGTCCTCCCACATTGAGCATGTCAGGAAGGTGCTCCAGGTCCTTCGGGAAAACAAACTGTTTGCGAAGACCGAAAAATGTGTGTTTGGGGTGCAGGAGATACCATTTTTGGGTCAAATCCTCACTCCTCATGAATTCCGCATGGGCCCCGCCAAGGTCCAGGCTGTGGCGGAATGGGTCCAACCTGCCTCCCTGAAGGCGTTACAGTGCATCTTGGGGTTCGCTAATTATTACAGGAGATTTATTGCTAACTTCTCAGTCATCGCTAAGCCTCTTACGGACCTCACTCGCAAGGGTGCTGATCTCCTCCGCTGGCCTCCTGAGGCTGTCCAGGCTTTTGAGGTCCTTAAGAAGTGCTTTATCTCGGACCCGGTGTTGGTTCAGCCCAACCAAATGGAGCCATTTATCGTGGAGGTTGACGCGTCCGAGGTGGGAGTGGGGGCTGTCTTGTCCCAGGGTACCAGGTCCCTCACCCATCTCCGTCCCTGTGCCTACTTCTCCAGGAAGTTTTCGCCCACTGAGAGTAACTATGATATTGGCAACCGCGAACTCTTAGCCATTAAATGGGCATTTGAAGACTGGTGCCAATTCCTGGAGGGGGCTAGGCACCAGGTAACGGTCCTTACCGACCACAAGAATCTGGTTTTCCTAGAATCTGCCCGGAGGCTAAACCCGAGACAAGCTCGATGGGCGTTATTTTTTACCAGATTCAACTTTTTGGTTACCTATAGGGCTGGGTCTAAAAATATTAAAGCTGATGCACTGTCGCGTAGCTTCATGGCCAGCCCTCCTTCGAAGGAAGATCCTGCTTGTATTTTGCCTTCAGGTATAATCATTTCCTCTATTGAGTCTGATTTAGTCTCTGAAATTGCTGCTGATCAAGGTTCAGCTCCCGGGAACCTTCCTGAGAACAAGCTGTTTGTTCCCCTGCAATTCCGGCTAAGGGTACTTAGGGAAAATCATGACTCCGCACTATCTGGTCATCCAGGCATCCTGGGTACCAAGCACCTTATTGCCAGAAACTATTGGTGGCCTGGGTTGCCTAAAGACGTTAAGGCCTACGTCGCCGCTTGTGAGGTTTGTGCTAGGTCCAAGACTCCCAGGTCCCGACCAGCGGGCTTACTACGTTCTTTGTCCATTCCCCAGAGACCTTGGACCCATATCTCCAAGGATTTTATCACCGATTTGCCTCCATCTCAAGGCAAGTCGGTGGTGTGGGTTGTAGTTGCCGATTCAGTAAGATGTGCCACTTTGTTCCCCTCAAAAAACTACCCAATGCCAAGACGTTAGCTACCTTGTTTGTCATACACATCTTGCGTCTCCATGGGGTCCCTGTCAATATTGTTTCTGACAGAGGGGTACAATTTGTTTCTTTGTTTTGGAGAGCCTTCTGTAAAAAGTTGGAGATTGATCTGTCCTTCTCCTCTGCCTTCCATCCTGAAACTAATGGCCAAACTGAGAGGACTAATCAGTCTCTAGAACAATATTTAAGGTGTTTTATCTCTGACTGTCAATATGATTGGGTCTCATTCATTCCCCTCGCCGAATTTTCCCTTAATAACCGGGTCAGTAACTCGTCAGGGGTCTCCCCCTTTTTCTGTAATTTTGGGTTTAATCCACGGTTCTCCTCCGTTTCATCTGGTAGTTCCAACAATCCCGAGGTAGAGGTCGTTCATCGGGAACTGTGCACAGTCTGGGCCCAGGTTCAGAAGAACCTAGAGGCGTCCCAGAGCATACAAAAAACTCAGGCAGATAGAAGACGTTCTACTAACCCCTTGTTTATGGTCGGGGATCTGGTGTGGCTATCGTCAAAGAACTTGCGCTTTAAAGTCCCGTCCAAGAAGTTTGCTCCCTGGTTTATAGGGCCGTACAAGGTCATTGAAGTCCTCAATCCTGTCTCCTTCCGACTGGAGTTGCCCCCATCTTTTCGAGTACACAACGTGTTTCATGCCTCCCTCCTTAAACACTGCTTCCCGTCCTTGGCTCCCTCGAGGAAACCTCCGGTCCCCGTTCTCACCCCTGAGGGGGTAGAATTCGAGGTGGCCAAGATTGTGGACAGCAAGATGGTCCAAGGCTCCCTCCAGTACCTGGTCCATTGGAGAGGATACGGGCCTGAGGAGAGGACTTGGGGGTTGGTCAGGAGGTTCCACCTTCGTTTCCCCAATAAACCAGGTCCATCTAGAAAGGGTCCGATGGCCCCTCATAAAAGGGGGGGTACTGTTAAGGATCTGCCAGGCACAGCTTCTGTATCCACGCCCATAGGTAATCAGTCTGCACCTGCTTCTATGTCTGTGAGACTGACTCCATCTTCCACCACTCAGGATGGCAGGCTTAGGAGTGGCAGAGCCTATCACAGCCTGGCCAGACGGAGCTAGCTCCCGCCCTCTGTCTATTTATACCTGCCTTTCCTGTTCCTCCTTGCTTGTGATTCTTCTCGTTTTGTTTCCTGGCCCTGCTGCAGCTTCTTGAACCATTTGACCCTGCTTCATATTGACCCTGGCTTACTGACTACTCTCCTGCTCTGCGTTT
Source organism: Rhinoderma darwinii (assembly GCF_050947455.1). Taxonomy (NCBI): domain Eukaryota; kingdom Metazoa; phylum Chordata; class Amphibia; order Anura; family Rhinodermatidae; genus Rhinoderma; species Rhinoderma darwinii. The sequence continues at coordinate 4,628,259 of NW_027461962.1, forward strand.
GGTACCTCGTACACTCCTGGTTTGACTCTGCTTGTTCACTTCTCTCCTGCTCTGCGTTTGGTACCTCGTACACTCCTGGTTTGACTCGGCTCGTTCACCACTCTTGTTGCTCACGGTGTTGCCGTGGGCAACTGCCCCTTGCTTCTGTGTACCCTTGTCTGTTTGTCTGTCGTGCACTTATTGAACGTAGGGACCGTCGCCCAGCTGTACCCCGTCGCCTAGGGCGGGTCGTTGCAAGTAGGCAGGGACTGAGTGGCGGATAGATTAGGGCTCACTTGTCTGTTTCCTACCCCCATCATTACACCTGCAATCTTTATTGGGGAAACTCATTTTTGCCTGTAGAATTATGGCCATGGGCCGTGTTTTTTGTAGGCGCTTAGCACAAGCAACTGCTGGTGTTAGATGTCCCCACCATTTTATTCGCCTTGGCAAGGAGCATAAGGCGGATTTGAGGGTTTGGGATTCCTTTTTGGTAGAATAGAACGGCAGATCATTATGGATTGCAGAGGGAGTTTCGAATGTGGAGATGCAATTGTGTACTGATGCTTCCGGTTCTATCGGTTTCGGGGCGTATTTTCAGGGAAAATGGTGTTTTGGTACTTGGCCACTAGAGTGGAGGGAGTGTGGTTTGACGGGTAATCTTTGTTTTCTGGAGTTGTTTCCCATTCTTGTTGCGGTGGAAATTTGGGGACAGCTTTTGTCCAATCGGTCAGTGGTTTTTCACTGTAATAACATGGTGGACGTGTGCGCTATTAATAGTTTGCCCGCCAATTCCCCCCCCAGTGATCACAGTGCTACGCCAGTTGGTCCTGCTGTGTTTGAGATGGAACATTCTATTTAGGGCTCATCATGTTCCTGGAGTTTCCAATGACATTGCGGATGCTTTATCTTGATTGCAGTGGGATCGTTTCCGTTGGCTAGCTCCAGAGGTGGAGAGGGATCCATTTTCTTGCCCCGAGCACCTTTGGAGGGTGGTGTCGCTCGTCTGATATGGTGGGCGAAGCGTTCGCTGGCCCCTGCTACGTGGGATGCTTATACCAAGATCTGGGAGAGATGGTTCCAGCTGGAGGATTCGTGGTATAGTCAAGGGAGTCCTTTTAGTGCCTTAGAGGGGATGTTTTGTTTTTGTTATCTCTTATGGAGAGTGGATCTTCAGCTTCCTCTGTTGTTAAGTCGGTAGCGGCACATTCCTTTTTCTTTAAGTTAATTGGTTGTACGGATGTTACTAAGCATTTTTTGTTACGGCGGGCTCTGCAGGGTTTTCAAAAATGGCATGTCGGGCAGGATAAGCGTGGGGCGGTGCCTTTTGCAATGTTGGAGGGACTTTTTTCTCAGTTGCACAGGATATCCCATTCAGATTATGAGAGGTTGTTGTTTCAATTGGCTTTCTCTTGGGCTTTCTATGGGGCTTTTAGGGTTGGCGAATTGGTTAGTCCCTCAAAACGGGTGCAGGGCGGTATTCAAGTAACCGATGTGTTTTTTTCGGGATGGTGTGTTGAGAATAATGTTGTATCATTCAAAAACTGACAGGAAGGGAAAAGGTTTTGAGATTTGTTTGACTAAAATTCATGAGGGGAAATCGTGCCCAGTAGGGTGTTTTCTGCGTTTCATGGCTGTGCGTCCTGAGGGTTTTTCCTCTTTGCTGGTGCATGCGGATGGTTCAACGTTGTCCAGATATCAATTTATTGCTGTCTTTAAGAAATGCGTACAAGGGTTGGGTCTTTCACATCTGGATTACAGCTCTCGTTCTTTTAGTATTGGAGCTGCTACAGAGGCTTCTCGTTTTGGGCTCGACACTGTTTCAGTTAAGAGGATTGGCCGCTGGAAGTCCAGCCGCTTTCGTTCCTCTGTTAGGCTGCATTTGCTGGAATGTTGATTTCTTTATCTTGGGTTTATTTTGTGTGGGGGGGATGTCATTCTTTTTCTGTGTGACTAATTTTCTGTTGCTTTCAGGTTCTGCCAAATGTGTGGTTTGGCTTCTTGGCCATTCCTATATTTACTGGGCTGAAAGGAGTGCCCGTGTGCGTCCGAATGGTAGGTATTTGGGTTTAGATCCAGATGAGGTGGAGGTACACTGGTTCGGAGTTCGTAGCCTGACCTGGGATCAGGTAAGGCCTTTGTTTCAGGATGCGGGTAGGTCCTGGGGTCTACCTGACATCTTGATAATTCATGCAGGGGGTAATTACATCGGGAGTTATCCCATGCGGAACCTCATTAAGAACATTAAGAGGGACTTCTTATGTTTTGTAGACACCCATCCTGGGCTTTTGATTATCTGGTCCGAAATTGTACAGCGGGTAAAATGGCGCAATGCACAGTCAGTGTCGGCACTGAATAGGACCAGAGTTAAGATTAATAAGACAGTGGCCAAGTTTATTCGCCTAAATGGTGGGTTGGTAGTTCATCACCGACTGTTGGAGGATCGGGGCGCGTACATTGGAAAGGATGGGGTTCACTTAACGGATGTGGGCCTGGATGTTTTTAATTTTGGCCTCCAAGAAGGCCTGGAGTTGGGTTTTCAAGTGTGGCGGTGCATGAAAATTTAAGGAGTCAAGTTTTCATGCTGTGGCGGGTCCTTGGCATTGCTATTTATGTTTTTATATATTGCTGTCTTTGACACAATATATTGGTTTTATTTTAAAGCTATGGATTTGGGCTTCTCTAAGGGGCGGACCCTGGGAAGCGTGGTGCTTTAGCATACTCGTGGTGACGCCACTGTAGCTTATATGGTCACGGCTAGTGGTTTAAGAGTATTGCTTTATTTATGTTTTGGAGGTTGTCAAGGACTTAGCCACATAATGTTAATATGTTAATTATGTTTATGATATGTTTATACTTGTTTTTTATATATTCTCAGGTTCTGTAAAAGAATTCATCTAATAAAACTGTGACAAGCACCTTCCATTTTTAATTGTGTCGTTGTATATTTATTAGATAGGAGGGTGTTTGTGTGGCCCCTTGTCGCCCTTGTACCGTCATGTGAGCACAGAGCTAAGCAGAGCTGGGCAGAGGGCGGTCATGACGGGTCTGGGCATGCAAGGGGTCATTTAGAGGGGTATTTTGGTTATAGGTTGGTGGGTGGGTTTGAGTCAGGAATTGTGCTAGGGGGTTGTGAGCATTGGAGGTGGGGTTAAGGGGATGTTTATATAGTGGGATAAGCAGGGAAGCCATTTTATGGCTTGAAAAATTTTGTCCCGCCTGCCCTCCCGTTAATTTTTCTTTTGAGCGGAGATGAGCGGTCACTATACGCATTTACACTTCCATTGCGATGCTGCCACCTAGTGGCCAGGAAGCATTTTTATGTGTTGTTTTAGTCACAGAACCCGTGCTTACATGTTCTGAGCTGTGCAGATGCTCACGTCAGTAAAGCTCACTGCTATGTAACACTGTTCAGACAATGGTGGCTGACCCTGTTTATTGCAGGCACCGGGAAAACCGGCTCGGGCACTGTCTTTAATATTTACTTTAGTGTGCAAGAACAGTGTAGTATGGGCAAGTAATCAGTGTCTGAACATTGAATAACTCACAAAGGGGCTGTTTTTAAATTTGATAAAAAGCGACTGTTCCCACCTAATGGGTTCAGGTGCAAGGGCTGCGACCCATAAATCAGCAACTATTGTGCCAGCAGGGCTGAGTAGGCCCTGAAGCCAGAGAGGGCCCATTGCTGTGTCGGTGGAGTGCAGGAACCTCCCCACAGATGATTGCTGTGAAAGAGGCAGCAATGGATGTAAAAAGTGGAAGTTACGTGAAGCCTCCCTGTTATTTAGTTGCTGAGACGATGGGTTACCCCTGTATCAGGGAAGAGTCCGAGCTCTGTCCCAAGGAAACCAAGCTGGTAAAACCCCATTTCCTGCATTGCCTGAAATTGCCGCCATTTTGTGTAATATTTTAAGTGACTGTGCCTCTCTGCTAAGAACAGTTGTTTGTATTTCCTTTTGCAAACATTACCGGCCTACTAAAAGAAACCTGCATCAAACCTGGGTTTCTTCTCATCATACTGCCAGTAACAATGCAAGGTCAAATACATTACTCGCCCTCACTAGCCTCCCCTCATGCCAAATTTTATGGCCAAAAGGACCATAACAATTTTATTCTATTGGAAATAAAAGGTGGATTTCTGACTTTAGGGAACAGAGGGTAAAATAATAGTCATGTTCCTCACCTCTGTACCTGAGATATGGTACAATTTGTCCCGTAAAAATTAAGCCCTCATATGGCTGTGTCAACGAAAAAATTATGACTTTTGGAAGGCGGGGAAGAAAAAAACAAAAACATATAAATGAAACTTAGCCTGATCCTGAAAGGGTTAATCAAAGACTGAATAGCTATTAAAAATTATATTAAAAATAAAAGGGGAGTCCTGACTACAAAACAGAGGGTAAAGAACAGAGATGTTCCTCACCTCTGTACCTGAGATATGGTTGTGTTATACTAGATATTGTCTATAGAAGATATACATGTTAAAAACACATATATTCTGATGTACCAGGAAGATACTATCACACCTCTGCGGGTCTAGAACTCATATCTAGCCTGAGTGTTATCAGTAATTAATATAAATATTAATTACCTGTCTTGTGATTCCTTTCTTGCTGCTGACAGGATTATATGTCACGTTCCTTCTTCTCACTGGGATCAGTCATCTGAAAAGAATCAAAGGTGTGATAATATGTTCCTGATACATGTTCTAGACACTTATATGTATAACACACTAGGGCCATAATTATTTATCTGAGGTATAATGTACAAATAGAAAATAAAGAAAAAGACGACACTAAGGACCTGTTCACATCACCGCTGCCCTTCCGTTGAGGGATTCCGTCGGAGGTTTCCGTCGGGGTTAACCCCTCAAAAATGAAACAAAATAACATGTCCCCCCCTTGCCTGTGCTGTATGGCAAAACCCCATTTTATGGTCAAAAGTAGCATAACAAGTGTATTCTATTGTAAGGCCCCTTGGGTGCCTGGAATTATGGAGCTTATGGGTATATTGTTTATATAGTTTAAATTAATGGTTATTATCAATGTAATCTTAAATGGTTAACACAATTATTTTGTCTGAGTCATTATAAATGGTTACCAGTGCCTAGTAGGCAACAGTTCTCAAAAAAGATTCAGGATTGTTACCACACAGGGTCCTCAGTGGTGGAGTGGATGCAACGGCGTGGAAATGCACTTTTTAAGGGATGGCTGGAGTCTGGCAGCTGGTGTCCATTTTCCCAAAGCAAAGGAGCTGAAGAGCCCTTTCCAAAAACTTATGAACTGTTATTGTTGTCCCATGCTTTTTAGAGGGATGTGTTATCCTCTAAAAATAGTTCCTCCACCCCCCCTTCCATGCATGTGGAATGGTCGGAAGTTCCCGGCTTGCAGTAAAGTGGTCCGGGGATGTGGGACAGCGCTGGTGTAGAGGAAGGAGGAGTCAGTCCTTACATTGCACCCTCATCTAACAGGTCCATGAGGCAGGGTTCTGCTCTGCCCATGAGGAAGCAGTAGGGGCATGGATGGCTCGAGGTGTGGTGGGAGGAGCAGTCCTGTGATTATAAAGTGCAGGCAGACTATGGAGGGCAGTCGGTAGCATCAGTGGTGAGACAGGTGTAGACTCCAAAGGGAATTTATTGCCGCCTCCTTGCTGCTGATGGGAAAGACCATTGTCATAGGATACGGACGAAGACTGCCTCCTATTGCATCATTGGGATCTGCAGCTGACCACGGTCAAGTGACTGGTCGTCCAGCTGCTGGAACAACCTTGGAGGCACCCTTGGGTGATGCCGGGATACCTGTGAGTGGTCAGTCACCTTCATGTTTGGCTGTGTAGTCAAGCACAAATGTGTTGACGGATGAGGATTTGTTCTCTGTTTTAAAGGACAACTTGGGCTTGTTTGGGTGGCAAAGGGTGGAGTATAAGCTCTGCCAGTAAAGCCAGTAGGGTTAATACCCCGCCTGACTAGATGGTTTGTACAGATTAACCTTTTGTGGCTTATTATTCTGTGGTGTGGCTCCTCTGGGAATTTACCTGTCCACCAATATAGGGGACAAGATCCACAGACGAGAATTTGTGATATTTGGTTTCAGCGGATCACGTAATGGTGGACAAAGAGCGTATTGTGGACAAGAAGCTTAGTTTTGAGAGAGGGTCTGAGAAAAATTCCAAAGTGGTAAAGACCTGTACGATGTAACCTGTCATTTAAAACGAGATTACGCTTGCCTTGCTGTAAATATCACAGAGACGCTACATAAGGGTCAGGATTGTGAAAATAAAAAAAGTTGTGATAAAAAAATAATTAATGTTCCATTATTAGTGAAAGAATCTATGAAATCGGCAGAATTTAATATGGTCTAATAATTAATAATACCTGTCAATGCTCACGGCTTTTACAGATGACACCTAACTGTCCATACCAACGGGTCCCTCCCCCATCACTTTCCTTTTTAATCAAATGGCGGTTTAGTATACAAAGATTTTTTTCAACACCAATTACCTTTAAAGACCAGTATATAATTCCCTTTTTTCCCGTTCATGTATTGTCTTAAACTGTTTAAATGATGTATTTTTTAGCGTCTATTTATGTTTTAATATCTCGATGTGAGTATTGCAGAGGTTCATATCCGACAGCCTAATAAACAAAAATAAGCATTAATACTCTATCCACTACTCAAGGATAAAATTGGATCATTGTTATCCCTCATCCTATAATTGATAACTATCTATCAAACAATGCTGTAAGTACACAACTTACTATTAGAGCAGTGATGTTCTGTCACCGGCTCTCTGTTTCAGCACCACTTTTGCTGGACAGCTCCACCGTGCTGGATAGCTTTTATTCACAGAATGCTGATGCCCTATATGCGTCTCCCTAGTTCAGCACTACTATGCTGGACAGCACCACCTTGCTGTGACAGCACTAATTTTCACCTGTTGGCAACCGGATATAAACCTCGTTCTGACATATAGTTGTTAGCATTAAAGCCATGAGGAAGAACGTGGTATACATCTGAAACGCGTAGGCACTTTACCTACATTTTCACCCTTGCATTCGGGAATGATCTTGTTTTAACCATCCAAATAAAATTGGAACTACGTTCTGTTTTAAACTTGACTGCGCTGGACCATCTACTTTTGCCCATTTTTCTTCTGTCTACAACACCGTGAGCCGTCACAGAGATCCAGGCGCAGAGCGCAGTGCAAACATGCATCAAGGTGAGCTGGAGGATCCCTCCCACTGTTTGTTTGTATAGCTATACGGCTGCATCCATCCGTGCACACCTACTGCCCGTTATATAGGGTTCACAATACAAAAGCACAATTGTATTTTGACCATATCCCGAATGTTAAAAAATTCTATAACATACTAATATACTCACAGAGTTATTAAAGTACAAACATTTTTCTTTATATATATATTTTTTCTTCTGGCTTTAAAATACTAATTTGTAAAACTTAACTGGAATTTCGGTTATATATATATATACAGCGAAGGAAATAAGTATTTGATCCCTTGCTGATTTTGTAAGTTTGCCCACTGTCAAAGACATGATCAGTCTAGAATTTTTAGGCTAGGTTAATTTTACCAGTGAGAGATAGATTATATTTAAAAAAAACAGAAAATCACATTGTCAAAATTATATATATTTATTTGCATTGTGCACAGAGATATAAGTATTTGATCCCTTTGGCAAACAAGACTTAATACTTGGTGGCAAAACCCTTATTGGCAAGCAAACGTTTTTTTGTAGTTGATGATGAGGTTTGCACACATGTTAGATGGAATTTTGGCCCACTCCTCTTTGCAGATCATCTGTAAATCATTAAGATTTCGAGGCTGTCGCTTGGCAACTCGGATCTTCAGCTCCCTCCATAAGTTTTTGATGGGATTAAAGTCTGGAGACTGGCTAGGCCACTCCATGACCTTAATGTGCTTCTTTTTGAGCCATTCCTTTGTTGCCTTGGCTGTATGTTTCGGGTCATTGTCGTGCTGGAAGACCCAACCACGAGCCATTTTTAATGTCCTGGTGGAGGGAAGGAGGTTGTCACTCAGGATTTGACGGTACATGGCTCCATCCATTCTCCCATTGATGCGGTGAAGTAGTCCTGTGCCCTTAGCAGAGAAACATCCCCAAAACATAATGTTTCCACCTCCATGCTTGACAGTGGGGACGGTGTTCTTTGGGTCATAGGCAGCATTTCTCTTCCTCCAAACACGGCGAGTTGAGTTAATGCCAAAGAGCTCAATTTTAGTCTCATCTGACCACAGCACCTTCTCCCAATCACTCTCAGAATCATCCAGATGTTCATTTGCAAACTTCAGACGGGCCTGTACATGTGCCTTCTTGAGCAGGGGGACCTTGCGGGCACTGCAGGATTTTAATCCATTACGGCGTAATGTGTTACCAATGGTTTTCTTGGTGACTGTGGTCCCAGCTGCCTTGAGATCATTAACAAGTTCCCCCGGTGTAGTTTTCGGCTGAGCGCTCACCTTCCTCAGGATCAAGGATACCCCACGAGGTGAGATTTTGCATGGAGCCCCAGAGCAATGTCGATTGAAAGTCATTTTGTATGTCTTCCATTTTCTTACTATTGCACCAACAGTTGTCTCCTTCTCACCCAGCGTCTTACTTATGGTTTTGTAGCCCATTCCAGCCTTGTGCAGGTCTATGATCTTGTCCCTGACATCCTTAGAAAGCTCTTTGGTCTTGCCTATGTTGTAGAGGTTAGAGTCAGACTGATTAATTGAGTCTGTGGACAGGAGTCTTTTATACAGGTGACCATTTAAGACAGTTGTCTTAATGCAGGCACCAAGTTGATTTGGAGCGTGTAACTGGTCTGGAGGAGGCTGAACTCTTGATGGTTGGTAGGGGATCAAATACTTATTTCTCTGTGCACAATGCAAATAAATATATATAATTTTACAATGTGATTTTCTGTTTTTTTTTTAAATATAATCTATCTCTCACTGATAAAATTAACCTAGCCTAAAAATTCTAGACTGTTCATGTCTTTGACAGTGGGCAAACTTACAAAATCAGCAATGGATCAAATACTTTTTTCCTTCACTGTATATATATATATATACAACAAGTAATAACCATGTCTCAAGATACACAATGTTCCAGAGTGGAAATGGCCGCCCAAGTGTTTGGCAATTATGATACTCCAGAAGGAGGTGATCGTGCATTACAGGAAATGTTCCGTGATCTAGAGAAACTATCAGTACAGGAGGCTAAGATATGGTGGGACCTGACGACTTTACGTAATTATATTACAAAACAAATGATCCCAAGGGGTCTACGTTTAAGAAAAAGTTCTACGTTTACCTACTCCGAAGAATTCAGCACACAATGGAATTTTATATTAACAGAATGTTCTATAAAACTAATGGAACTAATTACCAGACAAGAGGAGGCCAAATTGACAGAAACTGGAAACTGACATTTCCGCTCTAAAAGAACAAATTAATGCTTCCTCCAGCTCACCCGACTTCACTATACTGGAACAACGTACTTCTCTACACTTGGAAAAATTAAATAAATCCATAGCTGAAACTGAGAAAAATTAATTCCAACGAGACCTCGGGGACTATGCAAACAAGGAGATGTATGATTGGAATAAAAGAGACAAAGTACACAACAAAATCAGACCCATCTTAAAAAATCGCAGACAAAAGAGAAGATCCGGCAGCAGTCTGAACAGAGTCAGTTTTAGCTCCTCTGAACCTGATTCAATCGAAGGAATAAATGAAGCCTCAGATAGTGATAACTCTAGGAACCTATATTCCCAAGGATAACAATCAGTCAGCAAGTCAAGGAAGTCAAAAAATGGGGAAGGAGAGGTGGTAGGAAACATCACCCAAACAGACCAGGAACAAAACCGCCGCCTACGGAACGGCAGGAACCCACACCCAGCATTAATGTGATCAACCTTTCCTCATCCGAACTAACTCCACACAAGTCAAGGTTCTTTCGTTGGGCCTCAATTTTGCCCCTAATCGTACGTTCAATACTTTCAACACACTTCTGGACATTAATAGATTTGTAAGGAATTTAACAGTAAATAGGCATTTCTACAACACGCTCCCAAATGACAACAGACTCCGAAGATTATAATCTCAAAGAACCCAATACAAATATCCATGACCATAGATTACTATCGTTTGAGGAACATAGGGCAATCCAATGCTTAGAGAGTCTGAACCCAGAACTTCCTACAAGAAATATTCATTTTTCCCCGGACTTTGTCACAAAAAATCCAAGCTTCCATCCTCTGGCATCCAGGATAGACTCTATGGACAGATTTCAATGGGCAATTGAAAAGGATCTCCAGCAACTATCCAAAAATTTGTAGTGTTGTAATAAGAATTTTAATATCTCTAAAGAGCTGAATATGGCAAAAAAAATAGTTAAAAAATAATAAGGATATCATTATTAAGATGTCGGAAAAAGGGGGCAGTATCACTGTGTTAGATAGGGAAATGTATAAGACCCAAATTTTGAAACTCCTAGCAGATACAGACACATATAAAAAACTAACATGCAATCCAACATCTATGTTCCAAAAAAAGCTCAACAAACTGATAAACGATGGTTTAGGTAGTGGCGTATTAACAAGTAAGCAAGCAGAATATATTATGGTCCAATGTCCCACAATTCCAATCATGCACACATTGACCAAGACACATAAAGGCATAAACCCCCCCACCTATGCGCCCCATAGTGTCAGGGATAGGATCATTCACAGAAAAACTATCTGAATGGCTAGACTCCTTGTTACAACCCCTTGCATTAAGAACCCCGGGCCATTTACGTGACACCAGAGATGTTTTATGCTCATTTCACAAAAAAAGATGGGAAAATAAATTTACATGGCTGAGCTGTGATGTGACCTCACTTTATACCAGCATTCCACACGAAATAGCCCATAGGGCACTAGAATATCATCTTTTTAAACACAGGACTTACAGCTATGAGCTACAATCATATATACTTAAAGGAACAGTGTCATCACAAAAAAAAATTTCATATGTTCAAGATGTTAGTGCTTTATTACAAACGTTTATATTTATTTGTGTGTTTGTGTTTTACGTTTTCTTATTTTTACACTTTTTCTTCCCTATGGGGGCTGCCATTTTATTTCCATTTCTGTGTGTGTCGATTAACGACACATACAGACATGGAATACGGCAGCCACAGTCCCATAGGGACTGCGAACGGCTCCCGTCCCATTCACTTGTGTGTACGGCGTCTGTGTGGGAACTGCGCATGCGCCGCTCCCACACAGTCCAATTTGAAATTGGCGCCGTCCGGCGCCATTTTCCTGTGGACCGGAAGTCGCGGCCGGACAGTAATATTACTACTTCCGGTCGCGGCTTCCGGACTTGTGCACTTGGACCAGCGGCAGCAGACGGAGCGGACGGGCCGGAGGGAGCCGCTACGGCAGGAGCAGGTAAGAGATTTCAATGTATGTTCGTGTTTGTGTGTGTTTACTACTGTATGTAAACCTACTACACTGTGTGTTAGATCAAAAAATGGCGACACACAGTGTAGGAGGTCACACCGTTCAAACCCCTCGTTTATCCCGGCACTAGCCAGGATAATGGAGGGGGGGATGCTGAGAGCTCACTAGAGCGAGGGCTTTTTACCCAATTTTGCAGCAGAAAAGCTATGTGGTTGCTTTACCACATGCTTTTGGGAATGGCTCCATCTAGTGACCAGAAATGGTAAATACTATAAATTTGAATCCAATTGAATCCAATTTATAATATTTCCTGACTCGTGAAAAAAATAAAAAAAAATTGAACAATGTTTAATCACCCACACACTAAATGTTTAATTTAAAAAAAAAAAACATGTTTTTCTGGCAACACATTTCCTTTAAGGTCCTTGTCTTCCTGATGACACACAATTTCTTCCAGTTCGATGGGTTGTTTTACCTACAACTACAGGGAGTATCAATGGGAGCTAAATTCTCCCCTTCTCTGGCAAATCTTGTGATGGCCTTGTGGGAGGAACTTTTCATTTTTTCTAGTCATAATCCTTTTGGCAGATCTATTAACTGGTATGCAAGGTATATAGACGACCTGCTATTTATATGGGAAGGCAATATGTCAGATATCCCAAATTTCATCAATTATCTTAATGACAACCAACTCAACTTGACATTCACCTATTCTTCACAAAAAGATACTATCCAGTTTCTGGACCTAGAACTCAAAGGACATGCAGGGGAAATAATCAACACTAAAACATACCGTAAGCCGATTTCAGGGAACATTATCTTGCATGCAACAAGCGGTCACCCTAGACAAACCATCTCATCAATCCCAGTGGGAGAAATGTACAGAGCAAAAAGAAATTGTAGTAATGACCCCAATTACCGGGTGGAACAACAGTAAATTTGTAGGAGACTACGCAAAAGAGGGTATGCAGAATGGACCCTCAAAAGAGCAACCTCCATTGTAGAAAAAAAGCCCAGAGATCTACTTCTAGAGGCAAAACCTAATAATAAAAATACTGGTCTAAACGTACCTACTTTGGTGTTACAACACAGTAGTCAGTTTAATGAAATCAAGAAAATCGTCCATAAAAATTTAGCCATCCTAATGGAAGACGAGGCCCTGTCAGATATTTTGAAAGATGGTTGCCGTGTTGTATACAGAAAAGCTCCTTCCTTAGGTGACCCATTGTCTCTTTCTATATTTTCCTCAAACACTCCCAAACTGACATGGCTTCAATATACGGGTTTCTTTAAATGCGGCTCGCATCCATGCAAAATCTGTTCATATGCTAAGCCTACTAAGAACTTCAGAGATTCAGATAACAATACAAATTTGAAAATTTAAACTTAGATTAATTGCAACAGTGAGGCAGTAATATACATTGTGGATGCATCGAATGCAATCTAATGTATGTAGGTTTCACCAGCCGCAAATTTAAAGCTAGGATACTAGAACATTTGGGCTATATAAGAAATCCTAACCTCACTAACATCACTAATGTTGCAAAACTTTTCATAACCTTCCATAATAGATCAATTATAAGCCTGAGATGTTATGCCATAGAAAAAGTCAAAACTCCAACCAGATGGGGGAACATTAAACATAAAATCTTATCACGAGAAGCATACTGGATATTTACACTAAAAACCAGGTTTCCTAAAGGTCTGAACATAAAAAAAGAATTAATGTTCCATTATTAGTGAAAGAATCTATGAAATTATCGGCAGAATTTAATATGGTCTAATAATTAATAATACCTGTCAATGTTCACGGCTTTTACAGATGACACCTAATTATCCATATTAACGGGTCCTTCCCCCATCACATTCCTTGTTAATCAAATGGCGGTTTAGTATACAAAGATTTTTTTCAACACCAATTATCCTTAACCCCTTCAGGACTGAGCCTGTTTTGGCCTTCAGGACGAAGCCGATTTTTCAAATCTGACATGTGTCCCTTTATGTGGTAATAACTCCGGAATGCTTTTGCCTATCCAAGTGATTCTGAGATTGTTTTCTCATGACATATTGTACTTTATGTTAGGGAAAAAATTTGGTCAATAAATTGAATATTTATTTGTAAAAAACACCAAGATTTGAAGAAAATTTGCAAAAATTTGCATTTTTCTAAATTTAAATGTATCTGCTTGTAAAACAGATAGTAATACCACACAAAATAGTCACTAGTTAACATTTCCCATATGTCTACTTTAGTTTGGCATCATTTTTTGAACATTCTTTTATTTTTCTAGGACGTTACAAGACTTAGAACTTTAGCAGCGATTTCTCATATTTTCAAGAAAATTTCAAAAGGCGATTTTTACAAGGACCAGTTCAGTTCTGAAGTGGCTTTGAGGGCCTTATATATTAGTAAGTCCCCATAAATCACCCCATTTTGAAAACTGCACCCCTCAAAGTATTCAAAACAGCATTCAGAAAGTGTTTTAACCCTTTAGGTGTTTCACAGGAATTAAAGCAAAGTAAAGGTGAAAGTTACAAATTTCATTTTTTTTTTACAAAATTCATTTGTAATAAAAAAAATTCTATACCACAGAAGGTTTTACCCGAGAAATGTAACTTATTATTTATTGCCCAGATTCTGCAGTTTTTAGAAATATCCCACATGTTGCCCTAGTGCACTAAAGTACTGAAATACAGGCCTCAGAAGCAAAGGAGTACCTAGTGGATTTTGGGGCCTCCTTTTTTTTAACATATATTTTAGGTACCATGTCAGGTTTGAAGAGGTCTTGTGGGGCCAAAACAATAAAAAAAAACAAAAGAGACCTCATTTTGGAAACTACACCCCTCAGGGAATTTATCTAGGGGTATAGTTAGCATTTTGAACCCACAGGTTTTTTTGCTAAATTTATTTGAATTAGTATGTGAAGATGAAAATCTACTTTTTTTCTGAAAAAACGTAGACATTTTTAATTTTTTCAAGGAATAAAAGAGAAAAAACACACTAACATATGTAAAGCAATTTCTCCCAATTATAGCAATACCCCATATGTGGTAATAAACTGCTGTTTGGACCCACAGCAGGACTCAGAAGGGAAGGAGCACCATTTGGATTTTGAAATTCTGATTTTGCTGGAATAGTTTTCAGTGCCGTGTCGCGTTTGAAATGCACTGGAGGGAACAAAATAGTGGAAACCCCCAGAAAGTGACCCCATTTTGGAAACTACACTCATCAAGGAATTTTTTAAGGGTAAAGTTATCATTTTGACCCCACAGTTGTTTTGCTGAATTCATTGGAATTATTCTGTAAAGGTAAAAATCTACTTTTTTTCTGAAAAAAGGTAGCCATTTTTAATTTTTACAAGGAATAAAGGAGAAAAAGCACCCCAACATTTGTAAAACAATTTCTCCCGATTACGGAAATATGCCATATGTGGTAATAAACTGCTGTTTGGACCCACAGCAGGGCTTAGAAGGGAAGGAGCGCTATTTGTCTTTTGGAGCTCAAATTTAGCTGAAATGATTTGTGGGTGCCATGTCGCATTTGCAAAGCCGCTGAGAGGCCAAAACAGTGGAAACCCCCCAAAAGTGGAAATTACACCACTTAAAGAATCTATCTAGGGATATAGTGGGCATTTAGAACCCACAAATCTTTTGCAGGATTTATTAGAATTAAGCCGTGAAAATGAATATCAACATTTCTTCCACTAAAATGTTGCATTTTTTCCATTTCACAAAGGATAAAGGGGGAAAAAGCAGCCCAACATTTGTAAAGCAATTTCTCCCGAGTATGGCAATACCCCACGTGTGGTCATAAATGTTTTTTCATTAGAAAGTAATTAACCCTTTCTGGACTGATCCATTTTTTTCTTTTCCTTTTTAGTTTTTTCCTCCCCGCGTTCCAAGAGCCACAACTTTTTTATTTTTCAGTCAATAGAGCGGTATGAGGGCTTATTTATTGAGGGACGAGCAGTCGTTTTTATTGGTACCATTTTTTGGTACATACAACTTTTTGAGCACTTTTTATTACATTTTTAGGTAGAGCTAAGGTGACCAAAAAACAGTGATTTTGCCGTTTTAAGTGCTTTATTTTTCACGTGAGACGCTACATACATCACCCCCCACACTGCGACATGCTATGTCGTGGTGCGCGCAGGGGTTAATGTGCAGCCATCCCACTCATATGCCATTTTAGTGCACTACATTTAATGCCCATTTTCTGCCACTGAAGACAAATACCTCATAAAATATTAACCGGGTTCTCCTGGGTATGGCGATGCCATATCTATGGAGGTAAACTGGTGTTTAGGCACGCTACAGGGCTCAGAAGGGAGGGAGCGCCATTTGGCTTTTGGGGCGCAGATGTAGCTTGGTAGTTGTTCTGTTTGGGGTTTTACTGGTGTTTCAGTTTATAATGTGGGGGCATATGTTATCTGTGCGGAGTACATCAGGGTACATGTTATCTGTGCGGTGTACATCAGGGTATAATAAGAGGGTATAATAATGCAGTAAATAAATAATAATCCACAGATATGTGGCCAGTGTCGCACTGATAAATGGCACCCGATCTTATCTGCTTTTGGACACTGCACATATTGCATCGCCATATTCTGGGAGCCAGCACTGTTTTATTTTTTCTCCACCGGAGCTGTGTGAGGGTTTATTCTTTGCGGGACAATCTGTAGTTTTCATTGGTACCATTTTGTGGTACCAGAAATTTTTTTGATCACGTTTTATTCCATTTTTTGGCAAGCAAGGTGACCAAAAACCATCAATTCTGACAATGTTTTTTATTCTTTTTTTTTATGGCGTTCACCCTGGGCTATAAATGACCATTATATTTTATACTGCGGCTCGGTACGATATACCATATATATATAATTTTTTTATGTTTTCCAGCGTTTGTGCAATAAAATCACTTATTTATAAAATAAATAATCTTTTGTGTCACCATATTCTGAGAGCGATAACTTTTTTATTTTTCAGTCAAAAACGCGGTGTAAGGGCTTGTTTTTTGCAGGACGGGTAGCAGTTTGTATCGGTACTATTTTGGTGTACATGCGACTATTTGATCACTTTTTATTGTATATTTTGGGAGGGTTGGTAACCAAAAAATTGTGATTCGGGCACTGTTTTTCGTTTATGTTTTTTGTGGTGTTCACCATGCGGGAAAAATAATATTACAGTTTTATAGTTGGGGTCGTTCCGAACGCGATGATACCAAATATGTGTACTTTTTTTAAAGTGTTAATTTTTTTCCTATAATAAAAGACTTATTATAGGAAGAAAAGCATTCTTTGTTTATATCACTTCTAACTTTTATTTTTACACTTTTTAAAAACATTTTTATTATCTTTTTTTTACTTTTTTTACTTGTCCCACTAGGGGACACTTAGACTTGCAGCTCTGATCGCTGCTGGAACACATTACACTATCTACGTAGTGTAATGTGTTCTAACTGCCATTGTGACGTAACTGTCACACTGACAGGAAGCATCGGAGGACCGGCCGGAGGCTGATCCTCTGAGGCTTCCGTACATGGCAACCCGGAGGTCATTGTCTGGCCTCTGGTTGCCATGATAAGGATCGCCAGCCCCCGCAAATACATGTGGGGGGCTGCCGATCCGCTGTAAACCTCTTCAATGTGGTGATCGCAATCGACCACCGCATCGAAGGGGTTAATTCCCGATTTCAGCGGCGACAGGGTGTAGCGCCGCGCGGCGGTTAACTGTCAAAGCACTGACGTTAGTGCGTGAAGTTACTGCACACATTGACGTGCATTAACCTCAAGGTGCGGGATGGGGTTAAAGACCAGTATATAGTTCCCTTTTTTCCAGTTCATGTATTGTCTTAAACTGTTTAAATGTTGTATTTTTTAGCGTCTATTTATGTTTTAATATCTCGATTTGAGTATTGCAGAGGTTCATATACGACAGCCTAATAAACAAAAATAAGCATTAATACTCTATCCACTACTCAAGGATAAAATTGGATCATTGTTATCCCTCATTCTATCATTGATAACTATCTATCAAACAATGCTGTAAGCACATAACTTACTATTAGAGCAATGATGTTCTATCACCGGCTCTCTGTTTCAGCACCACTTTTGCTGGACAGCTCCACTGTGCTGGATAGCTTTTATTTATAGACTGCCGATGTTTCTAAGGCGTTTCCTTAGTTCAACACTACTCTGCTGGACAGCACCACCTTGCTGTGACAGCACTAATTTTCACCTGTTGGCAACCGGATATAAACCTCGTTCTGACATATAGTTTTTAGCATTAAAGCCATGAGGAAGGACGTGGTATACGTCTGAAACGCGTAGGCACTTTACCTAAATTGTCACCCTTGCATTCAGGAATGATCTTGGTTAAAAACCATCCAAATAAAATTGGAACTACGTTGTGTTTTAAACTTGACTGCGCTGGACCATCTACTTTTTTCCATTTTCTTCTGTCTACAACACCGTGAGCCGTCACGGAGATCCAGGCGCAGAGCGCAGTGAAAACCTGCATCAAGGTGAGCTGGAGGATCCCTCCCACAGTTTGTTTGTCAAATACATTACTCGCCCTCACTAGCCTCCCCTCATGCCAAATTTTATGGTCAAAAGGACGATAACAATTTTATTCTATTGGAAATAAAAGGTGGATTTCTGACCTTAGAGAACAGAGGGTAAAATAATAGACATGTTCCTCACCTCTGTACCTGAGATATGGTACAATTTGTCCCGTAAAAATTAAGCCCTCATATGGCTGTGTCAACGAAAAAATAAAAGAGTTATGACTTTTGGAAGGCGGGGAAGAAAAAAACAAAAGCATAAAAAAGAAACTTAGCCTGGTCCTGAAAGCGTTAATCTAAGACTGAATAGCTATTAAAAATTATATTAAAAATAAAAGGGGAGTCCTGACTACAAAACAGAGGGTAAAGAACAGAGATGTTCCTCACCTCTGTACCTGAGATATGGTTGTGTTATACTAGATATTGTCTATAGAAGATATACATGTTAAAAACACATATATTCTGATGTATCAGGAAGATACTATCATACCTCTGCCGGTCTAGAACTCATATCTAGCCTGAGTGTTATCAGTAATTAATATAAATATTAATTACCTGTCTTGTGATTCCTTTCTTGCTGCTGACAGGGTTATATGTCACGTTCCTTCTTCTCACTGGGATCAGTCATCTGTAAAGAATCAAAGGTGTGATAATATGTTCCTGATACATGTTATAGACACTTATATGTATAACACACTAGGGCCATAATTATTTATCTCAGGTATAATGTACAAATAGAAAATAATAAAAGCCCCTCCTCCTCCGCTTTTATTCATTCTCAATATTTTCAATGTTTTTTTTGAACGGAAGCAAAAGTGCAGACTGCAGAACTTTTGTTTCCGTTCAAAAAAACAGAAACCTATTGAACGGGGACAAACGGAAAGCAACTGATACAAAAGAATTACCATTGAAATCATTGGTAATTCTAATGGAACCGTTGCATTTAGTTTAATGTATCGATCTTCTCTTACTCTGATGGAAGAGAGGTAAACTCATAGTAACGCCATTGTGAAAAAAGCCTTAGCCGTGGAGCGTTTTTTAAAATTCCTATATATACACGAATTGTACTGGGTGGATTGCTGAGATAGACTAGATGTTCTAACCTTATCTGGCTTCATGTATCATAAATGCCTAGAAGTACAAGGGCTGTTGTTGCCCAAAGTAGCCATTCCGTATCCACATTTTGCTTTTTCCGATTTAGAAAATTAAAGTTGAACTTTGGTTGCTTGGGCCGCATAGAATCTTGTCCCTTTTCCCCATGTCCTGCAAGCTTATTGTCTGTTCTTCCTCTGATGACAACTGCCTAACTATACTAGAGGCTGGTAGACAAAGCACCAATTTCTAACCAATTATGATTTCACACCTGTATGACATCATAAGAAACAATTAGCAAAGGAAGCTGGGACTGATCTGTGTTATGATTACATAAAGCATGTTGGTACATGAACTACAAGTTAATATTGTAACCCCCTAGATTGTGATTTACAATAGAATAAAATGTTTTACTTGAAGCAGAACTCCCTGAAAAATGTCTCCCAATGGTGAATTTGCTCTCCTGTGAGCCGGCATTTCAGCGTTATTAGAGGAATGTTGGGCCTTAAAACAATAAATCAAAATCCTGTTTTTATTTTTCTAGCAATGGTCAGAAAAAAAGATATCTGATTGGTGGCTATGGGGCCCAGGGTTCCTATGATAACACTGTATTGCCAGAGCAACAGGTAGTGTTGTCACAGGTACACAGGCAAAGGATCACATCTCAGGTGAGACTAGTAACCTAGGTCACTCATAACAGCTAAATAAATATATATATATATATACATTTAACATAAAAAAATTTAAATATATTACACAGCCTTTTCCTATGGAACTATAGAGTCAGCCATGGAGTGTTATTTAAAATTCACATACTGTATACGCACGCATTGTACTAGGTGGATTGCTGAAATAGACTACATGTTCTAACCTAACCTGGCTTCATGTATCATAGATGTTTAGAAGAACTAGGGTTGTTGCCCAAAGTGGCCAATCAGTATCCACATTTTGCTTTTTCCAGTTTAGGAAATGAAAGCTGAACTTTGGTTGCCTTGGGCAACATAGAATTAGTATAATAATAATAATAATAATAATAATAATAATAATAATAATAATAATAATAATTCCCTGTTCTGTCTCTTATTCCACATCTTCATGCTTCACCACAAAGGCCTCAACTGTATGAGACACAGAGCATCCAGTTCTAAGCAATTATGACATCATAAGAGAGGATGATGAAAGGATGCTGGGTAGGACACTATGTGATTACAAACAGTATATTATATTAGTACAGTATGATCATGTGGAATGATCTGCCTGTACCATAATGCTTTGATACATTTTGTCCCTTATTGTGCAAATTACAAATGAAGAATTATAGTTTTGAAGGAATTGTATGTGTGGGGCAGTTTGCTATAATCTACACTTTTAAGTAAAATGCAGACATTCATCATGTACTACTTTCATACGTTGGTCCTACCCTAGTCATGCTCTTGAACTAGCCACCTAGGTATATACACACACACATGCACCTGCCCACACTGCCAAACGCAGCAATACCTGGTGTAATAACCACAGTATCACTGTGCTTGATTGGCCAGCAAACTCGCCTGACCTAAACCCCATAGAGAATCTATTAGGTATTGTCAAGCGGTAGATGAGACACCAGACCCAACAATACAGACGAGCTGAAGGCCGCTCTCACAGCAACCTGGGCTTCCATAACACCTCAGCAGTGCCACAGGCTGATCACCTCCATGCCACGCCGCATTGATAACACCTCAGCAGTGCCACAGGCTGATCGCCCCCATGCCACACCGCATTGATGCAGTAATTCATGCAAAAGGAGCCCGACCAAGTATTGAGGGCATATACTGTACATACTTTTCATAGGCCAATATTTCGGTATTAAAAATCATTCTTCAAATTTGGCTTATATAATATTATAATTTTCTGAGACACAAAATTTTGGGTTTTCAGTAACTTGTTAGTCATAAGATAATCATCAACATTAAAAGAAAAAAATGCTGGATAAAGATCCCTCTCTGTGTAATGAATCTATATAATATATGAGTTTCACTTTTTGAATTGAATTACTGAAATAAATTAACTTTTTGATGATATTCTAATTCACTGAGGAGGACTAGTATATATATATATATATATATATATATATATATATATATATATATATATATAGCAATAAAATAATCCAAGTATGAGGCAGCACTCTTTGGTTGCTAATACTTAAAGCACTTGTCGTGTGTCTGGTGAGGATTTGCACCCTATACTATACAGGATAGTGCGGCTGTTCTACCTATTTTTGTATTTATAAAATTATATATTATTCACAGAGTAAGAAAACAAAGGGAATTTAAAACCTCCTTTTCACAGGGAGAACAATGCAATTTTTCAGTGAAATATACATTAAAAAAATGTGTTCTACAGTGCATATATAACATTGTCAAATAGTACTAAATACTACTATACAATAGTACTAAAATGACCAAATGATAAAATACTGCAATAATAGCGCTACACAACGCATTCATAATGGTGCTGTATGGTTTCAAATAAAAATGCTATAAAGCACTCAAGTAACAGTGCCGAAATAGCGGTGAGATATGTGCCAAAATAATAGTCTCATACAGTGCCAACATAATGGTACTATACAGTGGTCAGTTAACAGTGCTATACACTGCCACGCACTGCCCAGATAACAGTGTTCATATAATAGTATCAGCAATAATACTACCCTTAGTGTGCACATATAAAAATGTCAGTCATAGTGCACATCGCAAATGACTTCCCGTTGTTATTTGCTCTTAGCTGGAAGACCATATTTAACTGTCAAAAGCCAATTACTATTTCATTGTTTCTAATTAACAGATTAATATATTATAATGCTAGAACCCTACCGATCTAGCATTTTTTACCTATCCAGTGAATTGGTGAAAAATGCTGGAGGCTGGAATATCCCTTTAAAGGGGTTGTCCAGGATTAGGAAAGAATGGCTACTTTTTCTAAAAACAGCACAGGTTGTATGTGGTATTGCAGCTTGGCCCCATTTACTTCAATGGAGCTGAGCTGCGATACCAGACACTACCCAAGGATAGGTGTGGCGCTGTTTAGGAATAAAGCAGTTATGGGTTCTTTTTATCCTGGACTATTACTTTAAGCCTTTCAGTACACAGCCATTATTTGAATTTTCGTTTTCATTTTTTCCATCGATAAAGCCATATGAGGGCTTGTTTTTTAGTGGGACGAGTTGTCGTTTTTCACTACACCATTTATTGTACCATATAATGTATAGGGAAACAGGAAAAAAAATATTTGTGGGGTGGAATAGAAAAAAAACTGTGATTCCTCAAACTTTTGAGGGGTTTCACTTTTACGGCTTTCACCGTATGGTAAAAATGGCATGTTAACTTTACGATTACAGCGATACCAAATTTATATTTTTTTTTTCATGTTTTACAAGGAAAAAACTAATTGTTAAAAATAAAATGTGTGTTATGTCACCACATTCTGAGAGCCATAACTTTTTTAATTTTTCTGTGAATTGAGCAGTATTATTTTTGGTGGGGCAAGCTGTTGTTTCTATTGGTACAATTTTGGGCTGCATGAGACGTTTTGATCACTTTTTATTTCTTTTTTTGTGGGATTTGAAGTGACCAAAAACAGCGATTCTGGCGTTTTAATTTTTTATGGCGTTCACCGTGCGGGTTAAATAATGGTATATTGTAATAGTTCGGACTTTTACGGCTGCGGCGATACCAATTTTGTTTATTTTTTACATTACTTTATAGGAAAAATGGGTGAAGGTTTTTTTTTTATGTAAATGTAAATTTGTATTTTTTTTACACTACTAAAAATGTGTGAAACTTTTTTTTTTTACATATTTCATAAGTCCCCCTAGGGGACTTGATCTACTGATCGCTGGTACAATAACCAGCAATACTAATGTTTTGCATTTTGTTTTGTCATTTTTACAGTCTCCTGTTAGGCAGGGCTTAACAGACAATGGCGGATCCTCTTATTGACGGATCATGCGGCCGCCCAGGGTCCAAAGCTCCCAAGGGGGCCCATGGCCACCCGAACCGCACATAACATAAAAAAACTATGCAGGGCTGCTGTCGGCCCCATTTTCGCGGTCGTCGGTCCCACCTGGTGATGAAGAGATTGGGGGGGATGTGCACGGGGAGTCAATTGCAGGGGCGAGCTAGGCCGGGAAAAGGGGGCATGTGGCCCTAAGGGTGCGCGACTGCACAGTGGGCATCACTCACCCACTGTGTAAGGGTCGGCACAGCACATCAGCTGTAGAGAGCAGACTGTCAGAGATAGTGATAGGCAGGTGCTGGAGTCAATCTCCCTGACAGTCTGCTCCTCTGTGCTGCTGTGCACTGTCCCTGACTGCAACTAGGAGGTGTAGGACCTGTGGTGTCTATATAGTAAAGATATTGTAAGTCTACATAGTGTGTGTATATTGTTTATAGTGTGTATAATGTAAGTTTATATAGTGTGTGCATAGTGTATATAGTGTGTGTATAGTGTAAGTCTATATAGTGTGTGGCGTGTGTGTGTATAGTGTTTATAGTGTGTATAATGTAAGTGTATATAGTGTAAGTCTATATAGTGTGTGGTGTGTGTATAGTGTGTATAATGTAAGTCTATATAGTGTGTTTTTAGTGTATATAGTGTAAGTCTATATAGTGTGTGCTGTGTGTATAATGTAACTCTAAAAAGTGTATATAGTGTAAGTGTGTGTATAATGCAAATAGTATGTGCGTGTATAATGTAAGGATGTGTGTATATTGTGTGTGTGGTTTGAATATATAGCGCATGGTGTGAGTGTAAATTGTATATAGTGTGTGTGTGTATGGTGTATATAATGTAAATCTATATAGTGTTCATAGTGTGTATAATGTAATTCTATATAGTCTGTGGTGTGTGTATGGTGCATATACATACCTCCCAACTTTGAAGTATCACAAAGCCACAGCAATTTCTTTTTTTATTTTAAGCCACACCTCTAATCCCACCCAATCCCCGCTTATACACACTCGGTTCAGCCCACACAGTATCATGCTCCCATAGTGCCTCCCACACAGTATAATGCCAAATAGCTGCCACTATACAGTATAATGCCCCATAGATGCACCCATACAGTATAAAGCCAACACAGATGCCCCCATGCAGTATAATGCCCAAACAGATGCCCACATACAGTATAATTCCCACACAGATGCCTGTACACAGTATAACTCCCAAACAAATACCCCCAGACAGCATAATGCCCCATAGAGCATAGTGCTCCCATAGCTGTCCTATACAGTATAATGCCCCCATAAAGTATAATGCCCACACAGATGCCCCCATACAGTATAATGCCCTCATAGCTTCCCCCTATAGATAGTGCCACAGTGCCTATGTAGATAGTGCACCTATATAGTGCCACAGTGTCCATAGTGATAGTGCCACTCCCCCCTTGAAGATAGCGCTACTCCCCCCTTGTAGAAAGCGCCATTGGGACTCCCTCTAGGAGCAGAATCCCCAGACAAAGGATAGGCCGCAGATTCCGCTCCTAGAGGGAAGCCCTGATGTCACTGTCCATTTATGGACAGTGACGTCAGTAGCTACTCTTTGAGCGGAATCCCCGTTGCCAACTCTGGCCGGGGATTCCGCTCCAGGAAGAGCCCCTAACGTCAATGTCCATATATGGAAAGTGACCTCAGGGGTTTCCTCTAGGAGCGGAACCCCCGGCCAGATCATTGGCAACGGGAATTCCCCTCAATCAATAGCCACTGACATCACTGTCCATATGTGGACAGTGACGCCAAGGGCTTCCCCGAGCACAGCGCTTAAAGTAGTGTTGTGTCTGGGGAGTCTTCGGCAAGTGGAGGAGCTCCCTCTACTCCTCCGCTCTGAACTAATTCTGAAGTAGGGAGCTGGTGATTCCCTGCTTCAGTATTGGGTTCAACTGAATCTGCATTCTGAGGACGCAGAAAGAGTTGACAGTGGGACATCCCCAAGGCTGCCCGGGACAGTGGGACACCGCCCGGAATCTGGTTGGCAGATATGCCTATAGTGTAAGTTTGTGTATAGTGTGTGCGTGTAGTGTGTGGTTTGAATAAATAGTGTGTGGTGTTAATGTGATTTGTATATAGTGTGTGATGTGCAAACACAAAAGCATACATCACAGAAAGACCCTTATAACACAGTACAATGGGTACGGTGCCTCCGGATTAAATTGGAATAAAAGGGGAAGAATGGCCAGTAAAGAGGGAAAAAATGGCACTCGGTTAGAGGAATAAAGAATAAAAAATATTTTGATTAAATATAAATATTTCAGCAAATTTGTAAGGTGATCCTGCATTAGAGAAAATGTCACACACGGGCAGGTAGGCACAATCCACAGCCACACATTTCATATATGTAAACACCAATACAATACATAAATGAACATCAATATTTCATAGAGTATTAAAAGGTAACTCCGATATTACATCAGTATTATTTAGATGTTCAATTCATTAATAAATAGTATATATAGTGTGTGGTATATAGTGTGGTGTGTATAGTGTATGTGTGTGTGTGTGTGTGCGTACGGCGTGTACTGTGTATAGTACTAATAAATGAAAGATGGGCCAGTGCTCAGTGGACTGGGAGTCCGCTGCTGATACAATAATCCCGGCTCACTACTGCTGTAGCAGCCAAGGCAGTGCGGTTACCAAAAGTGATGCGTAGTGTAGAGGTGTGTGTATGTAGTGTTTATAGGATAAGTGTAGTTGATGCAATGTATGTAGTGTGTGTATAGTGTATGTAGTGCGTTTAGTGTATACATTGTTTTGTTTATGTATGTGTGTGTGTGTGTGTGTGTGTGTGTTTGTGTGTATACTAGCAAATACCAGATGGGCCAGTGCTCAGTGGGCTGGGAATCCACAGCTGACACAATTATACCTGGTCACTACCGCTGTATCAGCCACAGCAGTACCGATGCCAATAGTACCCGGCACTGGCCACTCTTAATTGGATTTGTGGATTTGATTTACAGAAATTATGTAAACCAATTTCAATAGATGACGGCCACCATCACTTACATCTCTTCACACCTCTCCACCTTCGTGCGCCACCGTAGTAGGTCCTTACACATCCAACTGCAAACACACAGTCCTTGTGCTGAACAGCATCAGGACTTAGTGCGGCAGCGTCTGTAGGTAAAGAGGAAACAGCGAGGAGCTGGAAGTAAAAGATGGGGTCTGAGGTCTGAATTAAAGGGGTTGGCCCATGAAAACCATTTATCACCTATCTGCAGGATAAGCAATAAATGTATGATCCCTTTGGGGGCCTCACTGAACACGAAAACAAGGGTTCCGTGTCCACTGTTTGAATCGAACGGCGGTCAAAATAGCTCTCTGACTTCATTATAGTATACTAGTCCTTCTCAATGAATTTGAATATCATCGTCTTAAAGTTAATTTATTTCAGTAATTCAATTCAAAAAGTAAAACTCATATTATATAGATTCATTACACACAGAGTGATCTATTTAAAGCATTTTTTCCTTTTAATGTTGATGATTATGGTAACAGTTAATGAAAACCCAAAATTTAGTGTCTCAGAAAATTTGAATATTAAATAAGCCCAATTTCAAAAATTATTTTTAATACCGAAATGTTGGCCTACTGAAAATGTATATGAACTCAATACTTGGTTGGGGCTCCTTTTGCATGAATTACTGCATCAATGCGGCGTGGCATGGAGGCGATCAGCCTGTGGCACTGCTGAGGTATTATGGAAGCCCAGGTTGCTTTGATAGCGGCCTTCAGCTCATCTTCCTCTTGACAATACCCCATAGATTCTCTATGGGTTTTAGGCCAGGCGAGTTTCCTCTGGCCAATCAAGCACAGTGATACTGTGGTTATTAAACCAGGTATTGGTACTTTTGGCAGTCTGGGCAGGTGCCAAGTCCTGCTTGAAAAAGAAATCAGCATTGCCATAAAGCTTGTCAGCAGAGGGAAGCATGAAGTGCTCTAAAATTTCCTGGCAGATGGATGCGTTGACTTTGGACTTGATATAACACAGTGGACCAACACCAGCAGATGACATGGCTCCCCAAACCATCTCTGACAGTGGAAACTCCACACTGGACTGAGAGCAACTTGGATTGAGTGCCTCTCCACACTTCCTCCAAACTCTGGGACCTTGATTTCCAAATGAAATGCAAATTTTACTTTTAATCTGAAAACAGGACTTTGGATCACTGGGCAACAGACCAGTCCTTTCTCTCCTTAGCCGAGGTAAGACGCTTCTGACATTGTCTCTGGGTCATGAGTGGCTTGACAAGGAATGACTCCAGCCACAGTCCACTCCTTGTGAATTTCCACCAGATTCTTGAATGGCCTTTTCTTGACAATCCCTTCAAGGCTGCTGATATCCCTGTTGCTTGTTAACCTTTTTGTACCACACTTTTCCCTTCCTCTCAACTTTCCGTTAATGTGATTGGATACAGCACTGTGAACAGCCAGCTTCTTGAGCAATGTCCTTTTGTGGCTTACCCTCCTTGTGGAGGGTGTCAATGACTGTGTTCTGGACAACTGTCAAGTCAGCAATCTTCCCCATGATTGTGTCGCCTACTGAACCAGACTGTTGGACCATTTAAAAGCTTAGGAAACCTTTGCAGGTGTTTTGTGTTGATTAGCTTATTAGAGTGTGACATCATGAGTCTACAATCTTCAACTTTTGCCCAATATTCAAATTTTATGATAGACTAAATTTTGGGTTTTCATTAACTGTTAGCCATAATCATCAACATTAAAAGCCAAAAATGCTGGAAATAGATCACTCTGTGTAATGAGTCTATACAGTGCCCACCAAAAGTTCCGAAACACCCTCATAACTTTTGAACGGCTCGAGGTAGAGGGTTGAAATTTGGTGGGATTTAATGGGGTCATAAAATCTACCAGTTTATTGAAAAGAAAAAAAAAACACCCTTGGGGCGGTGGGGTGGTCGGGGTTAGCAAAATCTTAAATGGCACGGGGGTCGAGTGGGGGCTCATTTGAAAGCGCTTTTCAATATGAAAACAATGCCGCTGAGATATTTAACATTAAAGTTATCATTGTCATTATCGGCTACCGCCGGTGTTTGCATTACCCAGAATGTACCGCACGGGTAAAATCCTAAATGTGTGTGGGCACGTGTGCATGTGCGAGCTTAGGAATGTCACATCAAGGTGACTTTAAATTACGTATTATTACAATCGGTCTCGGCGATACAAAATGGACCTAGTCTATGAATTTCAGAGAGCGCTAATTCGGAGAGTAATTTTCATTTTTGTACATTTCTATTGTCATATCACAAAATGCATTTGACCGAAACGGAAAGGATCACTTTATTGATGAGAGGGTATGGCGAAGAAAAAATAAGATCCTATCAAGAAGTAGCGGCTTTATTCAATGCCACTTATCCTATCCGTGATCCAATTTCATTGTCAACTGTTAAAAGAACTGTTCATCGTTTCGAAACAAGTGGTTCAATTAAAGACGCACCATGATCCGGAAGACCCAAACATGCTAGTAATGATGAAAAAGCTTTAGATGTTCTGCTCAATGTACATGATGACCCTTAGGGTACGTTCACATGCAAACTCAAAAACGTCTGAAAATACGGAGCTGTTTTCAAGGGAAAACAGCTCCTCATTTTCAGGCGTTTTTTGAGCCACTCGCGATTGTTGTGGCGTTTTTTACGGCCGCTTTTGGAGCGGTTTTCAATAGAGTCTATGAAAAACGGCTCCAAAAACGTCCCGAGAAGTGACCTGCACTTCATTTTCACAACCGTGTAAAAAAAAACGGCCCGTCGGAACAGAATGCCGTTCTTCCCATTGCAATCAATGGGCAGATGTTTGGAGGCGTTCTACTTCAGATTTTTCGGCCGTTTACGGAAAAAAACGGATGAAAATAGGCCGTGTGAACACACCCTTAAACATCTGTCTCGAATGGAGCACAACAAAATGATATCAGTGCCACATCAGTCCGTCGAATTTTGAAGAGGGATTATTATCATCCTTATAAAATACGTCAAGTTCAGGAGCTATCCGAAGATGATTATGACGGAAGAGTGGAATTTTGCGATACAATGATGACAAGAAGGGGGCCCAAGCTTGTGGAACAGCCCAGGGCCTATAGTCTACTTAATCCGCCACTGGGTCCTGGACTAGAGGAGATGAGCCGTCACTATATGCATATATACTTCCATTGCGATGCTGCCACCTAGTGGCTAGGAAGCATTTTTATGTGTTGTTTTAGTCACAGGACCTTATATAGTTACATAGTTACATAGTTTGTACGGTTGAAAAAGACACATGTCCATCAAGTTCAACCAAGGGATGGGAAAGGGGAAGTGGGATGGGAAAGGGGAAGTAAAAAATTTCTACACATAGGAGCTAATATTTTTTTGTTCTAGGAAATTATCTAAGCTTTTTTTAAAGCCATCTACTGTCCCTGCTGTGACCAGTTCCTGCGGTAGTCTATTCAATAAATTCACCGTTCTCACAGTAAAGAAGGCTTGTCGCCTCTGCAGGTTGAACCTTTCTTTTTCCAGACGGAGGGAGTGCCCCCTTGTTTTTTGAGGTGGTTTTACATGGAACAGGATTTGACCATATTTTTTGTATGTGCCATTTATATATTTATATAAGTTAATCATGTCCCCCCTTAGTCGTCTTTTCTCAAGGCTAAATAGCTTACCTGTGCTTACATGTTCTGAGCTGTGCAGATGCTCACGTCAGCAAAGCTCACTGCTATGTAACACTGTTCAGAAAATGGTGGCTAACCCTGTTTATTGCAGGCACCGGGATAACCGGCTCGGGCACAGTCTTTAATATTTACTTTAGTGTGCAAAAACAGTGTAGTATGGGCAAGTAATCAGTGTCGGAACATTGAATAACTCACAAAGGGGCTGTTTTTAAATTTGATAAAAGTCGACTGATCCCACCTAATGGGTTCAGGTGCAAGGGCTGCGACCCATAAATCAGCAACTATTGTGCCAGCAGGGCTGAGTAGGCCCTGAAGCCAGAGAGGGCCCATTGCTGTGGCGGTGGAGTGCAGGAACCTCCCCACAGATAATTGCTGTGAAAGAGGCAGCATTGGATGTAACAAGTGGAAGTTGCGTGAAGCCTCCCTGTTATTTAGTTGCTGAGACGATGGGTTACCCCTGTATCAGGGAAGAGTCCGAGCTCTGTCCCAAGGAAACCAAGCTGGTAAAACCCCATTTCCTGCATTGCCTGAAATTGCCGCCATTTTGTGTAATATTTTAAGTGACTGTGCCTCTCTGCTAAGAACAGTTTTTTATATTTCCTTTTGGTCGTTTTGCAAACATTACCGGCCTACTAAAAGAAACCTGCATCAAACCTGGGTTTCTTGTCATCATACTGCCAGTAACAATGCAAGGTCAAATACGTTACTCGCCCTCTCTAGCCTTCCCTCATGCCAAATTTTATAGCCAAAAGGACCATAACAATTTTATTCTATTGGAAATAAAAGGTGGATTTCTGACTTTAAAGAACAGAGGGTAAAATAATAGACATGTTCCTCACCTCTGTACCTGAGATATGGTTGTGTTATACTAGATATTGTCTATAGAAGATATACATGTTAAAAACACATATATTCTGATGTGTCAGGAAGATACTATCACACCTCTGCGGGTCTAGAACTCATATCTAGCCTGAGTGTTATCAGTAAATAATATAAATATTAATTACCTGTCTTGTGATTCCTTTCTTGCTGCTGACAGGGTTATATGTCACGTTCCTTCTTCTCACTGGGATCAGTCATCTGTAAAGAATCAAAGGTGTGATAATATGTTCCTGATACATGTTATAGACACTTATATGTATAACCCACTAGGGCCATAATTATTTATCTCAGGTATAATGTGCAAATAGAAAATAAAGAAAAAGACGACACTAAGGACCTGTTCACATCACCGTTGCCATTCCGTTGAGGGATTCCGTCGGAGGTTTCCGTCGGGTTAACCCCTCAAAAATGAAACAAAATAACATGCCCCCCCTTTTATTTGCCGTATGGCAAAACCCCAATTTATGGTCAAATGTAGCATAACAAGTAAATTCTATTGTAAGGCCCCTTGGGTGCCTAGAATTATGGAGCTTATAGGTATATTGCTTATATAGTTTAAATTAATGGTTATTATCAATGTAATCTTAAATGGTTAACACAATTATTTTGTCTGAGTCGTTATAAAGGGTTACCAACGGCATGGAAATCCACTTTTTAAGGGATGGCTGGAGTCTGGCAGCTGGTGTACATTTTCCCAAAGCAAAGGAGCTGAAGAGCCCTTTCCAAAAGCTTATGGACTGTTGTTGTTATAAAGGTGTAATGACGGGGGTGGGGAGACAGACAAGTGAGCCCTAATCTACCCACCACTCAGTTCCTGCCTACTTGCAACGACCCGCCCTAGGCGACGGGGTACAACTGGGCGACGGTCCCTACGCTCAATAAGTGCACGACAGACAAACAGACAAGGGTACACAGAGCTAGGGGGAGAAAGGGGCAGTTGCCCACGGCAACACCGTGAGCAACAAGAGAAGTGAACAAGCCGAGTCAAACCAGGAGAGTACAAGGTGCCAAACGCAGAGCAGAAGAGTAGTAAACAAGCCGAGTCAAACCAGGAGTGTACGAGGTGCCAAACGCAGAGCAGAAGAGTAGTCAGCAAACCGGGGTCAATATGAAGCAAGGACAATGGTACAAGAAGCTGCAGCAGGGCCAGGAAACCACACGAGAAGAATCACAAGCAAAGGAGGAACAGGAAAGGCAGGTATAAATAGACAGAGGGCGGGAGCTAGCTCCGTCTGGCAAGGCTGTGATAGGTTCTCCCACTCCTAAGCCTGCCACCCTGAGTAGTGGAAGATGGAGTCAGTCTCACAGACGTAGAAGCAGGTGCAGACTGATTATCTATGGGCGTTAACCCCGAAGCTGTGCCTGGCAGATCCTTTACAAAAGGGTTACCTGTGCCTAGTAGGCAACAGTTCTCCAAAAAGATTCAGGATTGTTACCACACAGGGTCCTCAGTGGTGGAGTGGATGCAACGGCATGGAAATCCACTTTTTAAGGGAGTCCATTTTCCAAAAGCAAAGGAGCTGAAGAGCCCTTTCCAAAAACGTATGGACTGTTATTGTTGTCCCGTGCTTTTTAAAAGGATGTGTTATCCTCTAAAAATAGTTTCTCCACCCTCCCCCCCTTCCCTGCATGTGGCATGGCCGGAAGTTCCCGGCTTGCAGTAAAGTGGTCCGGGGATGTGGGACAGTGCTGGTGTAGAGGAAGGAGGAGTTAGTCCTTACACTGCACCCTCATCTAACAGGTCCATGAGGCAGGGTTCTGCTCTGTCCCTGAGGAAGCAGTAGGGGCATGGATGGCTCGAGGTGTGGTGGGAGGAGCAGTCCTGTGGTTATAATGTGCAGGCAGACTATGGAGGGCAGTCGGTAGCATCAGTGGTGAGACAGGTGTAGGCTCCAAAGGGAGTTTATTTCCCCCTCCTTGCTGCTGGTGGGAAAGACCGTTGTCATAGGATATGGACGAAGACTGCCTCCTATTGCATCATTGGGATCTGCAGCTGACCACGGTCAAGAGACTGGTCGTCCAGCTGCTGGAACAATCTTGGAGGCACCTTTGGTGATGCCGGGATTCCTGTGAGTGGTGAGTCACCTTCATGTTTGGCTGCGTAGTCAAGCACAAATGTGTTGACGGATGAGGATTTGTTCTCTGTTTTAAAGGACAACTTGGTCTTGTTTGGGTGGCAAAGCGTGGAGTATAAGCTCTGCCAGTAAAGCCAGTAGGTTAATACCCCGCCTGACTAGATGGTTTGTACAGATTAACCTTTTGTGGCTTATTATTCTGTGGTGTGGCTCCTCTGGGAATTTACCTGTCCACCAATATAGGGGACAAGATCCACAGATGAGAATTTGTGATATTTGGTTTCAGTGGATCACGTAATGGTGGACAAAGCGCGTATTGCGGACAAGAAGCTTAGTTTTGACAGAGGGTCTGAGAAATATTCCAAAGTGGTAAAGACCTGTACGATGTAACCTGTCATTTAAAACTAGATTACGCTTGCCTTGCTGTAAATATCACAGAGACGCTACGTAAGTGTCAGGATTGTGAATAGACATGACGTCCTGGCTGGAGGTAATGTATATTCACTGTCAGGACACTTGAGTAACGTTATAGTGTGTTTATGTGGCTGCACATAGCGATATAGCTATATCGCTATGTGCTGCGTAAATGAATGGGGAGAAGTGTATGACGCTGATTGGTCACTGATTGGTCAGCGTCATACACCTCTCTCCACAACGCCCATTTGGTCAAAAAGTAAAACGCCCAGTTGTCTATTAAGAAACTCATTAGCATGAAGCTAAAATAGGTCATAACTCCGTCAAAAATGATCGTTTTTCTAAACAAAAAACACTGCTGTAATCTAAATTACAGCGCCGATCATATTATGTAGAAGATAGGCCACTTATAATGTGGTGACAGAGCCTCTTTAAAGGTTCACGGTTTTGGCTCATTTTTTTTGTCAGCGCTTCCCTGAAAAGGCCGCTGTACTCTTTGCATGCTCAGATAATGTAGAATATTTAGTGCACACAAGCTGCATGGAGGTGTAGCTTGGTGGTGCTATGATGAGAAATTCAGGCGTCGTTTGTCATTATGTCCGGAGATTGGCTGGGCATCCAAGGCAATCAGTGTTTGGAATCAGCTCATCCTGTATCAGCGACATCCTTAATCCTCTCTAGAAGTAGTCGTTTCCTCTGGATCGTATCCTGGGGCAGCGGCTAGAGCGCCCAAACAGGAGTCTCCACGCAGATGATTGCTGTGATAGAGACAGCGTTGAATATAACAGGTGGAAGTTGCCTGAGGCCTCCATATGATTGAGTTTCTGAGGCAGTGGGTGGAAGTTGCCTGGGCCTCCCCATTAAAGCGATAAGGGATGTTGAAGGGTAAGAAAGAGGAAAAGCCCTGATTTGAAGTGGATGTTAGTACTGTATCAGTGAAGAGCCCAAGCTCCGTCCAAAGGTAGGCAAGCTGGTTGTAATGACGGAATAGGAAGACGTACAAGTGAGCCCTAATCTACCCGCAACCCAGTCCCTGCCTACTTGCACGGCCCCTCCCAGGCCACGGCGTACAACTGGGCGACGGTCCCTACACTCAATATGTGCATGACAGACAACACAAGACAGGGTACACAGAAGAGAGGGAAGTGGGACAGTTGCCAACGGCAACACCGTGAGCAACAGAGTAGTGAACGAGTCGAGTAAAACCAGGCGAGTACGTGGTAACAAAAGCAGAGCAGAAGAATAGTCAGTCAATCAAGCCAGGGTCGATATGAAGCAGGTCAATTGCAAGTAGCAGGAACAGCAGAGCCAGGAACCAGAGAGAATCACAGGCACAGGACAAGCAGCAAATGCAGGTATACAAAGACCAAGGGCGGGAGCTAGCTGGGAGCTAGCTCCATCTGGCCAGGCTGTGATAGGTTCTCCCACTCCTCAGCCTCCCAGCCTGAGTGGTAGCAGAACGAGTCATTCTAGCAGAGCTAGGCACAGATGCAGACTAATTAACCACGGGCGTCGACACAGAAGCTGTGTCAGGAAAATCCTTTACACTGGTGAGCCACCAATGCCTGCATTGCCTGAAATTGTCACCATTTTGTATAACATTTAAATTGACTGTGCCTCTCTGCTGAGATTAGTTTATTGTTTTCCCTGTTGGAAGTTTTGCCAAGATTCTAGCCTACTAAAAGGATTTGCATCAAACCTGGTATTCTTGTCATCATTTCATGACTAACCCTGCGAGCACTTAACTGATACCCGGTCCTAAACTTTTTGGCATAGTTGGCAGGATAGTCGCAGCCCAGGAAAGATGGCATGTCGTATGGAGTGCCCAAGGAGTGAGCAGAGGGCACGGCAGGAAGGTTTACATGATGTATTTCACAGAAAGTATAGTCGGAGCTCCATTGGAGGGTAAGCTAGTGCCGGAGTTGCAGTCATGAGTACGCTCTTGCCAAGTGCACCTTTCCCTCAAGAAAGATGACTAGATCCAGCAAGAGGTTGTGGAGCCAGGAAAGGCTGCATTTCAGTAGCTGTAATGCGCCACAAGGAAGCGTTCAAGAGGCGGGTAGAGAGGAGTCTCCCAGCAAGAGAAAGACAAGAGGCTGTGCATGAGACTGAGACAAAGAAGGAAGTCCTGGGACCTTGAGTATGAGACTGCAATTGTTAAGTATGTGCCTCACCTGTGAGAGACTGTAACCACTAAGCTTTGAGCCTGAAGCCCAAGTAATTTTGAAGAGGGCCTAAACTGAGTCTAAGAGGGCCTTCAGAGACTGTCGGAAGAATGCCCAATTTGTGTGAAAGGAATCTGTGTTTTTGTTTCAGTTATTTTAGTTGCTTATTTTTCCTGGTGCCGGGAATGGCACCGAATAAGGCAAGGGGGCAATGAAAGGTATGGAAGGGAGTCTCCCCTATTCACGAGAGGAGCCGTATAGAGTAATGTAGAGATAGATTTTGCTGTCTCTTTCAATGCTTTTGTGTTATGCATGTTTAACACTGTATTTCCTTTATAGGTCCAGGACTAGAGGAGATGAGCGGTCACTATATGCATATATACTTCCATTGCGATGCTGCCACCTAGTGGCCAGGAAGCATTTTTATGTGTTGTTTTAGTCACAGGACCTGTGCTTACATGTTCTGAGCTGTGCAGATGCTCACGTCAGCAAAGCTCACTGCTATGTAACACTGTTCAGACAATGGTGGCTGACCCTGTTTATTGCAGGCATCGGGAAAACAGGCTCGGGCACTGTCTTTAATATTTACTTTAGTGTGCAAAAACAGTATAGTATGGGCAAGTAATCAGTGTCGGAACATTGAATAACTCACAAAGGGGCTGTTTTTAAATTTGATAAAAGGCGACTGTTCCCACCTAATGGGTTCAGGTGCAAGGGCTGCGACCCATAAATCAGCAACTATTGTGCCAGCAGGGCTGAGTAGGCCCTGAAGCCAGAGAGGGCCCATTGCTGTGGCGGTGGAGTGCAGGAACCTCCCCACAGATGATTGCTGTGAAAGAGGCAGCATTGGATGTAACAAGTGGAAGTTGTGTGAAGCCTCCCTGTTATTTAGTTGCTGAGACGATGGGTTACCCCTGTATCGGGGAAGAGTCCGAGCTCTGTCCCAAGGAAACCAAGCTGGAAAAACCCCACTTCCTGCATTGCCTGAAATTGCCGCCAATTTGTGTACTATTTTAAGTGACTGTGCCTATCTGCTAAGAACTGTTTTTTTGTATTTCCTTTTGTTCGTTTTGCAAACATTACCGGCCTACTAAAAGAAACCTGCATCAAACCTGGGTTTCTTGTCATCATACTGCCAGTAACAATGCAAGGTCAAATACGTTACTCGCCCTCACTAGCCTCCCCTCATGCCAAATTTTATGGCCAAAAGGACCATAACAATTATATTCTATTGGAAATAAAAGGTAGATTTCTGACTTTAGAGAACAGAGGGTAAAATAATAGTCATGTTCCTCACCTCTGTACCTGAGATATGGTACAATTTGTAATGTAAAAATTAAGTCCTCCTATGGCTTTGTCAATGAAAAAATAAAAGAGTTATGACTTTTGGAAGGCGGGGAAGAAAAAAACAAAAACATAAAAATGAAACTTAGCCTGGTCCTGAAAGGGTTAATCGAAGACTGAATAGCTATTAAAAATTATATTAAAAATAAAAGGGGTCCTGACTACAAAACAGAGGGTAAAGAACAGAGATGTTCCTCACCTCTGTACCTGAGATATGGTTGTGTTATACTAGATATTGTCTATAGAAGATATACATGTTAAAAACACATATATTCTGATGTATCAGGAAGATACTATCACACCTCTGCGGGTCTAGAACTCATATCTAGCCTGAGTGTTATCAGTAATTAATATAAATATTAATTACCTGTCTTGTGATTCCTTTCTTGCTGCTGACAGGATTATATGTCACGTTCCTTCTTCTCACTGGGATCAGTCATCTGTAAAGAATCAAAGGTGTGATAATATGTTCCTGATACATGTTATAGACACTTATATGTATAACACACTAGGGCCATAATTATTTATCTCAGGTATAATATACAAATAGAAAATAAAGAAAAAGACGACACTAAGGACCTGTTCACATCACCGTTGCCCTTCCGTTGAGGGATTCCGTCTGAGGTTTCCGTCGGGTTAACCCCTCAAAAATGAAACAAAATAACATGCCCCCCCTTTCCTGTGCTGTATGGCTAAACCCCGTTGTCATAGGATACGGACGAAGACTGCCTCCTATTGCATCATTGGGATCTGCAGCTGACCACGGTCAAGAGACTGGTCGTCCAGCTGCTGGAACAATCTTGGAGGCACCCTTGGGTGATGCCAGGATTCCTGTGAGTGGTGAGTCACATTCATGTTTGGCTGCGTAGTCAAGCACAAATGTGTTGACGGATGTGGATTTGTTCTCTGTTTTAAAGGACAACTTGGGCTTGTTTGGGTGGCAAAGGGTGGAGTATAAGCTCTGCCAGTAAAGCCAGTAGGTTAATACCCCGCCTGACTAGATGGTTTGTACAGATTAACCTTTTGTGGCTTATTATTCTGTGGTGTGGCTCCTCTGGGAATTTACATGTCCACCAATATAGGGGACAAGATCCACAGATGAGAATTTGTGATATTTGGTTTCAGTGGATCACGTAATGGTGGACAAAGAGCGTACTGTGGACAAGAAGCTTAGTTTTGAGAGAGGGTCTGAGAAAAATTTGGTAAAGACCTGTACGATGTAACCTGTAATTTAAAACGAGATAGCCTTGCTGTAAATATCACAGAGACGCTACATAAGTGTCAGGATTGTGAATAGACATGACGTCCCGGCTGGAGGTAATGTATATTCACTTTAAGGACACTTGAGTAACGTTATAATGTGTTTATGTGGCTGCACATAGCGATATAGCTATATCACTATGTGCTGTGTAAATGAATGGGGAGAAGTGTATGATGCTGATTGGTCATTGATTGGTCATCGCCATACACTTCTCTCCACAACGCCCACTTGGTCAAAAAGTAAAACATGCCCAGTTGTCCATTAAGAAACTCATTAGCATGAAGCTAAAATAGGTCATAACTCCGTCAAAAATGATCATTTTTCTAAATAAAAAACACTGCTGTAATCTACATTACAGCGCCGATCATATTATGTAGACCAGGGGTCTCAAGCACGCGGCCCGCGGGCCGCATGCGGCCCCTGGGGCTGTCATCTGCGGCCCGCGGGACACAGAGCCGCTAGTATCGGCTCTGCTCCGAGACTCTGGAATTCCCTGACATCGCTGTCCACATATGAACAGCGATGTCTGGGGCTTCCCCAGAGCCAGAGTCCCAAGCAGAGCGCTGGTGTCGGCTCTGCTCCGGGACTCTGTGGAATTCCCTGACATCGCTGCCCATATATGGACAGTGTGTCAGGGTCTTGCGCAGAGCGGAGCAGAGCGCTGGTGTCGGCTCTGCTCCTGGACTCTGTGGAATTCCCTGACATCGCTGCCCACATATGAACAGCTATGTCTGGGGCTTCCCCAGAGCCGGAGTCCCGGGCAGAGCGCTAGTACAGGCTCTGCTCCTGGACGCTGCAGAATTCCCTGACATATCTGCCCATATATGGACAGTGTGTCAGGGTCTTCCCCAGAGCGGAGTCCCGGGCAGAGCGCTATTATCGGCTCTGCTCCGGGACTCTGGGGAAGCCTCTGACATCGCTGTCCATACATCGACAATGATGTCAGGGGCTTCCCCAGAGCAGGAGTCCCAGTGATGTCAGGAGTACAGCTGGAGTCCCAGGAAGAGCCTACTAGCGCTCTGCCTGGGACTCCAGCTCTGGGCAAGCCCCTGACATCACTGGGGCAGCCTCTACAGAGGGCACTGGGGCAGCCTCTACAGAGGGCACTGGGGCAGCCTCTACAGAGGGCACTTAGGCAGCCTCTACAGAGGGCACTTTGGCAGCCTCTACAGAGGGCACTTTGGCAGCCTCTACAGAGGGCACTGTGGCAGCCTCTACAGAGGGCACTGTGGCAGCCTCTACAGAGGGCACTGTGGCAGCCTCTACAGAGGGCACTGTGGCGTTATCTACAAGTGGGTGTGTGACAGTATCTGAAGAGGACACTGGCATTATCTAGGGGTGTGTTGCATTATCTACAGAGGGCACAGTGGCCTTATCTACAGAGGGCACAGTGGCCTTATCTACAGAGGGCACAGTGGCCTTATCTACAGAGGGCACAGTGGCCTTATCTACAGAGGGCACTGTGGCCTTATCTACAGAGGGCACTGTGGCCTTATCTACAGAGGGCACTGTGGCCTTATCTACAGAGGGCACTCTGGCCTTATCTACAGAGGGCACTGTGGCCTTATCTAGGGGTGTGTTGCATTATCCACAGAGGGCACTGCGGCAGCATCCACAGAGGGCACTGCGGCACTATCTAAAAAGGGACTGCCCAATCTTGACATGTGTGCTAACTGAGCCTCCGGACTCAAGCGACACTTAAACTGGAAAGCTGGATTGTTGAAATAAGCACGTGGAGAAATATCTAAAATTTTAAACCTAGCGGTATTATTATAGTAATGTAGTGTTATTATTATTATAGTAATATAGTGTTCTAGTAGTTCAAATAACTAATTGATTAACAATAATTTTGTATTGTATCAAATTTGAAAGTAATGCGGCCCGTCAACTTCCCATTTTTTCTATATGCGGCCCACTTACCCGTCTGAGTTTGAGACCCCTGATGTAGACAATAGGCCACTTATAATGTGAGCCCAGAGCTAAGCAGAGCTGGGCAGAGGGCGGTCATGACGGGTCTGGACCTGCAAGGGGTCATTTAGAGGGGTATTTTGGTTATAGGTTGGTGGGTGGGTTTGAGTCAGGAATTGTGCTAGGGGGTTGTGAGCATTGGGGGTGGAGTTAATGGGATGTATATATAGTGGCATAAGCAGGGAAGCCATGTTATGGCTTGAAATTTTTTGTCAAGAATAGAGGTGTGCAGCCAGTGTCAGGGTAGCTGTTTTCTGGTCAGTTTTAGGGCCTAGAGTTATGGAGGGTTTAGAGCAGTTAATTGCTATGGTTAGGGAGCAGGCAGCTGATAAGGGGCTGGAGTGGGTCCAGGAGCAGCTAGGGGCTTTAGCAGGCTCCCCGGCGGGGCGTCCCCGCAGATCCCGGCGTTCACGGCCTCTTGAACGCTTGAGCCCCTCTGCTTCCCCAGCCCCCCGGCGCAGACGGAGGAGTGTGACTCCCCCCTTACCTGTTTCCGCGGTAGTGGTCCCTGGTGTGACAGATCCGGTGGCTGGCAACGGTGGCGTTGTTCCGGTGTCGGGGACTGGAGCCATGGCGGTGCCGGGAGCGGCGGCAGCAGTGGAGAGGCCTGGAGTGAGAGGCCGAGGTGCGGTTCGCCGGGTGTCCAGTCAGGGTCAGCGCAACACAGTCCATGTGCCTGAGGAGCGACGTGGAGATGGACGTTGAGGGAAGCGGTGGTGCAGCGGCGGGGAGCAGTCCCCCTCCTTTCCAGTGCGGTGGGCTCGTTCAGGGAGCCTGTCAGGGGTTCTTCTGTGGGGCCGGAGGCAAGCCAGGACTCTGCGGCTGTCACGGTGAGTGCCTTCAGCGCTGCTAGAGCGCCATCTGCTGGGTCAGGGGCCAGTGTGCATAGTACACCCGTTAGCATGGGTGATTTGGCGCCATCTAGTCACCGTTCGGAACATTGCAGTGTCGGTGGTAGGCCGGCGCCACCTGCTGTTCAGGAAAATTATTACATCGTGGTAGCAGGCCTGCGCCACCTCCTGGCCATTTTTGTTATAGCAGCAGTAGTGGTAGGTCTGCACTGACTGCTGAATATGTACAAAATTTGCATCATCCAGTGCCTCTTGAGGGTGACGTTGGCCAGGTGGCAGGTGTTTCGTCTGTTTATTTGCCGTTCCAGGTGTCGTCAGGACGGGAGTCCGGTGTAGAAGCGGCCGATGCTTTGCGGCGGGCACTCGGGGTGCCTAGGATGCTCGGTCAGGAGACGGCTTCGGTGGAATCAGGACGGACGGCCCCGTTAGTGTCTGGCGACGGGCAGCCTTCTGGTGAGTCACAGCGTTTACACACCATACACATGGACAGTAATTTTAGTAATGAGAGTAGTCTAGTGGGGCAAGTACCTGTAGGTTGCGGTTCTACGGGAGATTTGTCAGTCACGAGTGGAGTTTGGGGAAATTTGTTCGATGGGTTACGTCAGTTGTTAGCTTCAGTTGATACTTCTTGTGGATCACAGCTAGCAGGTCCCGTTGGAGATTGGTCAGCGCAGGGACAGTTAGAGGGGGGTTCTCGTAGGGAGAGTACTGCGAGTGCTGAGGCAGGCTCTTCGTCATTTAACGCCTTAGATGCCGGGGTCCAGACAGAGAATGTAGATGGGGCTAATAAGCCCTTGCCAGTTTCGGATACTGCAAAGGGGAGCATGTACATTTGCTTTGAAGGACCATTAGGGGCCCACTTAAAGCCAGAGCTCCGTGAAAAGATTTGGAAAAGGGAGAATTTGGATATTTTTACTTTATTGCCGTTGGAGCGATTTAGTGTGGAACGGTGGGAAAAGGGCAAGGAACATCGTAAGGAGGAGGATGAGGAGAGAAGACAGTATAGGCTGATTCCGCGCACATTTGGGAATTGGCTACAAGCTTTTTCCATCATGGCTAGCGTTATAGGGGAGAAATGCCCAGAACATTGTTCCGGTTTATTTTGTTACTTGGATTCTATTTGGGAGGCTTATAGAACGTATGAGGGTACTGCTTGGCTTAAATATGACGAGCAGTTTCGTCAGCGTATGGCGGTTCAGTCATCCCTGCGGTGGGATCATAAGGACATAAGCTTTTGGATGCACCTTATGACTACACCAAAGGGGGCTGGTCAGGGGGGTCATGTTGAAGTCGTGAGTTTGCATAACCCCTTTCATTCCTCACCCGGCGGGTCCAGATCAGCGGGTTCGTCGGGGAGTTTTAAGAAAGGGGTCTGCTGACTCTACAACGAGAGCACCTGTAAATGGGGAACTAATTGTGTCTATAGACACGAATGTGCCTGGTGTGGGGGTGGTAACCACCCCGTCTTCAAGTGTTTTAAGCGGGCACGAGGAGGCACGACGAAGCCAGGGGATGGTTCTGCTAAAGGAGGTGAGTCCAGTAAACCTCGACGCTATGACGCCTTGGCTAAAGAGGTACCCCGACAATGAGAGGGCGCAGCTGTTATTGAACGGTTTTTGGGACGGATTTAGGATTCCGTTCTCCCCGGGGGTGGGTGTTTTGATGGCTAATAATCTGCGTTCGGTGCGGGATCATCCAGAAGTGGTACGAGACAAGTTGCGGAAGGAAGTTTTGTTGGGTAGAATGTTAGGCCCCTTTTCTGATGTTCCTATTTCCAATTTGCGTGTCTCCCCGCTGGGGGTTGTCCCCAAGAAGGAGGTGGGCAAATTTCGGCTTATACATCATTTATCTTATCCGAAGGGTTCTTCGGTAAATGATGATATTGATGAGTCTTTGGCGTGGGTTTCCTATACGTCATTTGATGAGGCGGTTCGTTTGGTTAGGACGGCGGGGCAAGGGGCGCTTATGGCTAAGGTGGATGTGGAGTCTGCATTTCGCCTTTTGCCGGTGCACCCAGAATCTATGCACTTGCTGGGGTGCTGGTTTGATGGCCTTTTTTATATTGATAGGTGCCTTCCTATGGGGTGCTCTATTTCTTGTGCCTATTTCGAAGCCTTCAGCACATTTTTTGAGTGGGTGGTCCATGAACAAGCCGGCTATAAAGCAGTTATTCATTATTTGGATGACTTCTTTTGTGTGGGCCCTGCGGCTCGGCCGTCGTGTGCAATATTGTTATGGGCAGTGATGGATGTTTTTGTTGACTTTGGGGTTCCGTTGGCGTTTGAAAAAACCGAAGGACCAACCACTACGATCTGTTTTTTGGGAATTGAAATTGATTCCCAGGCAATGGTATGTAGGTTGCCAGAGGCAAAACTTATTCATCTGCGAGCAACGGTGCAGGATGCTCTGGTGAGAACAAAAATCACCCTGCGGCTCCTACAATCTTTATTGGGGAAACTCAATTTTGCCTGTAGAATTATGCCCATGGGCCGTGTTTTTTGTAGGCGCTTAGCACAAGCAACTGCTGGTGTTAGATGTCCCCACCATTTTATTCGCCTTGGCAAGGAGCATAAGGCGGATTTGAGGGTTTGGGATTCCTTTTTGGTAGAATATAACGGCAGATCATTATGGATTGCAGAGGGAGTTTCGAATGTGGAGATGCAATTGTGCACTGATGCTTCCGCTTCTATCGGTTTCGGGGCGTATTTTCAGGGAAAATGGTGTGTTGGTACTTGGCCACTAGAGTGGAGGGAGTGTGGTTTGACGGGTAATCTTTGTTTTCTGGAGTTGTTTCCCATTCTTGTAGCGGTGGAAATTTGGGGACAGCTTTTGTCCAATCGGTCAGTGGATTTTCACTGTGATAACATGGTGGTCGTG
Source organism: Rhinoderma darwinii (assembly GCF_050947455.1). Classification (NCBI taxonomy): domain Eukaryota; kingdom Metazoa; phylum Chordata; class Amphibia; order Anura; family Rhinodermatidae; genus Rhinoderma; species Rhinoderma darwinii. The sequence goes on from NW_027461962.1 coordinate 4,671,886, forward strand.
TGCGCTATTAATAGTTTGTCCGCCAATTCCCCCCCGGTGATCACAGTGCTACGCCAGTTGGTCCTGCTGTGTTTGAGATGGAACATTCTATTTAGGGCTCATCATGTTCCTGGAGTTTCCAATGACATTGCAGATGCTTTATCTCGATTGCAGTGGGATAGTTTCCGTTGGCTAGCTCCAGAGGCGGAGAGGGATCCGGTTTATTGCCCCGAGCACCTTTGGAGTGTGGTGTCGCTCGTCTGATATGGTGGGCGAAGTGTTCGCTGGCCCCTGCTACGTGGGATGCTTATACCACGATCTGGGTGAGATGGTTCCAGCTGGAGGATTCGTGGTGTAGTCAAGGGAGTCCTTTTAGTGCCTTAGAGGGGATGTTTTGTTTTTTGTTATCTCTTATGGAGAGTGGATCTTCAGCTTCCTCTGTTGTTAAGTCGGTAGCGGCACTTTCCTTTTTCTTTAAGTCAATTGGTTGTACGGATGTTACTAAGCATTTTTTGATACAGCGGGCTCTGCAGGGTTTTCAAAAAGGGCATGTCGGGCAGGATAAGCGTGGGCCCGTGTCTTTTGCAATGTTGGAGGGACTTTATTCTCAGTTGCACAGGATATCCCATTGAGATTATGAGAGGTTGTTGTTTCAATTGGCTTTCTCTTGGGCTTTCTATGGGGCTTTTAGGGTTGGCGAATTGGTTAGTCCCTCAAAACGGGTGCAGGACGGTATTCAAGTAACCAATGTTTTTTTTTCAGGATAGTGTGTTGAGAATAATGTTGTATCATTCAAAAACTGACAGGAATGGAAAAGGTTTTGAGATTTGTTTGACTAAAATTCATGAGGGGGAATCGTGCCCAGTGGGGTGTTTTCTGCGTTTCATGGCTGTGTGTCCTCAGGGATTTTCATCTTTGCTGGTGCATGCGGATGGTTCAGCGTTGTCCAGATATCAATTTATTGCTGTCTTTAAGAAGTGCGTACAAGGGTTGGGCCTTTCACATCTGGATTACAGCTCTCGTTCTTTTAGTATTGGAGCTGCTACAGAGGCTTCTCGTTTTGGGCTCGACACTGTTTCAGTTAAGAGGATTGGCCGCTGGAAGTCCAGCCGCTTTCGTTCCTCTGTTAGGCTGCATTTGCTGGAATGTTGATTTCTTTATCTTGGGTTTATTTTGTGTGGGGGGGATGTCATTCTTTTTCTGTGTGACTAATTTTCTGTTGCTTTCAGGTTCTGCCAAATGTGTGGTTTGGCTTCTTGGCCATTCCTATATTTACTGGGCTGAAAGGAGTGCCCGTGTGCGTCCGAATGGTAGGTATTTGGGTTTAGATCCGGATGAGGTGGAGGTACACTGGTTCGGAGTTCGTAGCCTGACCTGGGATCAGGTAAGGCCTTTGTTTCAGGATGCGGGTAGGTCCTGGGGTCTACCTGACATCTTGATAATTCATGCAGGGGGTAATTACATCGGGAGTTATCCCATGCGGAACCTCATTAAGAACATTAAGAGGGACTTCTTATGTTTTGTAGACACCCATCCTGGGCTTTTGATTATCTGGTCCGAAATTGTACAGCGGGTAAAATGGCGCAATGCACAGTCAGTGTCGGCACTGAATAGGACCAGAGTTAAGATTAATAAGACAGTGGCCAAGTTTATTCGCCTAAATGGTGGGTTGGTAGTTCATCACCGACTGTTGGAGGATCGGGGCGCGTACATTGGAAAGGATGGGGTTCACTTAACGGATGTGGGCCTGGATGTTTTTAATTTTGGCCTCCAAGAAGGCCTGGAGTTGGGTTTTCAAGTGTGGCGGTGCATGAAAATTTAAGGAGTCAAGTTTTCATGCTGTGGCGGGTCCTTGGCATTGCTATTTATGTTTTTATATATTGCTGTCTTTGACACAATATATTGGTTTTATTTTAAAGCTATGGATTTGGGCTTCTCTAAGGGGCGGACCCTGGGAAGTGTGGTGCTTTAGCATACTCGTGGTGACGCCACTGTAGCTTATATGGTCACGGCTAGAGGTTTAAGAGTATTGCTTTATTTATGTTTTGGAGGTTGTCAAGGACTTAGCCACATAATGTTAATATGTTAATTATGTTTATGATATGTTTATACTTGTTTTTTATATATTCTCAGGTTCTGTAAAATAAATCATCTAATAAAACTGTGACAAGCACCTTCCATTTTTAATTGTGTCGTTGTATATTTATTAGATAGGAGGGTGTTTGTGTGGCCCCTTGTCGCCCTTGTACCGTCATGTGAGCACAGAGCTAAGCAGAGCTGGGCAGAGGGCGGTCATGACGGGTCTGGGCATGCAAGGGGTCATTTAGAGGGGTATTTTGGTTATAGGTTGGTGGGTGGGTTTGAGTCAGGAATTGTGCTAGGGGGTTGTGAGCATTGGAGGTGGGGTTAAGGGGATGTTTATATAGTGGGATAAGCAGGGAAGCCATTTTATGGCTTGAAAAATTTTGTCCCGCCTGCCCTCCCGTTAATTTTTCTTTTGAGCGGAGATGAGCGGTCACTATACGCATATACACTTCCATTGCGATGCTGCCACCTAGTGGCCAGGAAGCATTTTTATGTGTTGTTTTAGTCACAGAACCCGTGCTTACATGTTCTGAGCTGTGCAGATGCTCACGTCAGTAAAGCTCACTGCTATGTAACACTGTTCAGACAATGGTGGCTGACCCTGTTTATTGCAGGCACCGGGAAAACCGGCTCGGGCACTGTCTTTAATATTTACTTTAGTGTGCAAGTACAGTGTAGTATGGGCAAGTAATCAGTGTCTGAACATTGAATAACTCACAAAGGGGCTGTTTTTAAATTTGATAAAAAGCGACTGTTCCCACCTAATGGGTTCAGGTGCAAGGGCTGCGACCCATAAATCAGCAACTATTGTGCCAGCAGGGCTGAGTAGGCCCTGAAGCCAGAGAGGGCCCATTGCTGTGTCGGTGGAGTGCAGGAACCTCCCCACAGATGATTGCTGTGAAAGAGGCAGTAATGGATGTAAAAAGTGGAAGTTGCGTGAAGCCTCCCTGTTATTTAGTTGCTGAGACGATGGGTTACCCCTGTATCAGGGAAGAGTCCGAGCTCTGTCCCAAGGAAACCAAGCTGGTAAAACCCCATTTCCTGCATTGCCTGAAATTGCCGCCATTTTGTGTAATATTTTAAGTGACTGTGCCTCTCTGCTAAGAACAGTTGTTTGTATTTCCTTTTGCAAACATTACCGGCCTACTAAAAGAAACCTGCATCAAACCTGGGTTTCTTCTCATCATACTGCCAGTAACAATGCAAGGTCAAATACATTACTCGCCCTCACTAGCCTCCCCTCATGCCAAATTTTATGGCCAAAAGGACCATAACAATTTTATTCTATTGGAAATAAAAGGTGGATTTCTGACTTTAGGGAACAGAGGGTAAAATAATAGTCATGTTCCTCACCTCTGTACCTGAGATATGGTACAATTTGTCCCGTAAAAATTAAGCCCTCATATGGCTGTGTCAACGAAAAAATTATGACTTTTGGAAGGCGGGGAAGAAAAAAACAAAAACATATAAATGAAACTTAGCCTGATCCTGAAAGGGTTAATCAAAGACTGAATAGCTATTAAAAATTATATTAAAAATAAAAGGGGAGTCCTGACTACAAAACAGAGGGTAAAGAACAGAGATGTTCCTCACCTCTGTACCTGAGATATGGTTGTGTTATACTAGATATTGTCTATAGAAGATATACATGTTAAAAACACATATATTCTGATGTACCAGGAAGATACTATCACACCTCTGCAGGTCTAGAACTCATATCTAGCCTGAGTGTTATCAGTAATTAATATAAATATTAATTACCTGTCTTGTGATTCCTTTCTTGCTGCTGACAGGATTATATGTCACGTTCCTTCTTCTCACTGGGATCAGTCATCTGAAAAGAATCAAAGGTGTGATAATATGTTCCTGATACATGTTAGGGTATGTTCACACGAGGGCGTCCGTTACGGCTGAAATTACGGGGATGTTTCAGCCTGAAAACATCCCCGTAATTTCAGCCGTACCGACATGTGCAGGCGCTTGAACGCCGCGTCAATTACGGCCGTAATTAGCGCTGCTATTCATTGGAGTCAATGAATAGCGGCTCCAATTACGACCAAAGAAGTGACAGGTCACTTCTTCTACGCGGGCGTCTATTTACGCGCCGTCATTTGACAGCGGCGCGTAAATATACGCCTCGTGTGAACAGACAAACGTCTGCCCATTGCTTTCAATGGGCAGATGTTTGTCAGCGCTATTGAGGCGCTATTTTCGGCCGTAATTCGGGGCAAAAACGCCCGATTTACGTCCGTAAATAGGCCGTGTGAACATACCCTAATAGACACTTATATGTATAACACACTAGGGCCATAATTATTTATCTCAGGTATAATGTACAAATAGAAAATAAAGAAAAAGACGACACTAAGGACCTGTTCACATCACCGTTGCCCTTCCGTTGAGGGATTCCGTCGGAGGTTTCCGTCGGGGTTAACCCCTCAAAAATGAAACAAAATAACATGTCCCCCCCTTGCCTGTGCTGTATGGCAAAACCCCATTTTATGGTCAAAAGTAGCATAACAAGTGTATTCTATTGTAAGGCCCCTTGGGTGCCTGGAATTATGGAGCTTATGGGTATATTGTTTATATAGTTTAAATTAATGGTTATTATCAATGTAATCTTAAATGGTTAACACAATTATTTTGTCTGAGTCATTATAAATGGTTACCAGTGCCTAGTAGGCAACAGTTCTCAAAAAAGATTCAGGATTGTTACCACACAGGGTCCTCAGTGGTGGAGTGGATGCAACGGCGTGGAAATGCACTTTTTAAGGGATGGCTGGAGTCTGGCAGCTGGTGTCCATTTTCCCAAAGCAAAGGAGCTGAAGAGCCCTTTCCAAAAACTTATGAACTGTTATTGTTGTCCCATGCTTTTTAGAGGGATGTGTTATCCTCTAAAAATAGTTCCTCCACCCCCCCTTCCATGCATGTGGAATGGTCGGAAGTTCCCGGCTTGCAGTAAAGTGGTCCGGGGATGTGGGACAGCGCTGGTGTAGAGGAAGGAGGAGTCAGTCCTTACATTGCACCCTCATCTAACAGGTCCATGAGGCAGGGTTCTGCTCTGCCCATGAGGAAGCAGTAGGGGCATGGATGGCTCGAGGTGTGGTGGGAGGAGCAGTCCTGTGATTATAAAGTGCAGGCAGACTATGGAGGGCAGTCGGTAGCATCAGTGGTGAGACAGGTGTAGACTCCAAAGGGAATTTATTGCCCCCTCCTTGCTGCTGATGGGAAAGACCATTGTCATAGGATACGGACGAAGACTGCCTCCTATTGCATCATTGGGATCTGCAGCTGACCACGGTCAAGTGACTGGTCGTCCAGCTGCTGGAACAACCTTGGAGGCACCCTTGGGTGATGCCGGGATACCTGTGAGTGGTGAGTCACCTTCATGTTTGGCTGTGTAGTCAAGCACAAATGTGTTGACGGATGAGGATTTGTTCTCTGTTTTAAAGGACAACTTGGGCTTGTTTGGGTGGCAAAGGGTGGAGTATAAGCTCTGCCAGTAAAGCCAGTAGGGTTAATACCCCGCCGGACTAGATGGTTTGTACAGATTAACCTTTTGTGGCTTATTATTCTGTGGTGTGGCTCCTCTGGGAATTTACCTGTCCACCAATATAGGGGACAAGATCCACAGACGAGAATTTGTGATATTTGGTTTCAGCGGATCACGTAATGGTGGACAAAGAGCGTATTGTGGACAAGAAGCTTAGTTTTGAGAGAGGGTCTGAGAAAAATTCCAAAGTGGTAAAGACCTGTACGATGTAACCTGTCATTTAAAACGAGATTACGCTTGCCTTGCTGTAAATATCACAGAGACGCTACATAAGGGTCAGGATTGTGAAAATAAAAAAAGTTGTGATAAAAAAATAATTAATGTTCCATTATTAGTGAAAGAATCTATGAAATTATCGGCAGAATTTAATATGGTCTAATAATTAATAATACCTGTCAATGCTCACGGCTTTTACAGATGACACCTAACTGTCCATACCAACGGGTCCCTCCCCCATCACTTTCCTTTTTAATCAAATGGCGGTTTAGTATACAAAGATTTTTTTCAACACCAATTACCTTTAAAGACCAGTATATAATTCCCTTTTTTCCCGTTCATGTATTGTCTTAAACTGTTTAAATGATGTATTTTTTAGCGTCTATTTATGTTTTAATATCTCGATGTGAGTATTGCAGAGGTTCATATCCGACAGCCTAATAAACAAAAATAAGCATTAATACTCTATCCACTACTCAAGGATAAAATTGGATCATTGTTATCCCTCATCCTATAATTGATAACTATCTATCAAACAATGCTGTAAGTACACAACTTACTATTAGAGCAGTGATGTTCTGTCACCGGCTCTCTGTTTCAGCACCACTTTTGCTGGACAGCTCCACCGTGCTGGATAGCTTTTATTCACAGAATGCTGATGCCCTATATGCGTCTCCCTAGTTCAGCACTACTATGCTGGACAGCACCACCTTGCTGTGACAGCACTAATTTTCACCTGTTGGCAACCGGATATAAACCTCGTTCTGACATATAGTTGTTAGCATTAAAGCCATGAGGAAGAACGTGGTATACATCTGAAACGCGTAGGCACTTTACCTACATTTTCACCCTTGCATTCGGGAATGATCTTGTTTTAACCATCCAAATAAAATTGGAACTACGTTCTGTTTTAAACTTGACTGCGCTGGACCATCTACTTTTGCCCATTTTTCTTCTGTCTACAACACCGTGAGCCGTCACAGAGATCCAGGCGCAGAGCGCAGTGCAAACATGCATCAAGGTGAGCTGGAGGATCCCTCCCACTGTTTGTTTGTATAGCTATACGGCTGCATCCATCCGTGCACACCTACTGCCCGTTATATAGGGTTCACAATACAAAAGCACAATTGTATTTTGACCATATCCCGAATGTTAAAAAATTCTATAACATACTAATATACTCACAGAGTTATTAAAGTACAAACATTTTTCTTTATATATATATTTTTTCTTCTGGCTTTAAAATACTAATTTGTAAAACTTAACTGGAATTTCGGTTATATATATATATACAGCGAAGGAAATAAGTATTTGATCCCTTGCTGATTTTGTAAGTTTGCCCACTGTCAAAGACATGATCAGTCTAGAATTTTTAGGCTAGGTTAATTTTACCAGTGAGAGATAGATTATATTTAAAAAAAACAGAAAATCACATTGTCAAAATTATATATATTTATTTGCATTGTGCACAGAGAAATAAGTATTTGATCCCTTTGGCAAACAAGACTTAATACTTGGTGGCAAAACCCTTATTGGCAAGCAAACGTTTTTTTGTAGTTGATGATGAGGTTTGCACACATGTTAGATGGAATTTTGGCCCACTCCTCTTTGCAGATCATCTGTAAATCATTAAGATTTCGAGGCTGTCGCTTGGCAACTCGGATCTTCAGCTCCCTCCATAAGTTTTTGATGGGATTAAAGTCTGGAGACTGGCTAGGCCACTCCATGACCTTAATGTGCTTCTTTTTGAGCCATTCCTTTGTTGCCTTGGCTGTATGTTTCGGGTCATTGTCGTGCTGGAAGACCCAACCACGAGCCATTTTTAATGTCCTGGTGGAGGGAAGGAGGTTGTCACTCAGGATTTGACGGTACATGGCTCCATCCATTCTCCCATTGATGCGGTGAAGTAGTCCTGTGCCCTTAGCAGAGAAACATCCCCAAAACATAATGTTTCCACCTCCATGCTTGACAGTGGGGACGGTGTTCTTTGGGTCATAGGCAGCATTTCTCTTCCTCCAAACACGGCGAGTTGAGTTAATGCCAAAGAGCTCAATTTTAGTCTCATCTGACCACAGCACCTTCTCCCAATCACTCTCAGAATCATCCAGATGTTCATTTGCAAACTTCAGACGGGCCTGTACATGTGCCTTCTTGAGCAGGGGGACCTTGCGGGCACTGCAGGATTTTAATCCATTACGGCGTAATGTGTTACCAATGGTTTTCTTGTTGACTGTGGTCCCAGCTGCCTTGAGATCATTAACAAGTTCCCCCGGTGTAGTTTTCGGCTGAGCGCTCACCTTCCTCAGGATCAAGGATACCCCACGAGGTGAGATTTTGCATGGAGCCCCAGAGCAATGTCGATTGAAAGTCATTTTGTATGTCTTCCATTTTCTTACTATTGCACCAACAGTTGTCTCCTTCTCACCCAGCGTCTTACTTATGGTTTTGTAGCCCATTCCAGCCTTGTGCAGGTCTATGATCTTGTCCCTGACATCCTTAGAAAGCTCTTTGGTCTTGCCTATGTTGTAGAGGTTAGAGTCAGACTGATTAATTGAGTCTGTGGACAGGAGTCTTTTATACAGGTGACCATTTAAGACAGCTGTCTTAATGCAGGCACCAAGTTGATTTGGAGCGTGTAACTGGTCTGGAGGAGGCTGAACTCTTGATGGTTGGTAGGGGATCAAATACTTATTTCTCTGTGCACAATGCAAATAAATATATATAATTTTACAATGTGATTTTCTGTTTTTTTTTTAAATATAATCTATCTCTCACTGATAAAATGAACCTAGCCTAAAAATTCTAGACTGTTCATGTCTTTGACAGTGGGCAAACTTACAAAATCAGCAATGGATCAAATACTTTTTTCCTTCACTGTATATATATATATACAACAAGTAATAACCATGTCTCAAGATACACAATGTTCCAGAGTGGAAATGGCCGCCCAAGTGTTTGGCAATTATGATACTCCAGAAGGAGGTGATCGTGCATTACAGGAAATGTTCCGTGATCTAGAGAAACTATCAGTACAGGAGGCTAAGATATGGTGGGACCTGACGACTTTACGTAATTATATTACAAAACAAATGATCCCAAGGGGTCTACGTTTAAGAAAAAGTTCTACTTTTACCTACTCCGAAGAATTCAGCACACAATGGAATTTTATATTAACAGAATGTTCTATAAAACTAATGGAACTAATTACCAGACAAGAGGAGGCCAAATTGACAGAAACTGGAAACTGACATTTCCGCTCTAAAAGAACAAATTAATGCTTCCTCCAGCTCACCCGACTTCACTATACTGGAACAACGTACTTCTCTACACTTGGAAAAATTAAATAAATCCATAGCTGAAACTGAGAAAAATTAATTCCAACGAGACCTCGGGGACTATGCAAACAAGGAGATGTATGATTGGAATAAAAGAGACAAAGTACACAACAAAATCAGACCCATCTTAAAAAATCGCAGACAAAAGAGAAGATCCGGCAGCAGTCTGAACAGAGTCAGTTTTAGCTCCTCTGAACCTGATTCAATCGAAGGAATAAATGAAGCCTCAGATAGTGATAACTCTAGGAACCTATATTCCCAAGGATAACAATCAGTCAGCAAGTCAAGGAAGTCAAAAAATGGGGAAGGAGAGGTGGTAGGAAACATCACCCAAACAGACCAGGAACAAAACCGCCGCCTACGGAACCGCAGGAACACACACCCAGCATTAATGTGATCAACCTTTCCTCATCCGAACTAACTCCACACAAGTCAAGGTTCTTTCGTTGGGCCTCAATTTTGCCCCTAATCGTACGTTCAATACTTTCAACACACTTCTGGACATTAATAGATTTGTAAGGAATTTAACAGTAAATAGGCATTTCTACAACACGCTCCCAAATGACAACAGACTCCGAAGATTATAATCTCAAAGAACCCAATACAAATATCCACGACCATAGATTACTATCGTTTGAGGAACATAGGGCAATCCAATGCTTAGAGAGTCTGAACCCAGAACTTCCTACAAGAAATATTCATTTTTCCCCGGACTTTGTCACAAAAAATCCAAGCTTCCATCCTCTGGCATCCAGGATAGACTCTATGGACAGATTTCAATGGGCAATTGAAAAGGATCTCCAGCAACTATCCAAAAATTTGTAGTGTTGTAATAAGAATTTTAATATCTCTAAAGAGCTGAATATGGCAAAAAAAATAGTTACAAAATAATAAGGATATCATTATTAAGATGTCGGAAAAAGGGGGCAGTATCACTGTGTTAGATAGGGAAATGTATAAGACCCAAATTTTGAAACTCCTAGCAGATACAGACACATATAAAAAACTAACATGCAATCCAACATCTATGTTCCAAAAAAAGCTCAACAAACTGATAAACGATGGTTTAGGTAGTGGCGTATTAACAAGTAAGCAAGCAGAATATATTATGGTCCAATGTCCCACAATTCCAATCATGCACACATTGACCAAGACACATAAAGGCATAAACCCCCCCACCTATGCGCCCCATAGTGTCAGGGATAGGATCATTCACAGAAAAACTATCTGAATGGCTAGACTCCTTGTTACAACCCCTTGCATTAAGAACCCCGGGCCATTTACGTGACACCAGAGATGTTTTATGCTCATTTCACAAAAAAAGATGGGAAAATAAATTTACATGGCTGAGCTGTGATGTGACCTCACTTTATACCAGCATTCCACACGAAATAGCCCATAGGGCACTAGAATATCATCTTTTTAAACACAGGACTTACAGCTATGAGCTACAATCATATATACTTAAAGGAACAGTGTCATCACAAAAAAAAATTTCATATGTTCAAGATGTTAGTGCTTTATTAAAAACGTTTATATTTATTTGTGTGTTTGTGTTTTACTTTTTCTTATTTTTACACTTTTTCTTCCCTATGGGGGCTGCCATTTTTTGTTCCATTTCTGTGTGTGTCGATTAACGACACATACAGACATGGAATACGGCAGCTACAGTCCCATAGGGACTGCGAACGGCTCCCGTCCCATTCACTTGTGTGTACGGCGTCTGTGTGGGAACTGTGCATGCGCCGCTCCCACACAGTCCAATTTGAAATTGGCGCCGTCCGGCGCCATTTTCCTGTGGACCGGAAGTCGCGGCCGGACAGTAATATTACTACTTCCGGTCGCGGCTTCCGGACTTGTGCACTTGGACCAGCGGCAGCAGACGGAGCAGACGGGCCGGAGGGAGCCGCGGCGGCAGGAGCAGGTAAGAGATTTCAATGTATGTTCGTGTTTGTGTGTGTTTACTACTGTATGTAAACCTACTACACTGTGTGTTAGATCAAAAAATGGCGACACACAGTGTAGGAGGTTACACCGTTCAAACCCCTCGTTTATCCCGGCACTAGCCAGGATAATGGATGGGGGGATGCTGAGAGCTCACTAGAGCGAGGGCTTTTTACACAATTTTGCAGCAGAAAAGCTATGTGGTTGCTTTACCACATGCTTTTGGGAATGGCTCCATCTAGTGACCAGAAATGGTAAATACTATAAATTTGAATCCAATTGAATCCAATTTATAATATTTCCTGACTCGTGAAAAAAATAAAAAAAAATTGAACAATGTTTAATCACCCACACACTAAATGTTTAATTTAAAAAAAAACAACATGTTTTTCTGGCAACACATTGCCTTTAAGGTCCTTGTCTTCCTGATGACACACAATTTCTTCCAGTTCGATGGGTTGTTTTACCTACAACTACAGGGAGTATCAATGGGAGCTAAATTCTCCCCTTCTCTGGCAAATCTTGTGATGGCCTTGTGGGAGGAACTTTTCATTTTTTCTAGTGATAATCCTTTTGGCAGATCTATTAACTGGTATGCAAGGTATATAGACGACCTGCTATTTATATGGGAAGGCAATATGTCAGATATCCCAAATTTCATCAATTATCTTAATGACAACCAACTCAACTTGACATTCACCTATTCTTCACAAAAAGATACTATCCAGTTTCTGGACCTAGAACTCAAAGGACATGCAGGGGAAATAATCAACACTAAAACATACCGTAAGCCGATTTCAGGGAACATTATCTTGCATGCAACAAGCGGTCACCCTAGACAAACCATCTCATCAATCCCAGTGGGAGAAATGTACAGAGCAAAAAGAAATTGTAGTAATGACCCCAATTACCGGGTGGAACAACAGTAAATTTGTAGGAGACTACGCAAAAGAGGGTATGCAGAATGGACCCTCAAAAGAGCAACCTCCATTGTAGAAAAAAAGCCCAGAGATCTACTTCTAGAGGCAAAACCTAATAATAAAAATACTGGTCTAAACGTACCTACTTTGGTGTTACAACACAGTAGTCAGTTTAATGAAATCAAGAAAATCGTCCATAAAAATTTAGCCATCCTAATGGAAGACGAGGCCCTGTCAGATATTTTGAAAGATGGTTGCCGTGTTGTATACAGAAAAGCTCCTTCCTTAGGTGACCCATTGTCTCTTTCTATATTTTCCTCAAACACTCCCAAACTGACATGGCTTCAATATACGGGTTTCTTTAAATGCGGCTCGCATCCATGCAAAATCTGTTCATATGCTAAGCCTACTAAGAACTTCAGAGATTCAGATAACAATACAAATTTGAAAATTTAAACTTAGATTAATTGCAACAGTGAGGCAGTAATATACATTGTGGAGTGCATCGAATGCAATCTAATGTATGTAGGTTTCACCAGCCGCAAATTTAAAGCTAGGATACTAGAACATTTGGGCTATATAAGAAATCCTAACCTCACTAACATCACTAATGTTGCAAAACTTTTCATAACCTTCCATAATAGATCAATTATAAGCCTGAGATGTTATGCCATAGAAAAAGTCAAAACTCCAACCAGATGGGGGAACATTAAACATAAAATCTTATCACGAGAAGCATACTGGATATTTACACTAAAAACCAGGTTTCCTAAAGGTCTGAACATAAAAAAAGAATTAATGTTCCATTATTAGTGAAAGAATCTATGAAATTATCGGCAGAATTTAATATGGTCTAATAATTAATAATACCTGTCAATGTTCACGGCTTTTACAGATGACACCTAATTATCCATATTAACGGGTCCTTCCCCCATCACATTCCTTGTTAATCAAATGGCGGTTTAGTATACAAAGATTTTTTTCAACACCAATTATCCTTAACCCCTTCAGGACTGAGCCTGTTTTGGCCTTCAGGACGAAGCCGATTTTTCAAATCTGACATGTGTCCCTTTATGTGGTAATAACTCCGGAATGCTTTTGCCTATCCAAGTGATTCTGAGATTGTTTTCTCATGACATATTGTACTTTATGTTAGGGAAAAAATTTGGTCGATAAATGGAATATTTATTTGTAAAAAACACCAAGATTTGAAGAAAATTTGCAAAAATTTGCATTTTTCTAAATTTAAATGTATCTGCTTGTAAAACAGATAGTAATACCACACAAAATAGTCACTAGTTAACATTTCCCATATGTCTACTTTAGTTTGGCATCATTTTTTGAACATTCTTTTATTTTTCTAGGACGTTACAAGACTTAGAACTTTAGCAGCGATTTCTCATATTTTCAAGAAAACTTCAAAAGGCGATTTTTACAAGGACCAGTTCAGTTCTGAAGTGGCTTTGAGGGCCTTATATATTAGTAAGTCCCCATAAATCACCCCATTTTGAAAACTGCACCCCTCAAAGTATTCAAAACAGCATTCAGAAAGTGTTTTAACCCTTTAGTTGTTTCACAGGAATTAAAGCAAAGTAAAGGTGAAAGTTACAAATTTCATTTTTTTTTTACAAAATTAATTTGTAATAAAAAAAATTCTATACCACAGAAGGTTTTACCCGAGAAATGTAACTTATTATTTATTGCCCAGATTCTGCAGTTTTTAGAAATATCCCACATGTTGCCCTAGTGCACTAAAGTACTGAAATACAGGCCTCAGAAGCAAAGGAGTACCTAGTGGATTTTGGGGCCTCCTTTTTTTTAACATATATTTTAGGTACCATGTCAGGTTTGAAGAGGTCTTGTGGGGCCAAAACAATAAAAAAAAACAAAAGAGACCTCATTTTGGAAACTACACCCCTCAGGGAATTTATCTAGGGGTATAGTTAGCATTTTGAACCCACAGGTTTTTTTGCTAAATTTATTTGAATTAGTATGTGAAGATGAAAATCTACTTTTTTTCTGAAAAAACGTAGACATTTTTAATTTTTTCAAGGAATAAAAGAGAAAAAACACACTAACATATGTAAAGCAATTTCTCCCAATTATAGCAATACCCCATATGTGGTAATAAACTGCTGTTTGGACCCACAGCAGGACTCAGAAGGGAAGGAGCACCATTTGGATTTTGAAATTCTGATTTTGCTGGAATAGTTTTCAGTGCCGTGTCGCGTTTGAAATGCACTGGAGGGAACAAAATAGTGGAAACTCCCGGAAAGTGACCCCATTTTGGAAACTACACTCATCAAGGAATTTTTTAAGGGTAAAGTTATCATTTTGACCCCACAGTTGTTTTGCTGAATTCATTGGAATTATTCTGTAAAGGTAAAAATCTACTTTTTTTCTGAAAAAAGGTAGCCATTTTTAATTTTTACAAGGAATAAAGGAGAAAAAGCACCCCAACATTTGTAAAACAATTTCTCCCGATTACGGAAATATGCCATATGTGGTAATAAACTGCTGTTTGGACCCACAGCAGGGCTTAGAAGGGAAGGAGCGCTATTTGTCTTTTGGAGCTCAAATTTAGCTGAAATGGTTTGTGGGTGCCATGTCGCATTTGCAAAGCCGCTGAGAGGCCAAAACAGTGGAAACCCCCCAAAAGTGGAAATTACACCACTTAAAGAATCTATCTAGGGATATAGTGGGCATTTAGAACCCACAAATCTTTTGCAGGATTTATTAGAATTAAGCCGTGAAAATGAATATCAACATTTCTTCCACTAAAATGTTGCATTTTTTCAATTTCACAAAGGATAAAGGGGGAAAAAGCAGCCCAACATTTGTAAAGCAATTTCTCCCGAGTACGGCAATACCCCACGTGTGGTCATAAATATTTTTTCATTAGAAAGTAATTAACCCTTTCTGGACTGATCCATTTTTTTCTTTTCCTTTTTAGTTTTTTCCTCCCCGCGTTCCAAGAGCCACAACTTGTTTATTTTTCAGTCAATAGAGCGGTATGAGGGTTTATTTATTGATGGACGAGCAGTCGTTTTTATTGGTACCATTTTTTGGTACATACAACTTTTTGAGCACTTTTTATTACATTTTTAGGTAGAGCTAAGGTGACCAAAAAACAGTGATTTTGCCGTTTTAAATGCTTTATTTTTCACGTGAGACGCTCCATACATCACCCCCCACACTGCGACATGCTATGTCGTGGTGCGCGCAGGGGTTAATGTGCAGCCATCCACTCATATGCCATTTTAGTGCACTACATTTAATGCCCATTTTCTGCCACTGAAGACAAATACCTCATAAAATATTAACCGGGTTCTCCTGGGTATGGCGATGCCATATCTATGGAGGTAAACTGGTGTTTATGCACGCTACAGGGCTCAGAAGGGAGGGAGCGCCATTTGGCTTTTGGGGCGCAGATGTAGCTTGGTAGTTGTTCTGTTTGGGGTTTTACTGGTGTTTCAGTTTATAATGTGGGGGCATATGTTATCTGTGCGGAGTACATCAGGGTACATGTTATCTGTGCGGTGTACATCAGGGTATAATAAGAGGGTATAATAATGCAGTAAATAAATAATAATCCACAGATATGTGGCCAGTGTCGCACTGATAAATGGCACCCGATCTTATCTGCTTTTGGACACTGCACATATTGCATCGCCATATTCTGGGAGCCAGCACTGTTTTATTTTTTCTCCACCGGAGCTGTGTGAGGGTTTATTCTTTGCGGGACAATCTGTAGTTTTCATTGGTACCATTTTGTGGTACCAGAAATTTTTTTGATCACGTTTTATTCCATTTTTTGGCAAGCAAGGTGACCAAAAACCATCAATTCTGACAATGTTTTTTATTCTTTTTTTTTATGGCGTTCACCCTGGGCTATAAATGACCATTATATTTTATACTGCGGCTCGGTACGATATACCATATATATATAATTTTTTTATGTTTTCCAGCGTTTGTGCAATAAAATCACTTATTTATAAAATAAATAATCTTTTGTGTCACCATATTCTGAGAGCGATAACTTTTTTATTTTTCAGTCAAAAACGCGGTGTAAGGGCTTGTTTTTTGCAGGACGGGTAGCAGTTTGTATCGGTACTATTTTGGTGTACATGCGACTATTTGATCACTTTTTATTGTATATTTTGGGAGGGTTGGTAACCAAAAAATTGTGATTCGGGCACTGTTTTTCGTTTATGTTTTTTGTGGTGTTCACCATGCGGGAAAAATAATATTACAGTTTTATAGTTGGGGTCGTTCCGAACGCGGTGATACCAAATATGTGTACTTTTTTTAAAGTGTTAATTTTTTTCCTATAATAAAAGACTTATTATAGGAAGAAAAGCATTCTTTGTTTATATCACTTCTAACTTTTATTTTTACACTTTTTAAAAACATTTTTATTATCTTTTTTTTACTTTTTTTACTTGTCCCACTAGGGGACACTTAGACTTGCAGCTCTGATCGCTGCTGGAACACATTACACTATCTACGTAGTGTAATGTGTTCTAACTGCCATTGTGACGTAACTGTCACACTGACAGGAAGCATCGGAGGACCGGCCGGAGGCTGATCCTCTGAGGCTTCCGTACATGGCAACCCGGAGGTCATTGTCTGGCCTCTGGTTGCCATGATAAGGATCGCCAGCCCCCGCAAATACATGTGGGGGGCTGCCGATCCGCTGTAAACCTCTTCAATGTGGTGATCGCAATCGACCACCGCATCGAAGGGGTTAATTCCCGATTTCAGCGGCGACAGGGTGTAGCGCCGCGCGGCGGTTAACTGTCAAAGCACTGACGTTAGTGCGTGAAGTTACTGCACACATTGACGTGCATTAACCTCAAGGTGCGGGATGGGGTTAAAGACCAGTATATAGTTCCCTTTTTTCCAGTTCATGTATTGTCTTAAACTGTTTAAATGTTGTATTTTTTAGCGTCTATTTATGTTTTAATATCTCGATTTGAGTATTGCAGAGGTTCATATACGACAGCCTAATAAACAAAAATAAGCATTAATACTCTATCCACTACTCAAGGATAAAATTGGATCATTGTTATCCCTCATTCTATCATTGATAACTATCTATCAAACAATGCTGTAAGCACATAACTTACTATTAGAGCAATGATGTTCTATCACCGGCTCTCTGTTTCAGCACCACTTTTGCTGGACAGCTCCACTGTGCTGGATAGCTTTTATTTATAGACTGCCAATGTTTCTAAGGCGTTTCCTTAGTTCAACACTACTCTGCTGGACAGCACCACCTTGCTGTGACAGCACTAATTTTCACCTGTTGGCAACCGGATATAAACCTCGTTCTGACATATAGTTTTTAGCATTAAAGCCATTAGGAAGGACGTGGTATACGTCTGAAACGCGTAGGCACTTTACCTAAATTGTCACCCTTGCATTCAGGAATGATCTTGGTTAAAAACCATCCAAATAAAATTGGAACTACGTTGTGTTTTAAACTTGACTGCGCTGGACCATCTACTTTTTTCCATTTTCTTCTGTCTACAACACCGTGAGCCGTCACGGAGATCCAGGCGCAGAGCGCAGTGAAAACCTGCATCAAGGTGAGCTGGAGGATCCCTCCCACAGTTTGATTGTCAAATACATTACTCGCCCTCACTAGCCTCCCCTCATGCCAAATTTTATGGTCAAAAGGACGATAACAATTTTATTCTATTGGAAATAAAAGGTGGATTTCTGACCTTAGAGAACAGAGGGTAAAATAATAGACATGTTCCTCACCTCTGTACCTGAGATATGGTACAATTTGTCCCGTAAAAATTAAGCCCTCATATGGCTGTGTCAACGAAAAAATAAAAGAGTTATGACTTTTGGAAGGCGGGGAAGAAAAAAACAAAAGCATAAAAAAGAAACTTAGCCTGGTCCTGAAAGCGTTAATCTAAGACTGAATAGCTATTAAAAATTATATTAAAAATAAAAGGGGAGTCCTGACTACAAAACAGAGGGTAAAGAACAGAGATGTTCCTCCCCTCTGTACCTGAGATATGGTTGTGTTATACTAGATATTGTCTATAGAAGATATACATGTTAAAAACACATATATTCTGATATGTCAGGAAGATACTATCACACCTCTGCGGGTCTAGAACTCATATCTAGCCTGAGTGTTATCAGTAATTAATATAAATATTAATTACCTGTCTTGTGATTCCTTTCTTGCTGCTGACAGGATTATATGTCACGTTCCTTCTTCTCACTGGGATCCGTCCTCTGTAAAGAATCAAAGGTGTGATAATATGTTCCTGATACATGTTATAGACACTTATATGTATAACACACTAGGGCCATAATTATTTATCTCAGGTATAATGTACAAATAGAAAATAAAGAAAAAGACGACACTAAAGACCTGTTCACATCACCGTTGCCGTTCCGTTGAGGGATTCTGTCTGAGGTTTCCGTCGGGTTAACCCCTCAAAAATGAAACAAAATAACATGCCCCCCCTTTCCTGTGCTGTATGGCAAAACCCTGTTGTCATAAGATACAGACGAAGACTGCCTCCTATTGCATCATTGGGATCTGCAGCTGACCACGGTCAAGAGACTGGTCGTCCAGCTGCTGGAACAATCTTGGAGGCACCCTTGGGTGATGCCGGGATACCTGTGAGTGGTGAGTCACCTTCATGTTTGGCTGCGTAGTCAAGCACAAATGTGTTGACGGATGAGGATTTGTTCTCTGTTTTAACCCCTTAACGCACCATGACGTAACTGTACGTCATGGTGAGCAGTAAGTTCGCGCACCTTGACGTACAGTTACGTCATTGCTTTGACAGTTAACCGCCGCGCGGCGCTACACCGCAGCGGCGGTTAACTGTGCAGGGTGTCAGCCCTGCTCTCCCCGTTGCCGATCAGCGGCCTGTCGCCGCTGATATCGGCAGTTAACCCCTTAATTGTGGCGCTCGATTTTGAACGCCACAATTAAGGTCTTTAGTGCCGATCGGCAGCCCCCATGTGAAATCACGGGGGCTGGCGATGGTACCCATGGCAACCGGACGCCAGACAATGGCTTCCGGGTTGCCATGTACAGAAGCCTATGAGGACCACCCCGTCACCCCATCACGTCACAATGACAGTTGAAATGCATTACACTACGTGTGTAGTGTAATGTATTCCAGCAGCGATCAGAGCTGCAAGTCTAAGTGTCCCCTAGTGGGACAAGTGAAAAAAGTAAAAAAAAGAATAAAAATGTTTTAAAAAAAGTGTAAAAATAAAAGTTAGAAGTGATATAAACAAGAACTGCTTTTTTTCCTATAATAAGTCTTTCATTATAGGAAAAAAAATGAGCACGTAAAAAAAAAGTACACATATTTGGTATCACCGCGTTCGTAACGACCCCAACTATAAAACTATAATATTATTTTTCCCGCACAGTGAACGCCGCAAAAAAAATAAACGAAAAACAATGCCAGAATCACTATTTTTTGGTCACCACCCCTCACAAAATATGTAATAAAAAGTGATCAAAAAGTCGCATGGACGCCAAAATTGTACCGATACAAACTACAACCCGTCCCGCAAAAAACAAGCCCTTACACAGCTTTTTTGACTGAAAAATAAAAAAGTTATGGCTCTCAGAATATGGTGACACAGAAAAGACATTATTTTCTAGATAATTTATTTTATTGCGCAAACGCTGCAAAACATAAAAAAACGTATATACAAATGGTATCGCCGTAATCGTACCGACCCGCAGAATAAAGTATAATAGTCATTTATAGCCCAGGGTAAACGCTGTCAAAAATAAATAAAAATCATTGTCAGAATTGATGGTTTTTGGTCACCTTGCTTGCCGAAAAATTGAATAAAAAGTGATCAACAAAATCGCATGTACCCCAAAATGGTACCAATGAAAATTACAGATTTTCCCGCAACAAATAAGCCCTCACACGGCTCCGGTGGTGAAAAAATAAAAAAAGTTCCGGCTCCCAGATTATGGCGATGCAAAATGTGCAGAGTGTTCCAAAAGTGGATAAGATCGGGCACCATTTATCAGTGCGACACCGGCCACATATCTGTGGATTATTATTTATTTACCCCATTATTATACCCTCTTATTATGCCCCTGATGTACTCTGCCCAGCCTACATGTGCTCCAACATTATAAACTGAAATACCAGCAAAACGCCAGAGCTACTACCAAGCAAAATATGCGCTCCAAAAGCCAAATGGCGTCCCTCCCTTCTGAGCCCTACAGCGTGTACAAACAGCCGTTTATGTCCACCGATATGGCATCGTACCAAAAAATGGTACCAATAAAAACGACAACTCGTCCCGCAAAAAATAAGCCCCCACACCGCTCTATTGACAGAAAAATAAAAAAGTAGTGGCTCTTGGAAAGCGGAGAGGAAAAACGAAAAAGCAAAACATGAATCAGTTCGTAAAGGGTTAATTACTTTCTAATGAAAAAACATTTATGACCACATGTGGGGTATTGCCGTACTCGGGAGAAATTGCTTTACAAACGTTGGGGTGCATTTTCTCGTTTATCCTTTGTGAAATTGAAAAAATTCAACATTTTAGTGGAAATAATGTTGATATTAATTTTCACGGCCTAATTCTAATAAATTCTGCAAAAGACGTGTGGGGCCTAAATGCTCACTATACCCCTAGATAGATTCCTTAAGTGGTGTAGTTTCCCAAATGGGGTTACTTTTGGGGGGCTTCCACTGTTTCAGTCTCTCAGGGGCAAATTCGACATGACACCCAAAAACATTCCAGCTAAATTTGAGCTCCAAAAGCCAAATAGCGCTCCTTCCCTTCTAAGCCCCGGTGTGGGTCCAAACAGTAGTTTATTACCACATATGGGGTATTTACGTAATCAGGAGAAATTGTTTTACAAATGTTGGGGCGCTTTTTCTCCTTTATTCCTTGTAAAAATTAAAAATGGCTACCTTTTTTCAGAAAAAAAGTAGATTTTCAACTTCACATACTAATTCAAATAAATTTAGCAAAAAAACTGTGGGTTCAAAATGCTAACTATACCCATAGATAAATTCCTTGAGGGGTATCGTTTCCAAAATGGGGTCACTATTGGGGGGTTTCCACGGTTTTCTTCCCTCCAGTGCATTGCAAACGCGACACGGCACTGAAAACTATTCCAGCAAAATCAGAAATCCAAAATCCAAATGGTGCTCCTTCTCTTCTGAGGCCTGCTGTGGGTCCAAACAGCAATTTATTACCACATATGGGGTATTGCTATAATCGGAAGACATTGCTTTACATATGTTGGGGTGTTTTTTCTACTTTATTCCTTGTAAAAATTTAAAATTTCCTAATTTTTTCACAAAAAAAGTAGATTTTCACCTTCACATACTAATTCAAATAAATTTAGCAAAAAAACTGTGGGTTCAAAATGCTAACTATACCCATAGATAAATTCCTTGAGGGGTATAGTTTCCAAAATGGGGTCACTTTTGGGGTGTTTCCACTGTTTTGGCAGCACAAGGCCTCCTCACACCTGACATGGTACCTAAAATATATTCTAATAAAATAGAGGCCCAAAATCCACTAGGTGCTCCTTTGCTTCTGAGGCCTGTGTTTCAGTCCATGACCGCGCTAGGGCCACATGTGGGGTATTTCTAAAAACTGCAGAATCTGGGCAATAAATCTTGAGTTGCATTTCTTGGGTAAAACCTTCTGTGGTACAGAAAAAATTTATTACAAATGAATTTTTGAAGAAAAAAAATGAAATTTGTAAATTTCACCTCTACTTTGCTTTAATTCCTGTGAAACGCCTAAAGGGCTAAAATACTTTGTGAATGCTGTTTTGAATACTTTGATGGGTGCAGTTTTCAAAATGGGGTGATTTATGGTGACTTTCTAATATATAAGGCCCTCAAAGCCATTTCAGAACTGAACTGGTCCCTGAAAAAATAGCCTTTTGAAATTTTCTTGAAAATATGAGAAATTGCTGCTAAAGTTCTAAGCCTTGTAACGTCCTAGAAAAATAAAATAATGTTCAAAAAACGACGCAAACATAAAGTAGACATATGGGAAATATAAACTAGTATGTATTTTGTGTGGTATTACTATCTGTTTTACAAGTAAATACATTAAAATTTAGAAAAATGCTAATTTTTGCTAATTTTCTCTAAATCTTGGCGTTTCTTACAAATAAATATTGAATTTAATGACAAAATTTTTTCAGTATCATAAAGTACAACATGTCACGAGAAAACAATCCCAGAATCGCTTGGATAGGTAAAAGCATTCTGGAGTTATTACCACATAAAGTGACACATGTCAGATTGGCAAAAATGGGGCTGGTCCTGAAGGCCAAAACAGGCTTAGTCACTAAGGGGTTAAAGGACAACTTGGGCTTGTTTGGGTGGCAAAGGGTGGAGTATAAGCTCTGCCAGTAAAGCCAGTAGGTTAATATCCCGCCTGACTAGATGGTTTGTACAGATTAACCTTTTGTGGCTTATTATTCTGTGGTGTGGCTCCTCTGGGAATTTACCTGTCCACCAATATAGGGGACAAGATCCACAGATGAGAATTTGTGATATTTGGTTTCAGTGGATTACGTAATGGTGGACAAAGAGCGTATTGTGGACAAGAAGCTTAGTTTTGAGAGAGGGTCTGAGAGAAATTCCAAAGTGGTAAAGACCTGTCATCGTACACTTGAGTAACGTTATAGTGTGTTTATGTGACTGCACATAGCGATATAGAGTTCGGGGACGAGTGGGAGACATAAGGTAAGAGGGACTTAAATGCTGGCCGGTCCATGAATCCTTGTTCCCTCAGTAAAAGTGCCTGATTTCTGTAATGGTTGTGTGGATGTGTTTTAGGTAAAGAATGAGTTTTGATCATGCCTCACTCATGCTAGGATTGTTGTTTTTGATTGCCATTTTTGGAGCTTTGTTACTATATTGTATTGGTCTGGGTGTGGGTGAGTGTCAGAGACCCCGGTCTGCAGTTTAAAGCTCTGGCCAGAGTAGTTTGTGGGTGACTGTAAAAAATTGATTGTAAGTGAGAATCTATCAGCACCGTCCCAGTAGACAAGGTGATGCTGGGACAAGTACGTGTTTGGGGGACTGTAGAAAATAGATAGTAAGTGAGTATCTATCTGTCTAATTCTATGCCAGTAGACAAGGTGATGTTGGGACACGTAGCGTGACCAAGATGGGGAATTTAGTGACACTGACACCCCAGAAGAAGAAACCCGGAGTTTCTCCGGTGGATATAGTAAAACAAAGAGAAGGGAGAGATGCAGTCAAAAACCTGAGGAGACCCTGATGAATGGGGTGAGGTATGTAGAACCCATAAAGGATGGTTGAAAGATAAAAAGTTTACGGAGCAAGAGAATACCTGGGAAAAAGTGTCCAAGGAAGTACAGAGAGGAGGGGTGAGGGAAATCGAATGTGGAGGAAAGTTATATTATGAATGTTATGATGGTAATAGATGGGGATGATGACGGGAACAGAGAAAGGAATGAGGAAGTGAAAGAGATAAAGGGATTTATCCTTTATGGAAGGGTTAAAGAAAACCATAAAATAAGCTGTAGGAGTAGCCCACCCTGAATGGAGGAGCCTAGACCCAGGAGATCTCATGAAAGTGGCACAGGGATTAGAACAAAGTTAGAAACAACAGAGAAAGAAATATTCTGTAGCGGGAGAGGCTCCCTACTATCCCAAGAATCAGAATCAAGGGGGACAGGGCAGGGGACCCCAAAAACAGATAATTTGTTACAATTGTGATAAGCCTGGACATATTTCCAGAAATTGTAAAGCCCCAAAGAGACCTAGAGACCCCAATTGGCAGCCACAAGCTCAGTCACAGGAAGGAGCTCAAAAATAACCTCCTCTGCAGCACTTGGGCAGACATCGCCAGAATGAGGAGGATTATGGGTATCAATCATGATAAATTGGCAATCCAGAAGCTGGCACAATAGCTGCAATCCTACCCATTAAATTAGGACCCGTCCCGTTAGTATCTTTACCCATAGAAGGGCAGAGGCCAATTCATTTTTCTCATTGATACTGGAGCAACCACAACAGTAGTAAGTGCCAGTCAAATACCCACTCATTTTATCTCTGGTGAAACACAACCATGTGTGGGAGTAGAGGGGAAAGTAGTCCAGAACCCCCTCACAAAGCCAGTTGTCCTCTCGTTTGGTCCTCACAAATCTGTAGTCACTCGCATTGTCACTAGTGAAACCACCCCTGTAAATATATTAGGAACAGATTTGTTAGAGAGGCTCAGGGCCAGTATAGAATATCTAGAAAATGGGACAGTGCAGCTGACTGGACACTGGGGAGAGGAAGAATTATGTCTTATTGCTTCATGTGATCTTAACCCTTGGGATGAACGGCCGTCGTCTCAAGTGTTATGTCTGTCCCCATCAGAAATGGAGACACTCCTTAGATGATACCAGTCAGCCTATGGGCAGCTGGTCCTACGGATGTAGGAGTTCTTCCAGTCCCACCAGTGACTGTAAGTCTCAATCCTGGCCACATACTCCTACAGAAGACACAATACCCTTTGAGCATGGCTCAGACAGAAGCCATTTCTGCTAGTGTTCAGGATTTTCTGCGGGCAGGAATCCTCACTGAAATAGTGTCCCCATGTAATACCCCATTGTGCCCAGTCAAAAAGAAGACGGATAAGGGGGAACAAGCCAAATATCATATGGTATATGATCTTAGAGCTGTTAATACTGCTACCGTATTTAATACCCCAATTGTGCCAAATCCCCATACCTTGTTGGCTCAAATTACTCACAATGCCACACATTTTACTGTAATTGATTTGGCAAATGCTTTCTTTTCTGTGCCATTATATCCTGACTGTTGGTACTTGTTTTCCTTCACTCATTTCAGCAAACGTAAAAAGTACACATGGAAGGTGCTCTCCCAAGGCGCCCAGAATTCCGCCCAGCATTTATACGGCTGCAATGGGCCTAGTTCTCGAAGATTGGGATCCTGACCCCGATGTGGTCCTTTTTCAATATGTAGATGATCTTTTATTATGTTGCCCCGGCCAGGATCAGTGTATCCAAACATCCCTGTCATTACTGCAGTTTTTGGCGACAAAAGGCTGCAAGGTTTCACGAGCGAAACTTCAGTTTTATTGTACTACAGTGATATTTTTGGGCCACTGTGTGTCATAAGGGATTAGACACCTAACACCTGAAAGGGTGCAGTAGCTGAACCTTTTTCTCTCACAGGAGAGGCACTGGACAATGCAGTAGATCTTGTACTCAACCACCCTGTGACTGTTTATGCCCCCCATGATATTTCAGCAGTACTCACACTGATTCAGCTGAAACACCCGTCTACTGATCGACATCTGAGCTTACAATGTGCTTTGCTTCTTCTTGAGCAGGTGACCACCCAGAGATGTACCACCCTGAATCCAGCTACCTCACTGCCTTTGGAGCAAGGGGGAGAAGAGACAGGTATTTGGTCTAAATTTCTTCCTTCTATGGAAGATCATGATTGCATGGCCCTTATGGCCCAGGAGACTGTGGGCTTTTCACATGTCAAGGATTCACCATTACATAACCCTGACTTTATTCTCTTTGTGGATGGTTCAAGGTACTTTGAGGATGGTAATTTCCATACAGGATATGCAGTAGTAGATACACAAGTAGTACACAAAGCCGAGGCACTACCTTCACACATGTCAGCACAGGAAGCCGAGTTGAAAGCTCTCGCAGAAGCCTGTAGGTTAGCAAAAGATAAGACAGCTAACATATATACGGACTCAAGGTATGCTTTTGGGATTGCTCATAATTACGGCCCTATATGGAAAGATAGAGCGTTCCTCACGTCAGCAGGCACACCTATCAAAAACTCAGACCTGGTAAAAGTCTTAATGGAAGCCCTAATGGAACCTACTCAGGTAGCCATTATAAAAATAAAAGCACACACTAAGGTGAACAGCATGGAAACCAAAGGTAATGACTTAGCAGATAGAGCAGCAAAAACATCTACCCCCCCCCCCCACAATGACTCTACTACACCCAGAGGAGGTGCGTGACATTGTTAACCATAAAATGTTATAAGTTCTACAGAAACAAGCCAGCCCAGAGGAACAGCGGACATGGCAGGAAAAAGGTGCCATCCAAAGAGGAGATGGGTTATGGACTTTGAAAGACAGGCTCTGCCTACCCAGAACGTTACACCCTATGATGGCCCAGGTAACTCACGGTAAGACACATCAGTCAAAAACAGCCATGAGCAACTTGGTTAATAGACATTGGTTCCACCTGGTTTCAGCTTGATGGCCTCAAAAAACACCCAGGGATGTATGATATGCGCTCGCAATAATGTGGGAAGAACTGTAAAAGTACCTCAGAAACATACCCCAAGACCTTTGTATCCTTTTCAGAGACTACAGATCGATTACATCCAATTACCAAAGGTGGGAATTTCTGAATACGTACTTGTGTGCATTGATTTGTTTTCAGGTTGGCCAGAAGCTTTCCCAGTGGCCAAAGTGACTGCAATATTCACTGCCAAGAAAATAATGTCTGAAGTGGTATGCCGGCATGGAGTAACCGAGGTATTGAGTGTAACAGAGGTTCTCACCTTACAGGAGAAGTAATAACTCAGATCATGACAGCTTTAGGAATAGATCAAGCATTCCATACACCAGACCATCCACAAAGTAGTGGGAAGGTCGAGAGGTTAAATGGGACTCTAAAATTAAAAATCCAAAAGGCAATGGTGGAAACCGGGAAACCATGGACCGAGTGTTTACCATTAGCCCTCTTTTTGGTGAGATACACATCCAACAAAAGGACAGGGTTGAGTCCCAATGAAGTTTTATTTGGCACGGTTCCTAAGCTAGGATGTTATTTTCCACAGTTGCTCCAAATGCAGTATGGTAGGTTAACCGATTATGTACAAGCTTTACATGGGCACCTCACTAAAATACATTCTCCAGTTCTCTTTCATTCCAGATCCATATAATTGTGAAGGCTCTCAGAGGCTTCAGCCTGGAGAGTGGGTTGTGATAAAGAGATCTCGACCCCAGATGCGAAGGTCCTTTCCAGGTGTTGCTTACCACAAGTACTTCGGTGAAACTTGAAGGAAAACCCAACTGGATTCACGCCAGCCACTGTAAAAAGATTCTACATCCCGAGGAGAAGGACACGGAGGAACTCTAAAATTATGAAATTGTTTATTTACTTACAAGTGCAATGTCTTCAATATAACGCGTTCAAGATTTGATTGCCCCTAGTACATTGGGAGAAGAGACAGGCAAGGAGTTGTCTTTGTCAAAATAGACCAAGGAGTATTTACTTTAACTTATACCATGCATGTTAATATGACTTGTTGTGATTTCACCTATAGACAAACGATAGCGCAGTTGAAAGTCACTTAAGCATTGAAAATTGCTGAACTAACGCAGGTGTGTCTGAATCACTCCATACCAAGTCCCATGTTATTGAATGGGACCATACAAATATTTATATTGACACTAACAAAAAGACACATAATATAGATGTAAAGGATCTGCCAGGCACAGCTTCGGGGTTAACTCCCATAGGTAATCAACAAAACCTATAACTAGGAGTCTGACACACGAGAATTGGGTTAAAAGATATGAAAGTTTATTGAGACAAATTAAAAATACAAATAATCACATGTATAAAATTAGTAGAGATGTGAACCACAGGAAACAATGGACAGCCAGAACAAATATCTCACAGAACAACGCTGTGCAGACAAACTGAGCACACCTGTGTTAAATAACAGTCATAGTGGTGTACAAACAGCTAATCATGGGACACTTGGTAGGTGCTGGGAGACGAATGCAACAAAGGTATATAGATGTTGGTAATTAATCTGCACAGTATGTCTCAAGCAGTAATGAATCATAGTTACAAAAAGAGCACATGCAGCGAGTGACCGAAGATCAAAAATACATAATAATGAACTGTGCAAATGTGCACATGTCTCTTACCCATGACAGGATGCAAATGCAAATGACTGGCGTCCACCCCGACGCGCGTTTCGGCCCGGAAGCCTTCGTCTGGGGGTGGTGTCAGAGCCCACTCTCCAGCCTTTTAAGGTAGTCCCCCTCCAATCCCCAAGTTTGAAGAAGTACGTCAAACCCATCAAAAACAGCTGTAGAAATCAGCTGTGAGCACAGCATCGCGGGCCGGCCTGTTAGCATCCAGGTCACCGACCCGGAAGCAGAAGGTGCAGACAACACCAATCCCACATCAGAGTCAGAGACAGGACGCCAAGGGCCGGGTCGCGGTGCCGCGCATGCGCACAGCATAGAGAAAACCCGTATGAAGAATTCTGCAAACAGTGTGCACTGCCACCACCAGGGGCACATTTGACATTAAGCAGAAAAGGTACAAAGAGAATGCCCATAAGAAAATGAGGTATCTGTCCCTAACCTTTCCCTACATTATTATGATGACACAACAGGGGACCAACAATGAACAGAAGTAGGGTATATATGATGTTGTGTTTGGAGTAGATGAATAAGAAAGAATAAATAAAAGAAACAGCAGGATGAATGAATAAATAAATAACACCCCACCGCAATTGTAATAGTACAGCGCTGCGCATCGTTAATGCATACATCACCAGCATAACAAACAAGTACATATATGCAAACACGCCAGCATACACAATTATTTGCTGAGTACACAATTATTTACTGAATAGCGGGTCTGTTCACACGCAAGATCATTAACTAAATAGCAATGTAGCAATAAATCGATTCAATATGAAAAACAACACACTATACAAGGATATATACATGGTCAATTGAATTAATGTGTATTATATATAGATGAAAAATTATTATAAATCTATACGATTCTATGCATATAACCATATATTCAAAAATATGCATATAAGTGCAAATACATCCCTATAAACAATGTGTTGGTATACTCTTCTATGTCCATTATCCACATTTTGCTTGTGAGTGTAACCAGCAATGTAAAACAGGTGATGTGTACAATAAAAGTAGCAATAGATAATGCACCCAACTATACAAAAATACATATGCAATACTAAATACATATTTATATGGGCACATGTGCTGCATAAACAACAATTATTGGAAATAATTGTTGAAAGTAAACAGTACTCAATGGTGCCAGAAGAACCAATATTGTAAACTGTAAAGTGCCAATATATAGTAGCACCAGACAAATGGTGAAAAAATATATATATATATATATATAAAAATTCAATGATGTATATGTACACCTATATCCATCAAACAATGTCAATGCACCTACATGTGTAAATACATCGAACAGAGATAGTCTTTATTAAACATGATCCTTATTAGATTCCAACATAAATTACAGAAATAAATAAATATATATATATGTTATAAATTATAAAACAAAAGTATAATGGAATGAACAATACAGTGTATATGTGTTGCAATAATATCCTAGTGCCAGTGAAAAAAATATAAATGGAAAACAAGATTTACAAGTGAATTACGGTGACCCCAATGATCACAAGAACCGTGCAGGTGAAGCAAAAAAGAAAAAAACAACTGAATTATAAGTGATAAAAGAATCAATCTGACCATAAATAATGTCAATGTATGTGTAAAAACTAGTTAGATGAGAGTGAATAATGTGCAAGAATAAAAAATATATTATTTATATGTTATGTATATGTATATAGGAGATTGTATAACAAACACATAAACCCGTACGTGGTGAAGGAATCTATAAATGGGTGTAAGTAATGGATACATAAAAGCATGAATAATGAATCAATATGTTAATACGTAGATGCAGATAACTAATAAAGAGATGACGTGTACATTACATGTCAGCTGAACAATAAATATATGTTTATGTGTTTCGTCACAGGTCATAAAGTATTGTATTAAAGGCAACAACAGCGCATACATAAATCCATGCTAAACACCCTGTATCAAAGTGCAATGTCGAACGACTCAAGATGTATGGTACACTCTATAACCGCTATTGGACGTGTCACTGAGGTGGTGAGGGGGGAGGAAGTTGTCACAGGCTCTGGAGGTCAATCAGATGGTAGATTACAGCAAATACACCATATAGAAATGGCAAACTAGAAAAGCTGAAAAACAAACATGTGTTAAAAAGCGTTAAAAAATGGCTATTGCTGTACACAAAACACATTGATTAAAAACATCAACACCATGAGAGATCCTAACACCCATTACAGGAAAGCTGCAAACCCCAAGGTTTCATTTAAGCCCATTGGTTGGATAGTTTTAAGTTTCCAAATCCACTTAGCTTCTACTCGTAGTAATTTTTGCATAAGAGAGCCACCTCTCAAATCCAGCTCTACGTGATCAATGCCTTTAATTTTAAGCTCTTTAGATGCACAATTATGGTAAAGAAAAAAGTGCCGTGGCAGGGTTTTCAAAAGCTCAATGTTGTCAAGGGCCGTGCCCCTCGCTGCCTCAATGCTGTTGACATGTTCTCTTGTTCTTGTTTTAAGTGCCCTAGTGGTAAGACCAATGTAAATTTTTGGACAGGGACAACATGCATAATAGACTACCCCGTTCGTATTACAATCAATGGGCCAGGTAATCTTATATGTTGTCTCTCCCTTTGAATCCACAAAGTCATCACCCCTGACAATGTTTGGACAAGCTATACATCGACCACATGGACGGCATAGGTAATCAGTCTACACCTGAATCTATGTCTCTGAGACTGACTCCTTCTTCCACCACTCAGGATGGCAGGCTTAGGAGTGGGAGAGCCTATCGCAGCCTGGCCAGACGGAGCTAGCTCCCGCCCTCTGTCTATTTATACCTGCCTTTCCTGTTGCTTGTGGCTCTTTCCGTGTGGTTTCCTGGCCCAGCTATAGCTCCTAACTATTTGATCCTGCTCCATACTGACCCTGGCTTACTGACTACTCTTCTGCTCTGCGTTTGGTACCTCGTGCTCTCCTGGTTTGACTTGGCTCGTTCACCACTCTGTTGCTCACGGTGTTTCCGTGGCCAACTGCCCCTTTCCCTTTGCTTTGTATTCCCTTGTATGTTTGTCTCATGCACTTACTGAGCGTAGGGACCGCCGCCCAGTTGTACCCCGTCGCCTAGGGCGGGTCGTTGCAAGTAGGCAGGGACAGAGTGGCGGGTAGATTAGGGATCACTTGTTCGTTTCCCTACCCACGTCGTTACAATAGACTTATGTCAGTTAACAGACATGGGTATGTATGTAACTAACAATCTGCTATGTATGAACCCTGTTTAATGGAACACGTAGACAACGTATGTGCTTTCACAATAATACCTAGTGAATATCTACATGTATATGTCGAAATCAGTCTACAGCATATATGTATAATAACTAACAAATCAGAAACTCTAACACCCTTCAGTAAAACCAGTGCCTTTTCAGGATGTAAGTATAATATTACACACATACAGTGGAACAAGCAAACCATTGTGTTTCTTCCTAATCTAGAGGAAACTATTAGTACAGTATGGGTACCAGAACCTTTACCCTACCAAAATCTTATTTTGCCCTTGAATAAACTTAGGAAAATATTACTAGAGTCTGACCAGGTGAGGAAAATGAGGACAGCGCACAGTGTGACTTTGCAAAGGGTGAAAATGGCAGCCACTATTACTGGAGATGACAGCGCACAGTGTGACTCTACAAACGGTGAAAATGGCAGCCACTAATACTGGAGGCCATTTAACACATTTGGCATCGCAACTTCAGGATGTCACTACACATCATTAGTATGACCTCTTTACAGGGTTCTCACCCACGGCCCCCACAATATTAAGTTACCTGTTTCAACCACTTGTTTCAATCACTGTTTGTGATACTAACATGTTTTAATTGTTATGCTTTTTGTAAAATAAGGACGGCTTTTAGTAAAAGGCCTCTATTATATAATGATAGATTGTTGTGAGATATAAGGTCACTGATCTATGGTGAATCAGGTGAAGAAAACCACTTCCGTAAGCCCTGCCTTCGCTGAAGGAAGTAGCCAAAGTTCCATTTATGTGTAATTCAGTAACCTAATTTATCACAAAAGGCGGGATTTGTGAAGGAATAATTTCAAAATTCCATGTTTTGTATTTTGTGCAAGTGTACACTGCATAGTGTGATATTCATTTTTGTCTTTTAGTTTGCCTTGTAATAGTCTGCAGATGCTCTGCAGATTACTTAAGGTATTTCTTCTTGGCAGTAGAACAGTTTATATAAGTAACAGTTCAGGATGGTGCTCAAGGTCAGAGGGAGGAATTCTCCCTTTGCTGATTACGCTCTGAGTTATGCTCTTTGTTCTGTGTCTTATAAATATACGCTGTATATGATAATAAATTGGAGTCTTTCTTTTTGAGAACATGGTCTCAGAGTGATTTGACTCACCGAGCTCGTAAATATACCTACTTCTAATTTGGAACCAACAGAAATCAAGGCGTAGTGGTACCGTTGCGACCACATCAGAGACATCCTCAATCCTCTCTAGAAGCAGTCGTTTCCTCTGGATCGTATCCTGGGGCAGCGGCTAGAGCGCCCAAACAGGAGTCTCCACGCAGATGATTGCTGTGATAGAGACAGCATTGAATATAACAGGTGGAAGTTGCCAGGGGCCTCCCTATGATTGAGTTGCTGAGGCGGTAGGTGGAAGTTGCCTGAGCCTGTTGAAGGGTAAGAAAGAGGAAAAGCTCTGATTTAAAGTGGATGTTAGTACTGTATCAGTGAGGAGCCCAGGCTCCGTCCAAATGTAGGCAAGCTGGTGAGCCACCATTGCTTGAGTTGCCTGAAATTGTCGCCATTTTGTATAACATTTAAATTGACTGTGCCTCTCTGCTGAGATGAGTTTATTGTATTCCCTGTTGGAAGTTTTGCCAAGATTCTAGCCTACTAAAAGGATTTGCATCAAATCTGGTATTCTTGTCATCATTTCATGACTAACCCTGCGAGCACTTAAATGATACCCGCTCCTAAACTTTTTGGCATAGTTGGCAGGATAGTCGCAGCCCAGGAAAGATGGCATGCCGTATGGAGTGCCCAAGGAGTGAGCAGAGGGCACGGCAGGAAGGTTTACATGATGAATTTCACAGAGAGTATATTCGGAGTTCCATTGGAGGGTAAGCTAGTGCCGGAGTTGCAGTCATGAGTACGCTCTTGCCAAGTGCACCTTTCCCTCAAGAAAGATGACTAGATCAGCAAGAGGCTGTGGAGCCAGGAAAGGCTGCATTTCAGTAGCTGTAATGCGCCACAAGGAAGCGTTCAAGAGGCGGGTAGAGAGGAGTCTCCCAGCAAGAGAAAGACAAGAGGCTGTGCATGAGACTGAGACAAAGAAGGGAGTCCTGGGACCTTGAGTATGAGACTGCAATTGTTAAGTATGTGCCTCACCTGTGAGAGACTGTAACTACTAAGCTTTGAGCCTGAGGCCCAAGTAATTTTGAAGAGGGCCTGAACTGAGTCTAAGAGGGCCTTCAGAGACTGTCGGAAGAAGGCCCAATTTGTGTGAAAGGAATCTGTGTTTTTGTTTCAGTTATTTAAGTTGCTTATTTTTCCTGGTGCCTGGAATGGCACCAAATAAGGCAAGGGGGCAATGAAAGGTATGGAAGGGAGTCTCCCCTATTCACGAGAGGAGCCGTATGGAGTAATGTAAAGATAGATTTTGCGGTCTCTTTCAATGCTTTTGTGTTATGCATGTTTAACACTGTATTTCCTTTAGAGGTCCAGGACTAGAGGAGATGAGCGGTCACTATATGCATATATACTTCCATTGCGATGCTGCCACCTAGTGGCCAGGAAGCATTTTTATTTGTTGTTTTAGTCACAGGACCCGTGCTTACATGTTCTGAGCTGTGCAGATGCTCACGTCAGCAAAGCTCACTGCTATGTAACACTGTTCAGACAATGGTGGCTGACCCTGTTTATTGCAGGCACCGGGAAAACCGGCTCGGGCACAGTCTTTAATATTTACTTTAGTGTGCAAAAACAGTGTAGTATGGGCATGTAATCAGTGTCGGAACATTGAATAACTCACAAAGGGCTGTTTTTAAATTTGATAAAGGGCGACTGATCCCACCTAATGGGTTCAGCTGCAAGGGCTGCGACCCATAAATCAGCAACTATTGTGCCAGCAGGGCTGAGTAGGCCCTGAAGCCAGAGAATGCCCATTGCTGTGGCGGTGAAGTGCAGGATCCTCCCCACAGATGATTGCTGTGAAAGAGGCAGCATTGGATGTAACAAGTGGAAGTTGCGTGAAGCCTCCCTGTTATTTAGTTGCTGAGACGATGGGTTACCCCTGTATCAGGGAAGAGTCCGAGCTCTGTCCCAAGGAAACCAGGCTGGTAAAACCCCATTTCCTGCATTGCCTGAAATTGCCGCCATTTTGTGTAATATTTTAAGTGACTGTGCCTCTCTGCTAAGAACAGTTTTTTGTATTTCCTTTTGGTCGTTTTGCAAACATTACCGGCCTACTAAAAGAAACCTGCATCAAACCTGGGTTTCTTGTCATCATACTGCCAGTAACAATGCAAGGTCAAATACGTTACTCGCCCTCAATAGCCTCCCCTCATGCCAAATTTTATGGTCAAAAGGACCATAACAATTTTATTCTATTGGAAATAAAAGGTGGATTTCTGACTTTAGGGAACAGAGGGTAAAATAATAGACATGTTCCTCACCTCTGTACCTGAGATATGGTACAATTTGTCCCGTAAAAATGAAGCCCTTATAGGGCTGTGTCAACAAAAAAATAAAAGAGTTATGACTTTTAGAAGGCAGGGAAGAAAAAAACAAAAGCATAAAAATGAAACTTAGCCTGGTCCTGAAAGGGTTAATCGAAGACTGAATAGCTATTAAAAATTATATTAAAAATAAAAGGGGAGTCCTGACTACAAAACAGAGGGTAAAGAACAGAGATGTTCCTCACCTCTGTACCTGAGATATGGTTGTGTTATACTAGATATTGTCTATAGAAGATATACATGTTAAAAACACATATATTCTGATGTATCAGGAAGATACTATCACACCTCTGCGGGTCTAGAACTCATATCTAGCCTGAGTGTTATCAGTAATTAATATAAATATTAATTACCTGTCTTGTGATTCCTTTCTTGCTGCTGACAGGATTATATGTCACGCTCCTTCTTCTCACTGGGATCCGTCATCTGTAAAGAATCAAAGGTGTGATAATATGTTCCTGATTCATGTTATAGACACTTATATGTATAACACACTAAGGCCATAATTATTTATCTCAGGTATAATGTACAAATAGAAAATAAAGAAAAAGACGACACTAAGGACCTGTTCACATTACCGCTGCCCTTCCGTTGAGGGATTCCGTTGGGTTAACCCCTCAAAAATGAAACAAAATAACATGCCCCCCCTTTCCTGTGCTGTATGGCAAAACCCCATTTTATGTTCAAAAGTAGCATAACAAGTGTATTCTATTGTAAGGCCCCTTGGGTGCCTGGAATTATGGAGCTTATGGGTATATTGCTTATATAGTTTAAATTAATGGTTATTATCAATGTAATCTTAAATGGTTAACACAATTATTTTTTATGAGTCGTTATAAAGGGTTACCTGTGCCTAGTAGGCAACAGTTCTCCAAAATAATTCAGGATTGTTAACACACAGGGTCCTCAGTGGTGGAGTGGATGCAACTGCGTGGAAATCCCCTTTTTAAGGGATGGCTGGAGTCTGGCAGCTGGTGTCCATTTTCCAAAAGCAAAGGAGCTGAAAAGCCCTTTCCAAAAACTTATGGACTGTTATTGTTGTCCCATGCTTTTTAGAGGGATGTGTTATCCTCTAAAAATAGTTCCTACACCACCCCCTTCCCTGCATGTGGCATGGCCGGAAGTTCCCAGCTTGCAGTAAAGTGGTCTGGGGATGTGGGACAGCGCTGGTGTAGAGGAAGGAGGAGTCAGTCCTTACACTGCACCCTCATCTAACTGGTCCATGAGGCAGGGTTCTGCTCTACCCCTGAGGAAGCAGTAGGGGCATGGATGGCTCGAGGTGTGGTGGGAGGAGCAGTCCTGTGGTTATAATGTACAGGCAGACTATGGAGGGCAGTCGGTAGCATCAGTGGTGAGACAGGTATAGACTCCAAATGGAGTTTATTGCCCCCTCCTTAGTGCTGGTGGGAGAGACCATTGTCATAGGATACGGCCGAAGACTGCCTCCTATTGCATCATTGGGTTCTGCAGCTGACCACGGTCAAGAGACTGGTCGTCCAGCTACTGGATCAATCTTGGAGGCACCCTTGGGTGATGCCGGGATTCCTGTGGGTGGTGAGTTACCTTCATGTTTGGCTGCATAGTCAATCACAAATGTGTTGACGGATGAGGATTTGTTCTCTGTTTTAACTGGTTGCCTTCACAGGACGAGTATGCTCGTCCTGAGCGGCGAGCACTTCTGGCATTAGGACGAGCATACTCGTCCTGTGTGACAGCCGTCCCTGCGCGCGTCTGTGCGCGCGATCGAGAGCGGGGCAACGGCTGTAATACACAGCCACGGCCCCGCTCTGACAGCGGAAAGGAGAGAAACATCTTCTCTCCGCTGTTAACCCTTTGAACGCCGCGATGAAAGCTGATCGCGGCGTTCAAAGAGAGGGGACTGCACATTGATCGCGTCACAGAAAATAACTGTGAAGAGATCAAAGCCCACAACTCATATGGCCAGACAGGCCAGGGTCCATTGAAGGACCCCAGGGCTGTCTGAACATATTTCCTGTTGTTAGGGCATACTGAGGTATGCCCTAACAACTGCCTGTGTACAATCAGTAACAGTCTAATGTACTGGCATATAGATCTATGCCAGTACATTACAGTTAGAAAATAAAAATAAAAATGATAAATCCCTTTATGGGATTAAAAAAAAAAGTTAAATGAATGTAAAAAAAAAATAATGGTAAATAAATAAATTAATTAATAAAAAGTAAATAAAATACACAGAAACACACATTTTTTATAATAAATCAACTTTTTAAAGTCCCAAAACCTGAAAATAATATAGACATATTTGGTATCGCCACGACCGTAACAACCTGTACAACAAATGTATAACATTATTTATGATGATCGGTGTATGGTGTAAAAAAAAAAAATATTAAAACTGCTGCGCAACTGCTTTTTTTTCTGCATTTTAATCTAATTAAAAATTTATAGAAATTAAATGATAATGTATTTGTACCAAAAAATGGTACGTACATAAAGTAGAACTTGTCCCGCAAAAAACAAAGTCTCATACAACTACATCGTACAAAAAATAAAAGCGTTATGAGCGTCGGGATGCAAAGAGGGAAATGTAAAAAAAAATGCTCTGTCCTCAAGGCCAAAATTGGCCGTGTCCTTAAGGGGTTAAAGGACAACTTGGGCTTGTTTGGGTGGCAAAGGGTGGAGTATAAGCTCTGCCAGTAAAGCCAGTAGGTTAATACCCCGCCTGACTAGATGGTTTGTACAGATTAACCTTTTGTGGCTTATTACTCTGTGGAGTGGCTCCTCTGGGAATTTACCTGTCCACCAATATAGGGGACAAGATCCACAGACGAGAATTTGTGATATTTGGTTTCAGTGGATCACGTAATGGTGGAGAAAGAGAGAGGGTCTGAGAAAAATTCCAAAGTGGTAAAGACCTGTACGATGTAACCTGTCATTTAAAACGAGATTACGCTTGCCTTGCTGTAAATATCATAGAGACGCTACATAAGTGTCAGGATTGTGAAAAGAAAATAAATTGTGATAAAAAAAGAATTAATGTTCCATTATTAGTAAAAGAATCTATGAAATTATCGAAAGAATTTAATATGGTCTAATAATTAATAATACCTGTCAATGTTCACGGCTTTTACAGATGACACCTAACTGTCCGTACCAACGGGTCCCTCCCCCATCACATTCCTTGTTAATCAAATGGCGGTTTAATATACAAAGATTAATTTCAACGCCAATTACCTTTAAAGACCAGTATATAATTCCCTTTTTTCTAGTTTATGCATTGTCTTAAACTGTTTAAATGATGTATTTTTTTAGCGTCTATTTATGTTTTAATATCTCGATGTGAGTATTGCAGAGGTTCATATCCGACAGCCTAATAAACAAAAATAAGCATTAATAATCTATCCACTACTCAAGGACAAAATTGGATCATTGTTATCCCTCATCCTATCATTGATAACTATCTATCAAACAATTCTGTACGTTCACAACTTACTATTAGAGCAGTGATGTTCTATCACCGGCTCCCTGTTTCAGCACCACTTTTGCTGGACAGCTCCACTGTGCTGGATAGCTTTTATTTATAGACTGCCAATGTTCTATAGGCGTCTCCTTAGTTCAACACTACTCTGCTGGACAGCACCACCTTGCTGTGACAGCACTAATTTTCACCTGTTGGCAACCGGATATAAACCTCGTTCTGACATATAGTTGTTAGCATTAAAGCCATGAGGAAGGACGTGGCATACGTCTGAAACGCGTAGGCACTTTACCTACATTTTCACCCTTGCATTCGGGAATGATCTTGTTTTAACCATCCAAATAAAATTGGAACTACGTTCTGTTTTAAACTTGACTGCGCTGGACCATCTACTTTTGTCCATTATTCTTCTGTCTACAACACCGTGAGCCGTCACGGAGATCCAGGCGCAGAGCGCAGTGAAAACCTGCATCAAGGTGAGCTGGAGGATCCCTCCCACAGTTTGTTTGTCAAATACATTACTCGCCCTCACTAGCCTCCCCTCATGCCAAATTTTATGGTCAAAAGGACCATAACAATTTTATTCTATTGGAAATAAAAGGTGGATTTCTGACGTTAGATAACAGAGGGTAAAATAATAGACTTGTTCCTCACCTCTGTACCTGAGATATGGTACAATTTGTCCCGTAAAAATTAAGCCCTCATATGGCTGTGTCAACGAAAATATAAAAGAGTTATGACTTTTGGAAGGCGGGGAAGAAAAAAACAAAAACATAAAAATGAAACTTAGCCTGATCCTGAAAGGGTTAATCGAAGACTGAATAGCTATTAAAAATTATATTAAAAATAAAAGGGGAGTCCTGACTACAAAACAGAGGGTAAAGAACAGAGATGTTCCTCACCTCTGTACCTGAGATATGGTTGTGTTATACTAGATATTGTCTATAGAAGATATACATGTTAAAAACACATATATTCTGATGTATCAGGAAGATACTATCACACCTCTGCGGGTCTAGAACTCATATCTAGCCTGAGTGTTATCAGTAATTAATATAAATATTAATTACCTGTCTTGTGATTCCTTTCTTGCTGCTGACAGGGTTATATGTCACGTTCCTTCTTCTCACTGGGATCAGTCATCTGTAAAGAATCAAAGGTGTGATAATATGTTCCTGATACATGTTATAGACACTTATATGTATAACACACTAGGGCCATAATTATTTATCTCAGGTATAATGTACAAATAGAAAATAAAGAAAAAGACGACACTAAGGACCTGTTCACATCACCGTTGCCCTTCCGTTGAGGGATTCTGTCGGAGGTTTCCGTCGGGTTAACTCCTCAAAAATGAAACAAAATAACATGCCCCCCCCTTTCCTGTGATGTATGGCAAAACCCCATTTTATGGTCAAAAGTAGCATAACAAGTGTATTCTATTGTAAGGCCCCTTGGGTGCCTAGAATTATGGAGCTTATGGGTATATTGTTTATATAGTTTAAATTAACCCCTTCCCTCTTTAGCCACTTTTGACCTTCCTGACAGAGCCTCATTTTTCAAATCTGACATGTGTCACTTTATGTGGTAATAACTCCGGAATGCTTTCACCTATCCAAGCGATTCTGAGATTGTTTTCTCGTGACACATTGGACTTTATGTTACTGGCAAAATTTGCTCGATATGTTCAGTATTTAATTGTGAAAAACACCAAAATTTAGCGAAAAATTGCAAAAATTAGCATTTTTCTCAATTTAAATGTATCTGCTTGTAAGACAGGCAGTTATAATACACAAAATTGTTGCTAATTAACATCCCCCATATGTCTACTTTAGATTGGCATCGTTTTTTGAACATCCTTTTATTTTTCTATGACCTCACAAGGCTTAGAACTTTAGCAGCAATTTCTCACATTTTCAAGAAAATTTCAAAAGGCTATTTTTACAGGGGCCAGTTCAGTTGTGAAGTGGTTTTGAGGGCCTTATATATTAGAAACCCCAAAAAAGTCACCCCATTTTAAAAACTTCACCCCTCAAAGTATTCAAAACAGCATTTAGAAAATGTCTTAACCCTTTAAACATTTCACAGGAATTAAAGCAAAGTAGAGGTGAAATTTACAAATTTCATATTTTTCTGCAGAAATACATTTTTAATACAATTTTTTTTATAACACAGAAGGTTTTACCAGAGAAATGCAACTCAATATTTGTTGCCCAGTTTTTGCAGTTTTAGGAAATATCCCACATGTGGCCGTAGCGTGCTACTGGACTGAAACACCGGCCTCAGAAGCAAAGGAGCACCTAGTGGATTTTGGGGCCTTATTTTTGTTAGAATATATTTTAGGCACCATGTCAGGTTTGAAGGGCTCTTGCGGTGCCAAAACAGTCAAAATCCCCCAAAAGTGACCCCATCTGGGAAACTAGACACCTCAAGGAAATTATCTAGGGGTGTAGTGAGCATTTTCACTGCACAGGTTTTTTACAGAAATTATTGGAAGTAGGCCGTGAAAATTAAAATCAACATTTCTTCAAAGAAAATGTAGGTTTAGCGATTTTTTTTCTCATTTCCACAAGGACTAAAGGAGAAAAAGCACCGCAAAATTTGTAAAGCAATTTCTCCCGAGTAAAACAATACCCCACATGTGGTAATAAACGGCTGTTTGGACACACGGCGAGGCTGAGAAGGGAAAGAGCGCCATTTGGCTTTTGGAGTTCACATTTAGCAGGAATGGTTTGCGGAGGCCATGTCACATTTACAAAGCCCCTGAGGGGACAAAACAGTGAAAACCCCAAACAAGTGACCCCATTTTGGAAACTATACCCCTTGAGGAAATTATCTAGGGGTATAGTGAGCATTTTGACCCCACAGGTTTTTTGCAGAAATTTTTGCAAGTAGGCTGTGAAAATGAAAATCTACATTTTTTCAAATAAAATGTAGGTTTAGCTAATTTTTTTTCATTTCCACAAGGACTAAAGGAGAAAAATCACCATAAAATTTGTAAAGAAATTTCTCCCGAGTAAAACAGTACCCCACATGTGGTAATAAACGGCTGTTTGGACACACGGCGAGGCTGAGAAGGGAAAGAGCGCCATTTGGCTTTTGGAACTCAAATTTAGCAGGAATGGTTTGCGGAGGCCATGTTACATTTACAAAGCCCCTGAGGGGACAAAACAGTGGAAACCCCCCACAAGTGACCCCATTTTGGAAACAACA
Source organism: Rhinoderma darwinii (assembly GCF_050947455.1). NCBI lineage: Eukaryota > Metazoa > Chordata > Amphibia > Anura > Rhinodermatidae > Rhinoderma > Rhinoderma darwinii. The sequence continues at coordinate 4,713,298 of NW_027461962.1, forward strand.
CCCATTGAGGAAATTATCTAGGGGTATAGTGAGCGATTTGACACCACAGTTTTTTTGCAGAAATTATTGGAAGTAGGCCCTGAAAATAATAATCTACATTTTTTCAAAGAAAATGTAGGTTTAGCTAATTTTTTCTCATTTCCAGAAGGACTAAAGGAGAAAAAGCACCACAAAATTTGTAAAGCAATTTCTCCCGAGTAAAACAATACCCCACATGTGGTAATAAACGGCTGTTTGGACACACGGCAGGGCTTAGAAGGGAAAGAGCACTATTTGACTTTTTGAGATCACATTTAGCAGGAATGATTTGCGGAGGCCAGGTCACATTTGCAAAGCCCCTGAGGGGACAAAACAATGAAAACGCCCAAAAAGGGACTCCATTTAGGAAACTACACCTCTTGAAGAATGCATCTAGGGGTGTAGTGAGCATTTTGACCCCACAGATGTTTCATAGAATTTATTAGAATTAGGCAGTGAAAATAAAAACAGTCCTTTTTCTTCAATAAGACGTAGCTTTAGCGCAAATTTTTTCATTTTCTCAACAAATAAAGGAAAAAAAGAACCCAACATTTGTAAAGCTATTTCTCCCGAGTACGGCAATACCCCATATGTGGTCATAAACTGCTGTTTGGGCAAACGGCAGGGCTCAGAAGGGAAGGACCGCCATTTGGAGTGCAGATGTTGCTGGATTGGTTTCTGGGCACCTGTGGGCCCAAAACAGTGGAAACCCCCCAGAAGTGACCCCATTTTGTAAACTACACCCCTCAATGCATTTACCAAGGGGTGTAGTAAGCATTTTAACCCTGCAGGTGTTTTGTAGAAATTAGTGTGCGCTCAATGTTGCAGAGTGAAAATGGGATTTTTTTCCATAGATATGCCAATATGTGGTGCCCGGCTTGTGCCACCATAACAAGACAGCTCTCTAATTATTATGCGGTGTTTCCCGGTTTTAGAAACACCCTACATGTGGCCCTAATCTTTTGTCTGGACATATGACAGGGCTCAGAAGTGAAGAGTACCATGCGGAGTGGAGGCCTAATTTGGCGATTTACAAAGTATTGGTTCACAACTGCAGAGGCTCAGATGTGAAATAATAAAAAGAAACCCCTGATAAGTGACCCCATTATGGAACTGCACCCCTCAAGGCATTTATTAAGGGGTGTAGTGAGCATTTTCACCCCACAGGTCTTTTCCATAAATGAATGCGCTGCGGATGGTGCAAATTAAAAATTTATATTTTTCCCTAGATATGCCATTCAGTGGCAAATATGTCATGCCCAGCTTATGACGCTGGAGACACACACCACAAAAATTGTTAAAAGGGTTCTCACGGGTATGACGGTGCCATATATGTTGAAGGAAACTGCTGTTTGGGCACGCTGTAGGGTTCAGGGCCGAGGGAGCACCATTTGGCTTTTGGAGAGCGGATTTTGCTTGGTACTATATTTGTTTGAGTATTGCTGGTGTTTTATAATGTGGGGGTACATGTAAGCGGGGCGGAGTATATAAGGGGCATAGTCAGGTGGTATAAAAAAATAAAAATAATCCATAGATGTGTGTTACGCTGTGAAGCAATCCTTTCTGCACAGGCCGGTGTCGCACTGATAAATGGTGTCATTTCTTATCCCCCTTTTGGTCCACACTCCGCGCCTTTGTAGTTTGGGGAATTTTGCTGGGAAAGTATTATCCTGGTATAATACGGGCACCGTCGCTTCCATCGGATATGATTGGGCCCTCCCTTCCTGGTTCCCTAATTTTAGGTCCTTGATAAATCGCCTCTTGAAACAGAAGAAATGTTCTCCTCGGGCACAACTGCATATTTTTTTATTTCCTGACTTATTGGAGCCATAACTAATTTTATTTTTCATAGACGTAGCGGTATGAGGGCTGGTTTGTTGCGGGACGAGCTGTAGTTATTATTGATACCATTTTGGGGTACATGTGACTTTTTGATCACCTTTTATCCTATTTTTTGGGATGCCAGGTAAACCAAAAAACGCAATTCTGGCACAGCTTTTTTTGTTTTTTTTTTATACAGAGTTCACCACGCATTATAAACTACATGTTACCTTTATTCTGCGGGTCAGTACGATTCCGGCGATACCTCATTTATAGAACTTTTTTATGTTTTACAACTTTTTGCACAATAAAATTACTTTTGTAAAAAGAATGTATTTTTTCTGTCGCCAAGTTGTGAGAACCATAACGTTTTAATTTTTTTGTCGACGGAGTTGTATGAGGGCTTGTTTTTTGCGGGACGAGCTATAGTTTTTATAGGTACCATTTTTGGATACGTGCGACTTTTTGATCACTTTTTATTGTAATATTTGTAGGGCAAAGTGACTAAAAAACAGAAACTCTGGTAACGTTTTTTACGGGTTTTTTTTACGCTGTTCACCGCGTGCAATAAATAATATAATATTTTGATACCTCCGGTCGTTACGGTCGTGGCGATACCAAATACATATGGTTTATTATTATTTTTCAATAATAAAGGACTTGATAAGAGTAAAAGGGGGATTGTGTGTTATTTGATTACTTGAAACTTTTATTGTTTTCAAACTTTTATTTTTTGCACTTTTTTTTACACTTTTTTATACTTTTTTTACACTTTTTCTCAAGTCCCACTAGGGGACTTGAAGGTCCAACGGTCAGATTTTTTTTTTTCTAATACATTGCACTACCTATGTAGTGCAATGTATTAGATCTGTCAGTCATTCACTGACAGCAAGCCGTTTAGGCTTCGCCTCCCGGCGGGGCCTAAATCGGCTTCCGTAATGGCAGAGCAGGAGACCATTGTGTCTCCTGTTGCCATAACAGCAGTCGCCAGTCCCGATTGCCTGTCAGGGCTGGCGATCTGCTTGTAACCGCTACGATGCAGCAATCGCTTTCGATTGCTGCATCGAAGGGGTTAATGGCAGGGATCGGAGCTAGCTCCGGTTCCTGCCATTACAGGTGGATGTCAGCTGTACAGTACAGCTGACTTCCACCGCTGATGACGCCGGATCAGCTCCTGACCCGGCGCCATCTTGCCGGCAGCTACGGAAGCCGATCAGGCTCCGCCGCCGGGCGGATCTTGACCGGCTTCGGTGCTAGGCAGACCGGGAGGCCAGTATTAGGCCTCCGGTTGCCATTGCAGCCACCGGAACCCCGGCAATTTCATTACTGGGGTTCCGATGAGCTGCAAACACCTTAAGTGCAGCGATCGCGTTTGAGCGCTGCACTTAAGGGGTTAATGGCGGGGATCGAAGCTAATTTCGGTCCCCGCCGTTACAGTCGGATGTCAGCTGTAAGATACAGCTGAGATCCGGTGATGATGGGACCGGCTCAGCTTCTGAGCCGGTGCCAAACGTTTGACGTACATGTACGGCAAGATGCGGGAAGTCAGTACTTTCCATGACGTACATGTACGTCAAATGTCGGGAAGGGGTTAATGGTTATTATCAATGTAATCTTAAATGGTTAACACAATTATTTTTTCTGAGTCGTTATAAAGGGTTACCTGTGCCTAGTAGGCAACAGTTCTCCAAAAAGATTCAGGATTGTTGTCACACAGGGTCCTCAGTGGTGGAGTGGATGCCACGGTGTGGAAATCCACTTTTTAAGGGATGGCTGGAGTCTGGCAGCTGGTGTTCATTTTTCCAAAGCAAAGGAGCTGAAGAGCCCTTTCCAAAAGCTTATGGACTGTTATTGTTGTCCCATGCTTTTTAGAGGGATGTGTTATCCTCTAAAAATAGTTCCTACACCACCCCCTTCCCTGCATGTGGCATGGCCGGAAGTTCCCAGCTTGCAGTAAAGTGGTCTGGGGATGTGGGAAAGCACTGGTGAAGAGGAAGGAGGAGTCATTCCTTACACTGCACCCTCATCTAACAGGTCCATGAGGCAGGGTTCTGCTCTGCCCAAATCGGAAGCAGTAGGGGCATGGATGGCTCGAGGTGTGGTGGGAGGAGCAGTCCTGTGGTTATAATGTACAGGCAGACTATGGAGGGCAGTCGGTAGCATCAGTGGTGAGACAGGTGTAGACTCCAAAGGGAGTTTATTGCCCCCTCCTTGCTGCTGGTGGGAGAGACTGTTGTCATAGGATACGGACGAAGACTGCCTCCTATTGCATCATTGGGATCTGCAGCTGACCACGGTCAAGAGACTGGTCGTCCAGCTGCTGGAACAATTTTGGAGGCACCCATAGGTGATGCTGGGATTCCTGTGAGTGGTGAGTCACCTTCATGTTTGGTTGCGTAGTCAAGAACAAATGTGTTGACGGATGAGGATTTGTTCTCTGTTTTAAAGGACAACTTGGGCTTGTTTGGGTGGCAAAGGGTGGAGTATAAGCTCTGCCAATAAAGCCAGTAGGTTAATACCCCGCCCGCCTGACTAGATGGTTTGCACAGATTAGCCTTTTGTGGCTTATTATTCTGTGGTGTGGCTCCTCTGGGAATTTACCTGTCCACCAATATAGGGGACAAGATCCACAGACGAGAATTTGTGATATTTGGTTTCAGTGGATCACGTAATGGTGGACTAAGAGCGTATTGTGGACAAGAAGCTTAGTTTTGACAGAGGGTCTGAGAAAAATTCCAAAGTGGTAAAGACCTGTATGATGTAACCTGTCATTTAAAACGAGATTACGCTTGCCTTGCTGTAAATATCACAGAGACGCTACATAAATGTCAGGATTGTGAATAGACATGAAGTCCTGGCTGGAGGTAATGTATATTCACTGTCAGGACACTTGAGTATTGTTATAGTGTTTTTATGTGGCTGCAAATAGCGATATAGCTATATCGCTATGTGCTGTGTAAATGAATGGGCAGAAGTGTATGACGCTAATTGGTCATTGATTGGTCAGCGTCATACACTTCTCTCCACAACGCCCACTTGGTCAAAAAGTAAAACACGCCCAGTTGTCCATTAAGAAACTCATTAGCATGAAGCTAAAATAGGTCATAGCTCCATCAAAAATGATCGTTTTTCTAAATAAAAAAACACTGCTGTAATCTACATTACAGCGCCGATCATATTATGTAGAAGATAGGCCACTTATAATGTGGTGACAGAGCCTCTTTAAAGGTTCACGGTTTTGGCTCATTTTTTTTGTAAGTGCTTCCCTGAAAAGGCCGCTGTACTCTTTGCATGCTCAGATAATGTAGAATATTTAGTGCACACAAGCTGCATGGAGGTGCAGCTTGGTGGTGCTATGATGAGAAATGCAGGCGTCGTTTGTCATTATGTCCGGAGATTGGCTGGGCATCCAAGGCAATCAGTGTTTGGAATCAGCTCATCCTGTATCAGCGACATCCTTAATCCTCTCTAGAAGTAGTCGTTTCTTCTGGATCGTATCCTGGGGCAGCGGCTAGAGCGCCCAAACAGGAGTCTCCACGCAGATGATTGCTGTGATAGAGACAGCGTTGAATATAAAAGGTGGAAGTTGCCTGAGGCCTCCATACGATTGAGTTTCTGAGGCAGTGGGTGGAAGTTGCCTGGGCCTCCCCATTAAAGCGATAAGGGATGTTGAAGGGTAAGAAAGAGGAAAAGCCCTGATTTGAAGTGGATGTTAGTACTGTATCAGTGAGGAGCCCAAGATCCGTCCAAAGGTAGGCAAGCTGGTTGTAATGACGGAATAGGAAGACGTACAAGTGAGCCCTAATCTACCCGCAACCCAGTCCCTGCCTACTTGCATGGCCCCTCCCAGGCCACGGCGTACAACTGGGCGACGGTCCCTACACTCAATATGTGCATGACAGACAACACAAGACAGGGTACACAGAAGAGAGGGAAGTGGGACAGTTGTCAACGGCAACACCGTGAGCAACAGAGTAGTGAACGAGCCGAGTAAAACCAGGAGAGTATGTGGTAACAAAAGCAGAGCAGAAGAATAGTCAGTCAATCAAGCCAGGGTCGATATGAAGCAGGTCAATTGCAAGTAGCATGACCTGCCTAGGTAGAGTCGTGTGTTAACCTTAGACCATACTATCCCCCCCACCCCCACTTAGTAAAGACACATGACACCGAGGTTGGATGTGAAATGGCCACAGCAGCCGTTTATTAATTTCACAGTTTTATAAAAACAATTTAAATCCGAAACATTCGGATAACTAGTTAGGAATCCACCAGAGAATTCCTCCTAATAATTCACATGACCCAACATGGGTCAGAATCATAAATAACAATTAACCGTTAACATTAACCCGAGCAGAGGAAGTCCTTGAAGCCCCTTCAGATGTTCCTTATTAAGAACACACCGAATTAGCCATCTGCAAACCACCAATTACCTCCAGCCGTAAACCAGCTCGGAAGCACCGTTCACCTCTGCAGATGGCTCCAACCACTAGAAGTCCACTTCAAGGGGATAACACCCGATGAAGCCCTCAAGTGATATACCGACCACTAGAAGTCCACTTCAAAGGGATAACACCCGATGAAGCCTTCAAGTGATATACCTTCTACCAGAAGACCACTTCAAAGGGATAACACCCGATGAAGTCTTGAACCATGTACCTTTTTTGGGGGACGCATACCCCCGATGCGACCCCCCCACCATTTTGTACTGACTGGCCTCAAGGACTCCCCCCGCCAGCTGCCATGACAACAGAACCTACTCCGGAAAAAAGAAAAACATGTTAAATAAGCACACAAATAAAACACAACGCTCATAGACGGACGTACATAAGACCTAAGGAGTAACAAACCAAGGGTGGGAGGGTGGGAGCTTACTTGCTTCTATGTTACTCCTCCCGCTGCTTCCGGCTCAATGCCGAGAAACAGCGGGAAGCGCAGTAACGGCCCCCCGTCCCCCTTAACTCCTCCCCGTCCCTCCTTCAGCTCCTTCCAACTCTCCCTCAACTAATTAACCCTTTCCCTACCAGGACGGTCATGTCGGCTTCCCTTCACCCTGCGGCTGCGTCCAGCCTCTTCTTGACCTGCCTAGGTAGAGTCGTGTGTTAACCTTAGACCATACTATCCCCCCCACCCCACTTAGTAAAGACACATGACACCGAGGTTGGATGTGAAATGGCCACAGCAGCCGTTTATTAATTTCACAGTTTTATAAAAACAATTTAAATCCGAAACATTCGGATAACTAGTTAGGAATCCACCAGAGAATTCCTCCTAATAATTCACATGACCCAACATGGGTCAGAATCATAAATAACAATTAACCGTTAACATTAACCCGAGCAGAGGAAGTCCTTGAAGCCCCTTCAGATGTTCCTTATTAAGAACACACCGAATTAGCCATCTGCAAACCACCAATTACCTCCAGCCGTAAACCAGCTCGGAAGCACCGTTCACCTCTGCAGATGGCTCCAACCACTAGAATTCCACTTCAAGGGGATAACACCCGATGAAGCCCTCAAGTGATATACCGACCACTAGAAGTCCACTTCAAAGGGATAACACCCGATGAAGCCTTCAAGTGATATACCTTCTACCAGAAGACCACTTCAAAGGGATAACACCCGATGAAGTCTTCAACCATGTACCTTTTTTGGGGGACGCATACCCCCGATGCGACCCCCCCACCATTTTGTACTGACTGGCCTCAAGGACTCCCCCCGCCACAGCGAAACAGGCCTTGACCCCCTTAAGCCTGTGAGTTCCTCCACACCACCACCGCCCTTTCTATGCCTTCTGCTATCGCAAAGCTCCAAAGATCAATGCCAACCTCGGTCAGATGAACCCCGTCACTTCTCCAGAAATTCCCCACTCCTGACTCCAAATCCATATGCCTTACGCAAATGCCCCCGTTCTTTGCCACAAAACGGGACACCGCCCGGTTAACCTTTATGCGAGCCTTATTGACTCTCTCCACCGATCTAGCTAACCGCCAATGCTTTCTTGGGACTATGTCCGACCACACTACCACCAACTTGGGATAAGATACCCACAAACACAACATATCATGTTTGATATCCCGCACCAACTCACGAAAAGGGCGGACTCCTAAGTCATTCCCACCCACGTGCAACACTAAAACCTCCGGAACCCTATCAAGCCGCGCATATGTCTGGAATTCCGCCAACACCCTGTTCCACGACATACCTCTAAAACCCAGCCAATGCACAACCGCATCCTGTCGCGGAATGCGCAACTGGCGACCATCCGGGCGGACGTCCGCCCTCAAAGCCCACCAGTGCACGTACGAATGACCCATCAACCACACCAGACAAGGAGGCGAATCTGAAACGGAAAAAACAATTAGGCACCACCAATATAACATTTGTAAGCGTAAACAACCCCAATCATAACATATGGGGGCGGACATAGGACTTAAACCTTTTAGACTCCCAACGACCAATACGCCTCACCCCTTCATCATCCAACCCCCAGCGCCCCGCTTCCGTTGCTGCGCCAATCCTGAAGGAATGAGATGAATATGAGCCTGCCGCAACACCAACCGCCGTCAAACATTTTTTAAATACAGCTCCAAACTGAAACCTGGACAAAAACGACCCGTCCACATGACGTAACAAAGGCAAATCTGGAGACCCCCCGCTTTGCGTAAAACCCCGCATGCACTCTACAGGGCACATGACCGACCCCGGGAGAACGAACAAAACTATCAACTTTCCCTTCCCTACTTGGTCAGTTTTTGATCGACGCAACCATACCTCTAGCCGATCTGCAAATAGGCTCACCTCCCCAGATCTCAGCCCCCCTGCCCGTTTTGTACTTGGCGACACCAACTCACCTATTCTAAATGCTCCAAAAAACGCTAACGAAAAAGCCAATCGAAACAAATGCATTTCATCTGAAGAACGACATACCGATGCTAATGAACCGCCCAACGATTTAAGCAAAGCAAACGACACCGGCCTTCTACTATCCGCCTCCACCCTACCTCGACGCAACCCCTTCAAAGCCTGCGATACCAGAAATTCCTTCGATACATCCCGAAAACCCCGCAGCTTAAACCCAAACGCCACCGCAGATATGAACCGGTTCCCCTTCGCTACTGAAAACCCCGACTCCCAGGCGTCCCCTAACCAGTACAAAAGTGCCACCAACCTGTCTCTATCCGTATTGACGTCACCCAACTCTCTTAACCACTCCTCCCACTGCCTCCAACAAGCAGCATACGCACTCCACGTCGCGCGCGCCAAAGACCTTTTTAACAGCTGCTCTACGGGACCGATACCAGATCCCACAGATGCTCCGGACACGCCAACCCGAGACGTTCCGCTCCCGGTGCCAATTGCCGAAACCGGTCCCACTGCGAGCGAGAAAGAGCATCAGCGATACAATTCTGAACACCCGGGACATGCACCGCCACCACCCACGCGTTCAATGACAAACACACCAATACTAAATGTCGCAACAACTGAACTACCGGAGGAGAGGACGCCGTGATGTTATTAATGGCCAGCACCACCCCCATGTTGTCGCAGTAAAAACGAACCTTCTTATCCCTGAGCCTGTCCCCCCAAATGGTAGCCGCCACCACGATGGGAAACAGCTCGAGCAGGGCCAGATTCCGCGTGAGTCCACTGGACACCCAGCTAGCCGGCCATTGACCCGCGCACCACGGACCTCCCCCATAAGCTCCAAAACCACCCACCCCAGCCGCATCCGTAAAAATATTCAAATCACTCGTATCCTGCGCAGGAGCCATCCATAGCGAGCGACCATTGTACTGGCCCAAGAAGTCATCCCAAACCTGAAGATCAGCTCGGTGCTCCTCCTTGAGCCGCACAAAATGATGCGGCGCGCGCACTCCCGCCGTTGCCGCCGCCAACCTCCTACCAAACACCCTCCCCATTGGCATAATCCGGCAGGCGAAATTCAACTTCCCCAGCAGCGACTGGAGCTCCCTCAGCGCCATTTTCTTCATTCTACAAGCCCGTCGAACCTCCAGCCTCAAAGCACCCAACTTATCCGCCGGGAGCCAACACTCCATTGCCACCGAGTCAATTTCGATTCCCAAGAAACAAATCGTCGCTACCGGGCCCTCCGTTTTTTCCGGCGCCAAAGGGATCCCAAAATCCCTCGCCACCTTCTGTAGTGCATGAAGCAAATTACCGCAAACCGGCGAACCCCCCGGGCCAACGCACAAAAAATCATCTAAGTAATGGATCAACGAATCGACCCCGGATACTCCCCTCGTTACCCACTCCACGAAGCTACTAAACGCCTCGAAGTATGCACAAGAAAGAGAACACCCCATCGGAAGGCACCGATCCACGTAAAAGGCCCCATTCCAAAAACAACCCAACAGCCGTTGGCTTTCTGGATGGACCGGCAACAACCTGAACGCCGCCTCGATGTCGGTTTTTGCTAGCAGCGCCCCCGGACCCGCAGCCCGCACTAACCCCACCGCCTTATCGAATGAGGTATAAACTACGGAACACAACTCGTGATCAATCCCGTCATTTACCGACGAACCTTTGGGATACGATAAATGTTGAATCAAACGAAACTTTCCGGGCTCGCGTTTAGGGACAATACCCAAAGGGGACACAACTAAATCTTTTACCGGCGACTCAACAAATGGCCCCGACATGCGCCCCAACGAAACTTCTTTTAACAACTTTTCCGACACGACTTCCGCATGCAAGTAAGCCGATTTTAAATTTCTCCGCGTAACCGGAACCTCATAAGGAGGCGGAGGAATAACAAAACCAACACGAAACCCTTCATAAAGCAACTTAGCTGCCGCCCTATCCGGGTACTCACTTAGATAAGGGGCCATCCTTTCCACCCTCATCGGCGACACCCCCTTGACCAGCCCCGTGCTGGTTCCCTGACCTCTTTTTTCGCAGACATTTTGCCGCCCCGTGTGATGCACCATTATACTCGGAGCACACGTGCTTGAACTTGCACGTGGCCCCGAACTTGCACTGGCCTTCATTGAATTGCCAGCAAAACCCCGCCTTTCCCCCGCCGCTTTGTCCACTCTGACTAGACTGGCCTCCCTGGCCACCGCTCCCGGGAAAGGGCTGCCTAACCGGAGCCGTAACCCGTAACCAGAGAGCAATATCCTTCTGGTCCCACCGAATCGCCGGCCGAACCGCCTTCCGCTGACGGAATTGCTCATCATATCGCAGCCACGCCTGACCCCCATACGCCCTATGAGCCTCCCCAATGGCATCAAAATAACAAAACAACGCCGAACAATTTTCCGGCGCCTTTTCCCCTATCACACTAGCCAATATGGCGAACGCCTGCGACCAATTAACGAACGTCTGCGGGATAAGCCTATACCGCCGCCGTTCCTCCTCGTCCTTTTTACTCTCATCCCGCTTGCTCTTATCCAAATTAAATTTAGCCAGCGGCAAGAGAGAAAAAATTTCAACATATTCGTCTTTCCAGATCCGATCACGCACCTCCTGCTTTAAATGCGCCCCCAACGGACCCTCAAAACAAACATACACCTCCCCCCGAGCACGATCGTCCATACGCACTCGATCGCCGTCCTTCTGTGCCTCGGTCTGTACCGACACCGCGACCGCCTCTCTAACCGCCACCACAGGACGCGCCTGTAACGATCCCACGTCCCTGGGGCCTTCCCAAACTACCGCAGGAGACACTTCCGTTACTACCGGCGCCGCGGCCCTATCCAGGCGCCCCACCAGCTCCCGTAAGCAACCCACTAAGTCTGCCAAACCCGCTCCGTCGCGTCCGCCCGCGCCGCTACCGGCCCCCGATGCAATGCTAGCCGCCCCCCCGCCGACACCCGACATAAAAATCGCTGGATAAGACAATGATGGAGTTATACACTCACCGGGCTGCACAGGCGCTGTGTTCCCGTCAGCCGGACCATCCTGACCTCGACGATACACGTCCAGTTCACCTTCCTCCAGTTCTTCTCTCGCCGACGACTGTCCCTCCCAACGACATCTTCGGAACGGGGATGAGGACGCGCTGACCGATGGGCCGGCAACCTGCCGCCCGACCGCCGGGACCCAGACTTCCGACCGGACCTGTTGCCTCGACGTCGCTGCAGATCTAGTCGTCCGTCTAGACGATCCTGACGAAGCCTGCCCCCTGGCCGGAACATCACCATGCGGGGCGGCCGTACCTTGTTCTCCACATCTTCCATCTGATGGGGGAGGGGTGACAGGGAGCCCAGCCTGCGACTCCCTGCTTACCGCCGGACCCCGTCGCGGCCTGGGATTCCTGCCAGGACGCAGGGCCTGGGAAGGGGCGGTCCTCCCAGCTGCCTGGCCTGCAGCGTCCGGGATCGGGCTCCCTCTGCGACGCCGTGTCCACGGGACTACCTCCGGACTGAGGCGCTCTGGAGGTCGGGACCGCCGAGAGGGACGGGTCGACCCAGCCTGCGTCGCCGTCACCCCTGGCACCGCTCTCTGCCTGCCCAGCGCAGGAGCGGTTGTTGCCGACTCCCCCCCCGCCGCCATAGCCATGCTCGTAAGGGGGCCGGGGGAGGGGAGCCTGTCCCTTTCAACAGACCCCGAACGCCGTGCCCGACGTGGCGAAACGGCGTCCGGGTCCTCGTTATTGCAGCCACGGTCTCCTCTAGCCATCCGGGACCGTGGTGCACAGCAGCGGCACGCAGCCGCTCTAACATAAGGGCTTCTGCCATTTCTAAAAGCCGGGCAACGGGGAGCTTACTTGCTTCTATGTTACTCCTCCCGCTGCTTCCGGCTCAATGCCGAGAAACAGCGGGAAGCGCAGTAACGGCCCCCCGTCCCCCTTAACTCCTCCCCGTCCCTCCTTCAGCTCCTTCCAACTCTCCCTCAACTAATTAACCCTTTCCCTACCAGGACGGTCATGTCGGCTTCCCTTCACCCTGCGGCTGCGTCCAGCCTCTTCTGGAACAGCAGAGCCAGGAACCAGAGAGAATCACAGGCACAGGACAAGCAGCAAATGCAGGTATACAAAGACCAAGGGCGGGAGCTAGCTCCATCTGGCCAGGCTGTGATAGGTTCTCCCACTCCTCAGCCTCCCAGCCTGAGTGGTAGCAGAACGAGTCATTCTAGCAGAGCTAGGCACAGATGCAGACTGATTAACCACGGGCGTCGACACAGAAGCTGTGTCAGGCAAATCCTTTACACTGGTGAGCCACCAATGCCTGCATTGCCTGAAATTGTCACCATTTTGAATAACATTTTTAAATTGACTGTGCCTCTCTGCTGAGATTAGTTTATTGTTTTCCCTGTTGGAAGTTTTGCCAAGATTCTAGCCTACTAAAAGGATTTGCATCAAACCTGATATTCTTGTCATCATTTCATGACTAACCCTGCGAGCACTTAACTGATACCCGGTCCTAAACTTTTTGGCATAGTTGGGAGGATAGTCGCAGCCCAGGAAAGATGGCATGTCGTATGGAGTGCCCAAGGAGTGAGCAGAGGGTACGGCAGGAAGGTTTACATGATGTATTTCACAGAGAGTATAGTCGGAGCTCTATTGGAGGGTAAGCTAGTGCCGGAGTTGCAGTCATGAGTACGCTCTTGTCAAGTGCACCTTTCCCTCAAGAAAGATGACTAGATCCAGTAAGAGGTTGTGGAGCCAGGAAAGGCTGCATTTCAGTAGCTGTAATGCGCCACAAGGAAGCGTTCAAGAGGCGGGTAGAGAGGAGTCTCCCAGCAAGAGAAAGACAAGAGGCTGTGCATGAGACTGAGACAAAGAAGGGAGTCCTGGGACCTTGAGTATGAGACTGCAATTGTTAAGTATGTGCCTCACCTGTGAGAGACTGTAACCACTAAGCTTTGAGCCTGAGGCCCAAGTAATTTTGAAGAGGGCCTGAACTGAGTCTAACAGGGCCTTCAGAGACTGTCGGAAGAAGGCCCAATTTGTGTGAAAGGAATCTGTGTTTTTGTTTCAGTTATTTTAGTTGCTTATTTTTCCTGGTGCCTGGAATGGCACCGAATAAGGCAAGGGGGCAATGAAAGGTATGGAAGGGAGTCTCCCCTATTCACGAGAGGAGCCGTATGGAGTAATGTAGAGATAGATTTTGCTGTCTCTTTCAATGCTTTTGTGTTATGCATGTTTAACACTTTATTTCCTTTATAGGTCCAGGACTAGAGGAGATGAGCGGTCACTATATGCATATATACTTCCATTGCGATGCTGCCACCTAGTGGCCAGGAAGCATTTTTATGTGTTGTTTTAGTGACAGGACCCGTGCTTACATGTTCTGAGCTGTGCAGATGCTCACGTCAGCAAAGCTCAATGCTATGTAACACTGTTCAGACAATGGTGGCTGACCCTGTTTATTGCAGGCATCGGGAAAACAGGCTCGGGCACTGTCTTTAATATTTACTTTAGTGTGCAAAAACAGTATAGTATGGGCAAGTAATCAGTGTCGGGACATTGAATAACTCACAAAGGGGCTCTTTTTAAATTTGATAAAAGGCGACTGTTCCCACCTAATGGGTTCAGGTGCAAGGGCTGCGACCCATAAATCAGCAACTATTGTGCCTGCAGGGCTGAGTAGGCCCTGAAGCCAGAGAGGGCCCATTGCTGTGGCGGTGGAGTGCAGGAACCTCCCCACAGATGATTGCTGTGAAAGAGGCAGCATTGGATGTAACAAGTGGAAGTTGCGTGAAGCCTCCCTTTTATTTAGTTGCTGAGACGATGGGTTACCCCTGTATCAGGGAAGAGTCCGAGCTCTGTCCCAAGGAAACCAAGCTGGAAAAACCCACTTACTGCATTGCCTGAAATTGCCGCCATTTTGTGTAATATTTTAAGTGACTGTGCCTCTCTGCTAAGAACAGTTTTTTGTATTTCCTTTTGGTCGATTTGCAAACATTACCGGCCTACTAAAAGAAACCTGCATCAAACCTGGGTTTCTTGTCATCATACTGCCAGTAACAATGCAAGGTCAAATACATTACTCGCCCTCACTAGCCTCCCCTCATGCCAAATTCTATGGCCAAAAGGACCATAACAATTATATTCTATTGGAAATAAAAGGTGGATTTCTGACTTTAGAGAACAGAGGGTAAAATAATAGTCATGTTCCTCACCTCTGTACCTGAGATATGGTACAATTTGTAATGTAAAAATTAAGCCCTCATATGGCTGTGTCAATGAAAAAATAAAAGAGTTATGACTTTTGGAAGGCGTGGAAGAAAAAAACAAAAACATTAAAATGAAACTTAGCCTTGTCCTGAAAGGGTTAATCGAAGACTGAATAGCTATTAAAAATTATATTAAAAATAAAAGGGGAGTCCTGACTACAAAACAGCGGGTAAAGAACAGAGATGTTCCTCACCTCTGTACCTGAGATATGGTTGTGTTATACTAGATATTGTCTATAGAAGATATACATGTTAAAAACACATATATTCTGATGTATCAGGAAGATACTATCACACCTCTGCGGGTCTAGAACTCATATCTAGCCTGAGTGTTATCAGTAATTAATATAAATATTAATTACCTGTCTTGTGATTCCTATCTTGCTGCTGACAGGATTATATGTCACGTTCCTTCTTCTCACTGGGATCCGTCATCTGTAAAGAATCAAAGGTGTGATAATATGTTCCTGATACATGTTATAGACACTTATATGTATAACACACTAGGGCCATAATTATTTATCTGAGGTATAATGTACAAATAGAAAATAAAGAAAAAGACGACACTAAGGACCTGTTCACATCACCGCTGCCGTTCCGTTGAGGGATTCCGTCTGAGGTTTCCGTCGGGTTAACCCTTCAAAAATGAAACAAAATAACATGCCCCCCCCTTTCCTGTGCTGTATGGCTAAACTCCGTTGTCATAGGATACGGACAAAGACTGCCTCCTATTGCATCATTGGGATCTGCAGCTGACCACGGTCAAGAGACTGGTCGTCCAGCTGCTGAAACAATCTTGGAGGCACCCTTGGGTGATGCCAGGATTCCTGTGAGTGGTGAGTCACATTCATGTTTGGTTGCGTAGTCAAGCACAAATGTGTTGACGGATGTGGATTTGTTCTCTGTTATAAAGGACAACTTGGGCTTGTTTGGGTGGCAAAGGGTGGAGTATAAGCTCTGCCAGTAAAGCCAGTAGGTTAATACCCCGCCTGACTAGATGGTTTGTACAGATTAACCTTTTGTGGCTTATTATTCTGTGGTGTGGCTCCTCTGGGAATTTACCTGTCCACCAATATAGGGGACAAGATCCACAGACGAGAAATTGTGATATTTGGTTTCAGTGGATCACGTAATGGTGGACAAAGAGCGTATTGTAGACAAGAAGCTTAGTTTTGAGAGAGGGTCTGAGAAAAATTTCAAAGTGGTAAAGACCTGTACGATGTAACCTGTCATTTTAAAACGAGATAGCCTTGCTGTAAATATCACAGAGACGCTACATAAGTGTCAGGATTGTGAATAGACATGATGTCCTGGCTGGAGGTAATGTATATTCACTTTCAGGACACTTGAGTAACGTTATAATGTGTTTATGTGGCTGCACATAGCGATATAGCTATATCACTATGTGCTGTGTAAATGAATGGGGAGAAGTGTATGACGCTGATTGGTCATTGATTGGTCAGCACCATACACTTCTCTCCACAACGCCCACTTGGTCAAAAAGTAAAACATGCCCAGTTGTCCATTAAGAAACTCATTAGCATGAAGCTAAAATAGGTCATAACTCCGTCAAAAATGATCGTTTTTCTAAATAAAAAACACTGCTGTAATCTACATTACAGCGCCGATCATATTATGTAGACGATAGGCCACTTATAATGTAAGCCCAGAGCTAAGCAGAGCTGGGCAGAGGGCGGTCATGACGGGTCTGGACCTGCAAGGGGTCATTTAGAGGGGTATTTTGGTTATAGGTTGGTGGGTGGGTTTGAGTCAGGAATTGTGCTAGGGGGTTGTGAGCATTGGGGGTGGAGTTAATGGGATGTATATATAGTGGCATAAGCAGGGAAGCCATGTTATGTCTTGAAAATTTTTGTCAAGAATAGAGGTGTGCAGCCAGTGTCAGGGTAGCTGTTTTCTGGTCAGTTTTAGGGCCTAGAGTTATGGAGGGTTTAGAGCAGTTAATTGCTAGGGTTAGGCAGGCAGGCAGGCAGCTGATAAGGGGCTGGAGTGGGTCCAGGAGCAGCTAGGGGCTTTAGCAGGCTCCCCGGCGGGGCGTCCCCCCAGAGCCCGGCGTTCACGGCCTCTTGAACGCTTGAGCCCCCCGGCGCAGACGGAGGAGTGTGACTCCCCCCTTACCTGGTCCCCGGTGGCTGGCGACGGTGGCGTTGTTCCGGTGTCGGGGACTGGAGCCATGGAGGTGTCGGGAGCGGCGGCAGCAGTGGAGAGGCCTGGAGTGAGAGGCCAAGGTGCGGTTCGCCGGGTGTCCAGTCGGGGTCAGCGCAGCACAGTCCATGTGCCTGAGGAGCGACGTGGAGATGGACGTTGAGGGAAGCGGTGGTGCAGAGGCGGGAGCAGACCCCCTCCTTTCCAGTGCGGTGGGCTCGTTCAGGGAGCCTGTCACGAGTTCTTTTGTGGGGCCGGAGGCAAGCCAGGACTCTGCGGCTGTCACGGTAAGTGCCTTCAGCGCTGCTAGAGCGCCATCTGCTGGGTCAGGGGCAAGTGTGCATAGTACACCCGTTAGCATGGGTGATTTGGCGCCATCTAGTCGCCGTTCGGAACATTGCAGTGTCGGTGGTAGGCCGGCGCCACCCGCTGTTCAGGAAAATTATTACATCGTGGTGGCAGGCCTGCGCCACCTCCTGGCCATTTTCTTTATAGCAGCAGTAGTGGTAGGTCTGCACTGACTGCTGAATATGTACAAAATTTGCATCATCCAGCGCCTCCTGAGGGAGACGTTGGCCAGGTGGTAGGTGTTTCGTCTGTTTATTTGCCGTTCCAGGTGTCGTCAGGACGGGAGTCCGGTGTAGAAGCAGCCGATGCTTTGCGGCGGGCACTCGGGGTGCCTAGGATGCTCGGACAGGAGACGGCTTCGGTGGACTCAGGACGGACGGCCCCGTTAGTGTCTGGCGACGGGCAGCCTTCTGGTGAGTCACAGCGTTTACACACCATACACGTGGACAGTAATTTTAGTAATGAGAGTAGTCTAGTGGGGCAAGTACCTGTAGGTTGCGGTTCTACGGGGGATTTGTCAGTCACGAGTGGAGTTTGGGGAAATTTGTTAGATGGGTTACGTCAGTTGTTAGCTTCAGTTGATACTTCTCGTGGGTCACAGCTAGCAGGTCCCGTTGGAGTTTGGTCAGCGCAGGGACAGTTAGAGGGGGGTTCTCGTAGGGAGAGTACTGCGAGTGCTGAGGCAGGCTCTTCGTCATTTAACGCCTTAGATGCCGGGGTCCAGAAGGAGAATGTAGATGAGCTAATAAGCCCTTGCCAGTTTCGGATACTGCAAAAGGGAGCATGTACATTTGCTTTGAAGGACCATTAGGGGCCCACTTAAAGCCAGAGCTCCGTGAAAAGATTTGGAAAAGGGAGAATTTGGATATTTTTACTTTATTGCCGTTGGAGCGATTTAGTGTGGAACGGTGGGAAAAGGGCAAGGAACATCGTAAGGAGGAGGATGATGAGAGAAGACGGTATAGGCTGATTCCGCGCACATTTGGGAATTGGCTACAAGCTTTTTCCATCATGGCTAGCGTTATAGGGGAGAAATGCCCAGAACATTGTTCCGGTTTATTTTATTACTTAAATTCTATTTGGGAGGCTTATAGAACGTATGAGGGTACTGCTTGGCTTAAATATGATGAGCAGTTTCGTCAGCGTATGGCGGTTCAGTCATCCCTGCGGTGGGATCATAAGGACATAAGCTTTTGGATGCACCTTATGACTACACCAAAGGGGGCTGGTCAGGGGGTCATGTTGAAGTTGCGAGTTTGCATAACCCCTTTCAGTCCTCACCCGGCGGGTCTAGATCAGCGGGTTCATCGGGGAGTTTTAAGAAAGGGGTCTGCTGACTCTACAACGAGAGCACCTGTAAATGGGGAACTAATTGTGTCTATAGACACGAATGTGCCGGGTGTGGGGGTGGTAACCACCCCGTCTTCAAGTGTTTTAAGCGGGCACGAGGAGGCACGACGAAGCCAGGGGATGGTTCTGCTAAAGGAGGTGAGTCCAGTAAACCTCAACGCTATGATGCCTTGGCTAAAGAGGTACCCCAACAATGAGAGGGCGCAGCTGTTATTGAAAGGTTTTGGGGACGGATTTAGGATTCCGTTCTCCGCGGGGGTGGGTGTTTTGATGGCTAATAATCTGCGTTCGGTGCGGGATCATCCATAAGTGGTACGAGACAAGTTGCGGAAGGAAGTTTTGTTGGGTAGAATGTTAGGCCCCTTTTCTGATGTTCCTATTTCCAATTTGCGTGTCTCCCCGCTGGGGGTTGTCCCCAAGAAGGAGGCGGGCAAATTTCGGCTTATACATCATTTATCTTATCCGAAGGGTTCTTCGGTAAATGATGATATTGATGAGTCTTTGGCGCGGGTTTCCTATACGTCATTTGATGAGGCGGTTCGTTTAGTTAGGACGGCGGGGCAAGGGGCGCTTATGGCTAAGGTGGATGTGGAGTCTGCATTTCGCCTTTTGCCGGTGCACCCAGAATCCATGCACTTGCTGGGGTGCTCGTTTGATGGCCTTTTTTATATTGATAGGTGCCTTCCTATGGGGTGCTCTATTTCTTGTGCCTATTTCGAAGCCTTCAGCACATTTTTGGAGTGGGTGGTCCATGAACGAGCCGGCTCTAAATCAGTTATTCATTATTTGGATGACTTCTTTTGTGTGGGCCCTGCGGCTCGGCCGTCGTGTGCAATATTGTTATGGGCAGTGATGGATGTTTTTGTTGACTTTGGGGTTCCGTTGGCGTTTGAAAAAACCGAAGGACCAACCACTACGATCTGTTTTTTGGGAATTGAAATTGATTCCCAGGCAATGGAATGTAGGTTGCCAAGGCAAAACTTATTCATCTGCGAGCAACGGTGCAGGAAGCTCTGGTGAAAACAAAAATCACCCTGCGGCTCCTGCAATCTTTATTGGGGAAACTCAATTTTGCCTGTAGAATTATGCCCATGGCCCGTGTTTTTTGTAGGCGCTTAGCACAAGTAACTGCTGGTGTTAGATGTCCCCACCATTTTATTCGCCTTGGCAAGGAGCATAAGGCGGATTTGAGGGTTTGGGATTCCTTTTTGGTAGAATATAACGGCAGATCATTACGGATTGCAGAGGGAATTTCGAATGTGGAGATGCAATTGTGTACTGATGTTTCCGCTTCTATCGGTTTCGGGGCGTATTTTCAGGGAAAATGGTTTGTTGGTACTTGCCCACTAGAGTGGAGGGAGTGTGGTTTGACGGGTAATCTTTGTTTTCTGGAGTTTTTTCCCATTCTTGTTGCGGTGGAAATTTGGGGACAGCTTTTGTCCAATCGGTCAGTGGTTTTTCACTGTGATAACATGGTGGTCGTGTGCGCTATTAATAGTTTGTCCGCCAATTCCCCCCCCCCCCCCGGTGATCACAGTGCTACGCCAGTTGGTCCTGCTGTGTTTGAGATGGAACATTCTATTTAGGGCTCATCATGTTCCTGGAGTTTCCAATGACATTGCAGATGCTTTATCTCGATTGCAGTGGGATAGTTTCCGTTGGCTAGCTCCAGAGGCGGAGAGGGATCCGATTTATTGCCCCAAGCACCTTTGGAGGGTGGTGTCGCTCGTCTGATATGGTGGGCGAAGCGTTCGCTGGCCCCTGCTACGTGGGATGATTATACCACGATCTGGGTGAGATGGTTCCAGCTGGAGGATTTGTGGTGTAGTAAAGGGAGTCCTTTTAGTGCCTTAGAGGGGATGTTTTGTTTTTTGTTATCTCTTATGGAGAGTGGATCTTCAGCTTCCTCTGTTGTTAAGTCGGTAGCGGCAGTTTCCTTTTTCTTTAAGTTAATTGGTTGTACGGATGTTACTAAGCATTTTTTGATACAGCGGGCTCTGCAGGGTTTTCAAAAAGGGCATGTCGGGCAGGATAAGCGTGGGCCCGTGTATTTTGCAATGTTGGAGGGACATTTTCTCAGTTGCACAGGATATCCCATTCAGATTATGAGAGGTTGTTGTTTCAATTGGCTTTCTCTTGGGCTTTCTATGGGGCTTTTAGGGTTGGCAAATTGGTTAGTCCCTCAAAACGGGTGCAGGGCGGTATTCAAGTAACCAATGTGTTTTTTTCAGGATAGTGTGTTGAGAATAATGTTGAATCATTCAAAAACTGACAGGAATGGAAAAGGTTTTGAGATTTGTTTGACTAAAATTCATGAGGGGGAATCGTGCCCAGTGGGGTGTTTTCTGCGTTTCATGGCTGTGTGTCCTCAGGGATTTTCCTCTTTGCTGGTGCATGCGGATGGTTCAGCGTTGTCCAGATATCAATTTATTACTGTCTTTAAGAAGTGCGTACAAGGGTTGGGCCTTTCACATCTGTATTACAGCTCTCGTTCTTTTAGGATTGGAGCTGCTACAGAGGCTTCTCGTTTTGGGCTCGACACTGCTTCAGTTAAGAGGATTGGCCGCTGGGAGTCCAGCCGCTTTCATTCCTATGTTAGGCTGCATTTGCTGGAATGTTGATTTCTTTATCTTGGGTTTATTTTGTGTGGGGGGGATGTCATTCTTTTTCTGTGTGACTAATTTTCTGTTGCTTTCAGGTTCTGCCAAATGTGTGGTTTGGCTTCTTGGCCATTCCTATATTTACTGGGCTGAAAGGAGTGCCCGTGTGCGTCCGATTGGTAGGTATTTGGGTTTAGATCCGGATGAGGTGGAGGTACACTGGTTCGAAGTTTGTAGCCTGACCAGGGATCAGGTAAGGCCTTTGTTTCAGGATGCGGTTAGGTCCTGGGGTCTACCTGACATCTTGATAATTCATGTAGGGGGTAATTACATCGGGAGTTATCCCATGCGGAACCTCATTAAGAACATTAAGAGGGACTTCTTATGTTTTGTAGACACCCATCCTGGGCTTTTGATTATCTGGTCCGAAATTGTACAGCGGGTAAAATGGCGCAATGCGCAGTCAGTCTCGGCGCTGAATAGGACCAGAGTTAAGATTAATAAGACAGTGGCCAAGTTTATTCGCCTAAATGGTGGGTTGGTAGTTCATCACCGACTGTTGGAGGATCGGGGCGCGTACATTGGAAAGGATGGGGTTCACTTAACGGATGTGGGCCTGAATGTTTTTAATTTTGGCCTCCAAGAAGGCCTGGAGTTGGGTTTTCAAGTGTGGCGGCGCATGAAAATTTAAGGAGTCAAGTTTTCATGCTGTGGCGGGTCCATGGCAACGCTATTTATGTTTTTATATATTGCTGTCTTTGACACAATATATTGGTTTTATTTTAAAGCTATGGATTTGGGCTTCTCTAAGGGGCGGACCCAGGGAAGCGTGGTGCTTTAGCATACTTGTGGTGACGCCACTGTAGCTTATATGGTCACGGCTAGTGGTTTAAGGGTATTGCTTAATTTATGTTTTGGAGGTTGTCAAGGACTTAGCCACATAATGTTAATATGTTAATTATGTTTATGATATGTTTATACTTTTTTTAAATATATTCTCAGGTTCTGTGAAAGAAATCATCTAATAAAACTGTGACAAGCACCTTCCAATTTTAATTGTTTCGTTGTATATTTATTAGATAGGAGGGTGTTTGTGTGGCCCCTTGTCACCCTTGTACCGTCATGTGAGCCCAGAGCTAAGCAGAGCTGGGCAGAGGGCGGTCATGACGGGTCTGGGCATGCAAGGGGTCATTTAGAGGGGTATTTTGGTTATAGGTTGGTGGGTGGGTTGGAGTCAGGAATTGTGCTAGGGGGTTGTGAGCATTGGGGGTGGAGTTAAGGGGATGTTTATATAGTGGGATAAGCAGGGAAGCCATTTTATGGCTTGAAAAATTTTGTCCCGCCTGCCCTCCCGTTAATTTTTCTTTTGAGCGGAGATGAGCGGTCACTATAAGCATATACACTTCTGTTGCGATGCTGCCACCTAGTGGCCAGGAAGCATTTTTATGTGTTGTTTTAGTCACAAAACCCGTGCTTACATGTTCTGAGCTGTGCAGATGCTCACGTCAGTAAAGCTCACTGCTATGTAACACTGTTCAGACAATGGTGGCTGACCCTGTTTATTGCAGGCACCGGGAAAACCGGCTCGGGCACTGTCTTTAATATTTACTTTAGTGTGCAAGAACAGTGTAGTATGGGCAAGTAATCAGTGTCGGAACATTGAATAACTCACAAAGGGGCTGTTTTTAAATTTGATAAAAGGTGACTGTTCCCACCTAATGGGTTCAGGTGCAAGGGCTGCGACCCATAAATCAGCAACTATTGTGCCAGTAGGGCTGAGTAGGCCCTGAAGCCAGAGAGGGCCCATTGCTGTGGCGGTGCAGTGCAGGAACCTCCCCACAGATGATTGCTGTGAAAGAGGCAGCAATGGATGTAACAAGTGGAAGTTGCGTGAAGCCTCCCTTTTATTTAGTTGCTGAGACGATGGGTTACCCCTGTATCAGGGAAGAGTCCGAGCTCTGTCCCAAGGAAACCAAGCTGGTAAAACCCCATTTCCTGCATTGCCTGAAATTGCCGCCATTTTGTGTAATATTTTAAGTGACTGTGCCTCTCTGCTAAGAACAGTTTTTTGTATTTCCTTTTGGTCGTTTTGCAAACATTACCGGCCTACTAAAAGAAACCTGCATCAAACCTGGGTTTCTTCTCATCATACTGCCAGTAATAATGCAAGGTCAAATACATTACTCGTCCTCACTAGCCTCCCCTCATGCCAAATTTTATGGGCAAAAGGACCATAACAATTATATTCTATTGGAAATAAAAGGTTGATTTCTGACTTTAGAGAACAGAGGGTAAAATAATAGACATGTTCCTCACCTCTGTACCTGAGATATGGTTGTGTTATACTAGATATTGTCTATAGAAGATATACATGTTAAAAACACATATATTCTGATTTATCAGGAAGATACTATCACACCTCTGCGGGTCTAGAACTCATATCTAGCCTGAGTGTTATCAGTAATTAATATAAATATTAATTACCTGTCTTGTGATTCCTTTCTTGCTGCTGACAGGATTATATGTCACGTTCCTTCTTCTCACTGGGATCAGTCATCTGTAAAGAATCAAAGGTGTGATAATATGTTCCTGATACATGTTATAGACACTTATATGTATAACACACTAGGGCCATAATTATTTATCTGAGGTATAATGTACAAATAGAAAATAAAGAAAAAGACGACACTAAGGACCTGTTCACATCACCGTTGCCCTTCCGTTGAGGGATTCCGTCTGAGGTTTCCGTCGGGTTAACCCCTCAAAAATGAAACAAAATAACATGTCCCCCCTTTCCTGTGCTGTATGGCTAAACCCCGTTTTATGGTCAAAAGTAGCATAACAAGTGTATTGTATTGTAAGGCCCCTTGGGTGCCTGGAATTATGGAGCTTATGGGTATATTGTTTATATAGTTTAAATTAATGGTTATTATAAATGTAATCTTAAATGGTTAACACAATTATTTTGTCTGAGTCGTTATAAAGGGTTACCAACGGCATGGAAATCCACTTTTTAAGGGATGGCTGGAGTCTGGCAGCTGGTGTACATTTTCCCAAAGCAAAGGAGCTGAAGAGCCCTTTCCAAAAGCTTATGGACTGTTATTGTTGTCCCATGCTTTTTAGAGGGATGAGTTATCCTCTAAAAATAGTTCCTCCACCCCCCCTTCCCTGCATGTGGCATGGCCAGAAGTTCCCAGCTTGCAGTAAAGTGGTCCGGGGATGTGGGACAGCGCTGGTGTAGAGGAAGGAGGAGTCAGTCCTTACATTGCACCCTCATCTAACAGGTCCATGAGGCAGGGTTCTGCTCTGCCCATGAGGAAGCAGTAGGGGCATGGATGGCCCGAGGTGTGGTGGGAGGAGCAGTCCTGTGATTATAATGTACAGGCAGACTATGGAGGGCAGTCGGTAGCATCAGTGGTGAGACAGGTGTAGACTCCAAAGGGAATTTATTACCCCCTCCTTGCTGCTGGTGGGAGAGACCGTTGTCATAGGATACGGAGGAAGACTGCCTCCTATTGCATCATTGGGATCTGCAGCTGACCACGGTCAAGAGACTGGTCGTCCAGCTGCTGGAACAATCTTGGAGGCACCCTTGGGTGATGCCAGGATTCCTGTGAGTGGTGAGTCACCTTCATGTTTGGCTGCGTAGTCAAGCACAAATGTGTTGACGGATGAGGATTTTTTCTCTGTTTTAAAGGACAACTTGGGCTTGTTTGGGTGACAAAGGGTGGAGTATAAGCTCTGCCAGTAAAGCCAGTAGGTAAATACCCCGCCTGACTAGATGGTTTGTACAGATTAACCTTTTGTAGCTTATTACTCTGTGGAGTGGCTCCTCTGGGAATTTACCTGTCCACCAATATAGGGGACAAGATCCACAGACGAGAATTTGTGATATTTGGTTTCAGTGGATCACGTAATGGTGGACAAAGAGTGTATTGTGGACAAGAAGCTTAGTTTTGACAGAGGGTCTGAGAAAAATTCCAAAGTGGTAAAGACCTGTACGATGTAACCTGTCATTTAAAATGAGATTACGCTTGCCTTGCTGTAAATATCACAGAGACGCTACATAAGTGTCAGGATTGTAAATAGACATGACATCGTGGCTGGAGGTAATGTATATTTACTGTCAGGACACTTGAGTAATGTCATAGTGTGTTTATGTGGCTGCACATAGCGATATAGCTATATCGCTATGTGCTGTGTAAATGAATGGGGAGAAGTGTATGACGCTGAATGGTCACTGATTGGTCAGCATCATACACTTCTCTCCACAATGCCCACTTGGTCAAAAAGTAAAACATGCCCAGTTGTCCATTAAGAAACTCATTAGCATGAAGCTAAAATAGGTCATAACTCTGTCAAAAATGATCGTTTTTCTAAATAAAAAAACACTGCTGTAATCTACATTACAGCACCGATCATATTATGTAGAATATAGGCCACTTATAATGTGAGCCCAGAGCTAAGCAGAGCTGGGCAGAGGGCGGTCATGATGGGTCTGGGACTGCAAGGGGTCATTTAGAGGGGTATTTTGGTTATAGGTTTGTGGGTGGGTTTGAGTCAGGAATTGTGCTAGGGGGTTGTGAGCATTGGGGGTGGAGTTAATGGGATGTATATATAGTGGGATAAGTAGGGAAGCCATGTTATGGCTTGAAAAATTTTGTCAAGAATAGAGGTGTGCAGCCAGTGTCAGGGTAGCTGTTTTCTGGTCAGTTTTAGGGCCTAGAGATATGGAGGGTTTAGAGCAGTTAATTGTTAGGGTTAGGGAGGAGGCAGCTGATAAGGGGCTGGAGTGGGTCCAGGAGCAGATAGGGGCTTTAGCAGATAGGGCCCGGCGTTCACAGCCTCCTGAACGCTTGAGCCCCTCTGCTTCCCCAGCCCCCCGGCGCAGACGGAGGAGTGTGACTCCCCCCTTACCTGTTTTCGCGGTAGTGGTCCCTGGTTTGACAGATCCGGTGGCTGGCGACGATGGCGTTGTTCCGGTGTCGGGGACTGGAGCCATGGTGGTGTCGGGAGCGGTGGCAGCAGTGGAGACGCCTGGAGTGAGAGGTCGAGGTACGGTTCGCCGGGTGTCCAGTCGGGGTCAGCGCAGCACAGTCCGTGTGCCTGAGGAGCGACGTGGAGATGGATGTCGAGGGTAGCGGTGGGGCAGCGGCGGGGAGCAGTCCCCCTCCTTTCCTGTGCGGTGGGCTCGTTCAGCGAGCCTGTCAGGAGTTCTTCTGTGGGGCCGGAGGCAAGCCAGGACTCTGCGGCTGTCACGGTGAGTGTCTTCAGCGCTGCTAGAGCGCCATCTGCTGGGTCAGGGGCCAGTGTGCATAGTACACCCGTTAGCATGGGTGATTTGGCGCCATCTAGTGGCCGTTCGGAACATTGCAGTGTCGGTGGTAGGCCGGCGCCACCTGCTGTTCTGGAAAATTACTATATCGGTGGTGGCAGGCCTGCGCCACCTCCTGGCCATTTTCGTTATAGCAGCAGTAGTGGTAGGTCTGCACTGACTGCTGAATATGTACAAAATTTGCATCATCCAGCGCCTCCTGAGGGTGACGTTGGCCAGGTGGCAGGTGTTTTGTCTGTTTATTTGCCGTTCCAGGTGTTGTCGGGACGGGAGTCCGGTGTAGAAGCGGCCGATGCTTTGCGGCGGGCACTCGGGGTGCCTAGGATGCTCGGTCAGGAGACGGCTTCAGTGGATTTAGGACGGACGGCCCCGTTAGTGTCTGGCGACGGGCAGCCTTCTGATGAGTCACAGCGTTTACACACCATACACGTGGGCAGTAATTTTAGTAATGAGAGTAGTCTAGTGGGGCAAGTACCTGTAGGTTGCAATTCTACGGGGGATTTGTCAGTCACGAGTGGAGTTTGGGGAAATTTGTTAGATGGGTTACGTCAGTTGTTAGCTTCAGTTGATACTTCTCGTGGGTCACAGCTAGCAGGTCCCATTGGAGCTTGGTCAGCGCAGAGACAGTTAGAGGGGGGTTCTTGTAGGGAGAGTACTGCGAGTGCTGAGGCAGGCTCTTCGTCATTTAACGCCTTAGATGCTGGGGTCCAGACGGAGAAGGTAGATGGGGCTAATAAGCCCTTGCCAGTTTTGGATACTGCAAAGGGGAGCATGTACATTTGCTTTGAAGGTCCATTAGGGGCCCACTTAAAGCCAGCGATCCGTGAAAAGATTTGGAAAAGGGAGAATTTGGATATTTTTACTTTATTGCCATTGGAGCGATTTAGTGTGGAACGGTGGGAAAAGGGCAAGGAACATCGTAAGGAGGAGGATTAGGAGAGAAGACGATATAGGCTGATTCTGCGCACATTTGGGAATTGGCTACATGCTTTTTCCATCATGGCTAGTGTTATAGGGGAGAAATGCCCAGAACATTGTTCCGGTTTATTTTGTTACTTGGATTCTATTTGGGAGGCTTATAGAACGTATGGGGGTACTGCTTGGCTTAAATATGACGAGCAGGTACGTCAGCGTATGGCGTTTCAGTCATCCCTGCGGTGGGATAATAAGGACATAAGCCTTTGGATGCGCCTTATGACTACACCAAAGGGGGCTGGTCAGGGGGGTCATGTTGAAGTCGCGGGTTTGCATAACCCCTTTCAGTCCTCACCTGGCGGGTCTAGATCAGCGGGTTCATCGGGGAGTTTTAACCCCTTAAGGACGCAGCCTAGTTTTGGCCTTAAGGCTCAGAGCCCATTTTTCAAATCTGACATATTTCACTTTATGTGGTAATAACGTCGGAATGCTTAAACCTACCCAAGCGATTCTGAGATTGTTTTCTCGTGACACATTGGGCTTCATGTTCGTGGTAAAATTTGGTCGATATATTCAGTGTTTATTGGTGAAAAATTGCAAAATGTAGAGAAAATTTAGAAAAAATAGCATTTTTCAGAATTGAAATGCATCTGCTTGTAAAACAGACGGTTATACCACCCACAATAGTTACTAGTTCACATTTCCCATATGTCTACTTTAGATTGGCATAGTTTTTTGAACATTCTTTTATTTTTCTTGGACGTTACAAGGCTTAGAACATAAACAGCAATTTCTCATATTTTTAAGAAAATTTCAAAAGCCTTTTTTTAAGGTACCTCTTGAGTTCTGAAGTGGCTTTGTGGGGCCTATGTATTAGATACCCTGATAAAACACCCCATTTTAAAAACTAGACCCCTCAAAGTATTCAAAACAGCAGTTAGAAAGTTTTTTAACCCTTCAGGCATTTCACAGGAATTAAAGCAAAGTGGAGGTGAAATTTGCAAATTTCATTTTTCTTGCTGAATTTCAATTTTATTCATTTTTTTTTCTGTAACACAGAAGGTTTTACCAGAGAGACACTACTAAATATGTATTGTCCAGATTCTGCAGTTTTTAGAAATGTCCCACATGTGGCCCTACTGCGCTCGTGGACTAAAACACAAGCCCTAGAAGCAAAGAAGCACCTAGTGCATTTTGAGTCCTCTTTTTTTATTAGAATATATTTTAGGCAGCATGCCAGGTTTGAAGAGGTGTTGAGGTGTCAAAACAGTAGGAATCCCCCAATAGTGACCCCATTTTGGAAACTACACCCCTCAAGGAATTCATTTAGTTTTGTTGTTACCATTTTGACCGCACAGTTTTTTTACAGCACGTATTTGAATTGGGCTCTGAAATGAAAAAAATGTCATTTTTTCCAATAAAATGTCATTTGTGATCAAAATTTCTTATTTTCACAGGGAACAAAATACCCCATTTTGTTGCCCAATTTGTCCTTAGTGTGGCAATACCCCATTTGTGGTAATAAACTGCCGTTTGGGCCCATGGGAGGGCTCAGAAGGAAAGGAGCGCTATATGTTTGTTGGAGTCCAGATTTTGTTGGATTGGTTTTCGGGTGCCATGTCGCATTTGCAGAGCCTCAGAGGTATCAAAGCAATGGAAACCCACCAAAAGTGACCCCATTTTGGAAACTACACCCCTCAAGGAATTCATTTATGGTTGTTGTTAGCATTTTGACCACACTGTTTTTTCACAGCACCTATTTCAATTGGGCTGCGACATAAAAAAAATGACATTTTTTCCAATAAGATGTAATTTTTTACCAAAATTTCTTATTTTCACAGGGAACAAAATACTCAATTCTGTTGCCCAATTTCTCCTGAGTGCATCAATACCCCATTTGTGGCAATAAACTGCCGTTTGGGCCCATGGGAGGCCTCAGAAGGGAAGGAGCGCTGTGTGTTCTTTGGAGTACAGATTTTGCTGGTTTGGTTTTCGGGTGCCATGTCGCATTTGCAGAGCCCCAGAGGTATCAAAGCAATGGAAACCCACCAGAAGTGACCCCATTTTGGAAACTACACCCCTCAAGGAATTCATTTATGGGTAATGTGACCATTTAGACTCCATAGTTTCTTCACAGAACTTATTTGAATTGGGCTGGGAATTAAAAAAAATATATTTTTTCCAATAATATGTCATTTTAGCTCAAAAATTCTTATTTTCACAAGAAATAAAATACTCCATTTTGTTGCCCAATTTGTCCTGAGTGCGGCAATACCCCATTTGTGGTGATAAACTGCCGTTTGGGCCCATGGGAGGGCTCAGAAGGAAAGGAGCGCTGTGTGTTCTTTGGAGTACAGATTTTGCTGGATTGGTTTTCGGGTGCCATGTCGCATTTGCAGAGCCCCAGAGGTATCAAAGCAATAGAAACCAACCACAAATGACCCCATTTTGGAAACTACACCCCTCAAGGAATTCATTTATGGGTGTTGTGACCATTTTGACCCCATAGTTTTTTCACAGAACTTATTTGAATTGGGCTGGGAATGAAAACAAAATTATTTTTTTCAAATAATATGTAGTTTTGGCTGAAAATTTCTTATTTTCGCAAGAAACAAAATACCCCATTCTGTTGCGCAATTTGTTCTGAGTGCCGCAATACCCTATTTGTTGTGATAAACTGCCGTTTGGGCCCATGGGAGGGCTCAGAAGGAAAGGACCACCATTTGGCCTACTGGGGATTTTCTAGTGCGAAGTCATGTATGCAGAAGCCCCTGAGGTACCAGTACAGTTGAAACCCGCAAGAAGTGACCCCGTTTTAAAAACTACACCCTTAAGGCATTCATCTAGAGGTGTAGTGAGCATTTTGACCGGAGACCTACACCCCATAAACTGTAATGTGGGTTCTCCCGGTTATGGCAATACCCTACATTTGGCTGTTATCAGCTGCCTGGACACACAGCAGGGCCCAGAGGGGAAAGACGAGGGGGGATAAGCTGTGTGGAGTGCATCAGGGTAAGTAAAATTGGGGTAAATTATAAACCAAGGGATGTATGATAAATTTTAAAACACTTTCATACAGAGCTCTGGTTATTCGGGACACGTGTCACATTGATATATTGTGTCATCCATTATCGCCCTCTTATAGCAGACTTTGCACCTCTTTTGACTTTTTCCCTTCTTGCCAGTTTGGGGAACTTCTCCTGGAAAGTGTTGCCCTGGTACGATGCGTGTGGGCTCGCTTCCAGAAGTACTGGGTGCCCCCCCTTCTTGGTCCCTAAAGATTAGGTTCTTGATAATCACCTCTTGAAATTCCAGGAAAGTTCCCGTCTGGCCTGCACATCGACGTAGCATGTACGCATTGTACAATGCCATCTGTATGATGTGCCCGGCTAGCTTCTTATACCACACCGCACGGCGCTGTAGGGCTTCAGGGCTTGATCTTACAAGTCCATCCCTCCCATGTACCTATTGTAGTCCAGGATGCAGGCTGCTTTGGGGGTGGCCTTTCCTTCATATATCCTAAACCTGTAGGTATACCCTGATGCACTCTCGCACAGCTTATACATCTTCACGCCATACCGTGCCCTCTTACCCGGCAGGTACTCGCGGAATTGAACCCTCCCTTTAAAATGTACCAGGGACTCATCAATAGAAATACACGTCTCGGGGTGTATGCTTGGGAAAACCGGGCACTGGAACGGTCTAATAGGGGTCTCCGTTTATACAAACGGTCAAAACTGGGGTCATCTCGGGGTGGGCACGGCTCATTATCAGTATAATGTAAGAAATGAAGTATTGCCTCATTTATTTATTTTTTTAGGTTCCAGTTCAGTTCTGAAGTTGCTTTGAGGGGCCCATATATTAGAAACCCATATCAAACACCCCATTTTAGAAACTAGACCCCTCAAAGTATTCACAACAACATTTAGAAAG
This sequence comes from Rhinoderma darwinii, assembly GCF_050947455.1. Taxonomy (NCBI): domain Eukaryota; kingdom Metazoa; phylum Chordata; class Amphibia; order Anura; family Rhinodermatidae; genus Rhinoderma; species Rhinoderma darwinii. Next base: position 4,744,920 of record NW_027461962.1, read on the forward strand.
TTTATGAACCCTTTAGGTGTTTCACAAAAATTTAGAGCAAAGTAGAGGTGAAATTTACATTTTTTTTTTGTCAGAAAATCCTCTTTATACCATTTTTTTTATAACACAAAAGGATTTATCAGAGAAACGCAACTTAATACTTATTTCCCAGATTCTGCAGTTTTGTGAAATATCCCACATGTGGCCCTCGTGCGGTAATGGACTGAAGCGCCGGCCTCCGAAGCAAAGGAGGACCTAGCGGATTTTGAAGCCTCTTTTTTATTAGGCACCATGTCCGGTTTGAAGAGGTCTTGTGGTGCCAAAACATTGGGAACCCCCCAAAAGTGACCCCAATTTGGAAACTAGACCCCTTGAGGAATCCATTGTAGTTTTCTTGGGGTGCATGCAGCTTTTTGATCAGTTTTTATTCTATTTGTAGGTGGCGTGGTGACTAAAAAACAGCAATTGTACGATTGTTTTTTTTTCTTTTTTTTTTTACGGTGTTCACCGTGCGCTATAATTGACATGTTCACTTTATTCTGCGGGGCGATACGATTACGTCGATACCAGATGTTTATAGTTTTTTTTTATGTCTTATGGCGTTTGCACAATAAAATACGTTTTGTAAACAATCATTCACTTTTTGTGTTACCATATTCTAAGAGCCAGAACGTTTTTATTTTTCCATCAATAAAGCCGTGCCAGGACTTATTTTTTGCGTAACGAACTGTAGTTTCGATCAGGACCATTTTCCGGTACATGCGACTTTTTGATCTCTTTTTATTCCATTTTTTGGGAGGTGAAGTGACCAAAGAATTGTGATTGTGGTTCGGTTTATTATTATTTTATTTTACGGCGTTCACCGTGCGGGATAAATAACGGAATAATTTTGTAGTTCAGGCCGTTACGGACGCGGCGATACCAATTATGTATAGTTTATTTGTTTATATATTTTTATTAATAATAAATGACTGATAAGGTAAAAAGGGGGATTTTTACTTTTAATACTTTTAAATCTTTTATTTTCTTATTTTTACACATCTTTTTTTAACTTTTTTTTTACTTTATTACTTTGTCCCACTAGGGGACATGAGGGCAGGAGGCACTGATCGCTATTCTAATACACTGCACTACATGCGTAGTGCAGTGTATTAGAACTGTCAGCTACTCACTGACAGCAAGCATAGTGGGTCCTGACGTTGTCAGGACCCACTAGGCTTCCGTCTAAGGCATAGCCGGACGCCATTGTTTGGTGTCCGGTTGCCATAGTCACCATCGCCGGCCGCTGTCGCGTAGCAGGCCGGCGATGGCAGCTTAACCCCTAAAAAGCCGCGATCTCTATAGAACGCGGATTTTAAGGGGTTAATCAGCGGGGACACAGCGATCGGTCCCCGCTGTAGGAGCTGTGACAGCTGCTGAACAAGACAGCAGCGTCACAGCTCCTGTATGTGTCGGGAGGACGGCCGAAACGGCCGGTACTCCCGTGACGTACTATTAAGGCATGGAGCGCGAACGATACAGCTGCCATGACGTAATAGTACGTCAAGGAGCGGGAAGGGGTTAAAAAAGGGGTCTGCTGACTCTACAACGAGAGCACCTGTAAATGGGGAACTAATTGTGTCTATAGACACGAATGTGCCGGGTGTAGGGGTGGTAACTACCCCGTCTTCAAGTGTTTTAAGCGGGCACGACGAAGCCAGGGGATGGTTCTGCTAAAGGGGGTGAGTCCAGTGAACCTCGACGCTATGACGCCTTGGCTAAAGAGGTACCCCGACAATGAGAGGGCGCAGCTGTTATTGAAAGGTTTTGGGGACGGATTTAGGATTCCGTTCTCCCCGGGGATGGGTGTTTTGATGGCTAATAATCTGTGTTCGGTGCGGGATCATCCAGAAGTGGTACGAGACAAGTTGCTGAAGGAAGTTTTGTTGGGTAGAATGTTAGGCCCCTTTTCTGATGTTCCTATTTCCAATTTGCGTGTCTTCCTGCAGGGGGTTGTCCCCAAGAAGGAGGCGGGCAAATTTTGGCTTATACATCATTTATCTTATCCGAAGGGTTCTTCGGTAAATGATGATATTGATGAGTCTTTGACGCGGGTTTCCTATACGTCATTTGATGAGGCGGTTCATTTGGTTAGGACGGCGGGGCAAGGGGCGCTTATGGCTAAGGTGGATGTGGAGTCATTTTGCCTTTTGCCGGTGCACCCAGAATCCATGCACTTGCTGGGGTGCTCGTTTGATGGCCTTTTTTATATTGATAGGTGCCTTCCTATGGGGTGCTCTATTTCTTGTGCCTATTTCGAAGCCTTCAGCAAGTTTTTGGAGTGGGTGGTCCGTGAACGAGCCGGCTCTAAAGAAGTTATTCTTTATTTGGATGACTTCTTTTGTGTGTGCCCTGCGGCTCGGCCGTCGTGTGCAATATTGTTAGGGCGGGTTCACACATGGCGGATTTTCACTTAAATTCCGCTGCGGACACTCCGCAGCGTTAATCCGCAGCGGAGCCGTTTCTCCATTGACTTTCACTTTAATTTAGCAGTGTTCGTTTACACGATGCGTACAATTCCGCTGCGGAGCATAGGCTGCGGAGCGGAATGTGGTGTCCGCAGCATGCTCTGTCTGTTGCGGAGCAGTGGCGGACTGGTTGCGGACTCATGGCGGAATTTCTCCATTGACTTCAATGGAGATTCTAAGTTCCGCAATGAAGTCCGCAGCTGTCATGCACATGTTATGTGTGGTGCGGAGCGTATTGGTTTTTTAACATGACATTTCTTCATTCTGGCTGGACCTATGTATTTCTAGGTCTACAGCCAGACTGAGGAAGTCAATGGGGCTCCCGTAATGACGGGAGCGTTGCTAGGAGACGTCAGTAAATAGTCACTGTCCAGGGTGCTGAAAGAGTTAAGCGATCGGCAGTAACTGTTTCTGCACCCGGGACAGTGACTACCGATCCCAATATACATGTATCTGTAAAAAAACATATAAGTTCATACTTACCGAGAACTCCCTGTTTCTGTCTCCAGTCCGGCCTCCCAGGATGACGTTTCAGTGTAAGTGACGGCTGCAGCCAATCACAGGCCAAGCACAGGCTGCAGCGGTCACATGGACTGGCGCGTCATCCAGGGAGGTCGGGCTGGATGCCGAAGGAGGGACGCGTCATCAAGACAACGGGCGGTAAGTATGAATTTCTTTTACTTTCACTAGGGAAAGTGCTGTCCCTTCTCTCTATCCTGCACTGATAGGGAGAAGGGAAGCACTTTTCCCGCAGTCCGCAGCAGCTAGTCCGCATCAATTTTCTGCACATTTTGTGCAGATCCGCAGCCGTAATCCGCAACCCGGATTAGGTGCGGCATTGATGCGGACAGTTGCGGAGGAATTCCGCCATGTGTGGTCATGCCCTTATGGGCAGTGATGGATGTTTTTGTTGACTTTGGGGTTCCGTTGGCATTTGAAATAACAGAAGGACCAACCACAACAATCTGTTTTTAGGGAATTGAAATTGATTCCCAGGCAATGGAATGTAGGTTGCCAGAGGCAAAACTTATTGATCTGCGGGCAACGGTGCAGGAGGCTCTGGTGAGAACAAAAATCACCCTGCGGCTCCTTCAATCTTTATTGGGGAAACTCAATTTTGCCTGTAGAATTATGCCCATGGGCCGTGTTTTTTGTAGGCGCTTAGCACAAGAAACTGCTGGTGTTAGATGTCCCCACCATTTTATTCACCTTGGCAAGGAGTATAAGGCGGATTTGAGGGTTTGGGATTCCTTTTTGGTAGAATATAACGGCAGATCATTATGGATTGCAGAGGGAGTTTCGAATGTGGAGATACAATTGTGTACTGATGCTTAAGGTTCTATCGGTTTCGGGGCGTATTGTCAGGGAAAATGGTGTGTTGGTACTTGCCCACTAGAGTGGAGGGAGAGTGGTTTGACGGGTAATCTTTGTTTTCTGGAGTTGTTTCCCATTCTTGTTGCGGTGGAAATTTGGGGACCGCTTTTGTCCAATCGGTCAGTGGGTTTTCACTGTGGTAACAAGGCTATTTAGGGCTCATCATGTTCCTGGAGCAATGACATTGCGGATGCTTTATCTCGATTGCAGTGGGATCGTTTCCGTTGGCTACCTCCAGAGGCGGAGAGGGATCCGGTTTCTTGCCCCGAGCACCTTTGGAGAGGGTGGTGTCGCTCGTCTGATATGGTGGGCGAAGCGTTCGCTGGCCCCTGCTACGTGGGATGCTTATACCAAGATCTGGGTGAGATGGTTCCAGCTGGAGTATTCGTGGTGTAGTCAAGGGAGTCCTTTTAGTGCCTTAGAGGGGATGTTTTGTTTTTTGTTATCTCTTATGGAGAGTGGATCTTCAACTTCCTCTGTTGTTAAGTCGGTAGCGGCACTTTCCTTTTTCTTTAAGTTAATTGGTTGTACGGATGTTACTAAGCATTTTTGATACGGCGGGCTCTGCAGGGTTTTCAAAAAGGGCATGTCGGGCAGGATAAGCGTGGGCCGGTGTCTTTTGCAATGTTGGAGGGACATTTTCTCAGTTGCACAGGATATCCCATTCAGATTATGAGAGGTTGTTGTTTCAATTGGCTTTCTCTTGGGCTTTCTATGGGGCTTTTAGGGTTGGCGAATTGGTTAGTCCCTCAAAACGGGTGCAGGCCGGTATTCAAGTAACCAATGTGTTTTTTTCAGGATAGTGTGTTGAGAATAATGTTGTATCATTCAAAAACTGACAGGAATGGAAAAGGTTTTGAGATTTGTTTGACTAAAATTCATGAGGGGGAATCGTGCCCAGTGGGGTGTTTTCTGCGTTTCATGGCTGTGTGTCCTCAGGGATTTTCTTCTTTGCTGGTACATGCGGATGGTTCAGCGTTGTCCAGATATCAATTTATTGCTGTCTTTAAGAAATGCGTACAAGGGTTGGGCCTTTCACATCTGGATTACAGCTCTCATTCTTTTACGATTGGAGCTGCTACTGAGGTTTCTCGTTTTGGGCTCGACACTGCTTCAGTTAAGAGGATTGGCCGCTGGGAGTCTAGCCGCTTTCGTTCCTATGTTAGGCTGCATTTGCTGGAATGTTGATTTCTTTATCTTGGGTTTATTTTGGGGGGGGATGTCATTCTTGTTCTGTGTGACTAATTTTCTGTTGCTTTCAGGGTCTGCAAAATGTGTGGTATGGCTTCTTGGCCATTCCTATATTTACTGGGCTGAAGGGCGTGCCCGTGTGCGTCCAAATGGTAGATATTTGTGTATAGATCCCGTTGAGGTGGAGGTACACTGGTTCGGAGTTCGTGGCCTGACCTGGGATCAGGTAAGGCTTTTGTTTCAGGATGCTGTTAGTTCCTGGGGTCTACCTGATATCTTGATACTTCATGCAGGGGGTAATGACATCGGGAGTTATCCCATGCGGAACAACATTAAGAGGGACTTCTTATGTTTTGTAGACACCCATCCTGGGCTTTTGATTATCTGGTCCGAAATTGTACAGCGGTTAAAATGGCACAATGCGCAGTCAGTGTCGGCTCTGAATGGGACCAGAGTTAAGATTAATAAGACAGTGGGCAAGTTTGTTCGCCTAAATGGTGGGTTGGTAGTTCATCACCGACTATTGGAGGATCGGGGTGCGTACATTGGAAAGGATGGGGTTCACTTAACGGATGTGGGCCTGGATGTTTTTAATTTTGGCCTCCAAGAAGGCCTGGAGTTGGGTTTCCAAGTGTGGCGGCGCATGAAAATTTAAGGAGTCAAGTTTTTATGCTGTAGCGGGTCCTTGGCAACGCTATTTATGTTTTTATATATTGCTGTCTTTGACACAATATATTGGTTTTATTTTAAAGTTATGGATCTGGGCTTCTCTAAGGGGCGGACCCTGGGAAGCGTGGTGCTTTAGCATACCCGTGGTGACGCCACTGTAGCTTATATGGTCACGGCTAGTGGTTTAAGGGTATTGCTTTATTTATGTTTTGGAGGTTGTCAAGGACTTAGCCACATAATGTTAATATGTTAATTATGTTTATGATATGTTTATACTTGTTTTTTATATATTCTCAGGTTCTGTAAAATAAATCATCTAATAAAGCTGTGACAAGCACCTTCCAATTTTAATTGTGTCGTTGTATATTTATTAGATAGGAGGGTGTTTGTGTGGCCCCTTGTCGCCCTTGTACTGTCATGTGGTGACAGAGCCTCTTTAAGGGTTCACGGTTATGGCTGAAAAGGGCGCTGTACTCTTTGCATGCTTAGATAATGTAGCATATTTAGTGCACACAAGCTGCATGGAGGTGCAGCTTGGTGGTGCTATGATGAGAAATTCAGGCGTCATTTGTCATTATGTCCGGAGATTGGCTGGGCATCCAAGGCAATCAGTGTTTGGAATCAGCTCATCCTGTATCAGCGACATCCTCAATCCTCTCTAGAAGGAGTAATTTCCTCTAGATCGTGTCCTTGGGCATTGGCTAGAGTGCCCAAACAGGAGTCTCCATGCAGATGATTGATGTGATAGAGACAGTGTTGAATATAACAGGTGGAAGTTGCCTGGGGCCTCCCTACGATTGAGTTGCTGAGGCGGTGGGTGGAAGTTGCCTGGACCTCCCCATAAAAGCGATAAGGGATGTTGAAGGGTAAGAAAGAGGAAAAGCCCCGATTTGAAGTGGATGTTAGTACTGTATCAGTGAGGAGCCCAAGCTCCGTCCAAAGGTAGGCAAGCTGGTGAGCCACCATTGCCTGCATTGCCTGAAATTGTGGCCATTTTGTACAGATTTTAGCCTACTAAAAGGATTTGCATAAAATCTGGTATTCTTTTCATCATTTCATGACTAACAATGGGCGCACTTAACTGATACCCGCTCCTAAACTTTTTAGTCACAGCCCAGGAAAGATGGCATGCCGTATGGAGTGCCCAAGGAGTGAGCAGAGGGCACGACAGGAAGGTTTACATGATGAATTTCACAGAGAGTATAGTCGGAGTTCCATTGGAGGGTAAGCTAGTGCCGGAGTTGCAGTCATGAGTACGCTCTTGCCAAGTGCACCTTTGGCTGCATTTCAGTAACTGTAATGAGCCACAAGGAAGCTTTCAAGAGGCGGGTAGAGAGGAGTCTCCCAGCAAGAGAAAGACAAGAGGCTGTGCATGAGACTGAGACAAAGAAGGGAGTCCTGGGACCTTGAGTATGAGACTGCAATTGTTAAGTATGTGCCTCGCCTGTGAGAGACTGTAACCACTAAGCTTTGAACCTGAGGCCCAAGTAATTTTGAAGAGGGCCTGAACTGAGTCTAACAGGGCCTTCAGAGACTGTCGGAAGAAGGCCCAATTTGTGTGAAAGGAATCTGTGTTTTTGTTTCAGTTATTTTAGTTGCTTATTTTTCCTGGTGCCGGGAATGGCACCGAATAAGGCAAGGGGGCAATGAAAGGTATGGAAGGGAGTCTCCCCTATTCACGAGAAGAGTCGTATGGAGTAATGTAGAGATAGATTTTGCTGTCTCTTTCAATTCTTTTGTGTTATGCATGTTTAACACTGTATTTCCTTTATAGGTCCAGGACTAGAGGAGATGAGCGGTCACTATATGCATATATACTTCCATTGCGATGCTGCCACCTAGTGGCCAGGAAGCATTTTTATGTGTTGTTTTAGTCACAGGACTACATGTTCTGAGCTGTGCAGATGCTCACGTCAGCAAAGCTCGTTGCTATGTAACACTGTTCAGACAATGGTGGCTGACCCTGTTTATTGCAGGCACCGGGAATACCGGCTCGGGCACTGTCTTTAACATTTACTTTAGTGTGCAAAAACCGTGTAATATGGGCAAGTAATCAGTGTCGGAACATTGAATAACTCACAAAAGGCTGTTTTTAAATTTGATAAAAGGCGACTGTTCCCACCTAATGGGTTCAGGTGCAAGGGCTGCGACCCATAAATCAGCAACTATTGTGCCAACAGGGCTGAGTAGGCCCTGAAGCCAGAGAAGGGCCCATTGCTGTGGCGGTGGAGTGCAGGAACCTCCCCACAGATGATTGCTGTGAAAGAGGCAGCATTGGATGTAACAAGTGGAAGTTGCGTGAAGCCTCCCTGTTATTTAGTTGCTGAGACGATGGGTTACCCCTGTATCAGGGAAGAGTCCGAGCTCTGTCCCAAGGAAAGAACAGTTTTTTGTATTTCCTTTTGGTCGTTTTGCAAACATTACCGGCCTACTAAAAGAAACCTGCATCAAACCTGGGTTTCTTGTCATCATACTGCCAGTAACAATGCAAGGTCAAATACATTAGAAAAATGGACAAAAGTAGATGGTCCAGCGCAGTCAAGTTTAAAACAGAGCATAGTTCCAAAGTGCCTACGCGTTTCAGACGTATACCACATCCTTCCTAAAAGCTATCCAGCACAGTGGAGCTGTCCAGCAAAAGTGGTGCTGAAACAGAGAGCCGGTGATAGAACATCACTGCTCTAACAGTAAGTTGTTTACTTACAGCATTGTTTGATAGATAGTTATCAATGATAGGATGAGGGATAACAATGATCCAATTTTATCCTTGAGTAGTGGATAGAGTATTAATGCTTATTTTTGTTCATTAGGCTCTCGGATATGAACCTCTGCAATACTCAAATCGAGATATTAAAACATAAATAGACACTAAAAAATACATCATTTAAACAGTTAAAGACAATACATGAACTAGACAAAAAAGGGAATTATATACTGGTCTTTAAGGGTAATTGGTGTTGAAAAAAATCTTTGTATACTAAACCGCCATTTGATTAATAAGGAATGTGATGGGCGAGGGACCCCTTGGTACGGACAGTTAGGTGTCATCTGTAAAGGCCGTGAACATTGACAGGTAATATTAATTTCTAGACCATATTAAATTCTGCCGATAATTTCATAGATTCTTTTACTAATGATTGAACAATAATTCTGGTCCTGAAAGGGTTAATCTAAGACTGAATAGCTATTAAAAATTATATTAAAAATAAAAGGGGAGTCCTGACTACAAAACAGAGGGTAAATAACAGAGATGTTCCTCACCTCTGTACCTGAGATATGGTTGTGTTATACTAGATATTGTCTATAGAAGATATACATGTTAAAAACACATATATTCTGATGTACCAGGAAGATACTATCATACCTCTGCCGGTCTAGAACTCATATCTAGCCTGAGTGTTATCAGTAATTAATATAAATATTAATTACCTGTCTTGTGATTCCTTTCTTGCTGCTGACAGGATTATATGTCACGTTCCTTCTTCTCACTGGGATCAGTCATCTGTAAAGAATCAAAGGTGTGATAATATGTTCCTGATACATGTTATAGACACTTATATGTATAACACACTAGGGCCATAATTATTTATCTCAGGTATAATGTACAAATAGAAAATAATAAAAGCCCCTCCTCCTCCGCTTTTATTCATTCTCAATATTTTCAATGTTTTTTTTTGAACGGAAGTAAAAGTGCAGACTGCAGAACTTTTGTTTCCGTTAAAAAAACCAGAAACCTATTGAACGGGGACAAACGGAAAGCAACTGATACAAAAGAATTACCATTGAAATCATTGGTAATTCTAATGGAGCCGTTGCATTTCGTTTAATGCATCGATCTTCTCTTACTCTGATGGAAGAGAGGTAAACTCATAGTAACGCCATTGTGAAAAAAGCCTTAGCCGTGGAGCGTTTTTTATAATTCATATATATACACGAATTGTACTGGGTGGATTGCTGAGATAGACTAGATGTTCTAACCTTATCTGGCTTCATGTATCATAAATGCCTAGAAGTACAAGGGCTGTTGTTGCCCAAAGTAGCCATTCCGTATCCACATTTTGCTTTTTCCGATTTAGAAAATTAAAGTTGAACTTTGGTTGCTTGGGCCGCATAGAATCTTTTCCCTTTTCCCCATGTCCTGCAAGCTTATTGTCTGTTCTTCCTCTGATGACAACTGCCTAACTATACTAGAGGCTGGTAGACAAAGCACCAATTTCTAACCAATTATGATTTCACACCTGTATGACATCATAAGAAACAATTAGCAAAGGAAGCTGGGACTGATCTGTGTTAAGATTACATACAGCATGTTGGTACATGAACTACAAGTTAATATTGTAACCCCCTAGATTGTGATTTACAATAGAATAAAATGTTTTACTTGAAGCAGAACTCCCTGAAAAATGTCTCCCAATGGTGAATTTGCTCTCCTGTGAGCCGGCATTTCAGCGTTATTAGAGGAATGTTGGGCCTTAAAACAATAAATCTAAATCCTGTTTTTATTTTTCTGGCAATGGTCAGAAAAAAAGATATCTGATTGGTGGCTATGGGGCCCAGGGTTCCTATGATAACACTGTATTGCCAGAGCAACAGGTAGTGTTGTCACAGGTACACAGGCAAAGGATCACATCTCAGGTGAGACTAGTAACCTAGGTCACTCATAACAGTGAAAGAAATATATATATATATATATATATATATATATATATATATATATATATATATATATATATATATATATATATATATATATATATATATAAATACATTTAACATAAAAAAATGTAAATATATTACACAGCCTTTTCCTATGGAACTATAGAGTCAGCCATGGAGTGTTATTTAAAATTCACATACTGTATACGCACGCATTGTACTAGGTGGATTGCTGAAATAGACTACATGTTCTAACCTAACCTGGCTTCATGTATCATAGATGTTTAGAAGAACAAGGGTTGTTGCCCAAAGTAGCCAATCAGTATCCACATTTTGCTTTTTCCAGTTTAGGAAATGAAAGCTGAACTTTGGTTGCCTTGGGCAACATAGAATTAGTATAATAATAATAATAATAATAATAATAATAATAATAATAATAATAATAATAATAATAATTACCTGTTCTGTCTCTTATTCCACATCTTCATGCTTCACCACAAAGGCCTCAACTGTATGAGACACAGAGCATCCAGTTCTAAGCAATTATGACATCATAAGAGAGGATGATGAAAGGATGCTGGGTAGGACACTATGTGATTACAAACAGTATATTATATTAGTACAGTATGATCATGTGGAATGATCTGCCTGTACCATAATGCTTTGATACATTTTGTCCCTTATTGTGCAAATTACAAATGAAGAATTATAGTTTTGAAGGAATTGTATGTGTGGGGCAGTTTGCTATAATCTACACTTTTAAGTAAAATGCAGAAATTCATCATGTACTACTTTCATACGTTGGTCCTACCCTAGTCATGCTCTTGAACTAGCCACCGAGGTATATACACACACACATGCACCTGCCCACACTGCCAAACATACCAATACCTGGTGTAATAACCACAGTATCACTGTGCTTGATTGGCCAGCAAACTCGCCTGACCTAAACCCCATAGAGAATCTATTAGGTATTGTCAAGCGGAAGATGAGACACCAGACCCAACAATACAGACGAGCTGAAGGCCGCTATCACAGCAACCTGGGCTTCCATAACACCTCAGCAGTGCCACAGGCTGATCACCTCCATGCCACGCCGCATTGATAACACCTCAGCAGTGCCACAGGCTGATCGCCCCCATGCCACACCGCATTGATGCAGTAATTCATGCAAAAGGAGCCCGACCAAGTATTGAGGGCATATACTGTACATACTTTTCATAGGCCAATATTTCGGTATTAAAAATCATTCTTAAAATTTGGCTTATATAATATTATAATTTTCTGAGACACGAAATTTTGGGTTTTCAGTAACTTGTTAGCCATAAGATAATCATCAACATTAAAAGAAAAAAATGCTGGATAAAGATCCCTCTCTGTGTAATGAATCTATATAATATATGAGTTTCACTTTTTGAATTGAATTACTGAAATAAATTAACTTTTTGATGATATTCTAATTCACTGAGGAGGACTAGTATATATATATATATATATATAGCAATAAATCAATCCAAGTATGAGGGAGCACTCTTTGGTTGCTAATACTTAAGGCTCTTGTCGTGTGTCTGGTGAGGATTTGCACCCTATACTATACAGGATAGTGCGGCTGTTCTACCTATTATTGTATTTATAAAATTATATATTATTCACAGAGTAAGAAAACAAAGGGAATTTAAAACCTCCTTTTCACAGGGAGAACTATGCAATTTTTCAGTGAAATATACATTAAAAAAATGCGTTCTACAGTGCATATATAACATTGTCAAATAGTACTAAATACTACTATACAATAGTACTAAAACGACCAAATGATAAAATACTGCAATAATAGTGCTACACAACGCATTCATAATGATGCTGTATGGTTTCAAATAAAAATGCTATAAAGCACTCAAGTAACAGTGCCGAAATAGCGGTGAGATATGTGCCAAAATAATAGTCTCATACAGTGCCAACATAATGGTACTATACAGTGGTCAGTTAACAGTGCTATACACTGCCACGCACTGCCCAGATAACAGTGTTCATATAATAGTATCAGCAATAATACTACCCTTAGTGTGCACATATAAAAATGTCAGTCATAGTGCACATCGCAAATGACTTCCCGTTGTTATTTGCTCTTAGCTGGAAGACCATATTTAACTGTCAAAAGCCAATTACTATTTCATTGTTTCTAATTAACAGATTAATATATTATAATGCTAGAACCCTACCGATCTAGCATTTTTTACCTATCCAGTGAATTGGTGAAAAATGCTGGAGGCTGGAATATCCCTTTAAAGGGGTTGTCCAGGATTAGGAAAGAATGGCTACTTTTTCCAAAAACAGCACAGGTTGTATGTGGTATTGCAGTTTGGCCCCATTTACTTCAATGGAGCTGAGCTGCGATACCAGACACTACCCAAGGATAGGTGTGGCGCTGTTTAGGAATAAAGCAGTTATGGGTTCTTTTTATCCTGGACTATTACTTTAAGCCTTTCAGTACACAGCCATTATTTGAATTTTTGTTTTCATTTTTTGCATCGATAAAGCCATATGAGGGCTTGTTTTTTAGTGGGACGAGTTGTTGTTTTTTACTACACCATTTATTGTACCATATAATGTATTGGGAAACAGGAAAAAAAATATATGTGGGGTGGAATAGGAAAAAAACTGTGATTCTGTGAAGGATGGAGTGGACAGAAGTTAATGTTTATAATAATTTTCTTTCTTTAATAAAATATAGACTATAGAGTTGTGTACATAATTGTGATGAAGCAATAGTAGGATTAGATAAGTATACATGGCAAGATGGCCCCTGAACAGGGACTACGCACTAATAAAATAACAAGTCACTTCCTGGTATGAACGAACTATGAACTAGGAAGACATATCTAAAGGACCAGATAAGGGTGAACCTATCCATGGATGACACAAGTATCAAGAGGCTTACAGTGATACGTGCTTTTATAAAAGTGTGATAACATGTACCCACCCCCAGGAGAAAGGGGATATATAGAACAAATGTGTCTAATAAAGCAGTGACGCCTGATGCTGAGTGAGGAGCTTTGTACCAGACTTTGTGTGGTGTGATTCCTTTCGTACGAACTCAGCGTATTATCCCTGCCGGTTGAGACTGATTAGTACCCGAACATTTTGGCGCCCAACGTGGGGCCACACTCGAGGGATAAGCCGTGTCCATGATCGACGACCCCCAGACGCCTCAACATTGAATCGCCAGCCACGCTCCCAGGAAGTCTGATCAGCTTCAAATAAAACACGGTAAGGTTAAGTTCATGTTTATGAATATTGGCTCTTATCCGTGTGGGAGAGTGAGCAGGTGATAAGATACCGAGGTATTTGGAGTCGATCCCGGCCACACTCTCAGCGACAGAGAGTTAACCCGCTGTGTGGTTCCAAGAATCATAGTATAGATAGTCGCGTCTCGCCGGCATAGGTGATAAGTATAAGTGTAATAATTTAATTAGTCGCAGGGTATAGGTTGATACCATTAAGACGACAGAGACAAATAGTCGCAGGGTATAGTTTGATACCATTAAGACGACATGTGTAAGTGTAATAATTTAATTCGTCGCAGGGTATAGGTTGATACCATTAAGACGACAGAGACAAATAGTCGCAGGGTATAGTTTGATACCATTAAGACGACAGAGACAGACAGTCAGTTATAATTGTGTTTAAAAAAAATAAATAAATAAAAAAAAAAAAAAAAAAATTGTGTTTTGTGTTCAGAAACATCGAGAATAAGGTTTCATTCTCAGGACGGTGTTAAATATAGAACAGTATGTTTAATGTGTTTAAAAAAAAAAAAAAAAAAAAAGAGACAGGCAAGAAGAATGTAGAAAATAGTAAGAAAGTTATGCACATATGTGGCATATTTATAGATGGAAGAATGGGCTGCAGCTCTTAGGGAAAACAAGGGAAGATTAAGTGACGAAGGAAAGTTAGATGAAGCATTAGCTTGGCAAAGAACAGCCATAGCCATAACTAAAGACAAGTTTACTGAGCAAGAAATACGAGACAGAAAGGGTAAAATCATCAAATATGTGTATTACAAAGAACGTGTCCAGCCACCGCCCTATAATGGCGACGGTGGAATTCTAACTTCGTGGGAGTGTCCCAGTTGTGGTTAACAGAACCCGCCCCAAGTTGAATATTGTGTATCATGTCACTTTCCACGCCCCGATCCTCCCATATATGCCACGCCTTCGGCACCACTCCCCGCCCCAGGAGGCCATCTTGGTACACCTAAACCTGTTGTTCCGTTATATCCGGTACTCACACAAGAAGGTGGATTTTATAAGCCCCCTCCGTAGGGTGTGGCCACGCCCGGCCCAACCAAATCAGTATGAAATAATCACCTTGTTAATTTTGTCATTTGTAGTGTTTTTTCTATTTACAGAAGTTCCAGTTTTAGTTCACTGATGAAACAACACGTCATCATAATATAGAGATGGTGGCCGTCAGATTGTACTGTTAAACATTAACGTAGATAATTCCTGTACAATGGTGTGATAAATGATTGCAGATACGTATGTTGTTTTGCCGGCATTGAAAGTGTTAAGATTGTGAGAAGCTGCGAGTTTGTGACCTCCCTCCCCCCTAAAGTGTGCTGTGTTTGGGAGGAGGAGGAGGGGGGCTGACTGGGTGCAGTCTGCAGGGCTGATGAGACAAAGGGATTTCAATATGCACTGCTGAGATATATATATATATCAGTAATGTCTACAAACCTAAATACATTTCTTCTCTTTTGCGCAAGCGCTGTTGGTTATAAAAGTTACGATATTTATGTGTTATGATGTGATCAGATTTCATGTGTTTTGATGTTAATTCAGATGTATTAAACTACAGATACTGTGAGACACGGGGTTTTGAAAATGTATGTGCCCCCACCGTTCCCTATTTTTATATACTGTTTATTGGTTTGCAGTAATTAATGTTATCAGAGATAATATTTTCTGTTTTATTGAATAACTAACTGCAATTGTTTTGTTTTTGATTTCACACATGAGTTATGTCATTGTAAAGATAGCATGTTTGTCAGGAAAAGTCATTTTTGTTTCAGGCTGTTGTACATTACAGGGGGTTAAATTAGTGTTATGTTGAGATGTAGTTTTGAACTCTGCTACATCACTCTCGCAGAGTCCACAAAGGGGGGAAGGGTGAAGGAACTGACATCACTCACACGAGTCTTTATGGATTTAGATGAGGGAGAAGGCAAAACAAAACTTGTCTGGACATTGTTAATTTGATGTAAAGTTTTTAGGAATGTTTTATTTTTATTTGTTTTTGTATTAATCAAGTATTTGCAGAACCTGATAAAAGTGAGATTCTCAAAGTATTCTGGATTATCAGCTGAATGAGGAGGAGTTGTGTTTGGTAGCGGCTTGTGACACCAATCCATGGAGTACCTCTACGCAAGCATATACTTTGTACTGTACTGAACAAAATGGACATGACACTGCAGTTCTCACACAAAGTCATGGACCACAGCAGCGCCCGGTAGCATATTATTCAGCTAGACTAGACCCTGTGGCCCGAGGTTCCCCATCATGTGTGAAAGTTATTATTGCTGTAAATTCAATGTTAAACAAGGCCTCAGATTTGGTCCTGGCATTTCCACCACATGATATTACTGCTATTCTAACTCAAGTACAACCGAAGCATTTGTCCACTGCAAGACATTTGAGATTAACCTGTGCTCTTCTTCTTCCTGAGCAGGTTACTTTACACCGCTGTACTACATTGAACCCAGCTACCTTACTGCCTTTGGAGCAAGGGGGAGAAGACGTAGGTAAAGTATGGTCACAATTTTTGTCTGAAACTGATGAACATGATTGTATGGCCCTTATGGCCCAGGAAACAGTGGGGTTCGCACATGTGAAAGATACCCCACTCCAAAACCCAGACCTAATACTCTTTGTGGATGGTTCAAGGTATTGTGTAGAAGGATCTTTTCTTACAGGATATGCAGTAACCACCGAAGATGTAGTCCTAGAAGCAGCCTCCTTATCAGCGTCCCGCTCAGCACAAGAAGCGGAGCTTAAGGCCCTGGCAGCAGCATGCCAACATGCAGAAGGAAAGACAGCAAATATATACACTGACTCTCGATATGCATTTGGGATTGCACACGATTATGGCCCCATATGGAGGGCAAGACAATTTTTGACCTCTGCAGGTACACCTGTAAAGAATGCAGACTTTGTAAAATATTTGATGGCGACCCTGATGTTACCCACAGAAGTAGCAGTAGTAAAGATAAAGCTCACACTAAGGTGAGTTCACCAGAGACAAAAGGAAATGCCCTGGCAGACGAAGCGGCAAAGCAAGCAGCACAGAAGCTACCCGTGTTAGCAGCCGTATGTCAGATAAAAGATCCAGAGGAAACAAGACCAGCTGTAAGCCCGGAACTACGGCAAAAAACTTCAAGGACAAGCAACAAAAGAAGAAAAAGACAAGTGGACGGCCCAAGGAGCAACGCTACGAAAAGATGGCCTCTGGCAATGCCAGAATAAACTGTGCCTGCCTAAGACAATGTTCCCAATGATGGCCCAAATAACACATGGAGAGACACACCAGTCAAAAACGGCAATGATGGACTTGGTAAACAAGGTGTGGTATGCTCCAGGGTTTAGTGTGATGGCCAGCAGTTTTACACAAGGATGCATGATCTGTGCAACACATAATATTGGAAGAACTGTAAAAGTACCACAGAAGCACACACCCAGACCTATATATCCGTTCCAGAGACTGCAGATAGACTATATTCAACTACCCAAAGTTGGTACCTAGGAGTATGTGCTTGTTTGTATTGATCTCTTTTCAGGATGGCCAGAAGCTTTTCCAGTAACCAAAGCTACAGCCGTAGCCCCAGCAAAGAAACTGATCAACGAGGTGGTGTGCAGATATGGAGTTCCAGAGATGATCGAGAGAGACAGAGGAACTCATTTTACGGGTGAAATCATGAACCATGTGTTGTCAGCTCTAGGCATAAGTCAAGCCCTACATACACCATACCATCCACAGAGCAGTGGGAAGGTTGAGAGACTAAATGGGACTCTCAAATTGAAAATCCAAAAAGCAATGGTAGAAAACGGGAAACCATGGACCGAGTGTCTACCATTAGCCTTGTTCTCAGTAAGATACACGCCCACAAAAAGAACAGGTCTCAGCCCATATGAGATCTTATTTGGGTCGGCTCCCAGATTAGGATGTTATTTTCCACAGGTGCTCCAAATACAGTATGGTAGACTAACAGATTATGTATCAACGCTTGACAAACAATTGACCAAGGTGCATGCACAAGTATTTGCTTCCATTCCAGGTCCTGATTCAGTTGAAGGGACGTATAAGCTAGAACCAGGAGATTGGGTCATTGTCAAAAGACACGTGAGAAAGAGCCTTGAGCCACGGTTTGATGGTCCTTTTCAAGTTTTGCTCGTTACAAGCACCTCAGTGAAGCTCGAAGGAAAGGCAAGCTGGATTCACGCCAGTCATTGTAAAAAGGTTCTTCAGCCAGAAGAATGAAGATCTTTGCGGTTGTTGCGGCGGTTGTTGCGTGTGCTCTTATACAAAAAGGCAGAACTGCTACTCCTGTACACGTAATCAGTACAGAATCACTGGAACAGTTCAGGACAGGGTGGGCGAATGCCACAGTGGATAGAAAGCAGGGTAACTACACCTGTAAGGCCAATGCCCCGTGTTATACTACAAATGTGACTACAACCGAAGGGACTTGGAAAAAAGGGCCACATGGAGGGACTGTGTACCTTCACATAGACAAAACAGCCAACATTAGCATACAAGAAGAGACGCCGGGGCTGTGGTTTTGTTGTTATGAACCAGATTTACAGTATCGACAGAAATATACAACCAGTAAAAATAGAAACGAAATGATAAATAAGACTTATGAAAGATGCAACAAGGAGAGGCTCAACTCTACGATTGTAATAAAAGAAACTGATGGGATGATATTATGTATGAATAATAGCCAAATAAGAAATAGGAGATATTTTGTATTCTTGATAACAATTTTAAGAGATATTTAGGAGTATTGAATGGTATACAGTTAGAAACCCAAGAGACCATCTCTCAAAATAGTCACATATTTACAAGGGAAAAAAAGAGATCTGAAAGGAAGTTTTGACCCCCATGTGTATATAGATGCTATAGGAGTCCCAAGGGGGGTCCCAGATGAATTCAAGGCCCGGGATCAGGTAGCAGCTGGATTTGAATCATTAATCCCTATGATCACAGCTAACAAAAATGTAGATTGGATAAATTATATCTATTACAACCAGCAACGGTTTGTTAACTATACTAGGGACGCTTTACAAGGTCTAGCTGACCAGTTAGGACCCACATCTACTATGACTTTCCAGAACCGTATGGCCCTTGATATGATACTAGCAGAAAAAGGAGGCGTTTGTGCCATGATAGGTACTACCTGTCGTACTTTTATTCCAGATAACACAGGACCAAACGGCAAAGTAACCATGGCAATCAAACAGATTGTTTCTTTATCCGAGGAATTAAAACGAAATTCAGGTTTCACAGACCCATGGGATCAGTATTTCTCATGGTTAACCGGATGGCAGAAAATTCTGGCCCAAATTGGGATTGTAATCTTAATCTTTCTAGTGCTTTTCGCAGTTATTGCTTGTTGTGTATTACCATGTATAAAGAAATTAATGACTAAAACTATAGCTGAAGTAACTCCCACTTTTATGTTTTCTTCAGAAATTGAAGGACTTTTACCAACTCCATCCATGAGAACAACCACCCTTTATCGAGACTATTGTTCTGAAGATGAATAGATAGTGTAGGGTGTGCACCGACTCTTTAAGTCCAGCTACAAAGGGGGGTCTCCTAATAGGGGAGGCTCGTCTCAAACTGGTGAAAAAATCCTTTTACTCCCCTTTCCCAGAGCACGGACACACTTAGGTTAAGAAATGAAGAAAATAATGATAAAAGGGGGGACTGTGAAGGATGGAGTGGACAGAAGTTAATGTTTATAATAATTTTCTTTCTTTAATAAAATATAGACTATAGAGTTGTGTACATAATTGTGATGAAGCAATAGTAGGATTAGATAAGTATACATGGCAAGATGGCCCCTGAACAGGGACTACGCACTAATAAAATAACAAGTCACTTCCTGGTATGAACGAACTATGAACTAGGAAGACATATCTAAAGGACCAGATAAGGGTGAACCTATCCATGGATGACACAAGTATCAAGAGGCTTACAGTGATACGTGCTTTTATAAAAGTGTGATAACATGTACCCACCCCCAGGAGAAAGGGGATATATAGAACAAATGTGTCTAATAAAGCAGTGACGCCTGATGCTGAGTGAGGAGCTTTGTACCAGACTTTGTGTGGTGTGATTCCTTTCGTACGAACTCAGCGTATTATCCCTGCCGGTTGAGACTGATTAGTACCCGAACAATTCCTCAAACTTTTGAGGGGTTTCACTTTTACGGCTTTCACCGTATGGTAAAAATGGCATGTTAACTTTACAATTACAGCGATACCAAATTTATATATTTTTTTTCATGTTTTACAAGGAAAAAACTAATTGTTAAAAATAAAATGTGTGTTATGTCACCACATTCTGAGAGCCATAACTTTTTACATTTTTCTGTGAATTGAGCGGTATGAGCGCTTATTTTTTGTGGGGCAAGCTGTTGTTTCTATTGGTACCATTTTGGGCTACATAAGACGTTTTGATCACTTTTTATTTCTTTTTTTGTGGGATTTGATGTGACCAAAAACAGCGATTCTGGCGGTTTAATTTTTTATGGCGTTCACCGTGCGGGTTAAATAATGGTATATTGTAATACTTCAGACTTTTAAGGCTGCGGCGATAGCAGTTTTGTTTATTTCTTACATTATTTTATAGGACAAAATGGGTAAAGGTTTTTTTTTTGTAAATGTAAATTTGTATTTTTTGACACTACTAAAAATTTGTGAAACTTTTTTTTTTACATATTTCATTAGTCCCCCTAGGGGACTTGATCTACTGATCGCTGGTACAATAACCAGCAATACTAATGTTTTGCATTTTGTTTTGTCATTTTTACAGTCTCCTGTTAGGCAGGGCTTAAGAGACAGTGGCGGATCCTCTTATTGGCGGTTCAGGCACCCGCCCAGGGCCCAAAGCTTCCAAGGGGGCCCATGGCCATCCGAACCGCACATAACTTAAAAAAACTATGCAGGGCTGCTGTCGGCCCCATTCTCGCGGTCGTCGGTCCCACCTGGTGATGAAGAGATTGGGCGGGATGTGCACGGGGTGTCAATTGCAGGGGCGAGCTAGGCCGGGAAAAGGGGGCATGTGGCCTTAAGGGTGCGCGACTGCACAGTGGGCATCACTCACCCACTGTGTAAGGGTCGGCACAGCACATCAGCTGTAGAGAGCAGACTGTCAGAGATAGTGATAGGCAGGTGCTGGAGTCAATCTCCCTGACAGTCTGCTCCTCTGTGCTGCTGTGCACTGTCACTGACTGCAACTAGGAGGTGTAGGACCTGTGGTGTCTATATAGTAAAGATAGTGTAAGTCTACATAGTGTGTGTATAGTGTTTATAGTGTGTATAATGTAAGATTATATAGTGTGTGCATAGTGTATATAGTGTGTGTATAGTGTAAGTCTATATAGTGTGTGGCGTGTGTGTGTATAGTGTTTATAGTGTGTATAATGTAAGTGTATATTGTGTAAGTCTATATAGTGTGTGGTGTGTGTATAGTGTGTATAGTAAAAGTCTATATAGTGTGTTTTTAGTGTATATAGTGTAAGTCTATATAGTGTGTGCTGTGTGTATAATGTAACTCTAAAAAGTGTATATAGTGTAAGTGTGTGTGTGTATAATGCACATAGTATGTGTGTGTATAATGCACATAGTATGTGTGTGTATAATGTATTGTGTTTGTATAATGTAAGCATGTGTGTATATAGTGTGTGTGGTTTGAATATATAGCGCATGGTGTGAGTGTAAATTGTATATATAGTGTGTGTGTGTGTGTGTGTGTGTGTGTGTATGGTGTATATAATGTAAATCTATATAGTGTTCATAGTGTGTATACTGTAATTCTATATAGTCTGTGGTGTGTGTATGGTGCATATACATACCTCCCAACTTTGAAGTATCACAAAGCCACAGCAATTTCTTTTTTCTTTTAAGCCACACCTCTAATCCCACCCAATCCCCGCTTATACACACTCGGTTCAGCCCACACAGTATCATGCTCCCATAGTGCCTCCCACACAGTATAATGCCAAATAGCTGCCACTATACAGTATAATGCCCCATAGATGCACCCATACAGTATAAAGCCAACACAGATGCCCCCATGAAGTATAATGCCCAAACAGATGCCCACATACAGTATAATTCCCACACAGATGCCTGTACACAGTATAACTCCCAAACAAATACCCCCAGACAGCATAATGCCCCATAGAGCATAGTGCTCCCATAGCTGTCCTATACAGTATAATGCCCCCATAAAGTATAATGCCCACACAGTTTATCCCATACAGTATAATGCCCTCATAGCTGCCCCCTATAGCTTAACGCCCACATACAGTATAATTCCCCCAAAGCTGCCCCTAGTGCCAGTGCCCTTGTAGATAGTGCCACAGTGCCCATGTAAATAGTGCACCTATATAGTGCCACAGTGTCCATAGTGATAGTGTCACTCCCCCCTTGAAAATAGCGTTACTCCCCCCCTTGTAGAAAGCGCCATTGGGACTCCCTCTAGGAGCAGAATCCCCAGACAAAGCATATGCCGCGGATTCCGCTCCTAGAGGGAAGCCCTGATGTCACTGTCCATTTATGGACAGTGACGTCAGTAGCTACTCTTTGAGCGGAATCCCCGTTGCCAACTCTGGCCGGGGATTCCGCTCCAGGAAGAGCCCCTAACGTCAATGTCCATATATGGACAGTGACCTCAGGGGTTTCCTCTAGGAGCGGAACCCCCAGCCAGATCATCGGCAACGGGGATTCCCTTCATTCAATAGCCACTGACATCACTGTCCATATGTGGACAGTGACGCCAAGGGCTTCCCCGAGCACAGCGCTTAAAGTTGCGTTGTGTCTGGGGAGTCTTCGGCGAGTGGAGGAGCTCCCCCTGCTCCTCCGCTCTGAACTAATTCTGAAGTAGGGAGCTGATGATTCCCTGCTTCAGTATTGGGTTCAACTGAATCTGCATTCTGAGGACGCAGAAAGAGTTGACAGTGGGACATCCCCAAGGCTGCCCGGGACAGTGGGACACCGCCCGGAATCCGGTTAGCAGATATGCCTATAGTGTAAGTTTGTTTATAGTGTGTGCGTGTAGTGTGTGGTTTGAATAAATAGTGTGTGGTGTTAATGTGATTTGTATATAGTGTGTGATGTGCAAACACAAAAGCATACATCTCAAAAAGACCCTCATAACACAGTACAATGGGTACGGTGCCTCCGGATTAAATTGAAATAAAAGGGGAAGAATGGCCAGTAAAGAGGGAAAAAATGGCACTCGGTTAGAGGAATAAAGAATAAAAAATATTTTGATTAAATATTAATATTTCAGCTAAATTTGTAAGGTGATCCTGCATTAGAGAAAATGTCACACACGGGCAGGTAGGCACAATCCACAGCCACACATTTCATATATGTAAACACCAATACAATACATAAATGAACATCAATATTTCATAGAGTATTAAAAGGTAACTCAGATATGTACATCAGTATTATTTAGATGTTCAATTCATTAATAAATAGTATATATAGTGTGTGGTATATAGTGTGGTGTGTATAGTGTAAGTGTAGTCTATGGTGTGTGTGTGTGTGTGTGTGTGTGTGTGTACTGTGTATAGTACTAACAAATGAAAGATGGGCCAGTGCTCAGTGGACTGGGAGTCCGCTGCTGATACAATAATCCCGGCTCACTACTGCTGTAGCAGCCAAGGCAGTGCGGTTACCAAAAGTGATGTGTAGTGTAGAGGTGTGTGTATGTAGTGTTTATAGGATAAGTGTAGTTGATGCAATGTATGTAGTGTGTGTATAGTGTATGTAGTGCGTTTAGTGTATACATTGTTTTGTTTATGTGTGTGTGTGTGTGTGTGTGTTTGTGTGTATACTAGCAAATACCAGATGGGCCAGTGGGCTGGGAATCCGCAGCTGACACAATTATACCTGCTCACTACCGCTGTATCAGCCACAGCAGTACCGATGCCAATAGTACCCGACACTGGCCACTATTAATTGGATTTGTGGATTTGATTTACAGAAATTATGTAAACCAATTTCAATAGATGACGGCCACCATCACTTACCTCTCTTCACACCTCTCCACCTTCGTGCGCGACCGCAGTAGGTCCTTACACATCCAGCTGCAAACACACGGTCCTTGTGCTGAACAGCATCAGGACTTAGTGCGGCAGCGTCTGTAGGTAAAGAGGAAACAGCGAGCAGCTGGAAGTAAAATATGGGGTCTGAGGTCTGAATTAAAGGGGTTGGCCCATGAAAACCATTTATCACCTATCTGCAGGATAAGCAATAAATGTATGATCCCTTTGGGGGCCTCACTGAACACGAAAACAAGGGTTCCGTGTCCACTGTTTGAATCGAACGGCGGTCAAAATAGCTCTCTGACTTCACTATAGTATACTAGTCCTTCTCAATGAATTAGAATATCATCGTCTTAAAGTTAATTTATTTCAGTAATTCAATTCAAAAAGTAAAACTCATATTATATAGATTCACTACACACAGAGTGATCTATTTACAGCATTTTTTCCTTTTAATGTTGATGATTATGGTAACAGTTAATGAAAACCCAAAATTTAGTGTCTCAGAAAATTAGAATATTAAATAAGCCCAATTTCAAAAATTATTTTTAATACCGAAATGTTGGCCTACTGAAAATGTATATGCACTCAATACTTGGTCGGGGCTCCTTTTGCATGAATTACTGCATCAATGCGGCGTGGCATGGAGGCGATCAGCCTGTGGCACTGCTGAGGTATTATGGAAGCCCAGGTTGCTTTGATAGCGGCCTTCAGCTCATCTTCCTCTTGACAATACCCCATAGATTCTCTATGGGGTTTAGGCCAGGCGAGTTTCCTCTGGCCAATCAAGCACAGTGATACTGTGGTTATTAAACCAGGTATTGGTACTTTTGGCAGTCTGGGCAGGTGCCAAGTCCTGCTTGAAAAAGAAATCAGCATTGCCATAAAGCTTGTCAGCAGAGGGAAGCATGAAGTGCTCTAAAATTTCCTGGTAGATGGATGCGATGACTTTGGACTTGATATAACACAGTGGACCAACACCAGCAGATGACATGGCTCCCCAAACCATCTCTGACAGTGGAAACTCCACACTGGACTGAGAGCAACTTGGATTGAGTGCCTCTCCACACTTCCTCCAAACTCTGGGACCAGGGGAGTAACTAGGAAAGGCTGGGCCCCATAGCAAACTTTTGACTGGGGCCCCTCCTCCCCCGGGTGTCACACAACACCCCCCCCCTTGTAGAGAGTGCCTTTTTTACAAACCCCCCCTATTGATAACGCCATACAGCCCTCCCCCGTAGATAACGCCATACAGCCCCCCGTAGATAACGCCATACAGCCCCCCTGTAGATAACGCCATACAGCCCCCTTTGTAGATATCTACAGAGGGGGATGTATGGCACTATCTACAGAGGGGGCTGTATGGCGTAATCTACAGGGGGGCTGTATGGCGTAATCTACGGGGGGGGGGGGTGTATGGCGTTCCCTACAGGGGGGGTCTGTATGGCACTATCTACAGGGGGTGCTGTATGGCGTTATCTACAGGGTGGGCTGTATGGCGCTATCTACAGGGGGGCTGTATGGCACTATCTACAGGGGGGACTGTATGGCGCTATCTACAGGGGGGACTGTATGGCACTATCTACAGGGGGGATTGTATGGCGCTATCTACAGGGGGGACTGTATGGCGCTATCTACAGGGGGACTGTATGGCGCTATCTACAGAGGGGGCTGTATGGCGTTATCTACGGGGGGACTGTATGGCGTTCCCTACAGGGGGGGTGTATGGCGTTCCCTACAGGGGGGGCTATATGGCACTATCTACAGGGGGGGCTGTATGGCGCTATCTACAGGGGGGGCTGTATGGCACTATCTAGAGGGGGCTGTATGGCGCTATCTACAGAGGGGGCTGTATGGCGTTTTTTACGGGGGGGGGGGGCTGTATGGCGTTCCCGACAGAGGGGGCTGTCTGGCGTTATCTACAGGGGGGGGCTGTATGGCGTTACCTACAGGGAGTCTGTATGGCGTTCCCTACAGGGGGGGTCTGTAGGGAACGCCATACAGCCCCCCCTGTAGGGAACTCCATTAAGCGTCCCCCCTGTAGGGAACGCCATACAGCGCCCCCCCCCCGTAGGGAACGCCATACAGCGTCCCCCCCTGTAGGGAACGCCATACAGCCCCCCTGTAGGGAACGCCATACAGCCCCCCCCTGTAGGGAACGCCATACAGCGTCCCCCCTCCCAAAAAAATGCGACCCACAGTGTATCCTAATAAAAGACATGTATCCCTGGCAGCGATAGGGAGAACAGGGGACTGAAAGTCCCCCGGAGTTCTCCATCACTAACCTCTGACTTCCGGCGTCTGCGCAGCTCACTAAAAATGAAAGGAGCGCAGGTCTCGCGTGCGCACAAGCGGGACTGGCGCTCCATTCATTTCTCCGGAGCTGCCGACACAGACCCCGGATGTCCGAGGTTTGTGATGGAGAATGTCAGGGGGACTTTCAGTCCCCCGTTCTCCCTATCAATGCCGGCGATCACACATGTATCCCCTGTCCTGTGGAGAGGGGATACATGTCTTTTGTTTACTGGCAGAGTGGGGAGATACCTCCCTGCTCTGCCGTAGTGTTCAGTGGCATCCCGCTGTAGTAGCCATAGCGGCTGCTAGCGGAGCCTCCGGCCATGGTGGGGGCCCGTGCCGGCAGGCGACACGGGCCCCCTCATGCCGCGGGCCCCGTAGCAGCCGCTACTGCTGCTACGGCGGTAGTTACGCCACTGTCTGGGACCTTGATTTCCAAATGAAATGCAAATTTTACTTTTAATCTGAAAACAGGACTTTGGATCACTGGGCAACAGACCAGTCCTTTCTCTCCTTAGCCCAGGTAAGACGCTTCTGACATTGTCTCTGGGTCATGAGTGGCTTGACAAGGAATGACTCCAGCCACAGTCCACTCCTTGTGAATTTCCACCAGATTCTTGAATGGCCTTTTCTTGACAATCCCTTCAAGGCTGCTGATATCCCTGTTGCTTGTTAACCTTTTTGTACCACACTTTTCCCTTCCTCTCAACTTTCCGTTAATGTGATTGGATACAGCACTGTGAACAGCCAGCTTCTTTAGCAATGTCCTTTTGTGGCTTACCCTCCTTGTGGAGGGTGTCAATGACTGTGTTCTGGACAACTGTCAAGTCAGCAATCTTCCCCATGATTGTGTCGCCTACTGAACCAGACTGTTGGACCATTTAAAAGCTTAGGAAACCTTTCCAGGTGTTTTGTGTTTATTAGCTTATTAGAGTGTGACGTCATGAGTCTACAATCTTCAACTTTTGCCCAATATTCAAATTTTCTGATAGACTAAATTTTGGGTTTTCATTAACTGTTAGCCATAATCATCAACATTAACCCCTTCGCGCTCAGGCCAGTACTATTACGTCCTGCTGAGCGCATCGTTCGCGCTCAGCTCAGTAATAGTACTGACCTGAGTTAACACGGCGCCATCTTTCCCGGCGCGTGTTTGAGCTGTGATACCTGCTGTTTCCGACAGCAGGCTATCACAGCTTAGTGTGCAGGGACCGGTCGCGGTAGTCCCCGCCGATTAACCCCTTAGAAGCCGCGTTCAATAGCGATCGCGGCTTCTTAGGGGTTAAGCTGCCATCGCCGGCCTGCTACACGATAGCGGGCCACGATGGCTACTATGGCAACCAGAATCCTAACAATGGACTCTGGCTACGCCATCGACGGAAGCCTAGTGAGTCCTGACAAAGTGAGGACCCACTATGCTTGCTGTCAGCGAACAGCTGACAGCTCTAATACACTGCACTACGTATGTAGTGCAGTGTATTAGAATAGCGATCAGAGCTTCCTGCCCTCATGTCCCCTAGTGGGACAAAGTAAAAAAAGTGTAAAAAAAGTAAAAAAAAGTTGTGTAAAAATAAGAAAATAAAAGATTTAAAAGTAATAAAAGTAAAAATCCCCCTTTTTCCCTTATCAGTCCTTTATTATTAATAAAAATATATAAATAAACAAATAAACTATACATAATTGGTATCGCCGTGTCCGTAACGGCCTGAACTACAAAACGATGTTGTTATTTATCCCGCTCGGTGAACGCCGTAAAAGAAAATAATAATAAACCGTACCACAATCACAATTGTTTGGTCACTTCATCTCCCAAAAAATGGAATAAAAAGAGATCAAAAAGTCGCATGTACCGAAAAATGGTACTGATCGAAACTACAGTTCGTTACGCAAAAAATAAGTCCACGCACGACTTTTCTGATGGAAAAATAAAAGAGTTATGGCTCTTAGAATAAGGTAACACAAAAAATAAATTATATTTTACAAAATGTATTTTATTGTGCAAACGCCATAAGACATAAAATAAAACTATAAACATCTGGTATCGCCGTAATCGTATCGCCCCGCAGAATAAAGTGAATATGTCATTTATAGCGCATGGTGAACGCTGTAAAAAAAATAGAATAACAAAACAATAGTAAAATTGCTGTTTTTTTAGTCACCGCACCACTTAAAAATAGAATAAAAACTGATCAAAAAGTCGCATGCACCCCAAGAAAACTACAATGAATTCATCAAGGTCTCTAGTTTCCAAAAAGGGGTCACTTTTGGGGGGTTTCCACTGTTTTAGCACCACAAGACCTCTTCAAACCGGACATGGTGCCTAATAAATTAAATTAAATTAATTAAATGTCACCTCTACTTTGCTCTAAATTCCTGTGAAACACCTAAAGGGTTAATAAACTTTCTATATGCTGTTGTGAATACTTTGAGGGGTGTAGTTTCTAAAATGGGGAGTTTCATAGAGGTTTGTAATATATGGGCCCCTCAAAGCAACTTCAGAACTGAGCTGGAAACTAAAAAATAAAATAAAAATGAGGCAATACTTCGCTTCTTACATTATACTCATAATGAGCCGTGCCCACCCCGAGGTGACCCCAGTTTTGACCGTTTGTATAAACGGAGACCCCTATTAGACCGTTTCAGTGCCCGGTTTGCCAAGCATTCACCCCCGAGAAGTGTATTTCTATTGATGAGTCCTTGGTACATTTTAAAGGGAGGGTTCAATTCCACCAGTACCTGCCGGGTAGGAGGGCAAGGTATGGCGTGAAGATGTATAAGCTGTGCGAGAGTGCATCAGGGTATACCTACAAATTTAGGATATATGAAGGGAAGGACACCAGTATTCAGCCCCCAGAATGCCCCCCTTACTGGAAGTTAATACAAAAATTGTGTGGGATTTGGTGCACCCACTGCTGGACCAGGGTTATCACCCCTACCTGGATAATTTTTATACCAGCGTCCCACTCTTCAACTGCCTCGCTTCCAGAAGTCCTGCGGCATGCGGCACTGCTACAAGAAACCTGAGAGGCCTCCCTAAGACTCTGCTTGGGCAAACAAGAAGGGGTGAGAGCAGGGCACATTCTAGCAGCAACATATTGTGTGTCAAGTACAAGACCAGGGAGATGCCACACCAGTATCCATGTACCTGTACGAGGTACCAGTACAGAGACCCCCAAACCAGACTGCATCCTGGACTACAATAGGTACATGGGAGGGGTGGACTTGTCAGATCAAGTCCTGAAGCCCTACAGTACTTTTGGAGGCGAGGCCACACGCATCGTACCAGGGCAACACTTTTTAGGAGAAGTTCCCCAAACTGGCAAGAAGGGAAAAAGTCAAAAGAGGTGCAAAGTCTGCTATAAGAGGGGGATAAGGAAGAACACAATATATCAATGTGACACGTGTCCCGAAAAACCAGAGCTCTGTGTGAAAGAGTGTTTTAAAATTTATCATCCATCCCTTTATTTTTAATTTACCCCAGTTTTACTCGCTCTGATCCACTTCGCACAGCTTACCCCTCCTCATCTTTCCGCTCTGAGCCCTGCTGTGTGCCCAGGCAGCTGATAACAGCCACATGTAGGGTATTGCCGTACCCGGGAGAACCAACATTACAGTTTATGAGGTGTATATCTCCGGTGGCGCATGCTGGGCACAATATATCGGACACTGAATTGGCATATATGTATAGAAAATTGCAAATTTCACTCTGCCCCAACTGCTGCACATTATCTTTTACACAATACCTGTGGGGTCAAAATGCTCACTACACCTCTAGATGAATGCCTTAAGGGGTGTAGATTTTAAAACAGGGTCACTTCTCGGGGGTTTCAACTGTACCGCTACCTTAGGGGCTTCTGCGTACAAGACTTAGCACCAGAAAAGCTCCAGTAGGCCAAATGGTGGTCCTTTCCTTCTGAGCCCTGCCGTGTGCCCAGGCAGCTAATAACAGCCACATGTAGGGTATTGCCGTACCCGGGAGAACCCACATTACAGTTTATGGGGTGTATGTCTCTGGTGGCACATGCTGGGCACAATATATCGGACACTGACATGGCATATATATAGAAAATTGCAAATCTCACTCTGCACCATCTGCTGCGCATTATCTTTTACACAATACCTGTGGGGTCAAAATGCTCACTACACCTCTAGATGAATTCCTTAAGGGGTGTCATTTTTAAAACGGGGTCACTTCTCGGGGGTTTCAACTGTACTGATACCTCAGAGGCTTCTGCACACATGACTTCCCAGTAGGCCACATGGTGGTCCTTTCCTTCTGAGCCCTCCCATGGGCCCAAACGGCAGTTTATCACCACAAATGGGGTATTGCCGAACTCAAGACAAATTGGGCAACAAATTGGGGTATTTTATTCCTTGTGAAAATAAGAAATTTTGAGCCAAAACTACCTCTTATTGGAAAAAATTATTTTTTTTTAAATTCACAGCCCAATTCAAATAAATTCGGTGAAAAAACTGTGGTGTCTAAATGGTCACAACACCCATAAATGAATTCCTTGAGGGGTGTAATTTCCAAAATGGGGTCACTTCTGGTGGGTTTCCATTGCTTTGATACCTTTGGGGCTCTGCAAATGCGACATGGCACTCGAAAACCAATCCAGCAAAATCTGGGCTCCAAAGAACACATAGCACTCCTTTCCTTCTAATCCCTCCCATGGGCCCAAACGGCAGTTTATCACCACAAATAGGGTATTGCCGCACTCAGGACAAATTTGGCAACAAAATGGGGTATTTTATTAGTTGTGAAAATAAGACATTTTGAGCCAAAACTACATCTTATTGGAAAAAAGTTTGTTTTTTTTAATTCACAGCCCAATTCAAATAAGTTCTGTGAAAAAACTGTGGGGTCTAAATGGTCACAACACCCATAAATAAATTCCTTGAGAGGTTTTGTTTCCAAAATGGGGTCACTTTTGGTGGGTTTCCATTGCTTTGATACCTCTGAGGCTCTGCAAATGCGACATGGCACCTGAAAACCAATCCAGCAAAATCTGGACTCCTAAGAACACATAGCGCTCCTTTCCTTCTGAGTCCTCCCATGGGCCCAAACGGCAGTTTATCACCACAAATGGGGTATTGCCGCACTCAGGACAAATTGGGCAACAAAATGGGGCATTTTGTTCCCTGTGAAAATAAGAAATTCTGATAAAAAATGACATCTTATTGGACAAATTGTCATTCTTTTAATTTCACAGCCCAATTCAAATACGCGCTGTGAAAAAACTACCAGGTCAAAATGGTAACAATAACCAAAATTAATTCCTTGAGGGGTGCAGTTTCCGAAATGGGGTCAGTTTTGGGGGATTCCTACTGTTTTGGCACCTCAACACCTCTCCAAACCTGGCATGCTGCCTAAAATATATGCTAATAAAAAAGAAGCACCAAAATGTACTAGGTGCTTCTTTGCTTCTGGGGCTTGTGTTTTATTCCACGAGCGTACTAGAGCCACATGTGGGACATTTCTAAAAACTGCAGAATCTGGACAATACATATTTAGTAGTGTTTCTCTGGTAAAACCTTCTTTGTTACAGAAAAAAAATAGAATAAAATTGAAATTCAGCAAGAAAAATGAAATTTGCAAATTTCACCTCCACTTTGCTTTAATTCCTGTGAAATGCCTGAAGGGTTAAAAAAACGTTCTAAATGCTATTTTGAATACTTTGAGGGGTCTAGTTTTTAAAATGGGGTGTTTTATGGGGGTTTCTAATACATAGGCCCCTCAAAGCCTCTTCAGAACTGAACAGGTACCTTAAAAAAAAGGCTTTTGAAATTTTCTTAAAAATATGAGAAATTGCTGTTTATGTTCTAAGCCTTGTAACGTCCATGAAAAATAAAATAATGCTCTAAAAACTATGCAGATCTAAAGTAGACTTATGGGAAATGTGAACTAGTAACTATTTCGGCTGGTATAACCGTCTGTTTTACAAGCACATGCATTTAAATTCTGAAAAATTCTATTTTTCTAATTTTTCTCTAAATTTTGCGTTTTCACAAATAAACACTGAATATATCGACCAAATTTTACCACTAACATAAAGCCCAATGTCTCATGAGAAAACAGTCTCAGAATCGCTTGGATAGGTTTAAGCATTCCTACGTTATTACCACATAAAGTGAAATATGTCAGATTTAAAAAATAGGCTCTGAGCCTTAAGGCCCAAACTAGGCTGCGTCCTTAAGGGGTTAAAAGCCAAAAATGCTGGAAATAGATCACTCTGTGTAATGAGTCTATACAGTGGCCACCAAAAGTTCCGAAACACCCTTATAACTTTTGAACCGCTCGAGGTAGAGGGTTGAAATTTGGTGGGATTTAATGGGGTCATAAAATCTACCAGTTTATTGAAAAGAAAAAAAAAACACCCTTGGGGGCGGTGGGGTGGTCGGGGTTAGCAAAATCTTAAATCTTAAATCTTGGCACGGGGGTCGAGTGGGGCTCATTTGAAAGCGCTTTTCAATATGAAAACAATGCCGCTGAGATATTTAACTTTAAAGTTATCATTGTCATTATCGGCTACCGCCGGTGTTTGCATTGCCCAGAATGTACCGCTCGGGTAAAATCCTAAATGTGTGTGGGCACGTGTGCATGTGCGAGCTTAGGAATGTCACATCAAGGTGACTTTAAATTACGTATTATTACAATCGGTCTCGGCGATACAAAATGGACCTAGTCTATGAATTTCAGAGAGTAATTTTCATTTTTGTACATTTCTATTGTCATATCACAAAATGCATTTGACCGAAACGGAAAGGATCACTTTATTGATGAGAGGGTATGGCGAAGAAAAAATAAGATCCTATCAAGAAGTAGCGGCTTTATTCAATGCCACTTATCCTATCCGTGATCCAATTTCATTGTCAACTGTTAAAAGAACTGTTCATCGTTTCGAAACAAGTGGTTCAATTAAAGACGCACCAAGATCCGGAAGACCCAAACATGCTAGTAATGATGAAAAAGCTTTAGATGTTCTGCTCAATGTACATGATGACCCTTAGGGTACGTTCACATGCAAACTCAAAAACGTCTGAAAATACGGAGCTGTTTTCAAGGGAAAACAGCTCCTGATTTTCAGGCGTATTTTGAGCCACTCGCGATTTTTGTGGCGTTTTTTACGGCCGCTTTTGGAGCGGTTTTCAATAGAGTCTATGAAAAACGGCTCCAAAAACGTCCCGAGAAGTGACCTGCACTTCATTTTCATGACCGTGTAAAAAAAAAGGCCCGTCGGAATAGAATGCCGTTCTTCCCATTGCAATCAATGGGCAGATGTTTGGAGGCGTTCTACTTCCGATTTTTCGGCCGTTTACGGACAAAAAACGGATGAAAATAGGCCGTGTGAACACACCCTTAAACATCTGTCTCGAATGGAGCACAACAAAATGATATCAGCGCCACATCAGTCCGTCGAATTTTGAGGAGGGATTATTATCATCCTTATAAAATACGTCTAGTTCAGGAGCTATCCGAAGATGATTATGACGGAAGAGTGGAATTTTGCGATACACTGATGACAAGAAGGGGGCCCAAGCTTGTGGAACAGCCCAGGGCCTATAGTCTACTTAATCCGCCACTGGGTCCTGGACTAGAGGAGATGAGCCGTCACTATATGCATATATACTTCCATTGCGATGCTGCCACCTAGTGGCCAGGAAGCATTTTTATGTGTTGTTTTAGTCACAGGACCTTATATAGTTACATAGTTACATAGTTTGTACGGTTGAAAAAAGACACATGTCCATCAAGTTCAACCAAGGGATGGGAAAGGGGAAGTGGGATGGGAAAAGGGAAGTAAAAAATTTCTACACATAGGAGCTAATATTTTTTTGTTCTAGGAAATTATCTAAGCCTTTTTTAAAGCCATCTACTGTCCCTGCTGTGACCAGCTCCTGCGGTAGTCTATTCAATAAATTCACCGTTCTCACAGTAAAGAAGGCTTGTCGCCTCTGCAGGTTGAACCTTTCTTCTTCCAGACGGAGGGAGTGCCCCCTTGTTTTTTGAGGGGGTTTTACATGGAACAGGATTTGACCATATTTTTTTGTATGTGCCATTTATATATTTATATAAGTTAATCATGTCCCCCCTTAGTCGTCTTTTCTCAAGGCTAAATAGGTTTAGCTTACCTGTGCTTACATGTTCTGAGCTGTGCAGATGCTCACGTCAGCAAAGCTCACTGCTATGTAACACTGTTCAGAAAATGGTGGCTAACCCTGTTTATTGCAGGCACCGGGAATACCGGCTCGGGCACAGTCTTTAATATTTACTTTAGTGTGCAAAAACAGTGTAGTATGGGCAAGTAATCAGTGTCGGAACATTGAATAACTTACAAAGGGGCTGTTTTTAAATTTGATAAAAGGTGACTGATCCCACCTAATGGGTTCTGGTGCAAGGGCTGCGACCCATAAATCAGCAACTATTGTGCCAGCAGGGCTGAGTAGGCCCTGAAGCCAGAGAGGGCCCATTGCTGTGGCGGTGCAGTGCAGGAACCTCCACACAGATGATTGCTGTGAAAGAGGCAGCATTGGATGTAACAAGTGGAAGTTGCGTGAAGCCTCCCTGTAATTTAGTTGCTGAGACGCTTTAGTTGTTACCCCTGTATCAGGGAAGAGTCCGAGCTCTGTCCCAAGGAAACCAAGCTGGTAAAACCCCATTTCCTGCATTGCCTGAAATTGCCGCCATTTTGTGTAATATTTTAAGTGACTGTGCCTATCTGCTAAGAACAGTTTTTTGTATTTCCTTTTGGTCGTTTTGCAAACATTACCGGCCTACTAAAAGAAACCTGCATCAAACCTGGGTTTCTTGTCATCATACTGCCAGTAACAATGCAAGGTCAAATACGTTACTCGCCCTCACTAGCCTCCCCTCATGCCAAATTTTATGGTCAAAAGGACCATAACAATTTTATTCTATTGGAAATAAAAGGTGGATTTCTGACTTTAAAGAACAGAGGGTAAAATAATAGACATGTTCCTCACCTCTGTACCTGAGATATGGTTGTGTTATACTAGATATTGTCTATAGAATATATACATGTTAAAAACACATATATTCTGATTTATCCGGAAGATACTATCACACCTCTGCGGGTCTAGAACTCATATCTAGCCTGAGTGTTAACAGTAATTAATATAAATATTAATTACCTGTCTTGTGATTCCTTTCTTGCTGCTGACAGGATTATATGTCACGTTCCTTCTTCTCACTGGGATCAGTCATCTGTAAAGAATCAAAGGTGTGATAATATGTTCCTGATACATGTTATAGACACTTTTATGTATTACACACTAGGGCCATAATTATTTATCTGAGGTATAATGTACAAATAGAAAATAAAGAAAAAGACGACACTAAGGACCTGTTCACATCACCGTTGCCCTTCCGTTGAGGGATTCCGTCGGAGGTTTCCGTCGGGTTAACCCCTCAAAAATGAAACAAAATAACATGCCCCCCCCCTTTCCTGTACTGTATGGCAAAACCCAATTTTATGGTCAAAATTAGAATAACAAGTGTATTCTATTGTAAGGCCCCTTGGGTGCCTAGAATTATGGAGCCTTATGGGTATATTGCTTATATAGTTTAAATTAATGTTTATTATCAATGTAATCTTAAATGGTTAACACAATTATTTTTTCTGAGTCGTTATAAAGGGTTACCTGTGCCTAGTAGGCAACAGTTCTCCAAAAAGATTCAGGATTGTTACCACACAGGGTTCTCAGTGGTGGAGTGGATGCAACGGCATGGAAATCCACTTTTTAAGGGAGTCCATTTTCCAAAAGCAAAGGAGCTGAAGAGCCCTTTCCAAAAACTTATGGACTGTTATTGTTGTCCCGTGCTTTTTAAAAGGATGTGTTATCCTCTAAAAATAGTTTCTCCAGCCCCCCTTCCCTGCATGTGGCATGGCCGGAAGTTCCCGGCTTGCAGTAAAGTTGTCCGGGGATGTGGGACAGCGCTCGTGTAGAGGAAGGAGGAGTCAGTCCTTACATTGCAACCTCATCTAACAGGTCCATGAGGCAGGGTTCTGCTCTGTCCCTGAGGAAGCAGTAGGGGCATGGATGGCTCGAGGTGTGGTGGAAGGAGCAGTCCTGTGGTTATAAAGTGCAGGCAGACTATGGAGGGCAGTCGGTAGCATCAGTGGTGAGACAGGTGTAGACTCCAAAGGGAGTTTATTGCCCCCTCAATGCGATTGGTGGGAAAGACCGTTGTCATAGGATACGGACGAAGACTGCCTCCTATTGCATCATTGGGATCTGCAGTTGACCACGGTCAAGAGACTGGTCGTCCAGCTGCTGGAACAATCTTGGAGGCACCCTTGGGTGATGCCAGGATTCCTGTGAGTGGTGAGTCACCTTCATGTTTGGCTGCGTAGTCAAGCACAAATGTGTTGACGGATGTGGATTTGTTCTCTATTTTAAAGGACAACTTGGGCTTGTTTGGGTGGCAAAGGGTGGATTATAAGCTCTGCCAGTAAAGCCAGTAGGTTAATACCCCGCCTGACTAGATGGTTTGTACAGATTAACCTTTTGTGGCTTATTATTCTGTGGTGTGGCTCCTCTGGGAATTTACCTGTCCACCAATATAGGGGACAAGATCCACAGACGAGAATTTGTGATATTTGGTTTCAGTGGATCACGTAATGGTGGACAAAGAGCGTATTGTGGACAAGAAGCTAAGTTTTGAGAGAGGGTCTGAGAAAAATTCCAAAGTGGTAAAGACCTGTACGATGTAACATGTCATTTAAAACGAGATAGCCTTGCTGTAAATATCACAGAGATGCTACATAAGTGTCAGGATTGTGAATAGACATGACGTCCTGGCTGGAGGTAATGTATATTCACTTTCAGGACACTTGAGTAACGTTATAATGTGTTTATGTGGCTGCACATAGCGATATAGCTATATCACTATGTGCTGTGTAAATGAATGGGGAGAAGTGTATGACGCTGATTGGTCAT
Source organism: Rhinoderma darwinii (assembly GCF_050947455.1). Classification (NCBI taxonomy): domain Eukaryota; kingdom Metazoa; phylum Chordata; class Amphibia; order Anura; family Rhinodermatidae; genus Rhinoderma; species Rhinoderma darwinii. The sequence continues at coordinate 4,781,895 of NW_027461962.1, forward strand.
TGATTGGTCAGCGTCATACACTTCTCTCCACAACGCCCACTTGGTCAAAAAGTAAAACACGCCCAGTTGTCCATTAAGAAACTCATTAGCATGAAGCTAAAATAGGTCATAACTCCTTAAAAATGATCGTTTTTCTAAATAAAAAACACTGCTGTAATCTACATTACAGCGCCGATCATATTATGTAGACGATAGGCCACTTATAATGTGAGCCCAGAGCTAAGCAGAGCTGGGCAGAGGGCGGTCATGACGGGTCTGGACCTGCAAGGGGTCATTTAGAGGGGTATTTTTGTTATAGGTTGGTGGGTGGGTTTGAGTCAGGAATTGTGCTAGGGGGTTGTGAGCATTGGGGGTGGAGTTAATGGGATGTATATATAGTGGGATAAGCAGGGAAGCCATGTTATGGCTTGAAAAATTTTGTCAAGAATAGAGGTGTGCAGCCAGTGTCAGGGTAGCTGTTTTCTGGTCAGTTTTAGGGCCTAGAGTTATGGAGGGTTTAGAGCAGTTAATTGCTAGGGTTAGGGAGCAGGCAGCTGATAAGGGGCTGGAGTGTGTCCAGGAGCAGCTAGGGGCTTTAGCAGGCTACCCGGCGGGGCGTCCTCCCAGTCCTCTTGAACGCTTGAGCCCCTCTGCTTCCCCAGCCCCCCGGCGCAGACGGAGGAGTGTGACTCCCCCCTTACCTGTTTCCGCGGTAGTGGTCCCTGGTGTGACAGATCCGGTGGCTGGCGACGGTGGCGTTGTTCCGGTGTCGGGGACTGGAGCCATGGCGGTGTCGGGAGCGGCGGCAGCAGTGGAGAGGCCTGGAGTGAGAGGCCGAGGTGCGGTTCGCCGGGTGTCCAGTCGGGGTCAGCGCAGCACAGTCCGTGTGCCTAAGGAGCGACGTGGAGATGGACGTTGAGGGAAGCGGTGGTGCAGCGGCGGGGAGCAGTCCCCCTCCTTTCCAGTGTGGTGGGCTCGTTCAGGGAGCCTGTCAGGAGTTCTTCTGTGGGGCCGGAAGCAAGCCAGGACTCTGCGGCTGTCGCGGTGAGTGCCTTCAGCGCTGCTAGAGCGCCATCTGCTGGGTCAGGGGCCAGTGTGCATAGTACACCCGTTAGCATGGGTGATTTGGCGCCATCTAGTCACCGTTCGGAACATTGCAGTGTCGGTGGTAGGCCGGCGCCACCTGCTGTTCAGGAAAATTATTACATCGTGGTGGCAGGCCTGCGCCACCTCCTGGCCATTTTCGTTATAGCAGCAGTAGTGGTAGGTCTGCACTGACTTCTGAATATGTACAACATTTGCATCATCCAGCGCCTCCTGAGGGTAACGTTGGCCAGGTGGCAGGTGTATCGTTTGTTTATTTGTTGTTCCAGGTGTCGTCAGGACGGGAGTCCGGTGTAGAAGCGGCCGATGTTTTGCGGCGGGCACTCGGGGTGCCTTGGATGCTCGGTCAGGAGACGGCTTTGGTGGATTCAGGACGGACAGCCCCGTTAGTGTTTGGCGACGGGCAGCCTTCTGGTGAGTCACGGCGTTTACGCACCATACACGTGGGCAGTAATTTTAGTAAAGAAGAGGCTGGACGCAGCCTGCAAGGCTTAGGAGGGAAGCCTCCATGACGGACCTAGTAGGGAAAGGGTTAACTATGAGGGAGAGGTAGGGGGTGGAGGATGAGAGGAGGGAGGAGTTAGGGGGCCGTTACCAGGCTTCCCGCTGCTTTCGGCATTGAGCCGGAAGCAGCGGGAGGAGTAACACATACTAGTATAAGCTCCTCCGTTGTCCCGCTCTGTGCCATGTCGAAGGCCGACATACTTGCGCGGCTGCGTGCTGCAGCTGTTCACCACGGTCCCGGGTGGTTGGAGGAGACCATGGCGGCACTCACCAGGATCCCGGACGCCGAATCGTCGCCACGTCAGGCACGGCACCCGAGGTCTGTTGCTGAAGGGGACAGGCTCCCCTCCCCCGGCCCCCTTCCTAGCAGTAATATGGCGGCGGGGGGGGGGAGTCGGCAACACCCGCTCCTGCTCAGAGGAGGCAGAGAGCGTCGCCAGGGGCGACGGTGACTCAGGCCGGGTCTACCCGTCGCTCCCGGCGGTCCCGCCCTCCAGAACGCCTCAGCCCTGAGGTGGTCCCGCGGACGCGGCGTCGCAGAGGGAGCCCTACAAAGGACGCTGCAGGCCAGGCAGCTGGGGGGGCCGCCTCTTCCCAGGCCCTGCGTCCTGGCAGGAATCCCCAGCCGCGACGGGGTCCGGCGGTAATCAGGGAGTCGCAGGCCGGGCTCCCTGTCACCCCTCCCCCATCGGATGCAAGATTTGGAGGACAATCTACGGCCGCCCCGCCTGGTGATGCTCAGGGCAGGCTTCATCGGGATCGTCTAGACGGACACCTAGAGCTGCAGCGACGACGAGGCAACAGGTCCGGTCGGAAGTCTGGGTCCCAGCGGTCGGGCGGCAGGTTGCCGGCCCATCTGTCAGCGCGTCGTCGTTCCCGTGTAGGAGATGTCGGTGGGATGGCCAGTCGTCTGCGAGAGAGGAGCTGGAGGAAGGTGAACTGGACGTTTATCGGCGAGGTCAGGATGGTCCGGCTGACGGGAACACAGCGCCTGTGCAGCCCGGTGAGTGCATAACTCCGTCTTTGTCATATCCTGCGATTTTTATGTCGGGTGTCGGCGGGGGGGCTGCAAGCATAGCGTCGGCGGCCGGTAGCGGCGCGGTCGGGCGTGACGACGCGGGTCTAGCGGACTTAGTGGGTTGCTTGCGGGAGCTGGTCGGGCGTCTAGATAAGGCGGCGGCTCCAGTAGTTACGGAGGTGTCCCCGGCGGTAGTTTGGGAAGGCCCCCGGGAAGTGGGATCGTTACAGGCGCGGCCCGGGATGGGGGCAAAAGAGGCGGTCGCGGTGTAAGTACAGACCGAGGCCCAAAAGGAAGGCAAGGCGATAGGGTGCTTATTGATGATCGTGCTCGTGGGGAGGTGTATGTTTGCTTCGAAGGTCCATTGGGGGCGCATTTAAAGCAGGAGGTGCGTGAGTGGATATGGAAGGACGAATATGTCGAGATTTTTTCTCTCCTGCCGCTTGCTAAATTCAATTTGGATAAGAGCAAGCGGAACGAGAGTAAGAAGGATGAGGAGGAACGTCGGCGGTATAGGCTTATCCCGCAGACATTCGTCAATTGGTCGCAGGCGTTTGCCATATTAGCCAGTGTGATAGGGGAAAAGGCGCCGGAAAATTGTTCGGCGTTGTTTTGCTATTTTGATGCCATTGGGGAGGCTCATAGGGCGTATGGGGGGCAGGCGTGGCTAAGATACGACGAGCAATTCCTTCAGCGGAAAGCGGTTCGGCCGGCGATTCGGTGGGACCAGAAGGATATTGCTCTCTGGTTAAGGGTTACGGCTCCGGTTAGGCAGTCCTTTCCCGGGATCGTCGGCCAGGGAGGCCAGTCCAGTCAGGTCGGGCAAGGCGTCGGGGCAAAGCTGGGATTCTGCTGGCAATTCAACGATGGCCAGTGTAAGTTCGGGGCCACGTGCAAGTTCAAGCACGTGTGTTCAGAGTGTAATGGTGCATCCCACGGGGCTGCAAAATGTATGCGAAAGAAGAGGTCAGGGAACCAGTCCTCCTCGGTTAGTCAAGGGGTTGTCACCGGTGATGGTGGAAAGGATGGTCCCTTATCTAAATGAGTATCCGGATAGGGCGGCGGCCATGTTACTTTACGAAGGGTTTTGTGTTGGGTTTATTATTCCTCCGCCTCCTTATGAGGTCCCGGTTACGCGGAGGAACCTTAAGTCGGCCTATTTGCATGCTCAGATCGTGTCGGAAAAATTGTTTAAAGAGGTTTCGTTGGGTCGTATGGCGGGGCCTTTTGTTCATCAGCCAACAAAAGATTTAGTGGTGTCCCTGTTGGGTATTGTTCCAAAGTGCGAGCCTCGGAAATTTCGTTTGATTCAGCATTTATCGTTTCCCAGGGGTTCGTCAGTGAATGACGGGATTGATCACGAGTTGTGCTCCGTAGTGTATACCTCATTCGATAAGGCGGTGGGGTTAGTTCGGGCTGCGGGTCCCGGCGCGCTGTTAGCAAAAACCGACATCGAGGCGGCTTTCAGGTTGTTGCCAGTTCATCCAAAGAGCCAAAGGCTGTTGGGTTGTTTTTGGAATGGGGCTTTTTACGTGGATAGGTGCCTTCCGATGGGATGTTCCCTTTCTTGCGCATACTTCGAGGCGTTTAGTAGCTTCGTTGAGTGGGTGACGAAGGGAGTAGCTGGGGTCGACTCTTTGATACATTACTTGGACGATTTCTTGTGCGTCGGCCCGGGGGGTTCGCCGGTTTGCGGTAATTTGCTTCATGCATTGCAGAAGGTGGCGGGGGATTTTGGGATCCCTTTGGCGCCAGAAAAGACTGAGGGCCCGGTATCGACTATTTGCTTTTTGGGTATTGAAATTGACTCGGTGGCAATGGAGTGTCGTCTTCCTGCGGATAAGTTGGGGGCTTTGATTCAGGAGGTACGCCGGGCTTGTAGGTTAAAGAAAATTACGCTGCGTGAGCTTCAGTCGTTGCTGGGGAAGTTGAATTTCGCTTGCCGGATTATGCCAATGGGGAGGGTATTTGGTAGACGTTTGGCGGCGGCAACGGCGGGGGTGCGTGCACCACATCATTTTGTGCGGCTCAAGGAGGAGCATCGAGCTGATCTGCAGGTATGGGATAACTTCTTGGGCCAGTATAACGGTCGCTCGCTATGGATGGCTCCGGCACAGGATACGAGTGATTTAAATATTTTTACGGATGCGGCGGGGGCGGGCGGTTTTGGAGCGTACGGGGGAGGTCCGTGGTGCGCAGGTCAATGGCCGGCTAGCTGGGTGTCCAGTGGACTCACGCGGAATCTGGCCCTGCTCGAGCTGTTCCCCATCGTGGTTGCGGCGACCATTTGGGGGGACAGGCTCAGGGATAAGAAGGTTCGTTTTTACTGCGACAACATGGGGGTGGTGCTGGCCATTAATAACATCACGGCATCATCTCCGCCGGTAGTTCAGTTGTTGCGATATTTAGTGTTGGTGTGCTTGTCATTGAACGCGTGTGTGGTGGCGGTTCATGTGCCGGGGGTACGGAATTGTATAGCTGATGCTCTTTCTCGCTCGCAGTGGGACCGGTTTCGGCAATTGGCACCGGGAGCGGACCGTCTCGGTTTGGCTTGTCCGGAACATCTCTGGGATCTGGTCTCGGTCCCGTAGAACGATTGGTGGAAAGGTCTTTAGCGCGCACAACGTGGAGTGCTTATTCTGCTTGTTGGAGGCAGTGGGAGGAGTGGGTAAGAGAGTTGGGTGACGTCAACACGGATAGAGACAGGTTGGTGGCACTTTTGTACTGGTTAGGGGACGCCTGGGAGGCGGGGTTTTCTTTGGCAAAGGTTAATCGTTTCATGTCTGCGGTAGCATTTGGTTTTAAGTTGCGGGGCTTTCGGGATATATCTAAGGAATTTTTAGTGGGACAGGCTTTGAAGGGTCTGCGCCGAGGTAGGGTCGAGGCGGATTGTAGAAGGCCTGTGTCGTTTTCTCTTCTTAGCTCTTTGGGCGGATCATTAGCATCGGTCTGTCGTTCTTCGGCCGAGATGGAGTTGTTTCGGTTCGCATTTTCTTTGGCGTTCTTTGGGGCATTCAGAATTGGCGAGCTGGTGTCGCCTAGTACCAAGCGGGCAGGGGGGTTGAGACTGGGGGAGGTGAGCCTATATGCGGATCGGCTCGAGGTATGGTTGCGCCGGTCAAAAACTGACCAATTGGGAAAGGGAAAGCTGATAGTTTTGTTCGCCCTCCCGGGTTCGGCTATGTGCCCGGTCGCTTGCATGCGGGGTTTTGAGCCACGAGGGGGGTCTCCAGAGTTGCCATTGTTATGTCACGAGGATGGGTCATTTTTGTTCAGATTTCAATTTGGAGCTGTATTTAAAAAATGTTTGGCGGCGGTCGGTGTCGCGGCGGGCCCGTATTCATCTCATTCCTTCAGGATTGGCGCAGCAACAGAAGCAGGGCGCTGGGGGTTGGATGATGAAGGGGTGCGGCGCATCGGTCGTTGGGAGTCCAACAGATTTAGGTTTTATGTCCGCCCCCATCTGTTATGAGTCATGTTGTTAGCGGTTGAAAAATGTTTGTGTGTTGGTATCTAATTTTCTTTTCCGTTTCAGATACGCCTCCATGTCTGGTGTGGTTGTTGGGCCACTCTTACGTGCATTGGGGGGCTTTGAGGGCGGACGTCCGCCCGGACGGTCGCCAGTTGCGCATTCCGCGGCAGGATGCGGTTTTGCATTGGCTGGGATTTAGAGGTATGTCATGGAGCAGGGTGTTAGCGGAATTCCAGACATATTCCCGGCTGGATAGGGTTGCAGAGGTCTTGGTATTGCACGTGGGTGAGAATGACTTGGGGGTCCGCCCCTTTCGTGAGTTGGTGCGGGATATTAAACATGATATGTTGTGTTTGTGGGTTTCTTATCCCAGGTTGGTGATAGTGTGGTCGGACATTGTCCCAAGGAAACATTGGCGACTGGCTAGGTCAGTGGAACGAGTCAATAAGGCTCGCATTAAAGTTAATCGGGCGGTGTCCCGTTTTGTAGCCAAAAATGGGGGCATTTGCGTGCGGCACAGGGATTTGGAGTCAGGAGTGGGGAACTACTGGAGGAGTGATGGGGTTCATTTGACCGAGGTTGGGATCAATCTGTGGAGCCTGGCAATAGCAGAGGGAATTGAAAGGGCGGTGGTGGTGTGGCGGAACTCACAGGCTTAAGGTGGTCAAGGCCTGTTTCGCTGTGGCGGGGGGAATCCTTGAGGTCAGTCAGTACAAAATGGTGGGGGGGGTCGCATCGGGGGTATGCGTCCCCCAAAAAAGGTACATGGTTGAAGACTTCATCGGGTGTTATCCCTTTGAAGTGGTCTTCTGGTGGTTGGAGCCATCTGCAGAGGTGAGCGGTGCCTCCGAGCTGGTTTACGGCTGGAGGTAATTGGTTGGTGGTGGTTGCAGATGGCTAACTCGGGGTGTTTAAAAAGGAATATCTAAAATTGCTTCAAGGACTTCCCCTGCTCGGATTAATGTTAACGTTAAATTGTTATTTATGATTCTGACCCATGTTGGGTCATGTGAATTATTAGAAGGAATTCTCTGGTTGGATTCCTAATTAGTTATCCGAATGTTTCGGATTTAAATGGTATTTTATAAAACTGTGAAATTAATAAACGGCTGCTGTGGCCATTTCACATCCAACCTCGGTGTCACGTGTCTTTTCTAAAAGGTGGGAGTGGAGGGATAGGAAGGGATAAGTGAAGGTTCACTAACACACGACTCTACTTAGGCAGGTCATGAGAGTAGTCTAGTGGGGCAAGTACCTGTAGGTTGCGGTTCTACGGGGGATTTGTCAGTCACGAGTGGAGTTTGGGGAAATTTGTTAGATGGGTTACGTCAGTTGTTAGCTTCAGTTGATACTTCTCGTGGGTCACAGCTAGCAGGTCCCGTTGGAGCTTGGTCAGTGCAGGGACAGTTAGAGGGGGGTGCTCGTAGGGAGAGTACTGCGAGTGCTGAGGCAGGCTCTTCGTCATTTAACGCCTTAGATGCCGGGGTCCAGACGGAGAAGGTAGATGGGGCTAATAAGCCCTTGCCAGTTTCGGATACTGCAAAGGGGAGTATGTACATTCGCTTTGAAGGACCATTAGGGACCCACTTAAAGCCAGAGCTCCGTGAAAATATTTGGAAAAGGGAGAATTTGGATATTTTTACTTTATTGCCGTTGGAGCGATTTAGTGTGGAACGGTGGGAAAAGGGCAAGGAACATCGTAAGGAGGAGGATGATGAGAGAAGACGGTATAGGCTGATTCCGCGCACATTTGGGAATTGGCTACAAGCTTTTTCCATCATGGCTAGCGTTATAGGGGAGAAATGCCCAGAACATTGTTCCGGTTTATTTTATTACTTGAATTCTATTTGGGAGGCTTATAGAACGTATGAGGGTACTGCTTGGCTTAAATATGATGAGCAGTTTCGTCAGCGTATGGCGGTTCAGTCATCCCTGCGGTGGGATCATAAGGACATAAGCTTTTGGCTGCACCTTATGACTACACCAAAGGGGGCTGGTCAGGGGGGTCATGTTGAAGTCGCGAGTTTGCATAACCCCTTTCAGTCGTCACCCGGCGGGTCTAGATCAGCGGGTTCGTCGGGGAGTTTTAAGAAAGGGGTCTGCTGACTCTACAACGAGAGCACCTGTAAATGGGGAACTAATTGTGTCTATAGATACGAATGTGCCGGGTGTGGGGGTGGTAACCACCCCATCTTCAAGTGTTTTAAGCGGGCACGAGGAGGCACGGCGAAGCCAGGGGATGGTTCTGCTAAAGGAGGTGAGTCCAGTAAACCTCGACGCTATGACGCCTTGGCTAAAGAGGTACCCCGACAATGAGAGGGCGCAGCTGTTATTGAACGGTTTTGGGGACGGATTTAGGATTCCGTTCTCCCCGGGGGTGGGTGTTTTGATGGCTAATAATCTGCGTTCGGTACGTCATTTAATGAGGCGGTTCATTTGGTTAGGACGGCGGGGCAAGGGGCGCTTATGGCTAAGGTGGATGTGGAGTCATTTTGCCCTTTGCCGGTGCACCCAGAATCCATGCACTTGCTGGGGTGCTCGTTTGATGGCCTTTTTTATATTGATAGGTGCCTTCCTATGGGGTGCTCTATTTCTTGTGCCTATTTCGAAGCCTTCAGCAAGTTTTTGGAGTGGGTGGTCCGTGAACGAGCCGGCTCTAAAGAAGTTATTCTTTATTTGGATGACTTCTTTTGTGTGTGCCCTGCGGCTCGGCCGTCGTGTGCAATATTGTTATGGGCAGTGATGGATGTTTTTGTTGACTTTGGGGTTCCGTTGGCATTTGAAATAACAGAAGGACCAACCACAACAATCTGTTTTTAGGGAATTTAAATTGATTCCCAGGCAATGGAATGTAGGTTGCCAGAGGCAAAACTTATTCATCTGCGAGCAACGGTGCAGGAGGCTCTGGTGAGAACAAAAATCACCCTGCGGCTCCTGCAATCTTTATTGAGGAAACTCAATTTTGCCTGTAGAATTATGCCCATGGGCCATGTTTTTTGTAGGCGCTTAGCACAAGCAACTGCTGGTGTTAGATGTCCCCACTATTTTATTCGCCTTGGCAAGGAGCATAAGGCGGATTTGAGGGTTTGGGATTCCTTTTTGGTAGAATATAACGGCAGATCATTATGGATTGCAGAGGGAGTTTCGAATGTGGAGATGCAATGGTGTACTGATGCTTCCGCTTCTATCGGTTTCGGGGCGTATTTTCAGGGAAAATGGTGTGTTGGTACTTGGCCACTAGAGTGGAGGGAGTGTGGTTTGACAGGTAATCTTTGTTTTCTGGAGTTGTTTCCCATTCTTGTTGCAGTGGAAATTTGGGGACAGCTTTTGTCCAATCGGTCTGTGGTTTTTCACTGTGATAACATGGTGGTTGTGTGCGCTATTAATAGTTTGTCCGCCAATTCCCCCCCCGGTAATCACAGTGCTACGCCAGTTGGTCCTGCTGTGTTTGAGATGGAACATTCTATTTAGGGCTCATCATGTTCCTGGAGTTTCCAATGACATTGCAGATGCTTTATCTCGATTGCAATGGGATAGTTTCTGTTGGCTAGCTCCAGAGGCGGAGAGGGATCTGGTTTATTGCCCCGAGCACCTTTGGAGGGTGGTGTCGCTCTTCTGATATGGTGGGCGAAGCGTTCGCTGGCCCCTGCTACGTGGGATGCTTATACCACGATCTGGGTGAGATGGTTCCAGCTGGAGGATTCGTGGTGTAGTCAAGGGAGTCCTTTTAGTGCCTTAGAGGGGATGTTTTGTTTTTTGTTATCTCTTATGCAGAGTGGATCTTCAGCTTCCTCTGTTGTTAAGTCGATAGCGGCACTTTCCTTTTTCTTTAAGTTAATTGGTTGTACGGATGTTACTAAGCATTTCTTGATACGGCGGGCTCTGCAGGGTTTTCAAAAAGGGCATGTCGGGCAGGATAAGCGTGGGCCCGTGTCTTTTGCAATGTTGGAGGGACTTTATTCTCAGTTGCACAGGATATCCCATTCAGATTATGAGAGGTTGTTGTTTCAATTGGCTTTCTCTTGGGCTTTCTATGGGACTTTAAGGGTTGGCGAATTTTGGTTAGTCCCTCAAAACGGGTGCAGGGCGGTATTCAAGTAACCGATGTGTTTTTTTTCAGGATAGTGTGTTGAGAATAATGTTGTATCATTCAAAAACTGACAGGAATGGAAAAGGTTTTGAGATTTGTTTGACTTAAATTCATGAGGGGGAATCGTGCCCAGTGGGGTGTTTTCTGAATTTCATGGCTGTGTGTCCTCAGGGATTTTCCTCTTTGCTGGTGCATGCGGATGGTTCAGCGTTGTCCAGATATCAATTTATTGCTGTCTTTAAGAAATGCGTATAAGGGTTGGGCCTTTCACATCTGGATTACAGCTCTCATTTTTTAGGATTGGAGCTGCTACTGAGGCTTCTCGTTTTGGGCTCGACACTGCTTCAGTTAAGAGGATTGGCCGCTTGGAGTCCAGCCGCTTTCGTTCCTACGTTAGGCTGCATTTGCTGGAATGTTGATTTCTTTATCTTGGGTTTATTTTGTGTGGGGGGGATGTCATTCTTTTTCTGTGTGACTAATTTTCTGTTGCTTTCAGGTTCTGCAAAATGTGTGGTTTGGCTTCTTGGCCATTCCTATATTTACTGGGCTGAAAGGAGTGCCCGTGTGCGTCCGAATGGTAGGTATTTGGGTTTAGATCCGGATGAGGTGGAGGTACACTGGTTCGGAGTTTGTGGCCTGACCTGGGATCAGGTAAGGCCTTTGTTTCAGGATGCGGTTAGGTCCTGGGGTCTACCTGACATCTTGATAATTCATGCAGGGGGTAATGACATCGGGAGTTATCCCATGCGGAACCTCATTAAGACCATTAAGAGGGACTTCTTATGTTTTGTAGACACCCATCCTGGGCTTTTGATTATCTGGTCCAAAATTGTACAGCGGGTAAAATGGTGCAATGCGCAGACAGTGTCGGCGCTGAATTGGACCAGAGTTAAGATTAATAAGACAGTGGCCAAGTTTATTCGCCTAAATGGTGGGTTGTTAGTTCATCACCGACTGTTGGAGGATCGGGGCGCGTACATTGGAAAGGATGGGGTTCACTTAACGGATGTGGGCCTGGATGTTTTTAATTTTGGCCTCCAAGAAGGCCTGGAGTTGGGTTTCCAAATGTGGCGGCGCATGAAAATTTAAGGAGTCAAGTTTTCATGCTGTGGCGGGTCCTTGGCAACGCTATTTATGTTTTTATATATTGCTGTCTTTGACGCAATATATTGGTTTTATTTTAAAGCTATGGATTTGGGCTTCTCTAAGAGGCGGACCCTGGGAAGCGTGGTGCTTTAGCATACTCGTGGTGACGCCACTGTAGCTTATATGGTCACGGCTAGTGGTTTAAGGGTATTGCTTTATTTATGTTTTGGAGGTTGTCAAGGACTTAGCCACATAATGTTAATATGTTAATTATGTTTATGATATGTTTATACTTGTTTTTTATATATTCTCAGGTTCTGTAAAAGAAATCATCTAATAAAGCTGTGACAAGCACCTTCCAATTTTAATTGTGTCGTTGTATATTTATTAGATAGGAGGGTGTTTGTGTGGCCCCTTGTCGCCCTTGTACCGTCATGTGAGCCCAGAGCTAAGCAGAGCTGGGCAGAGGGCGGTCATGACGGGTCTGGGCATGCAAGGGGTCATTTAGAGGGGTATTTTGGTTATAGGTTGGTGGGTGGGTTTGAGTCAGGAATTGTGCTAGGGGGTTGTGAGCATTGGGGGTGGAGTTAAGTGGATGTTTATATAGTGGGATAAGCAGGGAAGTCATTTTATGCCTTGAAAAATTTTGTCCCGCCTGCCGTCCCGTTAATTTTTCTTTTGAGCGGAGATGAGCGGTCACTATATGCATATACACTTCCATTGCGATGCTGCCACCTAGTGGCCAGGAAGCATTTTTATGTGTTGTTTTAGTCACAGGACCTGTGCTTACATGTTCTGAGCTGTGCAGATGCTCACGTCAGTAAAGCTCACTGCTATGTAACACTGTTCAGACAATGGTGGCTGACCCTGTTTATTGCAGGCACCGGGAAAACCGGCTCGGGCACTGTCTTTAATATTTACTTTAGTGTGCAAAAACAGTGTAGTATGGGCAAGTAATCAGTGTCGGAACATTGAATAATTCACAAAGGGGCTGTTGTTAAATTTGATAAAAGGCGACTGTTCCCACCTAATGGGTTCAGGTGCAAGGGCTGCGACCCATAAATCAGCAACTATTGTGCCAACAGGGCTGAGTAGGCCCTGAAGCCAGAGAAGGGCCCATTGCTGTGGCGGTGGAGTGCAGGAACCTCCCCACAGATGATTGCTGTGAAAGAGGCAGCATTGGATGTAATAAGTGGAAGTTGCGTGAAGCCTCCCTGTTGTTTAGTTGCTGAGACGATGGGTTACCCCTGTATCAGGGAAGAGTCTGAGCTCTGTCCCAAGAAAACCAAGCTGGTAAAACCCCATTTCCTGCATTGCCTGAAATTGCCGCCATTTTGTGTAATATTTTAAGTGACTGTGCCTCTCTGCTAAGAACAGTTTTTTGTATTTACTTTTGGTCGTTTTGCAAACATTACCGGCCTACTAAAAGAAACCTGCATCAAACCTGGGTTTCTTGTCATCATACTGCCAGTAACTATGCAAGGTCAAATACATTACTCGCCCTCACTAGCCTCCCCTCATGCCAAATTTTATGGCCAAAAGGACCATAACAATTTTATTCTATTTGAAATAATAGGTGGATTTCTGACTTTAGAGAACAGAGGGTAAAATAATAGACATGTTCCTCACCTCTGTACCTGAGATATGGTACAATTTGTCCCGTAAAAATTAAGCCCTCATATGGCTGTGTCAACGAAAAAATAAAAGAGTTATGACTTTTGGAAGGCGGGGAAGAAAAAAACAAAAACATAAAAATGAAACTTAGCCTGGTCCTGAAAGGGTTAATCTAAGACTGAATAGCTATTAAAAATTATATTAAAAATAAAAGGGGAGTTCTGACTACAAAACAGAGGGTAAAGAACAGAGATGTTCCTCACCTCTGTACCTGAGATATGGTTGTGTTATACTAGATATTGTCTATAGAAGATATACATGTTAAAAACACATATATTCTGATGTATCAGGAAGATACTATCACACCTCTGCGGGTCTAGAACTCATATCTAGCCTGAGTGTTATCAGTAATTAATATAAATATTAATTACCTGTCTTGTGATTCCTTTCTTGCTGCTGACAGGATTATATGTCACGTTCCTTCTTCTCACTAGGATCAGTCATCTGTAAAGAATCAAAGGTGTGATAATATGTTCCTGATACATGTTATAGACACTTATATGTATAACACACTAGGGCCATAATTATTTATCTCAGGTATAATGTACAAATAGAAAATAAAGAAAAAGACGACACTAAGGACCTGTTCACATTACCGTTGCCCTTACGTTGAGGGATTCCGTCTGAGGTTTCCGTCGGGTTAACCCCTCAAAAATGAAACAAAATAACATGCCCCCCCTTTCCTGTGCTGTATGGCTAAACCCCGTTGTCATAGGATACGGACGAAGACTGCCTCCTATTGCATCATTGGGATCTGCAGCTGACCACGGTCAAGAGACTGGTCGTCCAGCTGCTGGAACAATCTTGGAGGCACCCTTGGGTGATGCCAGGATTCCTGTGAGTGGTGAGTCACATTCATGTTTGGCTGCGTAGTCAAGCACAAATGTGTTGACGGATGTGGATTTGTTCTCTGTTTTAAAGGACAACTTGGGCTTGTTTGGGTGGCAAAGGGTGGAGTATAAGCTCTGCCAGTAAAGCCAGTAGGTTAATACCCCGCCTGACTAGATGGTTTGTACAGATTAACCTTTTGTGGCTTATTATTCTGTGGTGTGGCTCCTCTGGGAATTTACCTGTCCACCAATATAGGGGACAAGATCCACAGACGAGAATTTGTGATATTTGTTTTCAGTGGATCACGTAATCGTGGACAAAGAGCGTATTGTGGACAAGAAGCTTAGTTTTGAGAGAGGGTCTGAGAAAAATTTCAAAGTGGTAAAGACCTGTACGATGTAACCTGTCATTTAAAACGAGATAGCCTTGCTGTAAATATCACAGAGACGCTACATAAGTGTCAGGATTGTGAATAGACATGACGTCCCGGCTGGAGGTAATGTATATTCACTTTAAGGACACTTGAGTAACGTTATAATGTGTTTATGTGGCTGCACATAGCGATATAGCTATATCACTATGTGCTGTGTAAATGAATGGGGAGAAGTGTATGACGCTGATTGGTCAATGATTGGTCAGCGCCATACACTTCTCTCCACAACGCCCACTTGGTCAAAAAAGTAAAACACGCCCAGTTGTCCATTAAGAAACTCATTAGCATGAAGCTAAAATTGGTCATAACTCCTTCAAAAATGATTGTTTTTCTAAATAAAAAACACTGCTGTAATCTACATTACAGCGCCGATCATATTATGTAGACGATAGGCCACTTATAATGTGAGCCCAGAGCTAAGCAGAGCTGGGCAGAGGGCGGTCATGATGGGTCTGGACCTGCAAGGGGTCATTTAGAGGGGTATTTTTGGTTATAGGTTGGTGGGTGGGTTTGAGTCAGGAATTGTGCTAGTGGGTTGTGAGCATTGGGGGTGGAGTTAATGGGATGTATATATAGTGGGATAAGCAGGGAAGCCATGTTATGGCTTAAATTTTTTTGTCAAGAATAGAGGTGTGAAGCCAGTGTCAGGGTAGCTGTTTTCTGGTCAGTTTTAGGGCCTAGAGTTATGGAGGGTTTAGAGCAGTTAATTGTTAGGGTTAGGGAGGAGGCAGCTGATAAGGGGCTGGAGTGGGTCCAGGAGCAGCTAGGGGCTTTAGCAGGCTCCCCGGCGGGGCATCCCCCCAGAGCCCGGCGTTCACAGCCTCTTGAACGCTTGAGCCCCTCTGCTTCCCCAGCCCCCCGGCGCAGACGGAGGAGTGTGACTTCCCCCTTACCTGTTTCCGCGGTAGTGGTCCCTGGTGTGACAGATCCGGTGGCTGGCGACGGTGGCGTTATTCCGGTGTCGGGGACTGGAGCCATGGCGGTGTCGGGAGCGGCAGCAGCAGTGGAGAGGCCTGGAGTGAGAGGCCGAGGTGCGGTTCGCCGGGTGTCAAGTCGGGGTCAGCGCAGCACAGTCGGTGTGCCTGAGGAGCCACGTGGAGATGGACGTTGAGGGAAGCGGTGGTGCAGCAGCGGGGAGCAGTCCCCCTCCTTTCCAGTGTGGTGGGCTCGTTCAGGGAGCCTGTCAGGAGTTCTTCTGTGGGGCCGGAAGCAAGCCAGGACTCTGCGGCCGTCACGGTGAGTGCCTTCAGCGCTGCTAGAGCGCCATCTGCTGGGTCAGGGGCAAGTGTGCATAGTACACCCGTTAGCATGGGTGATTTGGCGCCATCTAGTCGCCGTTCGGAACATTGCAGTGTCGGTGGTAGGCTAGCGCCACCTGCTGTTCAGGAAAATTATTACATCGTGGTGGCAGGCCTGCGCCACCTCCTGGCCATTTTCGTTATAGCAGCAGTAGTGTTAGGTCTGCACTGACTGCTGAATATGTACAAAATGTGCATCATCCAGCGCCTCCTGAGGGTGACGTTGGCCAGGTAGCAGGTGTTTTGTCTGTTTATTTGCCGTTCCAGGTGTTGTCGGGACGGGAGTCCGGTGTAGAAGCGGCCGATGCTTTGCGGCGGGCACTCGGGGTGCCTAGGATGATCGGTCAGGAGACGGCTTCGGTGGATTCAGGACGGATGGCCCCGTTAGTGTCTGGCGACGGGCAGCCTTCTGATGAGTCACAGCGTTTACACACCATACACGTGGGCAGTAATTTTAGTAATGAGAGTAGTCTAGTGGGGCAAGTACCTGTAGGTTGCGGTTCTACGGGGGATTTGTCAGTCACGAGTGGAGTTTGGGGAAATTTGTTAGATGGGTTACGTCAGTTGTTAGCTTCAGTTGATACTTCTCGTGGGTCACAGCTAGCAGGTCCCGTTGGAGCTTGGTCAGCGCAGGGACAGTTAGAGGGGGGTTCTCATAGGGAGAGTACTGCGAGTGCTGAGGAAGGCTCTTCGTCATTTAACGCCTTATATGCCGGGGTCCAGACGGAGAAGGTAGATGGGGCTAATAAGCCCTTGCCAGTTTTGGATACTGCAAAGGGGAGCATGTACATTTGCTTTGAAGGACCATTAGGGGCCCACTTAAAGCCAGAGATCCGTGAAAAGATTTGGAAAAGGGAGAATTTGGATATTTTTACTTTATTGCCGTTGGAGCGATTTAGTGTGGAACGGTGGGAAAAGGGCAAGGAACATCGTAAGGAGGAGGATGAGGAGAGAAGACGGTATAGGCTGATTCCGCGCACATTTGGGAATTGGCTACATGCTTTTTCCATCATGGCTAGCATTATAGGGGAGAAATGCCCAGAACATTGTTCCGGTTTATTTTGTTACTTGGATTCTATTTGGGAGGCTTATAGAACGTATGGGGGAACTGCTTGGCTTAAATATGACGAGCAGTTTCGTCAGCGTATGGCGGTTCAGTCATCCCTGCGGTGGGATCATAAGGACATAAGCCTTTGGATGCGCCTTATGACTACACCAAAGTGGGCTGGTCAGGGGGGTCATGTTGAAGTCGCGGGTTTGCATAACCCCTTTCAGTCCTCACCCGGCGGGTCTAGATCAGCGGGTTCATCGGGGAGTTTTAAAAAAGGGGTCTGCTGACTCTACAACGAGAGCACCTGTAAATGGGGAACTAATTGTGTCTATAGACACGAATGTGCCGGGTGTAGGGGTGGTAACCACCCCGTCTTCAAGTGTTTTAAGCGGGCACGAGGAAGCACGACAAAGCCAGGGGATGGTTCTGCTAAAGGGTGTGAGTCCAGTGAACCTCGACGCTATGACGCCTTGGCTAAAGAGGTACCCCGACAATGAGAGGGCACAGCTATTATTGAACGGTTTTGTGGACGGATTTAGGATTCCGTTCTCCGCGGGGGTGGGTGTTTTGATGGCTAATAATCTGCGTTCGGTGCGGGATCATCCAGAAGTGGTACGAGACAAGTTGCGGAAGGAAGTTTTGTTGGGTACAATGTTAGGCCCCTTTTCTGATGTTCCTATTTCCAATTTGCGTGTCTCCCCGCTGGGGATTGTCCCCAAGAAGGAGGCGGGTAAATTTCGGCTTATACATCATTTATCTTATCCGAAGGGTTCTTCGGTAAATGATGATATCGATGAGTCTTTGACGCGGGTTTCCTATACGTCATTTGATGAGGCGGTTCATTTGGTTAGGACGGCGGGGCAAGGGGCGCTTATGGCTAAGGTGGATGTGGAGTCTGCATTTTGCCTTTTGCCGGTGTGTACTGATGCTTAAGTTTCTATCGGTTTCGGGCGTATTGTCAGGGAAAATGGTGTGTTGGTACTTGGCCACTAGAGTGGAGGGAGTGTGGTTTGACGGGTAATCTTTGTTTTCTGGAGTTGTTTCCCATTCTTGTTGCGGTGGAAATTTGGGGACCGCTTTTGTCCAATCGGTCAGTGGTTTTTCACTGTGATAACAAGGCGGTCGTGTGCGCTATTAATAGTTTGTCCGCCAATTCCCCCCCGGTGATCACAGTGCTACGCCAGTTGGTCCTGCTGTGTTTGAGATGGAACATTCTATTTAGGGCTCATCATGTTCCTGGAGTTTTCAATGACATTGCGTATGCTTTATCTCGATTGCAGTGGGATTGTTTCCGTTGGCTACCTCCAGAAGCGGAGAGGGATCCGGTTTCTTGCCCCGAGCACCTTTGGAGGGTGGTGTCGCTCGTCTGATATGTTGAGCGAAGCGTTCGCTGGCCCCTGCTACGTGGGATGCTTATACCAAGATCTGGGTGAGATGGTTCCAGCTGGAGGATTTGTGGTGTAGTCAAGGGAGTCCTTTTAGTGCCTTAGAGGGGATGTTTTGTTTTTTGTTATCTCCTATGGAGAGTGGATCTTCAGCTTCCTCTGTTGTTAAGTCGGTAGCGGCAGTTTCCTTTTTCTTTAAGTTAATTGGTTGTACGGATGTTACTAAGCATTTTTTGATACAGCGGGCTCTGCAGGGTTTTCAAAAAGGGCATGTCGGGCAGGATAAGCGTGGGCCCGTGTATTTTGCAATGTTGGAGGGACATTTTCTCAGTTGCACAGGATATCCCATTCAGATTATGAGAGGTTGTTGTTTCAATTGGCTTTCCCTTGGGCTTTCTATGGGGCTTTTAGGGTTGGCAAATTGGTTAGTCCCTCAAAACGGGTGCAGGGCGGTATTCAAGTAACCAATGTGTTTTTTTCAGTATAGTGTGTTGAGAATAATGTTGTATCATTCAAAAACTGACAGGAATAGAAAAGGTTTTGAGATTTGTTTGACTAAAATTCATGAGGGGGAATCGTGCCCAGTGGGGTGTTTTCTGCGTTTCATGGCTGTGTGTCCTCAGGGATTTTCCTCTTTGCTGGTGCATGCGGATGGTTCAGCGTTGTCCAGATATCAATTTATTGCTGTCTTTAAGAAATGCGTACAAGGGTTGGGCCTTTCACATCTGGATTACAGCTCTCATTCTTTTAGGATTGGAGCTGCTACTGAGGATTCTCGTTTTGGGCTCGACACTGCTTCAGTTAAGAGGATTGGCCGCTGGGAGTCCAGCCGCTTTCGTTCCTATGTTAGGCTGCATTTGCTGGAATGTTGATTTCTTTATCTTGGGTTTATTTTGTGTGGGGGGGATGTCATTCTTTTTCTGTGTGACTAATTTTCTGTTGCTTTCAGGTTCTGCCAAATGTGTGGTTTGGCTTCTTGGCCATTCCTATATTTACTGGGCTGAAAGGAGTGCCCGTGTGCGTCCGAATGGTAGGTATTTGGGTTTAGATCCGGATGAGGTGGAGGTACACTGGTTCGGAGTTCGTAGCCTGACCTGGAATCAGGTAAGGCCTTTGTTTCGGGATGCGGTTAGGTCCTGGGGTCTACCCGACATCTTGATAATTCATGCAGGGGGTAATTACATCGGGAATTATCCCATGCGGAACCTCATTAAGAACATTAAGAGGGACTTCTTATGTTTTGTAGACACCCATCCTCGGCTTTTGATTATCTGGTCCGAAATTGTACAGCGGGTAAAATGGCGCAATGCGCAGTCAGTGTCGGCGCTGAATAGGACCAGAGTTAAGATTAATAAGACAGTGGCTAAGTTTGTTCGCCTAAATGGTGGGTTGGTAGTTCATCACCGACTATTGGAGGATCGGGGCGCGTACATTGGAAAGGATGGGGTTCACCTAACGGATGTGGGCCTGGATGTTTTTAATTTTGGCCTCCAAGAAGGCCTGGAGTTGGGTTTTCAAGTGTGGCGGCGCATGAAAATTTAAGGAGTCAAGTTTTCATGCTGTGGCGGGTTCTTGGCAACGCTATTTATGTTTTTATATATTGCTGTCTTTGACACAATATATTGGTTTTATTTTAAAGCTATGGATTTGGGCTTCTCTAAGGGGCGGACCCTGGGAAGCGTGGTGCTTTAGCATACCCGTGGTGACGCCACTGTAGCTTATATGGTCACGGCTAGTGGTTTAAGGGTATTGCTTTATTTATGCTTTGGAGGTTGTCAAGGCCTTAGCCACATAATGTTAATATGTTAATTATGTTTATGATATGTTTATACTTGTTTTTTATATATTCTCAGGTTCTGTAAAAGAAATCATCTAATAAAGCTGTGACAAGCACCTTCCAATTTTAATTGTGTCGTTGTATATTTATTAGATAGGAGGGTGTTTGTGTGGCCCCTTGTCGCCCTTGTACCGTCATGTGGTGACAGATCCTCTTTAAGGGTTCACGGTTATGGCTCATTTTTTTTGTCAGCGCTTCCCTGAAAAGGGCGCTGTACTCTTTGCATGCTTAGATAATGTAGCATATTTAGTGCACACAAGCTGCATGGAGGTGCAGCTTGGTGGTGCTATGATGAGAAATTCAGGTGTCGTTTGTCATTATGTCCGGAGATTGGCTGGGCATCCAAGGCAATCAGTGTTTGGAATCAGCTCATCCTGTATCAGCGACATCCTCAATCCTCTCTAGAAGGAGTCATTTCCTCTGGATCGTATCCTTGGGCATTGGCTAGAGTGCCCAAACAAGTGTCTCCATGCAGATGATTGCTGTGATAGAGACAGCGTTGAATATAACAGGTGGAAGTTGCCTGGGGCCTCCCTACGATTGAGTTGCTGAGGCGGTGGGTGGAAGTTGCCTGGACCTCCCCATAAAAGCGATAAGTTGAAGGGTAAGAAAGAGGAAAAGCCCCGATTTGAAGTGGATGTTAGTACTGTATCAGTGAGGAGCCCAAGCTCCGTCCAAAGGTAGGCAAGCTGGTGAGCCTGCATTGCCTGAAATTGTGGCCATTTTGTATAGATTCTAGCCTACTAAAAGGATTTGCATCAAATCTGGTATTCTTGTCATCATTTCATGACTAACCCTGAGAGCACTTAACTGATACCCGCTCCTAAATTTTTTGGCATAGTTGGCAGGATAGTCACAGCCCAGGAAAGATGGCATGCTGTATGGAGTGCCCAAGGAGTGAGCAGAGGGCACGGCAGGAAGGTTTACATGATGAATTTCACAGAGAGTATAGTCGGAGTTCCATTGGAGGGTAAGCTAGTGCCGGAGTTGCAGTCATGAGTACGCTCTTGCCAAGTGCACCTTTGGCCGCATTTCAGTAACTGTAATGAGCCACAAGGAAGCGTTCAAGAGGCGGGTAGAGAGGAGTCTCCCAGCAAGAGAAAGACAAGAGGCTGAGACAAAGAAGGGAGTCCTGGGACCTTGAGTATGAGACTGCAATTGTTAAGTATGTGCCTCACCTGTGAGAGACTGTAACCACTAAGCTTTGAACCTTATGCATGTTTAACACTGTATTTCATTTATAGGTCCAGGACTAGAGGAGATGAGCGGTCACTATATGCATATATCCTTCCATTGCGATGCTGCCACCTAGTGGCCAGGAAGCATTTTTATGTGTTGTTTTAGTCACAGGACCTGTGCTTACATGTTCTGAGCTGTGCAGATGCTCACATCAGCAAAGCTCACTGCTATGTAACACTGTTCAGACAATGGTGGCTGACCCTGTTTATTGCAGGCATCGGGAATACCGGCTCGGGCACTGTCTTTAACATTTACTTTAGTGTGCAAAAACAGTGTAGTATGGGCATGTAATCAGTGTCGGAACATTGAATAACTCACAAAAGGCTCTTTTTAAATTTGATAAAAGGCGACTGATCCCACCTAATGGGTTCAGGTGCAAGGGCTGCGACCCATAAATCAGCAACTATTGTACCAACAGGGCTGAGTAGGCCCTGAAGCCAGAGAAGGGCCCATTGCCGTGGCGGTGGAGTGCAGGAACCTCCCCACAGATGATTGCTGTGAAAGAGGCAGCATTGGATGTAACAAGTGGAAGTTGCGTGAAGCCTCCCTGTTATTTAGTTGCTGAGACGATGGGTTACCCCTGTATCAGGGAAGAGTCCGAGCTCTGTCCCAAGGAAACCAAGCTGGTAAAACCCAATTTCCTGCATTGCCTGAAATTGCCGCCACTTTGTGTAATATTTTAAGTGACTGTGCCTCTCTGCTAAGAACAGTTTTTTGTATTTCCTTTTGGTCGTTTTGCAAACATTACCGGCCTACTAAAAGAAACCTGCATCAAACCTGGGTTTCTTGTCATCATACTGCCAGTAACAATGCAAGGTCAAATACATTAGAAAAATGGACAAAAGTAGATGGTCCAGCGTAGTCAAGTTTAAAACAGAGTGTAGTTCCAAAGTGCCTACGCGTTTCAGACGTATACCACGTCCTTCCTAAAAGCTATCCAGCACAGTGGAGCTGTCCAGCAAAAGTGGTGCTGAAACAGAGAGTCGGTGATAGAACATCACTGCTCTAATAGTAAGTTGTGTACTTACAGCATTGTTTGTTAGATAGTTATCAATGATAGGATGAGGATAACAATGATCCAATTTTACCCTTGAGTAGTGGATAGAGTATTAATGCTTATTTTTGTTTATTAGGCTGTCGGATATGAACCTCTGCAATACTCAAATCGAGATATTAAAACATAAATAGACGCTAAAAAATACATCATTTAAACAGTTTAATACAATACATGAATACATGAACTGGAAAAAAGGGAATTATATACTGGTCTTTAAGTGTAATTGGTGTTGAAAAAAATCTTTGTATAATAAACCGCCATTTGATTAATAAGGAATGTGATGGTGGAGGGACCCGTTGGTACGGACAGTTAGGTGTCATCTGTAAAGGCCGTGAACATTGACAGGTATTATTAATTATTAGACTATATTAAATTCTGCCGATAATTTCATAGATTCTTTTACTAATAATTGAACAATAATTCTGGTCCTGAGAGGGTTAATCTAAGACTGAATAGCTATTAAAAATTATATTAAAAATAAAAGGGGAGTCCTGACTACAAAACAGAGGGTAAAGAACAGAGATGTTCCTCACCTCTGTACCTGAGATATGGTTTTGTTATACTAGATATTGTCTATAGAAGACATACATGTTAAAAACAAATATATTCTGATGTACCAGGAAGATACTATCACACCTCTGCGGGTCTAGAACTCATATCTAGCCTGAGTGTTATCAGTAATTAATATAAATATTAATTACCTGTCTTGTGATTCCTTTCTTTCTGCTGACAGGATTATATGTCATGTTCCTTCTTCTCACTGGGATCAGTCATCTGTAAAGAATCAAAGGTGTGATAATATGTTCCTGATACATGTTATAGACACTTATATGTATAACACACTAGGGCCATAATTATTTATCTCAGGTATAATGTACAAATAGAAAATAAAGAAAAAGACGACACTAAGGACCTGTTCACATCACCGCTGCCCTTCCGTTGAGGGATTCCGTCGGAGGTTTCCGTCGGGTTAACCCCTCAAAAATGAAACAAAATAACATGTCCCCCCTTGCCTATGCTGTATGGCAAAACCCCGTTTTATGGTCAAAAGTAGCATAACAAGTGTATTCTATTGTAAGGCCCCTTGGGTGCCTGGAATTATGGAGCTTATGGGTATATTGTTTATATAGTTTAAATTAATGGTTATTATCAATGTAATCTTAAATGGTTAACACAGTTATTTTTTCTGAGTCGTTATAAAGGGTTACCAGTGCCTAGTAGGCAACAGTTCACAAAAAAGATTCAGGATTGTTACCACACAGGGTCCTCAGTGGTGGAGTGGATGCAACGGCGTGGAAATCTACTTTTTAAGGGATGGCTGGAGTCTGTCAGCTGGTGTCCATTTTCCCAAAGCAAAGGAGCTGAAGAGCCCTTTCCAAAAGCTTATGGACTGTTATTGTTGTCCCATGCTTTTTAGAGGGATGAGTTATCCTCTAAAAATAGTTCCTCCACCTCCCCTTCCCTGCATGTGGCATGGCCAGAAGTTCCCAGCTTGCAGTAAAGTGGTCCGGGGATGTGGGACAGCGCTGGTGTAGAGGAAGGAGGAGTCAGTCCTTACATTGCACCCTCATCTAACAGGTCCATGAGGCAGGGTTCTGCTCTGCCCATGAGGAAGCAGTAGGGGCATGGATGGCTCGAGGTGTGGTGGGAGTATCAGAGATAATATTTTCTGTTTTATTGAATAACTAACTACAATTGTTTTGTTTTTGATTTCACACATAAATTATGTCATTGTAAAGATCAAATGTATTTGTCAGGAAAAAGTCATTTTTGTTTCAGGCTGTTGTATATTACAGGGGGTTAAACTAGTGTTATATTGAGATGTAGTTTTGAACTCTGCTACATTACTTTCGCAGAGTCCACAAAGGGGGGAATGGTGAAGGTTCTGATCAGGTACAATTTTGGTTTGTTTTGAGTTAATTAATTTGGTTTCAGGAGATCTAAAAATGTGTAAGAGACCCCAATGAGTAATCCAGATTAAATGTGTATGAGAGTAACCTAAATTTTGAGGTATTTCTGAGTAGATGGTTCCAGATCTTTCCAGAACAGTAAATATGGCACTGGGTAAGCTGTGCTGTAGTCTCCTCCCAATATGAGGTATTGTATAAGAGACCATCCCCCTCCAGCAAAGTTACACAGGAGGCAGAGGTGACGTCACTCACACGAGTCTTTATGGATTTAGATGAGGGAGAAGGCAGAACAAAAATTGTCTGGACATTGTTAATTTGATGTAAAGTTTTTAGGAATGTTTTATTTTTATTTGTTTTTGTATTAATCAAGTATTTGCAGAACCTGATAAAAGTGAGATTCTCAAAGTATTCTGGATTATCAGATGAGTGTGGAGAAGTGTATAACATTTGGTTTTATTTTAAAGGATGAAGACGCCACCCCTTTGAGATGTTCTATCTATATGTGACATGGGTTTTTAATGTAAATTTGTAATAAAGAGATATTTTATTATACAATATGTACAAGACAGGATACGAGGCACCAGGTAAATCATCCAGAAACCACTCTCACCTTCTTGTTCATCTCAAGGAGCGGAGCTGGAGGTGCTCGCTGAGGCTTGTAACCTGGCAAAAGGTAAGATGGCCGACATATACACTGACTCTAGGTACGCTTTTGGCATCGCCCACAATTATGGGCCCATTGGTAGTAGGAACTTTATTGGATCATCGGGTAAGCCAATTGAGAGAGCGAGAGAGGACAGAACTGACAACAAGGATATGTGCAGCCAGGTATCAGTAAATTGGATTGTCCCTGGATACAATAATGCCACCACTAGGTTTGTAGCAGCTGGCATGATGTTCGCACGGCATGACATAGGTAAAACAGCAAAGGTACCTGTGAAAAGTGCAGCCCGGCCAGATTACCCGTCCCAGCGACTGCAGAACATACAACTACCCGAGGTAGAAGTGTATGACAATGTGCTCGTGTGTGTAGATCTGTTCTCAGGGGGGCCTGAAGCCCGGCCGGTATCTTCCCCAATGCAGACGTTGTGTGTAAGTGACAGGGGAACAGTGTTATCTCAAGTATTGACCTGATGTTTGTACAATGATAAGATGTTAGCAGTTCTCTAAACGTTGTCCCAAAGTTAGTTTGTTTAATAACTGTATTTAAGAAGTGTTGTTGGAATATTAAATTCTGAAGTTAAGTTTTATGTAAAGTTCTAGACCAGCCTTAGCATTGGACTATTAGAGTCATGCGTCAGATAAAAGGTACAGAAGCGGAATATTCCCATTAGAAAACATTTTTATTTGTTTATTTTTATTTTTGTTGTGAAAGAAAAATTTTAGAGCAGAGAATTCTGTGCAGTGTATATGTGTAAGTATAGATATTTATATAAAGAAGAAGAATCAGTTTGTAGGTATCAGTTTTAGTTACTGACCAGTGTGAACGTTTAACATAAATCTGTCATTATTAATGTTCAAGTTAATTATCTGATTAAGATCAATTACTGATTAGGCTATGAAAAGCTTGTTCTCCGTCGGGTTAACCCCTCAAAAATGAAACAAAATAACATGTCCCCCCTTGCCTGTGCTGTATGGCAAAACCCCATTTTATGGTCAAAAGTAGCATAACAAGTGTATTCTATTGTAAGGCCCCTTGGGTGCCTGGAATTATGGAGCTTATGGGTATATTGTTTATATAGTTTAAATTAATGGTTATTATCAATGTAATTTTTAAATGGTTAACACAGTTATTTTTTCTGAGTCGTTATAAAGGGTTACCAGTGCCTAGTAGGCAACAGTTCTCAAAAAAGATTCAGGATTGTTACCACACAGGGTCCTCAGTGGTGGAGTGGATGCAATGGCATGGAAATCCACTTTTTAAGGGATGGCTGGAGTCTGGCAGCTGGTGTCCATATTCCCAAAGCAAAGGAGCTGAAGAGCCCTTTCCAAAAGCTTATGGACTGTTATTGTTGTCCCATACTTTTTAGAGGGATGAGTTATCCTCTAAAAATAGTTCCTCCACCCCCCCTACCCTGCATGTGCCATGGCCAGAAGTTCCCAGCTTGCAGTAAAGTGGTCCGGGGATGTGGGACAGCGCTGGTGTAGAGGAAGGAGGAGTCAGTCCTTACATTGCACCCTCATCTAACAGGTCCATGAGGCAGGGTTCTGCTCTGCCCATGAGGAAGCAGTAGGGGCATGGATGGCTCGAGGTGTGGTGGGAGTATCAGAGATAATATTTTCTGTTTTATTGAATAACTAACTAGAATTGTTTTGTTTTTGATTTCACACATAAATTATGTCATTGTAAAGATCAAATGTATTTGTCAGGAAAAAGCCATTTTTGTTTCAGGCTGTTGTATATTACAGGGGGTTAAACTAGTGTTATATTGAGATGTAGTTTTGAACTCTGCTACATTACTTTCGCAGAGTCCACAAAGGGGGGAATGGTGAAGGTTCTGATCAGGTACATTTTTGGTTTGTTTTGAGTTAATTAATTTGGTTTCAGGAAATCTAAAAATGTGTAAGAGACCCCAATGAGTAATCCAGATTAAATGTGTATGAGAGTAACCTAAATTTTGAGGTATTTCTGTGTAGATGGTTCCAGATCTTTCCAGAACAGTAAATATGGCACTGGGTAAGCTGTGCTGTAGTCTCCACCCAATATGAGGTATTGTGTAAGAGACCATCCCCCTCCAGCAAAGTTACACAGGAGGCAGAGGTGACGTCACTCACACGAGTCTTTATGGATTTAGATGAGGGAGAAGGCAGAACAAAAATTGTCTGGACATTGTTAATTTGATGTAAAGTTTTTAGGAATGTTTTATTTTTATTTGTTTTTGTATTAATCAAGTATTTGCAGAACCTGATAAAAGTGAGATTCTCAAAGTATTCTGGATTATCAGATGAGTGTGGAGAAGTGTATAACATTTGGTTTTATTTTAGAGGATGAAGATGCCACCCCTTTGAGATGTTCTATCTATATGTGACATGGGTTTTTAATGTAAATTTGTAATAAAGAGATATTTTATTATACAATATGTACAAGACAGGATACGAGGCACCAGGTAAATCATCCAGAAACCACTCTCACCTTCTTGTTCATCTCAAGGAGCGGAGCTGGAGGTGCTCGCTGAGGCTTGTAACCTGGCAAAAGGTAAGATGGCCGACATATACACTGACTCTAGGTACGCTTTTGGCATCACCCACAATTATGGGCCCATTGGTAGTAGGAACTTTATTGGATCATCGGGTAAGCCAATTGAGAGAGCGAGAGAGGACAGAACTGACAACAAGGATATGTGCAGCCAGGTATCAGTAAATTGGCTTGTCCCTGGATACAATAATGCCACCACTAGGTTTGTAGCAGCCGGCATGATGTGCGCACGGCATGACATAGGTAAAACAGCAAAGGTACCTGTGAAAAGTGCGGCCCGGCCAGATTACCCGTCCCAGCGACTGCAGAACATACAACTACCCGAGGTAGAAGTGTATGACAATGTGCTCGTGTGTGTAGATCTGTTCTCAGGGGGGCCTGAAGCCCGGCCGGTATCTTCCCCAATGCAGACGTTGTGTGTAAGTGACAAGAGAACAGTGTTATCCCAAGTATTGACCTGATGTTTGTACAATGATAAGATGTTAGCAGTTCTCTAAACGTTGTCCCAAAGTTAGTTTGTTTAATAACTGTATTTAAGAAGTGTTGTTGGAATATTAAATTCTGAAGTTAAGTTTTATGTAAAGTTCTTGACCAGCCTTAGCATTGGACTATTAGAGTCATGCGTCAGATAAAAGGTACAGAAGCAGAATATTCCCATTAGAAAACATTTTTATTTGTTTATTTTTATTTTTGTTGTGAAAGAAAAATTTTAGAGCAGAGAATTCTGTGCAGTGTATATGTGTAAGTATAGATATGTATATAAAGAAGAAGAATGAGTTTGTAGGTATCAGTTTTAGTTACTGACCAGTGTGAACGTTTAACATAAATCTGTCATTATTAATGTTCAAGTTAATTATCTGATTAAGATCAATTACTGATTAGGCTATGAAAAGCTTGTTCTCCACAGGAAGAGTCCAACTGGGAGCGGAAGGCGTGAGAACCAGATTCTGACAGAATGTGGACGGATAAAGGAAGGTAAACCGGTAACACCCAAGGCACTCTTAATGGCACTTGCATTGATGGTGTATGACCTCACATATGCCCCAATACTGCAAGGATCGATTTGGTAAGATCTAATTGGTATGTCCCAGGTTTTACAGCTGTCGCTGCTAAATTCTGTTAGAGCTGTTTGATTTGCCTACAGAACAGTCCTGGCAGACCGGAGCCAACCTTATCATACCCGCCTCCCATGAAGAGAACCGACCTTGAGAGGCCTTCCCAGGTAGAACGAACCAGATCAGAGTAAGAAAAATTGGTTTGAGACACTTGCCAAATAAACATGTGGGATCTGTGTATGTTTCTGTGAGGTGGAGATGTTCTAGGCAATCAGCTGAGATCAAGGTACAAATCCTGCTGAAAGAGTATCACCAAGTGCAAATGAAGTACCCAATAATTACACATCTTCTAGGTGCACTGTCCATTGTAACAGAGAAGTTTTTCCTTATATATATATATATATATATATATATATATATATATATATATATATATATATATATATATATATATATATATATATATATATATATATAAAGGTGTTTGATGTCATTTAAGGGCCTGACATTATTGTATGTACTTAGAACAACGTTTATAGCGTATGCGGATGATGTTATCACCAGATTAGTATTTATTTTAACAATTGACAAAGAGTTGGGGGTCCCCAGCAAGTGGCAGTAAATATGAACTAAAAGACTTTTAACACGATGAACTCCATCACTGAGATGAGGCAGGCGCAGCCTGAGCCACTACAACGCGTTTATCATGAACTGACGGCAGTGTCACAATTCTAAGCGGCCGCCCAGACAAGTAACTTGCCAGAGGAAGAGTACAGATGCGGAGGGTTTGATAGTCACAATACAACTCCACTAATCCGCCTACGTGGGATCTCACCCCAGGCTCACAGCATGAGGTGCTATGTACAGCCTGATGACGTAAACTAAAGGAGACGGTGTCGGACAGATGAGAAGGACCAAACCGAGTCTTGATGACATCAGCAAAGATTAAAGTAAAGACCAAAGACCTGAGTGAATCCGTCAGCAGGATCAAGTGTTTTGATAAGTAAGTGGCTAGGAGGGGGTAATAATAACTCCCCCACTGGACACCAACGTAGTCTGACTCCACAATTGTGTGGGTTACCCTGAGGGTGACAGTCAGTGAAGAGCAGAAGACAGGAGAAGAAGAAGACGATGGTGTACAGGACTGGCAATGAACTGATGGGACCCGAAACCTGAGGGTGATAGCATTATGATTATTAGTTGAGGCCCTATTGTTTATAATGTATGAGGTTTATAATTATAATGTGTGTAAATATGCCACGGTGCTGCAAATTACAATCTGAGGAGTTTTATGTGGAGGTGTGAGGTGAAGGTCACTGTGCTGCCCATGACCTGTTATATCTGCAGGGGTAAAAGTCCCATTAGGACAGTAAGTGAAAGTGCGACAGTTGTTACCATTAATAAAATATAGACCGGATTAATTATATATATATATATATATATATATATATATATATATATATATATATATATTACAACCAGCAGCGGTTTGTAGATTATATCAAGACGACCATCCTGTATCCAGAGGAGAATAGGGAAAGTTAGGACCACTCCGACACCTTGGAAGTCCAGGTACAAAGGGGGGTTACACATCAGGAGTAGCTCGTCTCAAGCTGGTGAAGAAATCCAAAACCCCTACCCGCCTGGTTCGAGTGGTCAGTGGTAGGTTGCTAGGCAAGACTCAGGGATAGAGTAATAATATTTTTAGGGGGGACTGTCAGGGATCAATACTATGTATATTGTTTGAAAAATATTATCCTCACACATATGTATATACATTTCAGTTCTTTGTATAATATACTGATATATATAACAAGTTCTTTGTTCATGTCGGACACACCTATGGAAGACACCGCCCCCTGGAATGCAAGAAGAGTGAGTCTGAGAAAATGGTGGGGGCTTGGGCACTCCCACATCTCTGGGGAGGAGGCATGTGTCTCTTTCTGTGTTTCTTTGTTCTGAATAAAAAGTTTTCAGTCTTCCTCCTGACAGAGAGGGAAGCTGTACCAAACATCTGTGTGGTGTACTTCTCTCCAGGCATGCCTTCAGCTTTCAGTTTACCGAGGTGGTTATTCGGTATGAAATACGGACCTGACAGGAGGAGCAGTCCTGTGATTATAATGTGCAGGCAGACTATGGAGGGCAGTCGGTAGCATCAGTGGTGAGACAGTGGAGACTCCAAAGGGAGTTTATTGCCCCCTCCTTGCTGCTGGTGGGAAAGACCGTTGTCATAGGATATGGACGAAGACTGCCTCCTATTGCATCATTGGGATCTGCAGCTGACCACGGTCAAGAGACTGGTCATCCAGCTGCTGGAACAATCTTGGAGGCAACTTGGCTGATGCCGGGATTCCTGTGAGCGGTGAGTCACCTTCATGTTTGGCTGCATAGTCAAGCACAAATGTGTTGACGGATGAGGATTTGTTCTCTGTTTTAAAGGACAACTTGGGCTTGTTTGGGTGGCAAAGGGTGGAGTATAAGCTCTGCCAGTAAAGCCAGTAGGTTAATACCCCACCTGACTAGATGGTTTGTACAGATTAACCTTTTGTGGCTTATTATTCTGTGGTGTGGCTCCTCTGGGAATTTACCTGTCCACCAATATAGGGGACAAGATCCACAGACGAGAATTTGTGATATTTGGTTTCAGTGTATCACGTAATGGTGGACAAAGAGCGTATTGTGGACAAGAAGCTTAGTTTTGAGAGAGGTTCTGAGAAAAATTTCAAAGTGGTAAAGACCTGTACGATGTAACCTGTCATTTAAACGAGATTACGCTTGCCTTGCTGTAAATATTACAGAGACGCTACATAAGTGTCAGGATTGTGAATAGACATGATGTCCTGGCTGGAGGTAATGTATATTCACTGTCAGGACACTTGAGTAACGTTATAGTGTGTTTATGTGGCTGCACATAGCGATATAGCTATATCGCTATGTGCTGTGTAAATGAATGGGGAGAAGTGTATGACGCTGATTGGTCACTGATTGGTCAGCGTCATACACTTCTCTCCACAACGCCCACTTGGTCAAAAAGTAAAACACGCCCAGTTGTCCATTAAGAAACTCATTAGCATGAAGCTAAAATAGGTCATAACTCCGTCAAAAATGATCGTTTTTCTAAACAAAAAACACTGCTGTAATCTACATTACAGCGCCGATCATATTATGTAGAAGATAGGCCACTTATAATGTGGTGACAGAGCCTCTTTAAAGGTTCACGGTTTTGGCTCATTTTTTTTGTAAGCGCTTCCCTGAAAAGGCCGCTGTACTCTTTGCATGCTCAGATAATGTAGAATATTTAGTGCACACAAGCTGCATGGAGGTGCAGCTTGGTGGTGCTATGATGAGAAATGTAGGCGTCGTTTGTCATTATGTCCGGAGATTGGCTGGGCATCCAAGGCAATCAGTGTTTGGAATCAGCTCATCCTGTATCAGCGACATCCTTAATCCTCTCTAGAAGTAGTCGTTTCTTCTGGATCGTATCCTGGGGCAGCGGCTAGAGCGCCCAAACAGGAGTCTCCACGCAGATGATTGCTGTGATAGAGACAGCATTGAATATAACAGGTGGAAGTTGACTGAGGCCTCCATACGATTGAGTTTCTGAGGCAGTGGGTGGAAGTTGCCTGGGCCTCCCCATTAAAGCGATAAGGGATGTTGAAGGGTAAGAAAGAGGAAAAGCCCTGATTTGAAGTGGATGTTAGTACTGTATCAGTGAGGAGCCCAAGCTCCGTCCAAAGATAGGCAAGCTGGTTGTAATGACGGAATAGGAAGACGTACAAGTGAGCCCTAATCTACCCGCAACCCAGTCCCTGCCTACTTGCATGGCCCCTCCCAGGCCACGGCGTACAACTGGGCGATGGTCCCTACACTCAATATGTGCATGACAGACAACACAAGACAGGGTACACAGAATAGAGGGAAGTGGGACAGTTGCCAACGGCAACACCGTGAGCAACAGAGTAGTGAACGAGCCGAGTAAAACCAGGAGAGTATGTGGTAACAAAAGCAGAGCAGAAGAATAGTCAGTCAATCAAGCCAGGGTCGATATGAAGCAGGTCAATTGCAAGTAGCAGGAACAGCAGAGCCAGGAACCAGAGAGAATCACAGGCACAGGACAAGCAGCAAATGCAGGTATACAAAGACCAAGGGCGGGAGCTAGCTCCATCTGGCCAGGCTGTGATAGGTTCTCCCACTCCTCAGCCTCCCAGCCTGAGTGGTAGCAGAACGAGTCATTCTAGCAGAGCTAGGCACAGATGCAGACTAATTAACCACGGGCGTCGACACAGAAGCTGTGTCAGGCAAATCCTTTACACTGGTGAGCCACCAATGCCTGCATTGCCTGAAATTGTCACCATTTTGAATAACATTTTTAAATTGACTGTGCCTCTCTGCTGAGATTAGTTTATTGTTTTCCCTGTTGGAAGTTTTGCTAAGATTCTAGCCTACTAAAAGGATTTGCATCAAACCTGATATTCTTGTCATAATTTCATGACTAACCCTGCGAGCACTTAACTGATACCCGGTCCTAAACTTTTTGGCATAGTTGGGAGGATAGTCGCAGCCCAGGAAAGATGGCATGTCGTATGGAGTGCCCAAGGAGTGAGCAGAGGGCACGGCAGGAAGGTTTACATGATGTATTTCACAGAGAGTATAGTCGGAGCTCTATTGGAGGGTAAGCTAGTGCCGGAGTTGCAGTCATGAGTACGCTCTTGCCAAGTGCACCTTTCCCTCAAGAAAGATGACTAGATCCAGTAAGAGGTTGTGGAGCCAGGAAAGGCTGCATTTCAGTAGCTGTAATGCGCCACAAGGAAGCGTTCAAGAGGCGGGTAGAGAGGAGTCTCCCAGCAAGAGAAAGACAAGAGGCTGTGCATGAGACTGAGACAAAGAAGGGAGTCCTGGGACCTTGAGTATGAGACTGCAATTGTTAAGTATGTGCCTCACCTGTGAGAGACTGTAACCACTAAGCTTTGAGCCTGAGGCCCAAGTAATTTTGAAGAGGGCCTGAACTGAGTCTAACAGGGCCTTCAGAGACTGTCGGAAGAAGGCCCAATTTGTGTGAAAGGAATCTGTGTTTTTGTTTCAGTTATTTTAGTTGCTTATTTTTCCTGGTGCCTGGAATGGCACCAAATAAGGCAAGGGGGCAATGAAAGGTATGGAAGGGAGTCTCCCCTATTCACGAGAGGAGCCGTATGGAGTAATGTAGAGATAGATTTTGCTGTCTCTTTCAATGCTTTTGTGTTATGCATGTTTAACACTTTATTTCCTTTATAGGTCCAGGACTAGAGGAGATGAGCGGTCACTATATGCATATATACTTCCATTGCGATGCTGCCACCTAGTGGCCAGGAAGCATTTTTATGTGTTGTTTTAGTGACAGGACCCGTGCTTACATGTTCTGAGCTGTGCAGATGCTCACGTCAGCAAAGCTCACTGCTATGTAACACTGTTCAGACAATGGTGGCTGACCCTGTTTATTGCAGGCATCGGGAAAACAGGCTCGGGCACTGTCTTTAATATTTACTTTAGTGTGCAAAAACAGTATAGTATGGGCAAGTAATCAGTGTCGGGACATTGAATAACTCACAAAGGGGCTCTTTTTAAATTTGATAAAAGGCGACTGTTCCCACCTAATGGGTTCAGGTGCAAGGGCTGCGACCCATAAATCAGCAACTATTGTGCCTGCAGGGCTGAGTAGGCCCTGAAGCCAGAGAGGGCCCATTGCTGTGGCGGTGGAGTGCAGGAACCTCCCCACAGATGATTGCTGTGAAAGAGGCAGCATTGGATGTAACAAGTGGAAGTTGCGTGAAGCCTCCCTGTTATTTAATTGCTGAGACGATGGGTTACCCCTGTGTCAGGGAAGAGTCCGAGTTCTGTCCCAAGGAAACCAAGCTGGAAAAACCCGCTTACTGCATTGCCTGAAATTGCCGCCATTTTGTGTACTATTTTAAGTGACTGTGCCTCTCTGCTAAGAACAGTTTTTTGTATTTCCTTTTGGTCGATTTGCAAACATTACCGGCCTACTAAAAGAAACCTGCATCAAACCTGGGTTTCTTGTCATCATACTGCCAGTAACAATACAAGGTCAAATACATTACTCGCTCTCACTAGCCTCCCCTCATGCCAAATTCTATGGCCAAAAGGCCCATAACAATTATATTCTATTGGAAATAAAAGGTGGATTTCTGACTTTAGAGAACAGAGGGTAAAATAATAGTCATGTTCCTCACCTCTGTACCTGAGATATGGTACCATTTGTAATGTAAAAATTAAGCCCTCATATGGCTGTGTCAATGAAAAAATAAAAGAGTTATGACTTTTGGAAGGCGTGGAAGAAAAAAACAAAAACATAAAAATGAAACTTAGCCTTGTCCTGAAAGGGTTTAATCGAAGACTGAATAGCTATTAAAAATTATATTAAAAATAAAAGGGGAGTCCTGACTACAAAACAGCGGGTAAACAACAGAGATGTTCCTCACCTCTGTACCTGATATATGGTTGTGTTATACTAGATATTGTCTATAGAAGATATACATGTTAAAAACACATATATTCTGATGTATCAGGAAGATACTATCACACCTCTGCGGGTCTAGAACTCATATCTAGCCTGAGTGTTATCAGTAATTAATATAAATATTAATTACCTGTCTTGTGATTCCTTTCTTGCTGCTGACAGGATTATATGTCACGTTCCTTCTTCTCACTGGGATCCGTCATCTGTAAAGAATCAAAGGTGTGATAATATGTTCCTGATACATGTTATAGACACTTATATGTATAACACACTAGGGCCATAATTATTTATCTCAGGTATAATGTACAAATAGAAAATAAAGAAAAAGACGACACTAAGGACCTGTTCACATCACCGCTGCCGTTCCGTTGAGGGATTCCGTCTGAGGTTTCCGTCGGGTTAACCCTTCAAAAATGAAACAAAATAACATGCCCCCCCCCTTTCCTGTGCTGTATGGCTAAACCCCGTTGTCATAGGATACGGACAAAGACTGCCTCCTATTGCATCATTGGGATCTGCAGCTGACCACGGTCAAGAGACTGGTCGTCCAGCTGCTGAAACAATCTTGGAGGCACCCTTGGGTGATGCCAGGATTCCTGTGAGTGGTGAGTCACATTCATGTTTGGTTGCGTAGTCAAGCACAAATGTGTTGACGGATGTGGATTTGTTCTCTGTTATAAAGGACAACTTGGGCTTGTTTGGGTGGCAAAGGGTGGAGTATAAGCTCTGCCAGTAAAGCCAGTAGGTAAATACCCCGCCTGACTAGATGGTTTGTACAGATTAACCTTTTGTGGCTTATTATTCTGTGGTGTGGCTCCTCTGGGAATTTACCTGTCCACCAATATAGGGTAAATAAAGTGGTAAAGTGGTAAAGACCTGTACGATGTAACCTGTCATTTAAAACGAGATAGCCTTGCTGTAAATATCACAGAGACGCTACATAAGTGTCAGGATTGTGAATAGACATGATGTCCTGGCTGGAGGTAATGTATATTCACTGTCAGGACACTTGAGTAACGTTATAATGTGTTTATGTGGCTGCACATAGCGATATAGCGATATCACTATGTGCTGTGTAAATGAATGGGGAGAAGTGTATGACGCTGATTGGTCATTGATTGGTCAGCGCCATACACTTCTCTCCACAACGCCCACTTGGTCAAAAAGTAAAACATGCCCAGTTGTCCATTAAGAAACTCATTAGCATGAAGCTAAAATAGGTCATAACTCCGTCAAAAATGATTGTTTTTCTAAATAAAAAACACTGCTGTAATCTACATTACAGCGCCGATCATATTATGTAGACGATAGGCCACTTATAATGTGAGCCCAGAGCTAAGCAGAGCTGGGCAGAGGGCGGTCATGACGGGTCTGGACCTGCAAGGGGTCATTTAGAGGGGTATTTTGGTTATAGGTTGGTGGGTGGGTTTGAGTCAGGAATTGTGCTAGGGGGTTGTGAGCATTGGGGGTGGAGTTAATGGGATGTATATATAGTGGCATAAGCAGGGAAGCCATGTTATGTCTTGAAAATTTTTGTCAAGAATAGAGTTGTGCAGCCAGTGTCAAGGTAGCTGTTTTCTGGTCAGTTTTAGGGCCTAGAGTTATGGAGGGTTTAGAGCAGTTAATTGCTAGGGTTAGGCAGGCAGGCAGGCAGCTGATAAGGGGCTGGAGTGGGTCCAGGAGCAGCTAGGGGCTTTAGCAGGCTCCCCGGCGGGGCGTCCCCCCAGAGCCCGGCGTTCACGGCCTCTTGAACGCTTGAGCCCCCCGGCGCAGACGGAGGAGTGTGACTCCCCCCTTACCTGGTCCCCGGTGGCTGGCGACGGTGGCGTTGTTCCGGTGTCGGGGACTGGAGCCATGGAGGTGTCGGGAGCGGCGGCAGCAGTGGAGAGGCCTGGAGTGAGAGGCCAAGGTGCGGTTCGCCGGGTGTCCAGTCGGGGTCAGCGCAGCACAGTCCATGTGCCTGAGGTGCGACGTGGAGATGGACGTTAAGGGAAGCGGTGGTGCAGAGGCGGGAGCAGACCCCCTCCTTTCCAGTGCGGTGGGCTCGTTCAGGGAGCCTGTCACGAGTTCTTCTGTGGGGCCGGAGGCAAGCCAGGACTCTGCGGCTGTCACGGTAAGTGCCTTCAGCGCTGCTAGAGCGCCATCTGCTGGGTCAGGGGCAAGTGTGCATAGTACACCCGTTAGCATGGGTGATTTGGCGCCATCTAGTCGCCGTTCGGAACATTGCAGTGTCGGTGGTAGGCCGGCGCCACCTGCTGTTCAGGAAAATTATTACATCGTGGTGGCAGGCCTGCGCCACCTCCTGGCCATTTTCTTTATAGCAGCAGTAGTGGTAGGTCTGCACTGACTGCTGAATATGTACAAAATTTGCATCATCCAGCGCCTCCTGAGGGAGACGTTGGCCAGGTGGTAGGTGTTTCGTCTGTTTATTTGCCGTTCCAGGTGTCGTCAGGACGGGAGTCCGGTGTAGAAGCAGCCGATGCTTTGCGGCGGGCACTCGGGGTGCCTAGGATGCTCGGACAGGAGACGGCTTCGGTGGACTCAGGACGGACGGCCCCGTTAGTGTCTGGCGACGGGCAGCCTTCTGGTGAGTCACAGCGTTTACACACCATACACGTGGACAGTAATTTTAGTAATGAGAGTAGTCTAGTGGGGCAAGTACCTGTAGGTTGCGGTTCTACGGGGGATTTGTCAGTCACGAGTGGAGTTTGGGGAAATTTGTTAGATGGGTTACGTCAGTTGTTAGCTTCAGTTGATACTTCTCGTGGGTCACAGCTAGCAGGTCCCGTTGGAGCTTGGTCAGCGCAGGGACAGTTAGAGGGGGGTTCTCGTAGGGAGAGTACTGCGAGTGCTGAGGCAGGCTCTTCGTCATTTAACGCCTTAGATGCCGGGGTCCAGAAGGAGAATGTAGATGGGGCTAATAAGCCCTTGCCAGTTTCGGATACTGCAAAGGGGAGCATGTACATTTGCTTTGAAGGACCATTAGGGGCCCACTTAAAGCCAGAGCTCCGTGAAAAGATTTGGAAAAGGGAGAATTTGGATATTTTTACTTTATTGCCGTTGGAGCGATTTAGTGTGGAACGGTGGGAAAAGGGCAAGGAACATCGTAAGGAGGAGGATGATGAGAGAAGACGGTATAGGCTGATTCCGCGCACATTTGGGAATTGGCTACAAGCTTTTTCCATCATGGCTAGCGTTATAGGGGAGAAATGCCCAGAACATTGTTCCGGTTTATTTTGTTACTTGGATTCCATTTGGGAGGCTTATAGAACGTATGAGGGTACTGCTTGGCTTAAATATGACGAGCAGTTTCGTCAGCATATGGCGGTTCAGTCATCCCTGCGGTGGGATAATAAGGACATAAGCTTTTGGATGCACCTTATGACTACACCAAAGGGGGCTGGTCAGGGGGTCATGTTGAAGTTGCGAGTTTGCATAACCCCTTTCAGTCCTCACCCGGCGGGTCTAGATCAGCGGGTTCATCGGGGAGTTTTAAGAAAGGCGTCTGCTGACTCTACAACGAGAGCACCTGTAAATGGGGAACTAATTGTGTCTATAGACACGAATGTGCCGGGTGTGGGGGTGGTAACCACCCCGTCTTCAAGTGTTTTAAGCGGGCACGAGGAGGCACGACGAAGCCAGGGGATGGTTCTGCTAAAGGAGGTGAGTCCAGTAAACCTCAACGCTATGACGCCTTGGCTAAAGAGGTACCCCGACAATGAGAGGGCGCAGCTGTTATTGAAAGGTTTTGGGGACGGATTTAGGATTCCGTTCTCCGCGGGGGTGGGTGTTTTGATGGCTAATAATCTGCGTTCGGTGCGGGATCATCCATAAGTGGTACGAGACAAGTTGCGGAAGGAAGTTTTGTTGGGTAGAATGTTAGGCCCCTTTTCTGATGTTCCTATTTCCAATTTGCGTGTCTCCCCGCTGGGGGTTGTCCCCAAGAAGGAGGCGGGCAAATTTCGGCTTATACATCATTTATCTTATCCGAAGGGTTCTTCGGTAAATGATGATATTGATGAGTCTTTGGCGCGGGTTTCCTATACGTCATTTGATGAGGCGGTTCGTTTGGTTAGGACGGCGGGGCAAGGGGCGCTTATGGCTAAGGTGGATGTGGAGCCTGCATTTCGCCTTTTGCCGGTGCACCCAGAATTAATGCACTTGCTGGGGTGCTCGTTTGATGGCCTTTTTTATATTGATAGGTGCCTTCCTATGGGGTGCTCTATTTCTTGTGCCTATTTCGAAGCCTTCAGCACATTTTTGGAGTGGGTGGTCCATGAACGAGCCGGCTCTAAATCAGTTATTCATTATTTGGATGACTTCTTTTGTGTGGGACCTGAGGCTCGGCCATCGTGTGCAATATTGTTATGGGCAGTGATGGATGTTTTTGTTGACTTTGGGGTTCAATTGGCGTTTGAAAAAACCGAAGGACCAACCACTACGATCTGTTTTTTGGGAATTGAAATTGATTCCCAGGCAATGGAATGTAGGTTGCCAAGGCAAAACTTATTCATCTGCGAGCAACGGTGCAGGAAGCTCTGGTGAGAACAAAAATCACCCTGCGGCTCCTGCAATCTTTATTGGGGAAACTCAATTTTGCCTGTAGAATTATGCCCATGGCCCGTGTTTTTTGTAGGCGCTTAGCACAAGCAACTGCTGGTGTTAGATGTCCCCACCATTTTATTCGCCTTGGCAAGGAGCATAAGGCGGATTTGAGGGTTTGGGATTCCTTTTTGGTAGAATATAACGGCAGATCATTACGGATTGCAGAGGGAATTTCGAATGTGGAGATGCAATTGTGTACTGATGCTTCCGCTTCTATCGGTTTCGGGGCGTATTTTCAGGGAAAATGGTTTGTTGGTACTTGCCCACTAGAGTGGAGGGAGTGTGGTTTGACGGGTAATCTTTGTTTTCTGGAGTTTTTTCCCATTCTTGTTGCGGTGGAAATTTGGGGACAGCTTTTGTCCAATCGGTCAGTGGTTTTTCACTGTGATAACATGGTGGTCGTGTGCGCTATTAATAGTTTGTCCGCCAATTCCCCCCCCCGGTGATCACAGTGCTACGCCAGTTGGTCCTGCTGTGTTTGAGATGGAACATTCTATTTAGGGCTCATCATGTTCCTGGAGTTTCCAATGACATTGCAGATGCTTTATCTCGATTGCAGTGGGATAGTTTCCGTTGGCTAGCTCCAGAGGCGGAGAGGGATCCGATTTATTGCCCCAAGCACCTTTGGAGGGTGGTGTCGCTCGTCTGATATGGTGGGCGAAGCGTTCGCTGGCCCCTGCTACGTGGGATGATTATACCACGATCTGGGTGAGATGGTTCCAGCTGGAGGATTTGTGGTGTAGTAAAGGGAGTCCTTTTAGTGCCTTAGAGGGGATGTTTTGTTTTTTGTTATCTCTTATGGAGAGTGGATCTTCAGCTTCCTCTGTTGTTAAGTCGGTAGCGGCAGTTTCCTTTTTCTTTAAGTTAATTGGTTGTACGGATGTTACTAAGCATTTTTTGATACAGCGGGCTCTGCAGGGTTTTCAAAAAGGGCATGTCGGGCAGGATAAGCGTGGGCCCATGTATTTTGCAATGTTGGAGGGACATTTTCTCAGTTGCACAGGATATCCCATTCAGATTATGAGAGGTTGTTGTTTCAATTGGCTTTCTCTTGGGCTTTCTATGGGGCTTTTAGGGTTGGCGAATTGGTTAGTCCCTCAAAACGGGTGCAGGGCGGTATTCAAGTAACCAATGTGTTTTTTTCAGGATAGTGTGTTGAGAATAATGTTGTATCATTCAAAAACTGACAGGAATGGAAAAGGTTTTGAGATTTGTTGGACTAAAATTCATGAGGGGGAATCGTGCCCAGTGGGGTGTTTTCTGCGTTTCATGGCTGTGTGTCCTCAGGGATTTTCCTCTTTGCTGGTGCATGCGGATGGTTCAGCGTTGTCCAGATATCAATTTATTACTGTCTTTAAGAAGTGCGTACAAGGGTTGGGCCTTTCACATCTGGATTACAGCTCTCGTTCTTTTAGGATTGGAGCTGCTACAGAGGCTTCTCGTTTTGGGCTCGACACTGCTTCAGTTAAGAGGATTGGCCGCTGGGAGTCCAGCTGCTTTCATTCCTATGTTAGGCTGCATTTGCTGGAATGTTGATTTCTTTATCTTGGGTTTATTTTGTGTGGGGGGGATGTCATTCTTTTTCTGTGTGACTAATATTCTGTTGCTTTCAGGTTCTGCCAAATGTGTGGTTTGGCTTCTTGGCCATTCCTATATTTACTGGGCTGAAAGGAGTGCCCGTGTGCGTCCGAATGGTAGGTATTTGGGTTTAGATCCGGACGAGGTGGAGGTACACTGGTTCGAAGTTTGTAGCCTGACCAGGGATCAGGTAAGGCCTTTGTTTCAGGATGCGGTTAGGTCCTGGGGTCTACCTGACATCTTGATAATTCATGTAGGGGGTAATTACATCGGGAGTTATCCCATGCGGAACCTCATTAAGAACATTAAGAGGGACTTCTTATGTTTTGTAGACACCCATCCTGGGCTTTTGATTATCTGGTCCGAAATTGTACAGCGGGTAAAATGGCGCAATGCGCAGTCAGTCTCGGCGCTGAATAGGACCAGAGTTAAGATTAATAAGACAGTGGCCAAGTTTATTCGCCTAAATGGTGGGTTGGTAGTTCATCACCGACTGATGGAGGATCGGGGCGCGTACATTGGAAAGGATGGGGTTCACTTAACGGATGTGGGCCTGAATGTTTTTAATTTTGGCCTCCAAGAAGGCCTGGAGTTGGGTTTTCAAGTGTGGCGGCGCATGAAAATTTAAGGAGTCAAGTTTTCATGCTGTGGCGGGTCCATGGCAACGCTATTTATGTTTTTATATATTGCTGTCTTTGACACAATATATTGGTTTTATTTTAAATCTATGGATTTGGGCTTCTCTAAGGGGCGGACCCGGGGAAGCGTGGTGCTTTAGCATACTCGTGGTGACGCCACTGTAGCTTATATGGTCACGGCTAGTGGTTTAAGGGTATTGCTTAATATATGTTTTGGAGGTTGTCAAGGACTTAGCCACATAATGTTAATATGTTAATTATGTTTATGATATGTTTATACTTTTTTTTAATATATTCTCAGGTTCTGTGAAAGAAATCATCTAATAAAACTGTGACAAGCACCTTCCAATTTTAATTGTTTCGTTGTATATTTATTAGATAGGAGGGTGTTTGTGTGGCCCCTTGTCGCCCTTGTACCGTCATGTGAGCCCAGAGCTAAGCAGAGCTGGGCAGAGGGCGGTCATGACGGGTCTGGGCATGCAAGGGGTCATTTAGAGGGGTATTTTGGTTATAGGTTGGTGGGTGGGTTGGAGTCAGGAATTGTGCTAGGGGGTTGTGAGCATTGGGGGTGGAGTTAAGGGGATGTTTATATAGTGGGATAAGCAGGGAAGCCATTTTATGGCTTGAAAAATTTTGTCCCGCCTGCCCTCCCGTTAATTTTTCTTTTGAGCGGAGATGAGCGGTCACTATAAGCATATACACTTCTGTTGCGATGCTGCCACCTAGTGGCCAGGAAGCATTTTTATGTGTTGTTTTAGTCACAGAACCCGTGCTTACATGTTCTGAGCTGTGCAGATGCTCACGTCAGTAAAGCTCACTGCTATGTAACACTGTTCAGACAATGGTGGCTGACCCTGTTTATTGCAGGTACCGGGAAAACTGGCTCGGGCACTGTCTTTAACATTTACTTTAGTGTGCAAGAACAGTGTAGTATGGGCAAGTAATCAGTGTCGGAACATTGAATAACTCACAAAAGGCTGTTTTTAAATTTGATAAAAGGTGACTGTTCCCACCTAATGGGTTCAGGTGCAAGGGCTGCGACCCATAAATCAGCAACTATTGTGCCAGTAGGGCTGAGTAGGCCCTGAAGCCAGAGAGGGCCCATTGCTGTGGCGGTGGAGTGCAGGAACCTCCCCACAGATGATTGCTGTGAAAGAGGCAGCAATGGATGTAACAAGTGGAAGTTGCGTGAAGCCTCCCTTTTATTTAGTTGCTGAGACGATGGGTTACCCCTGTATCAGGGAAGAGTCCGAGCTCTGTCCCAAGGAAACCAAGCTGGTAAAACCCCATTTCCTGCATTGCCTGAAATTGCCGCCATTTTGTGTAATATTTTAAGTGACTGTGCCTCTCTGCTAAGAACAGTTTTTTGTATTTCCTTTTGGTAGTTTTGCAAAAATTACCGGCCTACTAAAAGAAACCTGCATCAAACCTGGGTTTCTTCTCATCATACTGCCAGTAACAATGCAAGGTCAAATACATTACTCGTCCTTACTAGCCTCCCCTCATGCCAAATTTTATGGGCAAAAGGACCAT
The DNA here is from genome assembly GCF_050947455.1 of Rhinoderma darwinii. NCBI lineage: Eukaryota > Metazoa > Chordata > Amphibia > Anura > Rhinodermatidae > Rhinoderma > Rhinoderma darwinii. The sequence continues at coordinate 4,824,982 of NW_027461962.1, forward strand.
AACAATTATATTCTATTGGAAATAAAAGGTTGATTTCTGACTTTAGGGAACAGAGGGTAAAATAATAGACATGTTCCTCACCTCTGTACCTGAGATATGGTTGTGTTATACTAGATATTGTCTATAGAAGATATACATGTTAAAAACACATATATTCTGATGTATCAGGAAGATACTATCACACCTCTGCGGGTCTAGAACTCATATCTAGCCTGAGTGTTATCAGTAATTAATATAAATATTAATTACCTGTCTTGTGATTCCTTTCTTGCTGCTGACAGGGATTTATATGTCACGTTCCTTCTTCTCACTGGGATCAGTCATCTGTAAAGAATCAAAGGTGTGATAATATGTTCCTGATACATGTTATAGACACTTATATGTATAACACACTAGGGCCATAATTATTTATCACAGGTATAATGTACAAATAGAAAATAAAGAAAAAGACGACACTAAGTACCTGTTTACATTACCGCTGCCCTTCCGTTGAGGGATTCCGTCGGAGGTTTCCGTCGGGTTAACCCCTCAAAAATGAAACAAAATAACATGTCCCCCCTTTCCTGTGCTGTATGGCTAAACCCCGTTTTATGGTCAAAAGTAGCATAACAAGTGTATTGTATTGTAAGGCCCCTTGGGTGCCTGGAATTATGGAGCTTATGGGTATATTGTTTATATAGTTTAAATTAATGGTTATTATAAATGTAATCTTAAATGGTTAACACAATTATTTTGTCTGAGTCGTTATAAAGGGTTACCAACGGCATGGAAATCCACTTTTTAAGGGATGGCTGGAGTCTGGCAGCTGGTGTCCATTTTCCCAAAGCAAAGGAGCTGAAGAGCCCTTTCCAAAAGCTTATGGACTGTTATTGTTGTCCCATGCTTTTTAGAGGGATGAGTTATCCTCTAAAAATAGTTCCTCCACCCCCCCTTCCCTGCATGTGGCATGGCCAGAAGTTCCCAGCTTGCAGTAAAGTGGTCCGGGGATGTGGGACAGCGCTGGTGTAGAGGAAGGAGGAGTCAGTCCTTACATTGCACCCTCATCTAACAGGTCCATGAGGCAGGGTTCTGCTCTGCCCATGAGGAAGCAGTAGGGGCATGGATGGCTCGAGGTGTGGTGGGAGGAGCAGTCCTGTGATTATAATGTACAGGCAGACTATGGAGGGCAGTCGGTAGCATCAGTGGTGAGACAGGTGTAGACTCCAAAGGGAATTTATTACCCCCTCCTTGCTGCTGGTGGGAGAGACCGTTGTCATAGGATACGGAGGAAGACTGCCTCCTATTGCATCATTGGGATCTGCAGCTGACCACGGTCAAGAGACTGGTCGTCCAGCTGCTGGAACAATCTTGGAGGCACCCTTGGGTGATGCCAGGATTCCTGTGAGTGGTGAGTCACCTTCATGTTTGGCTGCGTAGTCAAGCACAAATGTGTTGACGGATGAGGATTTTTTCTCTGTTTTAAAGGACAACTTGGGCTTGTTTGGGTGACAAAGGGTGGAGTATAAGCTCTGCCAGTAAAGCCAGTAGGTAAATACCCCGCCTGACTAGATGGTTTGTACAGATTAACCTTTTGTAGCTTATTACTCTGTGGAGTGGCTCCTCTGGGAATTTACCTGTCCACCAATATAGGGGACAAGATCCACAGACGAGAATTTGTGATATTTGGTTTCAGTGGATCACGTAATGGTGGACAAAGAGTGTATTGTGGACAAGAAGCTTAGTTTTGACAGAGGGTCTGAGAAAAATTCCAAAGTGGTAAAGACCTCTACGATGTAACCTGTCATTTAAAATGAGATTACTCTTGCCTTGCTGTAAATATAACAGAGACGCTACATAAGTGTCAGGATTGTAAATAGACATGACATCGTGGCTGGAGGTAATGTATATTTACTGTCAGGACACTTGAGTAATGTCATAGTGTGTTTATGTGGCTGCACATAGCGATATAGCTATATCGCTATGTGCTGTGTAAATGAATGGGGAGAAGTGTATGACGCTGAATGGTCACTGATTGGTCAGCATCATACACTTCTCTCCACAATGCCCACTTGGTCAAAAAGTAAAACATGCCCAGTTGTCCATTAAGAAACTCATTAGCATGAAGCTAAAATAGGTCATAACTCTGTCAAAAATGATAGTTTTTCTAAATAAAAAAACACTGCTGTAATCTACATTACAGCACCGATCATATTATGTAGAATATAGGCCACTTATAATGTGAGCCCAGAGCTAAGCAGAGCTGGGCAGAGGGCGGTCATGATGGGTCTGGGACTGCAAGGGGTCATTTAGAGGGGTATTTTGGTTATAGGTTTGTGGGTGGGTTTGAGTCAGGAATTGTGCTAGGGGGTTGTGAGCATTGGGGGTGGAGTTAATGGGATGTATATATAGTGGCATAAGCAGGGAAGCTATGTTATGGCTTGAAAAATGTTGTCAAGAATAGAGGTGTGCAGCCAGTGTCAGGGTAGCTGTTTTCTGGTCAGTTTTAGGGCCTAGAGTTATGGAGGGTTTAGAGCAGTTAATTGTTAGGGTTAGGGAGGAGGCAGCTGATAAGGGGCTGGAGTGGGTCCAGGAGCAGATAGGGGCTTTAGCAGATAGGGCCCGGCGTTCACAGCCTCCTGAACGCTTGAGCCCCTCTGCTTCCCCAGCCCCCCGGCGCAGACGGAGGAGTGTGACTCCCCCCTTACCTGTTTCCGCGGTAGTGGTCCCTGGTTTGACAGATCCGGTGGCTGGCGACGATGGCGTTGTTCCGGTGTCGGGGACTGGAGCCATGGTGGTGTCGGGAGCGGTGGCAGCAGTGGAGACGCCTGGAGTGAGAGGTCGAGGTACGGTTCGCCGGGTGTCCAGTCGGGGTCAGCGCAGCACAGTCCGTGTGCCTGAGGAGCGACGTGGAGATGGATGTCGAGGGTAGCGGTGGGGCAGCGGCGGGGAGCAGTCCCCCTCCTTTCCTGTGCGGTGGGCTCGTTCAGCGAGCCTGTCAGGAGTTCTTCTGTGGGGCCGGAGGCAAGCCAGGACTCTGCGGCTGTCACGGTGAGTGTCTTCAGCGCTGCTAGAGCGCCATCTGCTGGGTCAGGGGCCAGTGTGCATAGTACACCCGTTAGCATGGGTGATTTGGCGCCATCTAGTGGCCGTTCGGAACATTGCAGTGTCGGTGGTAGGCCGGCGCCACCTGCTGTTCGGGAAAATTACTACATCGGTGGTGGCAGGCCTGCGCCACCTCCTGGCCATTTTCGTTATAGCAGCAGTAGTGGTAGGTCTGCACTGACTGCTGAATATGTACAAAATTTGCATCATCCAGCGCCTCCTGAGGGTGACGTTGGCCAGGTGGCAGGTGTTTCGTCTGTTTATTTGCCGTTCCAGGTGTTGTCGGGACGGGAGTCCGGTGTAGAAGCGGCCGATGCTTTGCGGCGGGCACTCGGGGTGCCTAGGATGCTCGGTCAGGAGACGGCTTCAGTGGATTTAGGACGGACGGCCCCGTTAGTGTCTGGCGACGGGCAGCCTTCTGATGAGTCACAGCGTTTACACACCATACACGTGGGCAGTAATTTTAGTAATGAGAGTAGTCTAGTGGGGCAAGTACCTGTAGGTTGCGGTTCTACGGGGGATTTGTCAGTCACGAGTGGAGTTTGGGGAAATTTGTTAGATGGGTTACGTCAGTTGTTAGCTTCAGTTGATACTTCTCGTGGGTCACAGCTAGCAGGTCCCATTGGAGCTTGGTCAGCGCAGAGACAGTTAGAGGGGGGTTCTTGTAGGGAGAGTACTGCGAGTGCTGCGGCAGGCTCTTCGTCATTTAACGCCTTAGATGCTGGGGTCCAGACGGAGAAGATAGATGGGGCTAATAAGCCCTTGCCAGTTTTGGATACTGCAAAGGGGAGCATGTACATTTGCTTTGAAGGTCCATTAGGGGCCCACTTAAAGCCAGCGATCCGTGAAAAGATTTGGAAAAGGGAGAATTTGGATATTTTTACTTTATTGCCATTGGAGCGATTTAGTGTGGAACGGTGGGAAAAGGGCAAGGAACATCGTAAGGAGGAGGATGAGGAGAGAAGACGATATAGGCTGATTCTGCGCACATTTGGGAATTGGCTACATGCTTTTTCCATCATAGCTAGTGTTATAGGGGAGAAATGCCCAGAACATTGTTCCGGTTTATTTTGTTACTTGGATTCTATTTGGGAGGCTTATAGAACGTATGGGGGTACTGCTTGGCTTAAATATGACGAGCAGGTATGTCAGCGTATGGCGTTTCAGTCATCCCTGCGGTGGGATCGTAAGGACATAAGCCTTTGGATGCGCCTTATGACTACACCAAAGGGGGCTGGTCAGGGGGGTCATGTTGAAGTCGCGGGTTTGCATAACCCCTTTCAGTCCTCACCCGGCGGGTCTAGATCAGCGGGTTCATCGGGGAGTTTTAAAAAAGGGGTCTGCTGACTCTACAACGAGAGCACCTGTAAATGGGGAACTAATTGTGTCTATAGACACGAATGTGCCGGGTGTAGGGGTGGTAACTACCCCGTCTTCAAGTGTTTTAAGCGGGCACGACGAAGCCAGGGGATGGTTCTGCTAAAGGGGGTGAGTCCAGTGAACCTCGACGCTATGACGCCTTGGCTAAAGTGGTACCCCGACAATGAGAGGGCGCAGCTGTTATTGAAAGGTTTTGGGGACGGATTTAGGATTCCGTTCTCCCCGGGGATGGGTGTTTTGATGGCTAATAATCTGTGTTCGGTGCGGGATCATCCAGAAGTGGTACGAGACAAGTTGCTGAAGGAAGTTTTGTTGGGTAGAATGTTAGGCCCCTTTTCTGATGTTCCTATTTCCAATTTGCGTGTCTTCCCGCAGGGGGTTGTCCCCAAGAAGGAGGCGGGCAAATTTTGGCTTATACATCATTTATCTTATCCGAAGGGTTCTTCGGTAAATGATGATATTGATGAGTCTTTGACGCGGGTTTCCTATACGTCATTTGATGAGGCGGTTCATTTGGTTAGGACGGCGGGGCAAGGGGCGCTTATGGCTAAGGTGGATGTGGAGTCATTTTGCCTTTTGCCGGTGCACCCAGAATCCATGCACTTGCTGGGGTGCTCGTTTGATGGCCTTTTTTATATTGATAGGTGCCTTCCTATGGGGTGCTCTATTTCTTGTGCCTATTTCGAAGCCTTCAGCAAGTTTTTGGAGTGGGTGGTCCGTGAACGAGCCGGCTCTAAAGAAGTTATTCTTTATTTGGATGACTTCTTTTGTGTGTGCCCTGCGGCTCGGCCGTCGTGTGCAATATTGTTATGGGCAGTGATGGATGTTTTTGTTGACTTTGGGGTTCCGTTGGCATTTGAAATAACAGAAGGACCAACCACAACAATCTGTTTTTAGGGAATTTAAATTGATTCCCAGGCAATGGAATATAGGTTGCCAGAGGCAAAACTTATTGATCTGCGGGCAACGGTGCAGGAGGCTCTGGTGAGAACAAAAATCACCCTGCGGCTCATTCAATCTTTATTGGGGAAACTCAATTTTGCCTGTAGAATTATGCCCATGGGCCGTGTTTTTTGTAGGCGCTTAGCACAAGAAACTGCTGGTGTTAGATGTCCCCACCATTTTATTCACCTTGGCAGGGAGTATAAGGCGGATTTGAGGGTTTGGGATTCCTTTTTGGTAGAATATAACGGCAGATCATTATGGATTGCAGAGGGAGTTTCGAATGTGGAGATACAATTGTGTACTGATGCTTAAGGTTCTATCGGTTTCGGGGCGTATTGTCAGGGAAAATGGTGTGTTGGTACTTGGCCACTAGAGTGGAGGGAGAGTGGTTTGACGGGTAATCTTTGTTTTCTGGAGTTGTTTCCCATTCTTGTTGCGGTGGAAATTTGGGGACCGCTTTTGTCCAATCGGTCAGTGGTTTTTCACTGTGGTAACAAGGCTATTTAGGGCTCATCATGTTCCTGGAGTTTCCAATGACATTGCGGATGCTTTATCTCGATTGCAGTGGGATCGTTTCCGTTGGCTACCTCCAGAGGCGGAGAGGGATCCGGTTTCTTGCCCCGAGCACCTTTGGAGAGGGTGGTGTCGCTCGTCTGATATGGTGGGCGAAGCGTTCGCTGGCCCCTGCTACGTGGGATGCTTATACCAAGATCTGGGTGAGATGGTTCCAGCTGGAGGATTCGTGGTGTAGTCAAGGGAGTCCTTTTAGTGCCTTAGAGGGGATGTTTTGTTTTTTGTTATCTCTTATGGAGAGTGGATCTTCAACTTCCTCTGTTGTTAAGTCGGTAGCGGCACTTTCCTTTTTCTTTAAGTTAATTGGTTGTACGGATGTTACTAAGCATTTTTTGATACGGCGGGCTCTGCATCGTTTTCAAAAAGGGCATGTCGGGCAGGATAAGCGTGGGCCGGTGTCTTTTGCAATGTTGGAGGGACATTTTCTCAGTTGCACAGGATATCCCATTCAGATTATGAGAGGTTGTTGTTTCAATTGGCTTTCTCTTGGGCTTTCTATGGGGCTTTTAGGGTTGGCGAATTGGTTAGTCCCTCAAAATGGGTGCAGGCCGGTATTCAAGTAATCAATGTGTTTTTTTCAGGATAGTGTGTTGAGAATAATGTTGTATCATTCAAAAACTGACAGGAATGGAAAAGGTTTTGAGATTTGTTTGACTAAAATTCATGAGGGGGAATCGTGCCCAGTGGGGTGTTTTCTGCGTTTCATGGCTGTGTGTCCTCAGGGATTTTCTTCTTTGCTGGTACATGCGGATGGTTCAGTGTTGTCCAGATATCAATTTATTGCTGTCTTTAAGAAATGCGTACAAGGGTTGGGCCTTTCACATCTGGATTACAGCTCTCATTCTTTTAGGATTGGAGCTGCTACTGAGGTTTCTCGTTTTGGGCTCGACACTGCTTCAGTTAAGAGGATTGGCCGCTGGGAGTCCATGGAATGTTGATTTCTTTATCTTGGGTTTATTTTGGGGGGGGGGATGTCATTCTTGTTCTGTGTGACTAATTTTCTGTTGCTTTCAGGGTCTGCAAAATGTGTGGTATGGCTTCTTGGCCATTCCTATATTTACTGGGCTGAAAGGCGTGCCCGTGTGCGTCCAAATGGTAGATATTTGTGTATAGATCCCGTTGAGGTGGAGGTACACTGGTTCGGAGTTCGTGGCCTGAACTGGGATCAGGTAAGGCCTTTGTTTCAGGATGCTGTTAGGTCCTGGGGTCTACCTGATATCTTGATAATTCATGCAGGGGGTAATGACATCGGGAGTTATCCCATGCGGAACAACATTAAGAGGGACTTCTTATGTTTTGTAGACACCCATCCTGGGCTTTTGATTATCTGGTCCGAAATTGTACAGCGGTTAAAATGGCGCAATGCGCAGTCAGTGTCGGCTCTGAATGGGACCAGAGTTAAGATTAATAAGACAGTGGGCAAGTTTGTTCGCCTAAATGGTGGGTTGGTAGTTCATCACCGACTATTGGAGAATCGGGGTGCGTACATTGGAAAGGATGGGGTTCACTTAACGGATGTGGGCCTGGATGTTTTTAATTTTGGCCTCCAAGAAGGCCTGGAGTTGGGTTTCCAAGTGTGGCGGCGCATGAAAATTTAAGGAGTCAAGTTTTTATGCTGTAGCGGGTCCTTGGCAACGCTATTTATGTTTTTATATATTGCTGTCTTTGACACAATATATTGGTTTTATTTTAAAGTTATGGATTTGGGCTTCTCTAAGGGGCGGACCCTGGGAAGCGTGGTGCTTTAGCATACCCGTGGTGACGCCACTGTAGCTTATATGGTCACGGCTAGTGGTTTAAGGGTATTGCTTTATTTATGTTTTGGAGGTTGTCAAGGACTTAGCCACATAATGTTAATATGTTAATTATGTTTATGATATGTTTATACTTGTTTTTTATATATTCTCAGGTTCTGTAAAATAAATCATCTAATAAAGCTGTGACAAGCACCTTCCAATTTTAATTGTGTTGTTGTATATTTATTAGATAGGAGGGTGTTTGTGTGGCCCCTTGTCGCCCTTGTACCGTCATGTGGTGACAGAGCCTCTTTAAGGGTTCACGGTTATGGCTCATTTTTTTTGTCAGCGCTTCCCTGAAAAGGGCGCTGTACTCTTTGCATGCTTAGATAATGTAGCATATTTAGTGCACACAAGCTGCATGGAGGTGCAGCTTGGTGGTGCTATGATGAGAAATTCAGGCGTCATTTGTCATTATGTCCGGAGATTGGCTGGGCATCCAAGGCAATCAGTGTTTGGAATCAGCTCATCCTGTATCAGCGACATCCTCAATCCTCTCTAGAAGGAGTAATTTCCTTTAGATCGTATCCTTGGGCATTGGCTAGAGTGCCCAAACAGGAGTCTCCATGCAGATGATTGATGTGATAGAGACAGTGTTGAATATAACAGGTGGAAGTTGCCTGGGGCCTCCCTACGATTGAGTTGCTGAGGCGGTGGGTGGAAGTTGCCTGGACCTCCCCATAAAAGTGATAAGGGATGTTGAAGGGTAAGAAAGAGGAAAAGCCCCGATTTGAAGTGGATGTTAGTACTGTATCAGTGAGGAGCCCAAGCTCCGTCCAAAGGTAGGCAAGCTGGTGAGCCACCATTGCCTGCATTGCCTGAAATTGTGGCCATTTTGTACAGATTTTAGCCTACTAAAAGGATTTGCATAAAATCTGGTATTCTTTTCATCATTTCATGACTAACAATTGTCGCACTTAACTGATACCCGCTCCTAAACTTTTTGGCATAGTTGGCAGGATAGTCACAGCCCAGGAAAGATGGCATGCCGTATGGAGTGCCCAAGGAGTGAGCAGAGGGCACGACAGGAAGGTTTACATGATGAATTTCACAGAGAGTATAGTCGGAGTTCCATTGGAGGGTAAGCTAGTGCCGGAGTTGCAGTCATGAGTACGCTCTTGCCAAGTGCACCTTTGGCTGCATTTCAGTAACTGTAATGAGCCACAAGGAAGCTTTCAAGAGGCGGGTAGAGAGGAGTCTCCCAGCAAGAGAAAGACAAGAGGCTGTGCATGAGACTGAGACAAAGAAGGGAGTCCTGGGACCTTGAGTATGAGACTGCAATTGTTAAGTATGTGCCTCGCCTGTGAGAGACTGTAACCACTAAGCTTTGAACCTGAGGCCCAAGTAATTTTGAAGAGGGCCTGAACTGAGTCTAACAGGGCCTTCAGAGACTGTCGGAAGAAGGCCCAATTTGTGTGAAAGGAATCTGTGTTTTTGTTTCAGTTATTTTAGTTGCTTATTTTTCCTGGTGCCGGGAATGGCACCGAATAAGGCAAGGGGGCAATGAAAGGTATGGAAGGGAGTCTCCCCTATTCACGAGAAGAGTCGTATGGAGTAATGTAGAGATAGATTTTGCTGTCTCTTTTAATTCTTTTGTGTTATGCATGTTTAACACTGTATTTCCTTTATAGGTCCAGGACTAGAGGAGATGAGCGGTCACTATATGCATATATACTTCCATTGCGATGCTGCCACCTAGTGGCCAGGAAGCATTTTTATGTGTTGTTTTAGTCACAGGACTACATGTTCTGAGCTGTGCAGATGCTCACGTCAGCAAAGCTCGCTGCTATGTAACACTGTTCAGACAATGGTGGCTGACCCTGTTTATTGCAGGCACCGGGAATACCGGCTCGGGCACTGTCGATAACATTTACTTTAGTGTGCAAAAACAGTGTAGTATGGGCAAGTAATCAGTGTCGGAACATTGAATAACTCACAAAAGGCTGTTTTTAAATTTGATAAAAGGCGACTGTTCCCACCTAATGGGTTCAGGTGCAAGGGCTGCGACCCATAAATCAGCAACTATTGTGCCAACAGGGCTGAGTAGGCCCTGAAGCCAGAGAAGGGCCCATTGCTGTGGCGGTGGAGTGCAGGAACCTCCCCACAGATGATTGCTGTGAAAGAGGCAGCATTGGATGTAACAAGTGGAAGTTGCGTGAAGCCTCCCTGTTATTTAGTTGCTGAGACGATGGGTTACCCCTGTATCAGGGAAGAGTCCGAGCTCTGTCCCAAGGAAAGAACAGTTTTTTGTATTTCCTTTTGGTCGTTTTGCAAACATTACCGGCCTACTAAAAGAAACCTGCATCAAACCTGGGTTTCTTGTCATCATACTGCCAGTAACAATGCAAGGTCAAATACATTAGAAAAATGGACAAAAGTAGATGGTCCAGCGCAGTCAAGTTTAAAACAGAGCGTAGTTCCAAAGTGCCTACGCGTTTCAGACGTATACCACATCCTTCCTAAAAGCTATGCAGCACAGTGGAGCTGTCCAGCAAAAGTGGTGCTGAAACAGAGAGCCGGTGATAGAACATCACTGCTCTAATAGTAAGTTGTTTACTTACAGCATTGTTTGATAGATAGTTATCAATGATAGGATGAGGGATAACAATGATCCAATTTTATCCTTGAGTAGTGGATAGAGTATTAATGCTTATTTTTGTTCATTAGGCTCTCGGATATGAACCTCTGCAATACTCAAATCGAGATATTAAAACATAAATAGACACTAAAAAATACATCATTTAAACAGTTAAAGACAATACATGAACTAGAAAAAAGGGAATTATATACTGGTCTTTAAGGGTAATTGGTGCTGAAAAAAATCTTTGTATACTAAACCGCCATTTGATTAACAAGGAATGTGATGGGGGAGGGACCCGTTGGTACGGACAGTTAGGTGTCATCTGTAAAGGCCGTGAACATTGACAGGTAATATTAATTATTAGATCATATTCAATTCTGCCGATAATTTCATAGATTCTTTTACTAATAATTGAACATTAATTCTGGTCCTGAAAGGGTTAATCTAAGACTGAATAGTTATTAAAAATTATATTAAAAATAAAAGGGGAGTCCTGACTACAAAACAGAGGGTAAAGAACAGAGATGTTCCTCACCTCTGTACCTGAGATATGGTTGTGTTATACTAGATATTGTCTATAGAAGATATACATGTTAAAAACACATATATTCTGATGTATCAGGAAGATACTATCACACCTCTGCGGGTCTAGAACTCATATCTAGCCTGAGTGTTATCAGTAATTAATATAAATATTAATTACCTGTCTTGTGACTCCTTTCTTGCTGCTGACAGGATTATATGTCACGTTCCTTCTTCTCACTGGGATCAGTCATCTGTAAAGAATCAAAGTTGTGATAATATATTCCTGATACATGTCATAGACTCTTATATGTATAACACACTAGGGCCATAATTATTTATCTCAGGTATAATGTACAAATAGAAAATAATAAAAGCCCCTCCTCCTCCGCTTTTATTCATTCTCAATATTTTCAATGTTTTTTTTGAATGGAAGCAAAAGTGCAGACTGCAGAACTTTTGTTTCCGTTCATAAAAACAGAAACCTATTGAACGGGGACAAACGGAAAGCAACTGATACAAAAGAATTACCATTGAAATCATTGGTAATTCTAATGGAGCCGTTGCATTCCGTTTAATGTAACGATCTTCTCTTACTCTGACGGAAGAGAGGTAAACTCATAGTAACGCCATTGTGAAAAAAGCCTTTGCCGTGGAGCGTTTTTTAAAATTCATATATATACACGAATTGTACTGGGTGGATTGCTGAGATAGACTAGATGTTCTAACCTTATCTGGCTTCATGTATCATAAATGCCTAGAAGTACAAGGGCTGTTGTTGCCCAAAGTAGCCATTCCGTATCCACATTTTGCTTTTTCCGATTTAGAAAATTAAAGTTGAACTTTGGTTGCTTGGGCCGCATAGAATCTTGTCCCTTTTCCCCATGTCCTGCAAGCTTATTGTCTGTTCTTCCTCTGATGACAACTGCCTAACTATACTAGAGGCTGGTAGACAAAGCACCAATTTCTAACCAATTATGATTTCACACCTGTATGACATCATAAGAAACAATTAGCAAAGGAAGCTGGGACTGATCTGTGTTATGATTACATAAAGCATGTTGGTACATGAACTACAAGTTAATATTGTAACCCCCTAGATTGTGATTTACAATAGAATAAAATGTTTTACTTGAAGCAGAACTCCCTGAAAAATGTCTCCCAATGGTGAATTTGCTCTCCTGTGAGCCGGCATTTCAGCGTTATTAGAGGAATGTTGGGCCTTAAAACAATAAATCTAAATCCTGTTTTTATTTTTCTGGCAATGGTCAGAAAAAAAGATATCTGATTGGTGGCTATGGGGCCCAGGGTTCCTATGATAACACTGTATTGCCAGAGCAACAGGTAGTGTTGTCACAGGTACACAGGCAAAGGATCACATCTCAGGTGAGACTAGTAACCTAGGTCACTCATAACAGCGAAAGGAATATATATATATATATATATATATATATATATATATATACATTTAACATAAAAAATTTAAATATATTACACAGCCTTTTCCTATGGAACTATAGAGTCAGCCATGGAGTGTTATTTAAAATTCACATACTGTATACGCACGCATTGTACTAGGTGGATTGCTGAAATAGACTACATGATCTAACCTAACCTGGCTTCATGTATCATAGATGTTTAGAAGAACAAGGGTTGTTGCCCAAAGTAGCAAATCAGTATCCACATTTTGCTTTTTCCAGTTTAGGAAATGAAAGCTGAACTTTGGTTGCCTTGGGCAACATAGAATTAGTATAATAATAATAATTCCCTGTTCTGTCTCTTATTCCACATCTTCATGCTTCACCACAAAGGCCTCAACTGTATGAGACACAGAGCATCCAGTTCTAAGCAATTATGACATCATAAGAGAGGATGATGAAAGGATGCTGGGTAGGACACTATGTGATTACAAACAGTATATTATATTAGTACAGTATGATCATGTGGAATGATCTGCCTGTACCATAATGCTTTGATACATTTTGTCCCTTATTGTGCAAATTACAAATGAAGAATTATAGTTTTGAAGGAATTGTATGTGTGGGGCAGTTTGCTATAATCTACACTTTTAAGTAAAATGCAGAAATTCATCATGTACTACTTTCATACGTTGGTCCTACCCTAGTCATGCTCTTGAACTAGCCACCTAGGTATATACACACACACATGCACCTGCCCACACTGCCAAACGTACCAATACCTGGTGTAATAACCACAGTATCACTGTGCTTGATTGGCCAGCAAACTCGCCTGACCTAAACCCCATAGAGAATCTATTAGGTATTGTCAAGCGGAAGATGAGACACCAGACCCAACAATACAGACGAGCTGAAGGCCGCTATCACAGCAACCTGGGCTTCCATAACACCTCAGCAGTGCCACAGGCTGATCACCTCCATGCCACGCCGCATTGATAACACCTCAGCAGTGCCACAGGCTGATCGCCCCCATGCCACACCGCATTGATGCAGTAATTCATGCAAAAGGAGCCCGACCAAGTATTGAGGGCATATACTGTACATACTTTTCATAGGCCAATATTTCGGTATTAAAAATCATTCTTAAAATTTGGCTTATATAATATTATAATTTTCTGAGACACGAAATTTTGGGTTTTCAGTAACTTGTTAGCCATAAGATAATCATCAACATTAAAAGAAAAAAATGCTGGATAAAGATCCCTCTCTGTGTAATGAATCTATATAATATATGAGTTTCACTTTTTGAATTGAATTACTGAAATAAATTAACTTTTTGATGATATTCTAATTCACTGAGGAGGACTAGTATATATATATATATGTAGCAATAAATCAATCCAAGTATGAGGGAGCACTCTTTGGTTGCTAATACTTAAGGCACTTGTCGTGTGTCTGGTGAGGATTTGCACCCTATACTATACAGGATAGTGCGGCTGTTCTACCTATTTTTGTATTTATAAAATTATATATTATTCACAGAGTAAGAAAACAAAGGGAATTTAAAACCTCCTTTTCACAGGGAGAACAATGCAATTTTTCAGTGAAATATACATTAAAAAAATGCGTTCTACAGTGCATATATAACATTGTCAAATAGTACTAAATACTACTATACAATAGTACTAAAATGACCAAATGATAAAATACTGCAATAATAGTGCTACACAACACATTCATAATGATGCTGTATGGTTTCAAATAAAAATGCTATAAAGCACTCAAGTAACAGTGCCGAAATAGCGGTGAGATATGTGCCAAAATAATAGTCTCATACAGTGCCAACATAATGGTACTATACAGTGGTCAGTTAACAGTGCTATCCACTGCCACGCACTGCCCAGATAACAGTGTTCATATAATAGTATCAGCAATAATACTACCCTTAGTGTGCACATATAAAAATGGCAGTCATAGTGCACATCGCAAATGACTTCCCGTTGTTATTTGCTCTTAGCTGGAAGACCATATTTAACTGTCAAAAGCCAATTACTATTTCATTGTTTCTAATTAACAGATTAATATATTATAATGCTAGAACCCTACCGATCTAGCATTTTTTACCTATCCAGTGAATTGGTGAAAAATGCTGGAGGCTGGAATATCCCTTTAAAGGGGTTGTCCAGGATTAGGAAAGAATGGCTACTTTTTCCAAAAACAGCACAGGTTGTATGTGGTATTGCAGTTTGGCCCCATTTACTTCAATGGAGCTGAGCTGCGATACCAGACACTACCCAAGGATAGGTGTGGCACTGTTTAGGAATAAAGCAGTTATGGGTTCTTTTTATCCTGGACTATTACTTTAAGCCTTTCAGTACACAGCCATTATTTGAATTTTTGTTTTCATTTTTTGCATCGATAAAGCCATATGAGGGCTTGTTTTTTAGTGGGACGAGTTGTTGTTTTTCACTACACCATTTATTGTACCATATAATGTATTGGGAAACAGGAAAAAAATTATTTGTGGGGTGGAATAGGAAAAAAACTGTGATTCCTCAAACTTTTGAGGGGTTTCACTTTTACGGCTTTCACCGCATGGTAAAAATGGCATGTTAACTTTACGATTACAGCGATACCAAATTTATATATTTTTTTTCATGTTTTACAAGGAAAAAACTAATTGTTAAAAATAAAATGTGTGTTATGTCACCACATTTTGAGAGCCATAACTTTTTACATTTTTCTGTGAATTGAGCGGTATGAGCGCTTATTTTTTGTGGGGCAAGCTGTTGTTTCTATTGGTACCATTTTGGGCTACATAAGACGTTTTGATCACTTTTTATTTCTTTTTTTGTGGGATTTGATGTGACCAAAAACAGCGATTCTGGCGGTTTAATTTTTTATGGCGTTCACCGTGCGGGTTAAATAATGGTATATTGTACTACTTCAGACTTTTAAGGCTGCGGCGATACCAGTTTTGTTTATTTCTTACATTACTTTATAGGACAAAATGGGTAAAGGTTTTTTTTTTGTAAATGTAAATTTGTATTTTTTGACACTACTAAAAATTTGTGAAACTTTTTTTTTTACATATTTCATTAGTCCCCCTAGGGGACTTGATCTACTGATCGCTGGTACAATAACCAGCAATACTAATGTTTTGCATTTTGTTTTGTCATTTTTACAGTCTCCTGTTAGGCAGGGCTTAAGAGACAGTGGCGGATCCTCTTATTGGCGGTTCAGGCACCCGCCCAGGGCCCAAAGCTTCCAAGGGGGCCCATGGCCACCCGAACCGCACATAACTTAAAAAAACTATGCAGGGCTGCTGTCGGCCCCATTCTCGCGGTCGTCGGTCCCACCTGGTGAAGAAGAGATTGGGCAGGATGTGCACGGGGTGTCAATTGCAGGGGCGAGCTAGGCTGGGAAAAGGGGGCATGTGGCCTTAAGGGTGCGCGACTGCACAGTGGGCATCACTCACCCACTGTGTAAGGGTCGGCACAGCACATCAGCTGTAGAGAGCAGACTGTCAGAGATAGTGATAGGCAGGTGCTGGAGTCAATCTCCCTGACAGTCTGCTCCTCTGTGCGGCTGTGCACTGTCCGTGACTGCAACTAGGAGGTGTAGGACCTGTGGTGTCTATATAGTAAAGATAGTGTAAGTCTACATAGTGTGTGTATAGTGTTTATAGTGTGTATAATGTAAGATTATATAGTGTGTGCATAGTGTATATAGTGTGTGTATAGTGTAAGTCTATATAGTGTGTGGCGTGTGTGTATAGTGTTTATAGTGTGTATAATGTAAGTGTATATTGTGTAAGTCTATATAGTGTGTGGTGTGTGTATAGTGTGTATAGTAAAAGTATATATAGTGTGTTTTTAGTGTATATAGTGTAAGTCTATATAGTGTGTGCTGTGTGTATAATGTAACTCTAAAAAGTGTATATAGTGTGTGTGTGTGTATAATGCACATAGTATGTGTGTGTATAATGCACATAGTATGTGTGTGTATAATGTATTGTGTTTGTATAATGTAAGCATGTGTGTATATAGTGTGTGTGGTTTGAATATATAGCGCATGGTGTGAGTGTAAATTGTATATATAGTGTGTGTGTGTGTGTGTCTATGGTGTATATAATGTAAATCTATATAGTGTTCATAGTGTGTATACTGTAATTCTATATAGACTGTGGTGTGTGTATGGTGCATATACATACCTCCCAACTTTGAAGTATCACAAAGCCACAGCAATTTCTTTTTTCTTTTAAGCCACACCTCTAATCCCACCCAATCCCCGCTTATACACACTCGGTTCAGCCCAAACAGTATCATGCTCCCATAGTGCCTCCCACACAGTATAATGCCAAATAGCTGCCACTATACAGTATAATGCCCCATAGATGCACCCATACAGTATAAAGCCAACACAGATGCCCCCATGAAGTATAATGCCCAAACAGATGCCCACATACAGTATAATTCCCACACAGATGCCTGTACACAGTATAACTCCCAAACAAATACCCCCAGACAGCATAATGCCCCATAGAGCATAGTGCTCCCATAGCTGTCCTATACAGTATAATGCCCCCATAAAGTATAATGCCCACACAGTTTATCCCATACAGTATAATGCCCTCATAGCTGCCCCCTATAGCTTAATGCCCACATACAGTATAATTCCCCCAAAGCTGCCCCTAGTGCCAGTGCCCTTGTAGATAGTGCCACAGTGCCCATGTAAATAGTGCACCTATATAGTGCCACAGTGTCCATAGTGATAGTGTCACTCCCCCCTTGAAAATAGCGTTACTCCCCCCTTTGTAGAAAGCGCCATTGGGACTCCCTCTAGGAGCAGAATCCCCAGACAAAGCATATGCCGCGGATTCCGCTCCTAGAGGGAAGCCCTGATGTCACTGTCCATTTATGGACAGTGACGTCAGTAGCTACTCTTTGAGCGGAATCCCCGTTGCCAACTCTGGCCGGGGATTCCGCTCCAGGAAGAGCCCCTAACGTCAATGTCCATATATGGACAGTGACCTCAGGGGTTTCCTCTAGGAGCGGAACCCCCAGCCAGATCATCGGCAACGGGGATTCCCTTCATTCAATAGCCACTGACATCACTGTCCATATGTGGACAGTGACGCCAAGGGCTTCCCCGAGCACAGCGCTTAAAGTAGCGTTGTGTCTGGGGAGTCTTCGGCGAGTGGAGGAGCTCCCTCTGCTCCTCCGCTCTGAACTAATTCTGAAGTAGGGAGCTGATGATTCCCTGCTTCAGTATTGGGTTCAACTGAATCTGCATTCTGAGAACGCAGAAAGAGTTGACAGTGGGACATCCCCAAGGCTGCCCGGGACAGTGGGACACCGCCCGGAATCCGGTTAGCAGATATGCCTATAGTGTTAGTTTGTTTATAGTGTGTGCGTGTAGTGTGTGGTTTGAATAAATAGTGTGTGGTGTTAATGTGATTTGTATATAGTGTGTGATGTGCAAACACAAAAGCATACATCTCAAAAAGACCCTCATAACACAGTACAATGGGTACGGTGCCTCCGGATTAAATTGAAATAAAAGGGGAAGAATGGCCAGTAAAGAGGGAAAAAATGGCACTCGGTTAGAGGAATAAAGAATAAAAAATATTTTGATTAAATATAAATATTTCAGCTAAATTTGTAAGGTGATCCTGCATTAGAGAAAATGTCACACACGGGCAGGTAGGCACAATCCACAGCCACACATTTCATATATGTAAACACCAATACAATACATAAATGAACATCAATATTTCATAGAGTATTAAAAGGTAACTCAGATATGTACATCAGTATTATTTAGATGTTCTATTCATTAATAAATAGTATATATAGTGTGTGGTATATAGTGTGGTGTGTATAGTGTAAGTGTAGTCTATGGTGTGTGTGTGTGTGTGTGTGTGTGTGTGTGTGTGTGTGTGTGTACTGTGTATAGTACTAACAAATGAAAGATGGGCCAGTGCTCAGTGGACTGGGAGTCCGCTGCTGATACAATAATCCCGGCTCACTACTGCTGTAGCAGCCAAGGCAGTGCGGTTACCAAAAGTGATGTGTAGTGTAGAGGTGTGTGTATGTAGTGTTTATAGGATAAGTGTAGTTGATGCAATGTATGTAGTGTGTGTATAGTGTATGTAGTGCGTTTAGTGTATACATTGTTTTGTTTATGTATGTGTGTGTGTGTGTGTGTGTGTGTGTGTGTGTGTGTGTGTGTGTGTGTGTGTGTGTGTGTGTTTGTGTGTATACTAGCAAATACCAGATGGGCCAGTGGGCTGGGAATCCGCAGCTGACACAATTATACCTGCTCACTACCGCTGTATCAGCCACAGCAGTACCGATGCCAATAGTACCCGACACTGGCCACTATTAATTGGATTTGTGGATTTGATTTACAGAAATTATGTAAACCAATTTCAATAGATGACGGCCACCATCACTTACCTCTCTTCACACCTCTCCACCTTCGTGCGCGACCGCAGTAGGTCCTTACACATCCAGCTGCAAACACACGGTCCTTGTGCTGAACAGCATCAGGACTTAGTGCGGCAGCGTCTGTAGGTAAAGAGGAAACAGCGAGCAGCTGGAAGTAAAATATGGGGTCTGAGGTCTGAATTAAAGGGGTTGGCCCATGAAAACCATTTATCACCTATCTGCAGGATAAGCAATAAATGTATGATCCCTTTGGGGGCCTCACTGAACACGAAAACAAGGGTTCCGTGTCCACTGTTTGAATCGAACGGCGGTCAAAATAGCTCTCTGACTTCACTATAGTATACTAGTCCTTCTCAATGAATTAGAATATCATCGTCTTAAAGTTAATTTATTTCAGTAATTCAATTCAAAAAGTAAAACTCATATTATATAGATTCACTACACACAGAGTGATCTATTTACAGCATTTTTTCCTTTTAATGTTGATGATTATGGTAACAGTTAATGAAAACCCAAAATTTAGTGTCTCAGAAAATTTGAATATTAAATAAGCCCAATTTCAAAAATTATTTTTAATACCGAAATGTTGGCCTACTGAAAATGTATATGCACTCAATACTTGGTCGGGGCTCCTTTTGCATGAATTACTGCATCAATGCGGCGTGGCATGGAGGCGATCAGCCTGTGGCACTGCTGAGGTATTATGGAAGCCCAGGTTGCTTTGATAGCGGCCTTCAGCTCATCTTCCTCTTGACAATACCCCATAGATTCTCTATGGGGTTTAGGCCAGGCGAGTTTCCTCTGGCCAATCAAGCACAGTGATACTGTGGTTATTAAACCAGGTATTGGTACTTTTGGCAGTCTGGGCAGGTGCCAAGTCCTGCTTGAAAAAGAAATCAGCATTGCCATAAAGCTTGTCAGCAGAGGGAAGCATGAAGTGCTCTAAAATTTCCTGGTAGATGGATGCGATGACTTTGGACTTGATATAACACAGTGGACCAACACCAGCAGATGACATGGCTCCCCAAACCATCTCTGACAGTGGAAACTCCACACTGGACTGAGAGCAACTTGGATTGAGTGCCTCTCCACACTTCCTCCAAACTCTGGGACCAGGGGAGTAACTAGGAAAGGCTGGGCCCCATAGCAAACTTTTGACTGGGGCCCCTCCTCCCCCGGGTGTCACACAACCCCCCCCCCTTGTAGAGAGTGCCTTTTTTACAAACCCCCCCTATTGATAACGCCATACAGCCCTCCCCCGTAGATAACGCCATACAGCCCCCAGTAGATAACGCCATACAGCCCCCCTGTAGATAACGCCATACAGCCCCCTTTGTAGATATCTACAGAGGGGGATGTATGGCGCTATCTACAGAGGGGGCTGTATGGCGTAATCTACAGGGGGGCTGTATGGCGTAATCTACGGGGGGGGTGTATGGCGTTCCCTACAGGGGGGGTCTGTATGGCACTATCTACAGGGGGTGCTGTATGGCGTTATCTACAGGGTGGGCTGTATGGCGCTATCTACAGGGGGGCTGTATGGCACTATCTACAGGGGGGACTGTAGGGCGCTATCTACAGGGGGGAATGTATGGCACTATCTACAGGGGGGATTGTATGGCGCTATCTACAGGGGGGACTGTATGGCGCTATCTACAGGGGGGACTGTATGGCGCTATCTACAGAGGGGGCTGTATGGCGTTATCTACGGGGGGACTGTATGGCGTTCCCTACAGGGGGGGTGTATGGCGTTCCCTACAGGGGGGGCTGTATGGCACTATCTACAGGGGGGGCTGTATGGCGCTATCTACAGGGGGGGCTGTATGGCACTATCTACAGGGGGCTGTATGGCGCTATCTACAGAGGGGGCTGTATGGCGTTATTTACGGGGGGGGGGGCTGTATGGCGTTCCCGACAGAGGGGGCTGTCTGGCGTTATCTACAGGGGGGGCTGTATGGCGTTACCTACAGGGAGTCTGTATGGCGTTCCCTACAGGGGGGGTCTGTAGGGAACGCCATACAGCCCCCCCTGTAGGGAACTCCATTAAGCATCCCCCCTGTAGGGAACGCCATACAGCGCCCCCCCCCCCATAGGGAACGCCATACAGCGTCCCCCCTATAGGGAACGCCATACAGCCCCCCTGTAGGGAACGCCATACAGCCCCCCCCTGTAGGGAACGCCATACAGCGTCCCCCCTCCCAAAAAAATGCGACCCACAGTGTATCCTAATAAAAGACATGTATCCCCTATCCACAGGATAGGGGATACATGTGTGATCACTGGCAGCGATAGGGAGAACGGGGGACTGAAAGTCCCCCGGAGTTCTCCATCACTAACCTCTGACTTCCGGCGTCTGCGCAGCTCACTAAAAATGAAAGGAGCGCAGGTCTCGCGTGCGCACAAGCGGGACCGGCGCTCCATTCATTTCTCCGGAGCTGCCGACACAGACCCCGGATGTCCGAGGTTTGTGATGGAGAATGTCAGGGGGTCTTTCAGTCCCCCGTTCTCCCTATCAATGCCGGCAATCACACATGTATCCCCTGTCCTGTGGAGAGGGGATACATGTCTTTTGTTTACTGGCAGAGCGGGGAGATACCTCCCTGCTCTGCCGTAGTGTTCAGTGGCATCCCGCTGTAGTAGCCATAGCGGCTGCTAGCGGAGCCTCCGGCCATGGTGGGGGCCCGTGCCGGCGGGCGACACAGGCCCCCTCATGCCGCGGGCCCCGTAGCAGCCGCTACTGCTGCTACGGCGGTAGTTACGCAACTGTCTGGGACCTTGATTTCCAAATGAAATGCAAATTTTACTTTTAATCTGAAAACAGGACTTTGGATCACTGGGCAACAGACCAGTCCTTTCTCTCCTTAGCCCAGGTAAGACGCTTCTGACATTGTCTCTGGGTCATGAGTGGCTTGACAAGGAATGACTCCAGCCACAGTCCACTCCTTGTGAATTTCCACCAGATTCTTGAATGGCCTTTTCTTGACAATCCCTTCAAGGCTGCTGATATCCCTGTTGCTTGTTAACCTTTTTGTACCACACTTTTCCCTTCCTCTCAACTTTCCGTTAATGTGATTGGATACAGCACTGTGAACAGCCAGCTTCTTTAGCAATGTCCTTTTGTGGCTTACCCTCCTTGTGGAGGGTGTCAATGACTGTGTTCTGGACAACTGTCAAGTCAGCAATCTTCCCCATGATTGTGTCGCCTACTGAACCAGACTGTTGGACCATTTAAAAGCTTAGGAAACCTTTGCAGGTGTTTTGTGTTGATTAGCTTATTAGAGTGTGACATCATGAGTCTACAATCTTCAACTTTTGCCCAATATTCAAATTTTCTGATAGACTAAATTTTGGGTTTTCATTAACTGTTAGCCATAATCATCAACATTAACCCCTTCGCGCTCAGGCCAGTACTATTACGTCCTGCTGAGCGCATCGTTCGCGCTCAGCTCAGTAATAGTACTGCCCTGAGTTAACACGGCGCCATCTTTCCCGGCGCGTGTTTGAGCTGTGATACCTGCTGTTTCCGACAGCAGGCTATCACAGCTTAGTGTGCAGGGACCGATCGCGGTAGTCCCCGCCGATTAACCCCTTAGAAGCCGCGTTCAATAGCGATCGCGGCTTCTTAGGGGTTAAGCTGCCATCGCCGGCCTGCTACACGATAGCGGGCCACGATGGCTACTATGGCAACCAGAATCCTAACAATGGACTCTGGCTACGCCATCGACGGAAGCCTAGTGAGTCCTGACAAAGTGAGGACCCACTATGCTTGCTGTCAGCGAACAGCTGACAGCTCTAATACACTGCACTACGTATGTAGTGCAGTGTATTAGAATAGCGATCAGAGCTTCCTGCCCTCATGTCCCCTAGTGGGACAAAGTAAAAAAAGTGTAAAAAAGTAAAAAAAAGTTGTGTAAAAATAAGAAAATAAAAGATTTAAAAGTAATAAAAGTTAAAGTCCCCCCTTTTTCCCTTATCAGTCCTTTATTATTAATAAAAATATATAAATAAACAAATAAACTATACATAATTGGTATCGCCGCGTCCGTAACGGCCTGAACTACAAAACAATGTTGTTATTTATCCCGCTCGGTGAACGCCGTAAAAGAAAATAATAATAAACCGTACCACAATCACAATTGTTTGGTCACTTCATCTCCCAAAAAATGGAATAAAAAGAGATCAAAAAGTCGCATGTACCGAAAAATGGTACTGATCGAAACTACAGTTCGTTACGCAAAAAATAAGTCCAAGCACGACTTTCCTGATGGAAAAATAAAACAGTTATGGCTCTTAGAATAAGGTAACACAAAAAATAAATTATATTTTACAAAATGTATTTTATTGTGCAAACGCCATAAGACATAAAATAAAACTATAAACATCTGGTATCGCCGTAATCGTATCGCCCCGCAGAATAAAGTGAATATGTCATTTATAGCGCATGGTGAACGCTGTAAAAAAAATAGAATAACAAAACAATAGTAAAATTGCTGTTTTTTTAGTCACCGCGCCACTTAAAAATAGAATAAAAACTGATCAAAAAGTCGCATGCGCCCCAAGAAAACTACAATGAATTCCTCAAGGTCTCTAGTTTCCAAAAAGGGGTCACTTTTGGGGGGTTTCCACTGTTTTAGCACCACAAGACCTCTTCAAACCGGACATGGTGCCTAATAAATTAAATTAACCCTTTCAGGACCAAGCTCATTTTGGCCTTCAGGACCAGCCCTATTTTATCAAATCTGACATGTGTCACTTTATGTGGTAATAACTCTGGAATGCTTATACCTATCCAAGCGATTCCGAGATTGTTTTCTCGTGACATATTGTACTTTATGTTAGTGAAAAAAATTGGTCGATAAATTTAATATTTATTTGTGAAAAACGCCAAAATTTGGCGAAAATTTGCAAAAAATATGATTTTTCTAAATGTAAATGTATCTGCTTGTAAAACAGATAGTAATAACACCCAAAATAGTTACTATTTAACATTTCCCATATGTCTACTTTATGTTTGCATTGTTTTTTGAACGTCCTTTTTTTTTCGAGGACGTTACAAAGCTTAGAATTTTAGCAGCAATTTCTCACATTTTCAAGAAAATGTCAAAAGGCTTTTTTTTCAGGGACCAGTTCAATTCTGAAGTGGTTTTGAGGGGCCCATATATTTGAAAACCTTAAAAAACACTTTATTTTAAAAACTGCACCCCTCGAAGTATTTAAAACAGCATTCAGAAAGTGTTTTAACCTTTCAGGCGTTTCACAGGAATTAAAGCAATGTAAAGGCGAAATTGACAAAATTTTTTTTTTTTTATGAAATTCATTTGTAATACATTTTTTTCTGTAACACAGAAAGTTTTACCAGAGAAACGCAACTCAATATTTATTGCCCAGGTTCTGCAGTTTTTAGAAATATCCCACATGTGGTCCTAGTGTGGTAATGGACTGAAACACAAACCTCAGAAGCAAAGGAGCAGCTAGAGGATTTTGGGGCCTCCTTTTTATTAGAATATATTTTAGGTACCATATCAGGTGTAAAGAGGTCTTGTGGTGCCAAAACAGTGGAAATCCCCCAAAAGTGACCCCATTTTGGAAACTACACACCTCAAGGAATGTATCTAGAGCTATAGTTAGCATTTTGACCCCACAGTTTTTTTGCTAAATTTATTTGAATTAGCCTGTAAAAATGACAATTATTTTTTTTCCTGAAAAACCATAGAATTTTCAATTTTTTACAAGGAATAAAGGAGAAAAAGCACCACAACATTTATAAAGCAATTTCCCCTGATTACGGCAATACCCCATATGTGGTAATAAACTGCTGTATAGACCCACGGCAGGTCTCAGAAGGGTAGGAGCACCATTTGGATTTTGGAGCACAGATTTTGCTGGAATGGTTTTCAGTGCCATGTCGCGTTTGTAACGGACTGGAGGGACCAAAACAGTTGAAACCCCCCAAAAGTAACCCCATTTTGGAAACTACACCCCTCAAGGAATGTATCTAGGGCTATAGTTAGCATTTTGACCCCACAGTTTTTTTGCTAAATTTATTTGAATTAGTCTGTAAAAATTACAATTATTTTTTTTCCTGAAAAAACATAGAATTTTCTAATTTTTACAAGGAATAAAGGAGAAAAAACACCCCAATATTTATAAAGCAATTTCCCCTGATTACGGCAATACCCCATATGTGGTAATAAACTGCTGTATAGACCCACGGCAGGTCCCAGAAGGGTAGGAGCACCATTTGGATTTTGGAGCGCAGATTTTGCTGGAATGGTTTTCAGTGCCATGTTACGTTTGTAACGGCCTGGAGGGACCAAAACAGTTGAAACCCCCCAAAAGTGACCCCATTTTGGAAACTACACCCCTCAAGGAATGTATCTAGGGCTATAGTTAGCATTTTGACCCCACAGTTTTTTTGATAAATTTATTTGAATTAGTCTGTAAAAATTAAAATTATTTTTTTTCCTGAAAAAACATAGAATTTTCAAATTTTTACAAGGAATAAAGGAGAAAAAACACCCCAATATTTATAAAGCAATTTCCCCTGATTACGGCAATACCCCATATGTGGTAATAAACTGCTGTATAGACCCACGGCAGGTCTCAGAAGGGTAGGAGCACCATTTGGATTTTGGAGTGCAGATTTTGCTGGAATGGTTTTCAGTGCCATGTTACGTTTGTAACGGCCTGGAGGGACCAAAACAGTTGAAACCCCCCAAAAGTGACCCCATTTTGGAAACTACACCCCTCAAGGAATGTATCTAGGGCTATAGTTAGCATTTTGACCCCACAGTTTTTTTGATAAATTTATTTGAATTAGTCTGTAAAAATTAAAATTATTTTTTTTCCTGAAAAAACATAGAATTTTCAAATTTTTACAAGGAATAAAGGAGAAAAAACACCCCAATATTTATAAAGCAATTTCCCCTGATTACGGCAATACCCCATATGTGGTAACAAACTGCTGTATAGACCCACGGCAGGTCTCAGAAGGGTAGGAGCACCATTTGGATTTTGGAGTGCAGATTTTGCTGGAATGGTTTTCAGTGCCATGTTACGTTTGTAACGGACTGGAGGGACCAAAACAGTTGAAACCCCCCAAACGTGACCCCATTTTGGAAACTACACCCCTCAAGGAATATATTGAGTGGTATAGTGAGCATTTTGACCCCACAGATTTTTGCTAAATTTAGTGTAATTAGGTCATGGAAATGAAAATCTACGTTTTTTTTCAAGTAAAATTAAGTTTTACCTCAGATTATTCCATATTCACAATAGATAAAGGAGAAAAAGCACCCAAACATTTGTAAAGCAAACTCTTCTGAACACAGAAATACCCCATATGTGGTCAGAAACAGCTCTTTGAACCCACACCAGGGCTTAGAAGGAGCACCATTTGGCTTTTGGAGCTCAAATTTAGCTGGAATTGTTTGCTGAGGCCATGTCGCATTTGCAAAACCATTGAGGGGCCAAAACAGTGGAAACCCCTAAAAAATGACCCTATTTGGGAAACTACACCTCTCAAGAAATTTATCTAGGGGTATAGTGAGCATTTAGACCCTAGAATTTTTTTGCATAAATTATTGGAATTAGTGAAAATGAAAATGAAAATTTTTTTCGATAAAATATAGGTTTTGAACATTTTTTTAAATTTCCATAGGGACTAAAGGAGAAAAAGCACTCCAATATTTGTAAAGAAATATCTTCTGAGTATAGTTAAACCCCATATGCAGTCATTTACTGCTGTTTGGACACACGGCAGGGCCCAAAAGGGAAGGAGCATCATCTGGCTTTTGAAGCTCCAATTTATCTGGAATGGTGTGCATAGGCCATGTCGCATTTGCAAAGCCCCTTAGCCCCAGTGGAAACTCCCCGAAAGCAACCATATTTTGGAAAGTTTACCCTCAAGGAATGTGTAGTTACCTTATATGTTTAAATTACCGACTGCTTGGACATTTTTCAGGGCCTCGAGTGGACTGTGTGCATTTTGGCTTTCAGCTTGCATTTTAACAATATATTACTTTGCTTTTTTGAAATAAAGAAACTTTCTAATATACTTAATTTTTAAAACCTGCATGGATTGCAGGTTTTCATTCCCCATTGCATAGACCCGGCCGTTCTTGCTGCCACACTTCGACACAGACTATAGGAGTTCCCCTCCTCTCTGTTTGTCGATGACACATATAAAAGGGCTGGCTGCCTGGCTCAATTCATCAGCTAAGCCTTAAGGGGGAAGGGGCTGGATAGCTGATGAATTGAGCCAGGCAGCCAGCCCCTTCATCCGCATTATCAACACACAGAGAGGAGGGGGATGCTCCTTCTCCCGGAGATTGTGTTGACGCATGCCAGCAAGAATCGCAGCTCCACACTTCTGGGTCCACACAATGGGGACTAAAACCTGCAACCCGTGCAGGTTTTAAAAATAGAGTATATTAGAAAGTTTATTTATTTCACAAAAGCAAAATGCTAAATAGTTTTTCTTTTCATCGGACAACCCCTTTAGGTACATTTTTATTTTTGGGTATACTTTGGCTGGTGGTTCATTTATGAAGATGGGTTTTTGACAAGAATGGCAAGAACAAAAATATCCAAGAAAATTTTGGCACACTAAAGATAAACTAAATTATATTCTTGAATGTCTAAAATGGGACAAATTAATAAAGAGTTTAAAAACGTGGCTCTGTGTGGAAAATTTTAAAGCAGCCAATGAGACACAAGGCTGGGAGTGATGGGCAATCTGGGCAATAATAACGGGTATCACACCTCATTCCTTTCTTGGTACATACACGACATCTTCTTTGGGGGTACTTTCTTGATTCAGTTGAGGGAATTACAGCAATAAAATGTCGCTCAGTGAGTCTTTTGACGGATTCAGATTCTAATGGATGAGAGGGGCCAACATTTGCTAAAACAAGATCTTCAATAACCATTTCCTGGTAATCTAGAAAAGTATTTGAATTTCCTGCCTTTTTGTATAACACAAACGAGTTGTATGTGGCAGCCTGAAATAGGTAAATAACTAATTTTTTGCACCAGGTATAGGATTTTCTTGATACCTGGTATGGCTGTAGAACCTGATCAGCAAGGTCTACTCCTCCCATGTATTTGTTGTAATCAATGATTGACACAGGCTTTTGCTTTTGGGTAGTAGAACCTCGTTCTACAACATCCATTGTTGCATCAGTGTGGATCGAGCTGAGGATAAAAATATCCTTTTTGTCTTTGTATTTTAGGGCAAGCAGCTCTCCGCTGCGAACACCGCCTGACTGCCCCTTTTTGTACTTTTCATTCACCAATGATTGTGGAAACCCCTGGCGGTTTTTACGAATGGTCCCACAAGCCCCTGTGTTCTGTTCGACCAAACTTTTAAAAAGGGGTATGCTTGTGTAGTAGTTGTCCACATACAGGTTATGGCCCTTTTCTAGAAATGGGGTAATAAGCTCCCAAACAATTTTTCCACTTGTCCCTAGATAGGGGGGGCATCCTGGTGGGTTTAGTTGGCTATCTTTTCCCTCATAAATGCGAAAAGCTGATGTATACCCTGTTGAACTCTCGCACATTTTATAGAGCTTTATTCCAAATCTTGCTCTTTTAGATGGAATGAATTGTTTGAAGTGCAGTCTCCCTTTGAATTTTACTAGGGACTCATCAATGGAAATGTTTTGCGTGGGGGTGTAAATTAATAAAAATGTGTCTGACAATGCTTTGATGATGGGCCTGATTTTGTAGAGTCGGTCATAATCTGGGGCACTTCTAGGGAGGCACTGACTGTTATCGTTGAAATGCCAAAATCTCATGAGCATTTCATAACGTGCTCTAGGAAGAATGGCAGAAAAGGCAGGGGTGGTTAGAACGGGACGGGTGGACCAGTAAGATCGAATGCTCGGTTTTTTAACAAGCCCCATCGCAAATGTGAGGCCTATAAATTTCTTCATTTCATCAATATCTGTTGGCCTCCATGAATTTTGCCTGGCATAATATGAACGGGGATTCTGAGAGATGAATTGGGAAGCATATAAATTAGTTTGGAAAACAATATGTTCCAGCAAATCATTTGTTAGAAATAAGTAAAAAAAATTAATTGGACCAAAACCTTCCACCTCCACATTTGTACCTGGGGTGGCATTAAAGTCAGGGATGAATGGCGCACCAGAATTTGAAGCCTCCCATCTAGTAAATGCTACATCTAGTGGCAAATTCTCTTGTAGGTTGGCATGCGCTTCTTCGCTAAAATGAGGCATGTCACTTGTACTGGGCATCGTGCCCTGATTTGGAGATGTTTCTCCAACAGCCCTCTCTACCTGTCCTGTACTGGTCCTTGTATTTTTTGGCGATGAACCAGAATGACCGCTAGACTCAGAGCTGTCACTTTCGCTAACAGCAAAACCCTCAAAATAGTCTTCGCCATCTGACAAGACACTATCTTCACTGTCAGAGCATAAAAGGGCATACGCCTCCTCTGCAGAATAAAATTGACGGGCCATTTTATTACGTTTATATTTTTATACGTAAAGGTATATAAACGTAAATGGTATGAAGTTCGTTAATTTAATTAGAACAAATTAATTGACTGGCACAGCACTTCCTATCAAATTGATTACGAATATAACTTATACTACCCTAACCGTCACCCTAAATTATTACTAACTATACCGTAATAATTATTATTACTAACTACCCATATACTAAAACCTAGCACTATACCCTAACCCTATATCCTACCTAACAAGGCAGATTAATGGGATTGGGGGAAATTGTTATGTGGTGTGTTTTTTCACTGTGTCTTATACTGTGAGATTCACAGATCTGACACTGTCTCTCCTCTGTTTGCTCTCTGACAGAGCAGCAGGGGAGAGACAGTGTTTATATATACTTGGTCCCAGGGAAAGTTTGTTGCTGCAACAAACTTTCCCTGCGATGGCCATGATTTGTTACCATGACCAGGACCTGAACCAATCAGGTCCCGATCATGTCTCCAGGACCAGAGGCACTGTCTCTCCTCTGTCGGAACAGCAGAGGGGAGACAGTGTAGGTTACAGGGAAAGTTTGTTGCTACAACAAACTTTCCCTGCGATGGCCATGATTTGTTACCATGACCAGGACCTGAACCAATCAGGTCCCGATCATGTCTCCAGGAGCAGAAGCACTGTCTCTCCTCTGTATGCTCTCTGACGGAACAGCAGAGGGGAGACAGTGTAGGTTACAGGGAAAGTTTGTTGCTACAACAAACTTTCCCTGCCATGGCCATGATTTGTTACCATGACCAGGACCTGAACCTATCAGGTCCCGATCATGTTTACAGGAGCAGAGGCACTGTCTCTCCTCTGTTTGCTCTCTGATAGAACAGCAGAGGGGAGACAGTGTAAGTTACGTGGGAAAGTTTGTTGCTACAACAAACTTTCCCTGCGATGGCCATGATTGGTTATCATGACCATCACATGAACGGGACCTGAACCAATCAGGTCCCGATCATGTCTCCGGGACTAGAGGCACTGTCTCTCCTCTGTTTGCTCTCTGATAGAACAGCAGAGGGGAGACAGTGTAGGTTACGACGGAAAGTTTGTTGATACAACAAACTTTCCCTGCGATGGTCATGATTGATTATCATGACCATCACATGTTCGGGACCTGAATAAATCAGGTCCCGATCATGTCTCTGGGACCAGAGGCAGGTGACAGCAGCGAGATCCGGGTGTCAGCGCTATTCTGAGACACCCAGATCTCGCTTTTAACATCCACCGTGAATTCACGTCGGCACTGCACAGAGCCCAGCAAGTGCCGACGTGAATTTACTGTGGGCGGTCGGGAAGCGGTTAAATTAATTAAATGTCACCTCTACTTTGCTCTAAATTCCTGTGAAACACCTAAAGGGTTAATAAACTTTCTATATGCTGTTGTGAATACTTTGAGGGGTCTGGTTTCTAAAATGTGGAGTTTCATAGAGGTTTCTAATATATGGGCCCCTCAAAGCAACTTCAGAACTGAGCTGGAAACTAAAAAATAAAATAAAAATGAGGCAATACTTCGCTTCTTACATTATACTCATAATGAGCTGTGCCCACCCCGAGGTGACCCCAGTTTTGACCGTTTGTATAAACGGAGACCCCTATTAGACCGTTTAGGTGCCCGGTTTGCCAAGCATTCACCCCCGAGAAGTGTATTTCTATTGATGAGTCCTTGGTACATTTTAAAGGGAGGGTTCAATTCCACCAGTACCTGCCGGGTAGGAGGGCAAGGTATGGCGTGAAGATGTATAAGCTGTGCGAGAGTGCATCAGGGTATACCTACAAATTTAGGATATATGAAGGGAAGGACACCAGTATTCAGCCCCCAGAATGCCCCCCCCTTACTGGAAGTTAATACAAAAATTGTGTGGGATTTGGTGCACCCACTGCTGGAACAGGGTTATCACCTCTACCTGGATAATTTTTATACCAGCGTCCCACTCTTCAACTGCCTCGCTTCCAGAAGTCCTGTGGCATGCGGCACTGCTACAAGAAACCTGAGAGGCCTCCCTAAGACTCTGCTTGGGCAAACAAGAAGGGGTGAGAGCAGGGCACATTCTAGCAGCAACATATTGTGTGTCAAGTACAAGACCAGGGAGATGCCACACCAGTATCCATGTACCTGTACGAGGTACCAGTACAGAGACCCCCAAACCAGACTGAATCCTGGACTACAATAGGTACATGGGAGGGGTGGACTTGTCAGATCAAGTCCTGAAGCCCTACAGTACTTTTGGAGGCGAGGCCACACGCATCGTACCAGGGCAACACTTTTTAGGAGAAGTTCCCCAAACTGGCAAGAAGGGAAAAAGTCAAAAGAGGTGCAAAGTCTGCTATAAGAGGGGGATAAGGACGAACACAAACTTGTTAGCCATAAGATAATCATCAACATTAAAAGAAAAAAATGCTGGATAAAAATCCCTCTCTGTGTAATGAATCTATATAATATATGAGTTTCACTTTTTGAATTGAATTACTGAAATAAATTAACTTTTTGATGATATTCTAATTCACTGAGGAGGACTAGTATATATATATATATATGTAGCAATAAATCAATCCAAGTATGAGGGAGCACTCTTTGGTTGCTAATACTTAAGGCACTTGTCGTGTGTCTGGTGAGGATTTGCACCCTATACTATACAGGATAGTGCGGCTGTTCTACCTATTTTTGTATTTATAAAATTATATATTATTCACAGAGTAAGAAAACAAAGGGAATTTAAAACCTCCTTTTCACAGGGAGAACAATGCAATTTTTCAGTGAAATATACATTAAAAAAATGCGTTCTACAGTGCATATATAACATTGTCAAATAGTACTAAATACTACTATACAATAGTACTAAAATGACCAAATGATAAAATACTGCAATAATAGTGCTACACAACACATTCATAATGATGCTGTATGGTTTCAAATAAAAATGCTATAAAGCACTCAAGTAACAGTGCCGAAATAGCGGTGAGATATGTGCCAAAATAATAGTCTCATACAGTGCCAACATAATGGTACTATACAGTGGTCAGTTAACAGTGCTATCCACTGCCACGCACTGCCCAGATAACAGTGTTCATATAATAGTATCAGCAATAATACTACCCTTAGTGTGCACATATAAAAATGGCAGTCATAGTGCACATCGCAAATGACTTCCCGTTGTTATTTGCTCTTAGCTGGAAGACCATATTTAACTGTCAAAAGCCAATTACTATTTCATTGTTTCTAATTAACAGATTAATATATTATAATGCTAGAACCCTACCGATCTAGCATTTTTTACCTATCCAGTGAATTGGTGAAAAATGCTGGAGGCTGGAATATCCCTTTAAAGGGGTTGTCCAGGATTAGGAAAGAATGGCTACTTTTTCCAAAAACAGCACAGGTTGTATGTGGTATTGCAGTTTGGCCCCATTTACTTCAATGGAGCTGAGCTGCGATACCAGACACTACCCAAGGTGTGGCACTGTTTAGGAATAAAGCAGTTATGGGTTCTTTTTATCCTGGACTATTACTTTAAGCCTTTCAGTACACAGCCATTATTTGAATTTTTGTTTTCATTTTTTGCATCGATAAAGCCATATGAGGGCTTGTTTTTTAGTGGGACGAGTTGTTGTTTTTCACTACACCATTTATTGTACCATATAATGTATTGGGAAACAGGAAAAAAATTATTTGTGGGGTGGAATAGGAAAAAAACAGTGATTCCTCAAACTTTTGAGGGGTTTCACTTTTACGGCTTTCACCGCATGGTAAAAATGGCATGTTAACTTTACGATTACAGCGATACCAAATTTATATATTTTTTTTCATGTTTTACAAGGAAAAAACTAATTGTTAAAAATAAAATGTGTGTTATGTCACCACATTTTGAGAGCCATAACTTTTTACATTTTTCTGTGAATTGAGCGGTATGAGCGCTTATTTTTTGTGGGGCAAGCTGTTGTTTCTATTGGTACCATTTTGGGCTACATAAGACGTTTTGATCACTTTTTATTTCTTTTTTTGTGGGATTTGATGTGACCAAAAACAGCGATTCTGGCGGTTTAATTTTTTATGGCGTTCACCGTGCGGGTTAAATAATGGTATATTGTACTACTTCAGACTTTTAAGGCTGCGGCGATACCAGTTTTGTTTATTTCTTACATTACTTTATAGGACAAAATGGGTAAAGGTTTTTTTTTTGTAAATGTAAATTTGTATTTTTTGACACTACTAAAAATTTGTGAAACTTTTTTTTTTACATATTTCATTAGTCCCCCTAGGGGACTTGATCTACTGATCGCTGGTACAATAACCAGCAATACTAATGTTTTGCATTTTGTTTTGTCATTTTTACAGTCTCCTGTTAGGCAGGGCTTAAGAGACAGTGGCGGATCCTCTTATTGGCGGTTCAGGCACCCGCCCAGGGCCCAAAGCTTCCAAGGGGGCCCATGGCCACCCGAACCGCACATAACTTAAAAAAACTATGCAGGGCTGCTGTCGGCCCCATTCTCGCGGTCGTCGGTCCCACCTGGTGAAGAAGAGATTGGGCAGGATGTGCACGGGGTGTCAATTGCAGGGGCGAGCTAGGCTGGGAAAAGGGGGCATGTGGCCTTAAGGGTGCGCGACTGCACAGTGGGCATCACTCACCCACTGTGTAAGGGTCGGCACAGCACATCAGCTGTAGAGAGCAGACTGTCAGAGATAGTGATAGGCAGGTGCTGGAGTCAATCTCCCTGACAGTCTGCTCCTCTGTGCGGCTGTGCACTGTCCGTGACTGCAACTAGGAGGTGTAGGACCTGTGGTGTCTATATAGTAAAGATAGTGTAAGTCTACATAGTGTGTGTATAGTGTTTATAGTGTGTATAATGTAAGATTATATAGTGTGTGCATAGTGTATATAGTGTGTGTATAGTGTAAGTCTATATAGTGTGTGGCGTGTGTGTATAGTGTTTATAGTGTGTATAATGTAAGTGTATATTGTGTAAGTCTATATAGTGTGTGGTGTGTGTATAGTGTGTATAGTAAAAGTATATATAGTGTGTTTTTAGTGTATATAGTGTAAGTCTATATAGTGTGTGCTGTGTGTATAATGTAACTCTAAAAAGTGTATATAGTGTGTGTGTGTGTATAATGCACATAGTATGTGTGTGTATAATGCACATAGTATGTGTGTGTATAATGTATTGTGTTTGTATAATGTAAGCATGTGTGTATATAGTGTGTGTGGTTTGAATATATGAAAAACGGATGCCAGAGGCAAGGAAGCCTTATTTCCCAGCTACCAATAGAACAGTTAAATTTTCAAATTTTGAATAATAATCTTTATTATGCTATTCCAGCAAGTAAACAGACAGACAAAACCAACATGAATAGTTAAAATTTTCTATGCATGGATGGGGTCAGTAGCCGTTGTGGCTATAGCAATATATATGTTTTCCTGCCGTCTGTGACTGCAGACAAGCAGATTCAGGAAGTCACCGATATCGACGGAGACCTCCTAAGTAGTTAAATTGTTAAATTATAAAGTAGAGATGCCCACATTCCAGCATGCGTTAAAATTAGGAAGAGAGCCCCCCCGACATGTTTCGCTACTTATGTAGCGTCCTCAGGGGTTCATGGGGCTACTGGCGGCGCGCCGGGAAACTCACGCTGTTATGGGAATCCTCTGTGACGTATCAGAGGGTGTGTACATGGATTGGACCAATGACAGTGAGGGTGGGCGGAAACCACAAAACCCCCATTTGAGTGGCAGGTAAAGCTGCCAATCGAAAAGTAGATAGCCCGAGCATTCACTAGAAATGACCCCGCATGCGCACAGGGGCTTATTCGGCACTTTATTTAGTGGACCACACGTAAGGATCATCAGATGTATAATAAATGCCTCTATTCAGGAACACTGGGCTTGAAAAGGTAGCCGTTGTTGTGATGGTTACACGGTCTATACCAGTAGGTGATGTGTAAGCCGTATAGTATACCGGCTAATGAATTAGGAAAAATATGTAAAAATGTAATATAACGGCAGATACTCCTGCCGATGGATGACAACAGGGTGCTGGGACACACACGGTCACTCATTAGAGTGCACGCATGTGTCCCCACAAAATAATAATATAGGTTTTTTAGCCAGAACCACAAATAGAATAGTGATAACGGTCAAAAAAGGGGTATTAAAGGTGTAGATACAACACCAGTGGGTAGGCTAGTTCTAACCAGGTACATGCAATATAGTTCTCAGAGTAGGTAGGGGAGATCTAAGTGGAACTAATCAAATGTTTACTAAGGCATAGGTCGATGCCCCAACCACTGCCAGCGGTCCGTATACAAGTCCAAAAAAGGGGGAGGGGTAGGAATACCATAGGTAGAACAGAGAGAGTCTGGGGCCGCCAGATCTCAATAGTTGGACATTGTCTGTAGTCTTGCATAATGTCACTGTATAAAACAAACAGTATATATACAGTTTTTAAGATACAAAAATAAGATTAGGTTATGAACATATATCACTGAAGTAGTGGTATTGAACTAAATGTATTAATCTGTCAATCTCAAAGAAAAGCCGTAAATGTAAATCCCTCATTAAGACCCGAAGGGTTGAGAGAGTGCAATCGATGAATCCATCGAGCTTCCTCCTGCAGTAGCATACGATCTAAATCACCAGCCCTTGGTCCCAATTTTACCTGGGTGACACCCCAGAACTGGAGTAACTTAGTGTCGCCACCGTGTAGCTGGTGCATATGTCTGGATAACGTAGTGTCCTCTTTATGATTAATCGTACTCAAGTGCTTTGAGATTCTCCTTCTTAGTTCCTGTATGGTCTTACCCACATATAGTTTGGGGCAAGGGCATTTCGCTATATATATCACCCCACTACTATGGCAGTTGATAAACTGCTTAATCACATAGATTTTACCGTCAAATGGATTCGTAAACGTTTTTGTCGTGGGCATAAAGGGACAGAAGGAGCAGCGACCACATGGGTGGGAGCCCTTGACTGGAGATTTTAACCAAGTCTGTTGAGAACTGCTTTTAGTGGTATAGTGACTATGTACCAAAAGTTCTCGTAGGTTCTTCCCTCTACGGTAAGTGATACTCGGAACTGCAGAGATGACTTGTTTGAGGTCTGGGTCAGTGGTAAGTATTGACCAATGTTTTTTAAGAATATCCATAACTTCAAAGGAACAGACGTCATAAGTGCCAATGCAGCGGCTTCCTTGCCTCTGGCATCCGTTTTTCAATTGCTGTATTAGGCCTGCCAACTACCAAGGGTCCAAACCTTTTCTGTGTTGGTTTGAATATATAGCGCATGGTGTGAGTGTAAATTGTATATATAGTGTGTGTGTGTGTGTGTCTATGGTGTATATAATGTAAATCTATATAGTGTTCATAGTGTGTATACTGTAATTCTATATAGACTGTGGTGTGTGTATGGTGCATATACATACCTCCCAACTTTGAAGTATCACAAAGCCACAGCAATTTCTTTTTTCTTTTAAGCCACACCTCTAATCCCACCCAATCCCCGCTTATACACACTCGGTTCAGCCCAAACAGTATCATGCTCCCATAGTGCCTCCCACACAGTATAATGCCAAATAGCTGCCACTATACAGTATAATGCCCCATAGATGCACCCATACAGTATAAAGCCAACACAGATGCCCCCATGAAGTATAATGCCCAAACAGATGCCCACATACAGTATAATTCCCACACAGATGCCTGTACACAGTATAACTCCCAAACAAATACCCCCAGACAGCATAATGCCCCATAGAGCATAGTGCTCCCATAGCTGTCCTATACAGTATAATGCCCCCATAAAGTATAATGCCCACACAGTTTATCCCATACAGTATAATGCCCTCATAGCTGCCCCCTATAGCTTAATGCCCACATACAGTATAATTCCCCCAAAGCTGCCCCTAGTGCCAGTGCCCTTGTAGATAGTGCCACAGTGCCCATGTAAATAGTGCACCTATATAGTGCCACAGTGTCCATAGTGATAGTGTCAC
Source organism: Rhinoderma darwinii (assembly GCF_050947455.1). Classification (NCBI taxonomy): domain Eukaryota; kingdom Metazoa; phylum Chordata; class Amphibia; order Anura; family Rhinodermatidae; genus Rhinoderma; species Rhinoderma darwinii. Next base: position 4,862,230 of record NW_027461962.1, read on the forward strand.
TCCCCCCTTGAAAATAGCGTTACTCCCCCCCTTGTAGAAAGCGCCATTGGGACTCCCTCTAGGAGCAGAATCCCCAGACAAAGCATATGCCGCGGATTCCGCTCCTAGAGGGAAGCCCTGATGTCACTGTCCATTTATGGACAGTGACGTCAGTAGCTACTCTTTGAGCGGAATCCCCGTTGCCAACTCTGGCCGGGGATTCCGCTCCAGGAAGAGCCCCTAACGTCAATGTCCATATATGGACAGTGACCTCAGGGGTTTCCTCTAGGAGCGGAACCCCCAGCCAGATCATCGGCAACGGGGATTCCCTTCATTCAATAGCCACTGACATCACTGTCCATATGTGGACAGTGACGCCAAGGGCTTCCCCGAGCACAGCGCTTAAAGTAGCGTTGTGTCTGGGGAGTCTTCGGCGAGTGGAGGAGCTCCCTCTGCTCCTCCGCTCTGAACTAATTCTGAAGTAGGGAGCTGATGATTCCCTGCTTCAGTATTGGGTTCAACTGAATCTGCATTCTGAGAACGCAGAAAGAGTTGACAGTGGGACATCCCCAAGGCTGCCCGGGACAGTGGGACACCGCCCGGAATCCGGTTAGCAGATATGCCTATAGTGTAAGTTTGTTTATAGTGTGTGCGTGTAGTGTGTGGTTTGAATAAATAGTGTGTGGTGTTAATGTGATTTGTATATAGTGTGTGATGTGCAAACACAAAAGCATACATCTCAAAAAGACCCTCATAACACAGTAAAATGGGTACGGTGCCTCCGGATTAAATTGAAATAAAAGGGGAAGAATGGCCAGTAAAGAGGGAAAAAATGGCACTCGGTTAGAGGAATAAAGAATAAAAAATATTTTGATTAAATATAAATATTTCAGCTAAATTTGTAAGGTGATCCTGCATTAGAGAAAATGTCACACACGGGCAGGTAGGCACAATCCACAGCCACACATTTCATATATGTAAACACCAATACAATACATAAATGAACATCAATATTTCATAGAGTATTAAAAGGTAACTCAGATATGTACATCAGTATTATTTAGATGTTCTATTCATTAATAAATAGTATATATAGTGTGTGGTATATAGTGTGGTGTGTATAGTGTAAGTGTAGTCTATGGTGTGTGTGTGTGTGTGTGTGTGTGTGTGTGTACTGTGTATAGTACTAACAAATGAAAGATGGGCCAGTGCTCAGTGGACTGGGAGTCCGCTGCTGATACAATAATCCCGGCTCACTACTGCTGTAGCAGCCAAGGCAGTGCGGTTACCAAAAGTGATGTGTAGTGTAGAGGTGTGTGTATGTAGTGTTTATAGGATAAGTGTAGTTGATGCAATGTATGTAGTGTGTGTATAGTGTATGTAGTGCGTTTAGTGTATACATTGTTTTGTTTATGTATGTGTGTGTGTGTGTGTGTGTGTGTGTGTGTGTGTGTGTGTGTGTGTGTTTGTGTGTATACTAGCAAATACCAGATGGGCCAGTGGGCTGGGAATCCGCAGCTGACACAATTATACCTGCTCACTACCGCTGTATCAGCCACAGCAGTACCGATGCCAATAGTACCCGACACTGGCCACTATTAATTGGATTTGTGGATTTGATTTACAGAAATTATGTAAACCAATTTCAATAGATGACGGCCACCATCACTTACCTCTCTTCACACCTCTCCACCTTCGTGCGCGACCGCAGTAGGTCCTTACACATCCAGCTGCAAACACACGGTCCTTGTGCTGAACAGCATCAGGACTTAGTGCGGCAGCGTCTGTAGGTAAAGAGGAAACAGCGAGCAGCTGGAAGTAAAATATGGGGTCTGAGGTCTGAATTAAAGGGGTTGGCCCATGAAAACCATTTATCACCTATCTGCAGGATAAGCAATAAATGTATGATCCCTTTGGGGGCCTCACTGAACACGAAAACAAGGGTTCCGTGTCCACTGTTTGAATCGAACGGCGGTCAAAATAGCTCTCTGACTTCACTATAGTATACTAGTCCTTCTCAATGAATTAGAATATCATCGTCTTAAAGTTAATTTATTTCAGTAATTCAATTCAAAAAGTAAAACTCATATTATATAGATTCACTACACACAGAGTGATCTATTTACAGCATTTTTTCCTTTTAATGTTGATGATTATGGTAACAGTTAATGAAAACCCAAAATTTAGTGTCTCAGAAAATTTGAATATTAAATAAGCCCAATTTCAAAAATTATTTTTAATACCGAAATGTTGGCCTACTGAAAATGTATATGCACTCAATACTTGGTCGGGGCTCCTTTTGCATGAATTACTGCATCAATGCGGCGTGGCATGGAGGCGATCAGCCTGTGGCACTGCTGAGGTATTATGGAAGCCCAGGTTGCTTTGATAGCGGCCTTCAGCTCATCTTCCTCTTGACAATACCCCATAGATTCTCTATGGGGTTTAGGCCAGGCGAGTTTCCTCTGGCCAATCAAGCACAGTGATACTGTGGTTATTAAACCAGGTATTGGTACTTTTGGCAGTCTGGGCAGGTGCCAAGTCCTGCTTGAAAAAGAAATCAGCATTGCCATAAAGCTTGTCAGCAGAGGGAAGCATGAAGTGCTCTAAAATTTCCTGGTAGATGGATGCGATGACTTTGGACTTGATATAACACAGTGGACCAACACCAGCAGATGACATGGCTCCCCAAACCATCTCTGACAGTGGAAACTCCACACTGGACTGAGAGCAACTTGGATTGAGTGCCTCTCCACACTTCCTCCAAACTCTGGGACCAGGGGAGTAACTAGGAAAGGCTGGGCCCCATAGCAAACTTTTGACTGGGGCCCCTCCTCCCCCGGGTGTCACACAACCCCCCCCCTTGTAGAGAGTGCCTTTTTTACAAACCCCCCCTATTGATAACGCCATACAGCCCTCCCCCGTAGATAACGCCATACAGCCCCCAGTAGATAACGCCATACAGCCCCCCTGTAGATAACGCCATACAGCCCCCTTTGTAGATATCTACAGAGGGGGATGTATGGCGCTATCTACAGAGGGGGCTGTATGGCGTAATCTACAGGGGGGCTGTATGGCGTAATCTACGGGGGGGGTGTATGGCGTTCCCTACAGGGGGGGTCTGTATGGCACTATCTACAGGGGGTGCTGTATGGCGTTATCTACAGGGTGGGCTGTATGGCGCTATCTACAGGGGGGCTGTATGGCACTATCTACAGGGGGGACTGTAGGGCGCTATCTACAGGGGGGAATGTATGGCACTATCTACAGGGGGGATTGTATGGCGCTATCTACAGGGGGGACTGTATGGCGCTATCTACAGGGGGGACTGTATGGCGCTATCTACAGAGGGGGCTGTATGGCGTTATCTACGGGGGGACTGTATGGCGTTCCCTACAGGGGGGGTGTGTGGCGTTCCCTACAGGGGGGGCTGTATGGCACTATCTACAGGGGGGGCTGTATGGCGCTATCTACAGGGGGGGCTGTATGGCACTATCTACAGGGGGCTGTATGGCGCTATCTACAGAGGGGGCTGTATTGTGTTATTTACGGGGGGGGGGGGCTGTATGGCGTTCCCGACAGAGGGGGCTGTCTGGCGTTATCTACAGGGGGGGCTGTATGGCGTTACCTACAGGGAGTCTGTATGGCGTTCCCTACAGGGGGGGTCTGTAGGGAACGCCATACAGCCCCCCCTGTAGGGAACTCCATTAAGCATCCCCCCTGTAGGGAACGCCATACAGCGCCCCCCCCCATAGGGAACGCCATACAGCGTCCCCCCTATAGGGAACGCCATACAGCCCCCCTGTAGGGAACGCCATACAGCCCCCCCCTGTAGGGAACGCCATACAGCGTCCCCCCTCCCAAAAAAATGCGACCCACAGTGTATCCTAATAAAAGACATGTATCCCCTATCCACAGGATAGGGGATACATGTGTGATCACTGGCAGCGATAGGGAGAACGGGGGACTGAAAGTCCCCCGGAGTTCTCCATCACTAACCTCTGACTTCCGGCGTCTGCGCAGCTCACTAAAAATGAAAGGAGCGCAGGTCTCGCGTGCGCACAAGCGGGACCGGCGCTCCATTCATTTCTCCGGAGCTGCCGACACAGACCCCGGATGTCCGAGGTTTGTGATGGAGAATGTCAGGGGGTCTTTCAGTCCCCCGTTCTCCCTATCAATGCCGGCAATCACACATGTATCCCCTGTCCTGTGGAGAGGGGATACATGTCTTTTGTTTACTGGCAGAGCGGGGAGATACCTCCCTGCTCTGCCGTAGTGTTCAGTGGCATCCCGCTGTAGTAGCCATAGCGGCTGCTAGCGGAGCCTCCGGCCATGGTGGGGGCCCGTGCCGGCGGGCGACACAGGCCCCCTCATGCCGCGGGGCCCGTAGCAGCCGCTACTGCTGCTACGGCGGTAGTTACGCAACTGTCTGGGACCTTGATTTCCAAATGAAATGCAAATTTTACTTTTAATCTGAAAACAGGACTTTGGATCACTGGGCAACAGACCAGTCCTTTCTCTCCTTAGCCCAGGTAAGACGCTTCTGACATTGTCTCTGGGTCATGAGTGGCTTGACAAGGAATGACTCCAGCCACAGTCCACTCCTTGTGAATTTCCACCAGATTCTTGAATGGCCTTTTCTTGACAATCCCTTCAAGGCTGCTGATATCCCTGTTGCTTGTTAACCTTTTTGTACCACACTTTTCCCTTCCTCTCAACTTTCCGTTAATGTGATTGGATACAGCACTGTGAACAGCCAGCTTCTTTAGCAATGTCCTTTTGTGGCTTACCCTCCTTGTGGAGGGTGTCAATGACTGTGTTCTGGACAACTGTCAAGTCAGCAATCTTCCCCATGATTGTGTCGCCTACTGAACCAGACTGTTGGACCATTTAAAAGCTTAGGAAACCTTTGCAGGTGTTTTGTGTTGATTAGCTTATTAGAGTGTGACATCATGAGTCTACAATCTTCAACTTTTGCCCAATATTCAAATTTTCTGATAGACTAAATTTTGGGTTTTCATTAACTGTTAGCCATAATCATCAACATTAACCCCTTCGCGCTCAGGCCAGTACTATTACGTCCTGCTGAGCGCATCGTTCGCGCTCAGCTCAGTAATAGTACTGACCTGAGTTAACACGGCGCCATCTTTCCCGGCGCGTGTTTGAGCTGTGATACCTGCTGTTTCCGACAGCAGGCTATCACAGCTTAGTGTGCAGGGACCGATCGCGGTAGTCCCCGCCGATTAACCCCTTAGAAGCCGCGTTCAATAGCGATCGCGGCTTCTTAGGGGTTAAGCTGCCATCGCCGGCCTGCTACACGATAGCGGGCCACGATGGCTACTATGGCAACCAGAATCCTAACAATGGACTCTGGCTACGCCATCGACGGAAGCCTAGTGAGTCCTGACAAAGTGAGGACCCACTATGCTTGCTGTCAGCGAACAGCTGACAGCTCTAATACACTGCACTACGTATGTAGTGCAGTGTATTAGAATAGCGATCAGAGCTTCCTGCCCTCATGTCCCCTAGTGGGACAAAGTAAAAAAAGTGTAAAAAAGTAAAAAAAAGTTGTGTAAAAATAAGAAAATAAAAGATTTAAAAGTAATAAAAGTTAAAGTCCCCCCTTTTTCCCTTATCAGTCCTTTATTATTAATAAAAATATATAAATAAACAAATAAACTATACATAATTGGTATCGCCGCGTCCGTAACGGCCTGAACTACAAAACAATGTTGTTATTTATCCCGCTCGGTGAACGCCGTAAAAGAAAATAATAATAAACCGTACCACAATCACAATTGTTTGGTCACTTCATCTCCCAAAAAATGGAATAAAAAGAGATCAAAAAGTCGCATGTACCGAAAAATGGTACTGATCGAAACTACAGTTCGTTACGCAAAAAATAAGTCCAAGCACGACTTTCCTGATGGAAAAATAAAACAGTTATGGCTCTTAGAATAAGGTAACACAAAAAATAAATTATATTTTACAAAATGTATTTTATTGTGCAAACGCCATAAGACATAAAATAAAACTATAAACATCTGGTATCGCCGTAATCGTATCGCCCCGCAGAATAAAGTGAATATGTCATTTATAGCGCATGGTGAACGCTGTAAAAAAAATAGAATAACAAAACAATAGTAAAATTGCTGTTTTTTTAGTCACCGCGCCACTTAAAAATAGAATAAAAACTGATCAAAAAGTCGCATGCGCCCCAAGAAAACTACAATGAATTCCTCAAGGTCTCTAGTTTCCAAAAAGGGGTCACTTTTGGGGGGTTTCCACTGTTTTAGCACCACAAGACCTCTTCAAACCGGACATGGTGCCTAATAAATTAAATTAACCCTTTCAGGACCAAGCTCATTTTGGCCTTCAGGACCAGCCCTATTTTATCAAATCTGACATGTGTCACTTTATGTGGTAATAACTCTGGAATGCTTATACCTATCCAAGCGATTCCGAGATTGTTTTCTCGTGACATATTGTACTTTATGTTAGTGAAAAAAATTGGTCGATAAATTTAATATTTATTTGTGAAAAACGCCAAAATTTGGCGAAAATTTGCAAAAAATATGATTTTTCTAAATGTAAATGTATCTGCTTGTAAAACAGATAGTAATAACACCCAAAATAGTTACTATTTAACATTTCCCATATGTCTACTTTATGTTTGCATTGTTTTTTGAACGTCCTTTTTTTTTCGAGGACGTTACAAAGCTTAGAATTTTAGCAGCAATTTCTCACATTTTCAAGAAAATGTCAAAAGGCTTTTTTTTCAGGGACCAGTTCAATTCTGAAGTGGTTTTGAGGGGCCCATATATTTGAAAACCTTAAAAAACACTTTATTTTAAAAACTGCACCCCTCGAAGTATTTAAAACAGCATTCAGAAAGTGTTTTAACCTTTCAGGCGTTTCACAGGAATTAAAGCAATGTAAAGGCGAAATTGACAAATTTTTTTTTTTTTTATGAAATTCATTTGTAATACATTTTTTTCTGTAACACAGAAAGTTTTACCAGAGAAACGCAACTCAATATTTATTGCCCAGGTTCTGCAGTTTTTAGAAATATCCCACATGTGGTCCTAGTGTGGTAATGGACTGAAACACAAACCTCAGAAGCAAAGGAGCAGCTAGAGGATTTTGGGGCCTCCTTTTTATTAGAATATATTTTAGGTACCATATCAGGTGTAAAGAGGTCTTGTGGTGCCAAAACAGTGGAAATCCCCCAAAAGTGACCCCATTTTGGAAACTACACACCTCAAGGAATGTATCTAGAGCTATAGTTAGCATTTTGACCCCACAGTTTTTTTGCTAAATTTATTTGAATTAGCCTGTAAAAATGACAATTATTTTTTTTCCTGAAAAACCATAGAATTTTCAATTTTTTACAAGGAATAAAGGAGAAAAAGCACCACAACATTTATAAAGCAATTTCCCCTGATTACGGCAATACCCCATATGTGGTAATAAACTGCTGTATAGACCCACGGCAGGTCTCAGAAGGGTAGGAGCACCATTTGGATTTTGGAGCACAGATTTTGCTGGAATGGTTTTCAGTGCCATGTCGCGTTTGTAACGGACTGGAGGGACCAAAACAGTTGAAACCCCCCAAAAGTAACCCCATTTTGGAAACTACACCCCTCAAGGAATGTATCTAGGGCTATAGTTAGCATTTTGACCCCACAGTTTTTTTGCTAAATTTATTTGAATTAGTCTGTAAAAATTACAATTATTTTTTTTCCTGAAAAAACATAGAATTTTCTAATTTTTACAAGGAATAAAGGAGAAAAAACACCCCAATATTTATAAAGCAATTTCCCCTGATTACGGCAATACCCCATATGTGGTAATAAACTGCTGTATAGACCCACGGCAGGTCCCAGAAGGGTAGGAGCACCATTTGGATTTTGGAGCGCAGATTTTGCTGGAATGGTTTTCAGTGCCATGTTACGTTTGTAACGGCCTGGAGGGACCAAAACAGTTGAAACCCCCCAAAAGTGACCCCATTTTGGAAACTACACCCCTCAAGGAATGTATCTAGGGCTATAGTTAGCATTTTGACCCCACAGTTTTTTTGATAAATTTATTTGAATTAGTCTGTAAAAATTAAAATTATTTTTTTTCCTGAAAAAACATAGAATTTTCAAATTTTTACAAGGAATAAAGGAGAAAAAACACCCCAATATTTATAAAGCAATTTCCCCTGATTACGGCAATACCCCATATGTGGTAATAAACTGCTGTATAGACCCACGGCAGGTCTCAGAAGGGTAGGAGCACCATTTGGATTTTGGAGTGCAGATTTTGCTGGAATGGTTTTCAGTGCCATGTTACGTTTGTAACGGCCTGGAGGGACCAAAACAGTTGAAACCCCCAAAAGTGACCCCATTTTGGAAACTACACCCCTCAAGGAATGTATCTAGGGCTATAGTTAGCATTTTGACCCCACAGTTTTTTTGATAAATTTATTTGAATTAGTCTGTAAAAATTAAAATTATTTTTTTTCCTGAAAAAACATAGAATTTTCAAATTTTTACAAGGAATAAAGGAGAAAAAACACCCCAATATTTATAAAGCAATTTCCCCTGATTACGGCAATACCCCATATGTGGTAACAAACTGCTGTATAGACCCACGGCAGGTCTCAGAAGGGTAGGAGCACCATTTGGATTTTGGAGTGCAGATTTTGCTGGAATGGTTTTCAGTGCCATGTTACGTTTGTAACGGACTGGAGGGACCAAAACAGTTGAAACCCCCCAAACGTGACCCCATTTTGGAAACTACACCCCTCAAGGAATATATTGAGTGGTATAGTGAGCATTTTGACCCCACAGATTTTTGCTAAATTTAGTGTAATTAGGTCATGGAAATGAAAATCTACGTTTTTTTTCAAGTAAAATTAAGTTTTACCTCAGATTATTCCATATTCACAATAGATAAAGGAGAAAAAGCACCCAAACATTTGTAAAGCAAACTCTTCTGAACACAGAAATACCCCATATGTGGTCAGAAACAGCTCTTTGAACCCACACCAGGGCTTAGAAGGAGCACCATTTGGCTTTTGGAGCTCAAATTTAGCTGGAATTGTTTGCTGAGGCCATGTCGCATTTGCAAAACCATTGAGGGGCCAAAACAGTGGAAACCCCTAAAAAATGACCCTATTTGGGAAACTACACCTCTCAAGAAATTTATCTAGGGGTATAGTGAGCATTTAGACCCTAGAATTTTTTTGCATAAATTATTGGAATTAGTGAAAATGAAAATGAAATTTTTTTTCGATAAAATATAGGTTTTGAACATTTTTTTAAATTTCCATAGGGACTAAAGGAGAAAAAGCACTCCAATATTTGTAAAGAAATATCTTCTGAGTATAGTTAAACCCCATATGCAGTCATTTACTGCTGTTTGGACACACGGCAGGGCCCAAAAGGGAAGGAGCATCATCTGGCTTTTGAAGCTCCAATTTATCTGGAATGGTGTGCATAGGCCATGTCGCATTTGCAAAGCCCCTTAGCCCCAGTGGAAACTCCCCGAAAGCAACCATATTTTGGAAAGTTTACCCTCAAGGAATGTGTAGTTACCTTATATGTTTAAATTACCGACTGCTTGGACATTTTTCATGGCCTCGAGTGGACTGTGTGCATTTTGGCTTTCAGCTTGCATTTTAACAATATATTACTTTGCTTTTTTGAAATAAAGAAACTTTCTAATATACTTAATTTTTAAAACCTGCATGGATTGCAGGTTTTCATTCCCCATTGCATAGACCCGGCCGTTCTTGCTGCCACACTTCGACACAGACTATAGGAGTTCCCCTCCTCTCTGTTTGTCGATGACACATATAAAAGGGCTGGCTGCCTGGCTCAATTCATCAGCTAAGCCTTAAGGGGGAAGGGGCTGGATAGCTGATGAATTGAGCCAGGCAGCCAGCCCCTTCATCCGCATTATCAACACACAGAGAGGAGGGGGATGCTCCTTCTCCCGGAGATTGTGTTGACGCATGCCAGCAAGAATCGCAGCTCCACACTTCTGGGTCCACACAATGGGGACTAAAACCTGCAACCCGTGCAGGTTTTAAAAATAGAGTATATTAGAAAGTTTATTTATTTCACAAAAGCAAAATGCTAAATAGTTTTTCTTTTCATCGGACAACCCCTTTAGGTACATTTTTATTTTTGGGTATACTTTGGCTGGTGGTTCATTTATGAAGATGGGTTTTTGACAAGAATGGCAAGAACAAAAATATCCAAGAAAATTTTGGCACACTAAAGATAAACTAAATTATATTCTTGAATGTCTAAAATGGGACAAATTAATAAAGAGTTTAAAAACGTGGCTCTGTGTGGAAAATTTTAAAGCAGCCAATGAGACACAAGGCTGGGAGTGATGGGCAATCTGGGCAATAATAACGGGTATCACACCTCATTCCTTTCTTGGTACATACACGACATCTTCTTTGGGGGTACTTTCTTGATTCAGTTGAGGGAATTACAGCAATAAAATGTCGCTCAGTGAGTCTTTTGACGGATTCAGATTCTAATGGATGAGAGGGGCCAACATTTGCTAAAACAAGATCTTCAATAACCATTTCCTGGTAATCTAGAAAAGTATTTGAATTTCCTGCCTTTTTGTATAACACAAACGAGTTGTATGTGGCAGCCTGAAATAGGTAAATAACTAATTTTTTGCACCAGGTATAGGATTTTCTTGATACCTGGTATGGCTGTAGAACCTGATCAGCAAGGTCTACTCCTCCCATGTATTTGTTGTAATCAATGATTGACACAGGCTTTTGCTTTTGGGTAGTAGAACCTCGTTCTACAACATCCATTGTTGCATCAGTGTGGATCGAGCTGAGGATAAAAATATCCTTTTTGTCTTTGTATTTTAGGGCAAGCAGCTCTCCGCTGCGAACACCGCCTGACTGCCCCTTTTTGTACTTTTCATTCACCAATGATTGTGGAAACCCCTGGCGGTTTTTACGAATGGTCCCACAAGCCCCTGTGTTCTGTTCGACCAAACTTTTAAAAAGGGGTATGCTTGTGTAGTAGTTGTCCACATACAGGTTATGGCCCTTTTCTAGAAATGGGGTAATAAGCTCCCAAACAATTTTTCCACTTGTCCCTAGATAGGGGGGGCATCCTGGTGGGTTTAGTTGGCTATCTTTTCCCTCATAAATGCGAAAAGCTGATGTATACCCTGTTGAACTCTCGCACATTTTATAGAGCTTTATTCCAAATCTTGCTCTTTTAGATGGAATGAATTGTTTGAAGTGCAGTCTCCCTTTGAATTTTACTAGGGACTCATCAATGGAAATGTTTTGCGTGGGGGTGTAAATTAATAAAAATGTGTCTGACAATGCTTTGATGATGGGCCTGATTTTGTAGAGTCGGTCATAATCTGGGGCACTTCTAGGGAGGCACTGACTGTTATCGTTGAAATGCCAAAATCTCATGAGCATTTCATAACGTGCTCTAGGAAGAATGGCAGAAAAGGCAGGGGTGGTTAGAACGGGACGGGTGGACCAGTAAGATCGAATGCTCGGTTTTTTAACAAGCCCCATCGCAAATGTGAGGCCTATAAATTTCTTCATTTCATCAATATCTGTTGGCCTCCATGAATTTTGCCTGGCATAATATGAACGGGGATTCTGAGAGATGAATTGGGAAGCATATAAATTAGTTTGGAAAACAATATGTTCCAGCAAATCATTTGTTAGAAATAAGTAAAAAAAATTAATTGGACCAAAACCTTCCACCTCCACATTTGTACCTGGGGTGGCATTAAAGTCAGGGATGAATGGCGCACCAGAATTTGAAGCCTCCCATCTAGTAAATGCTACATCTAGTGGCAAATTCTCTTGTAGGTTGGCATGCGCTTCTTCGCTAAAATGAGGCATGTCACTTGTACTGGGCATCGTGCCCTGATTTGGAGATGTTTCTCCAACAGCCCTCTCTACCTGTCCTGTACTGGTCCTTGTATTTTTTGGCGATGAACCAGAATGACCGCTAGACTCAGAGCTGTCACTTTCGCTAACAGCAAAACCCTCAAAATAGTCTTCGCCATCTGACAAGACACTATCTTCACTGTCAGAGCATAAAAGGGCATACGCCTCCTCTGCAGAATAAAATTGACGGGCCATTTTATTACGTTTATATTTTTATACGTAAAGGTATATAAACGTAAATGGTATGAAGTTCGTTAATTTAATTAGAACAAATTAATTGACTGGCACAGCACTTCCTATCAAATTGATTACGAATATAACTTATACTACCCTAACCGTCACCCTAAATTATTACTAACTATACCGTAATAATTATTATTACTAACTACCCATATACTAAAACCTAGCACTATACCCTAACCCTATATCCTACCTAACAAGGCAGATTAATGGGATTGGGGGAAATTGTTATGTGGTGTGTTTTTTCACTGTGTCTTATACTGTGAGATTCACAGATCTGACACTGTCTCTCCTCTGTTTGCTCTCTGACAGAGCAGCAGGGGAGAGACAGTGTTTATATATACTTGGTCCCAGGGAAAGTTTGTTGCTGCAACAAACTTTCCCTGCGATGGCCATGATTTGTTACCATGACCAGGACCTGAACCAATCAGGTCCCGATCATGTCTCCAGGACCAGAGGCACTGTCTCTCCTCTGTCGGAACAGCAGAGGGGAGACAGTGTAGGTTACAGGGAAAGTTTGTTGCTACAACAAACTTTCCCTGCGATGGCCATGATTTGTTACCATGACCAGGACCTGAACCAATCAGGTCCCGATCATGTCTCCAGGAGCAGAAGCACTGTCTCTCCTCTGTATGCTCTCTGACGGAACAGCAGAGGGGAGACAGTGTAGGTTACAGGGAAAGTTTGTTGCTACAACAAACTTTCCCTGCCATGGCCATGATTTGTTACCATGACCAGGACCTGAACCTATCAGGTCCCGATCATGTTTACAGGAGCAGAGGCACTGTCTCTCCTCTGTTTGCTCTCTGATAGAACAGCAGAGGGGAGACAGTGTAAGTTACGTGGGAAAGTTTGTTGCTACAACAAACTTTCCCTGCGATGGCCATGATTGGTTATCATGACCATCACATGAACGGGACCTGAACCAATCAGGTCCCGATCATGTCTCCGGGACTAGAGGCACTGTCTCTCCTCTGTTTGCTCTCTGATAGAACAGCAGAGGGGAGACAGTGTAGGTTACGACGGAAAGTTTGTTGATACAACAAACTTTCCCTGCGATGGTCATGATTGATTATCATGACCATCACATGTTCGGGACCTGAATAAATCAGGTCCCGATCATGTCTCTGGGACCAGAGGCAGGTGACAGCAGCGAGATCCGGGTGTCAGCGCTATTCTGAGACACCCAGATCTCGCTTTTAACATCCACCGTGAATTCACGTCGGCACTGCACAGAGCCCAGCAAGTGCCGACGTGAATTTACTGTGGGCGGTCGGGAAGCGGTTAAATTAATTAAATGTCACCTCTACTTTGCTCTAAATTCCTGTGAAACACCTAAAGGGTTAATAAACTTTCTATATGCTGTTGTGAATACTTTGAGGGGTCTGGTTTCTAAAATGTGGAGTTTCATAGAGGTTTCTAATATATGGGCCCCTCAAAGCAACTTCAGAACTGAGCTGGAAACTAAAAAATAAAATAAAAATGAGGCAATACTTCGCTTCTTACATTATACTCATAATGAGCTGTGCCCACCCCGAGGTGACCCCAGTTTTGACCGTTTGTATAAACGGAGACCCCTATTAGACCGTTTAGGTGCCCGGTTTGCCAAGCATTCACCCCCGAGAAGTGTATTTCTATTGATGAGTCCTTGGTACATTTTAAAGGGAGGGTTCAATTCCACCAGTACCTGCCGGGTAGGAGGGCAAGGTATGGCGTGAAGATGTATAAGCTGTGCGAGAGTGCATCAGGGTATACCTACAAATTTAGGATATATGAAGGGAAGGACACCAGTATTCAGCCCCCAGAATGCCCCCCCCTTACTGGAAGTTAATACAAAAATTGTGTGGGATTTGGTGCACCCACTGCTGGAACAGGGTTATCACCTCTACCTGGATAATTTTTATACCAGCGTCCCACTCTTCAACTGCCTCGCTTCCAGAAGTCCTGTGGCATGCGGCACTGCTACAAGAAACCTGAGAGGCCTCCCTAAGACTCTGCTTGGGCAAACAAGAAGGGGTGAGAGCAGGGCACATTCTAGCAGCAACATATTGTGTGTCAAGTACAAGACCAGGGAGATGCCACACCAGTATCCATGTACCTGTACGAGGTACCAGTACAGAGACCCCCAAACCAGACTGAATCCTGGACTACAATAGGTACATGGGAGGGGTGGACTTGTCAGATCAAGTCCTGAAGCCCTACAGTACTTTTGGAGGCGAGGCCACACGCATCGTACCAGGGCAACACTTTTTAGGAGAAGTTCCCCAAACTGGCAAGAAGGGAAAAAGTCAAAAGAGGTGCAAAGTCTGCTATAAGAGGGGGATAAGGACGAACACAATATATCAATGTGACGCGTGTCCCGAAAAACCAGAGCTCTGTGTGAAAGAGTGTTTTAAAATTTATCATCCATCCCTTTATTTTTAATTTACCCCAGTTTTACTCGCTCTGATCCACTTCGCACAGCTTACCCCTCCTCATCTTTCCGCTCTGAGCCCTGCTGTGTGCCCAGGCAGCTGATAACAGCCACATGTAGGGTATTGCCGTACCCGGGAGAACCAACATTACAGTTTATGAGGTGTATATCTCCGGTGGCGCATGCTGGGCACAATATATCGGACACTGAATTGGCATATATGTATAGAAAATTGCAAATTTCACTCTGCCCCAACTGCTGCACATTATCTTTTACACAATACCTGTGGGGTCAAAATGCTCACTACACCTCTAGATGAATGCCTTAAGGGGTGTAGATTTTAAAACAGGGTCACTTCTCGGGGGTTTCAACTGTACCGCTACCTTAGGGGCTTCTGCGTACAAGACTTAGCACCAGAAAAGCTCCAGTAGGCCAAATGGTGGTCCTTTCCTTCTGAGCCCTGCCGTGTGCCCAGGCAGCTAATAACAGCCACATGTAGGGTATTGCCGTACCCGGGAGAACCCACATTACAGTTTATGGGGTGTATGTCTCTGGTGGCACATGCTGGGCACAATATATCGGACACTGACATGGCATATATATAGAAAATTGCAAATCTCACTCTGCACCATCTGCTGCGCATTATCTTTTACACAATATCTGTGGGGTCAAAATGCTCACTACACCTCTAGATGAATTCCTTAAGGGGTGTCATTTTTAAAACAGGGTCACTTCTCGGGGGTTTCAACTGTACTGATACCTCAGAGGCTTCTGCACACATGACTTCCCAGTAGGCCACATGGTGGTCCTTTCCTTCTGAGCCCTCCCATGGGCCCAAACGGCAGTTTATCACCACAAATGGGGTATTGCCGAACTCAAGACAAATTGGGCAACAAATTGGGGTATTTTATTCCTTGTGAAAATAAGAAATTTTGAGCCAAAACTACCTCTTATTGGAAAAAATTTTTTTTTTTTAAATTCACAGCCCAATTCAAATAAATTCGGTGAAAAAACTGTGGTGTCTAAATGGTCACAACACCCATAAATGAATTCCTTGAGGGGTGTAATTTCCAAAATGGGGTCACTTCTGGTGGGTTTCCATTGCTTTGATACCTTTGGGGCTCTGCAAATGCGACATGGCACCCGAAAACCAATCCAGCAAAATCTGGGCTCCAAAGAACACATAGCACTCCTTTCCTTCTAATCCCTCCCATGGGCCCAAACGGCAGTCTATCACCACAAATAGGGTATTGCCGCACTCAGGACAAATTTGGCAACAAAATGGGGTATTTTATTAGTTGTGAAAATAAGACATTTTGAGCCAAAACTACATCTTATTGGAAAAAAGTTTTTTTTTTTAAATTCACAGCCCAATTCAAATAAGTTCTGTGAAAAAACTGTGGGGTCTAAATGGTCACAACACCCATAAATAAATTCCTTGAGAGGTTTTGTTTCCAAAATGGGGTCACTTTTGGTGGGTTTCCATTGCTTTGATACCTCTGAGGCTCTGCAAATGCGACATGGCACCTGAAAACCAATCCAGCAAAATCTGGACTCCTAAGAACACATAGCGCTCCTTTCCTTCTGAGTCCTCCCATGGGCCCAAACGGCAGTTTATCACCACAAATGGGGTATTGCCGCACTCAGGACAAATTGGGCAACAAAATGGGGCATTTTGTTCCCTGTGAAAATAAGAAATTCTGATCAAAAATGACATCTTATTGGACAAATTGTCATTCTTTTAATTTCACAGCCCAATTCAAATACGCGCTGTGAAAAAACTACCAGGTCAAAATGGTAACAATAACCAAAATTAATTCCTTGAGGGGTGCAGTTTCCAAAATGGGGTCAGTTTTGGGGGATTCCTACTGTTTTGGCACCTCAACACCTCTCCAAACCTGGCATGCTGCCTAAAATATATGCTAATAAAAAAGAAGCACCAAAATTTACTAGGTGCTTCTTTGCTTCTGGGGCTTGTGTTTTATTCCACGAGCGTACTAGAGCCACATGTGGGACATTTCTAAAAACTGCAGAATCTGGACAATACATATTTAGTAGTGTTTCTCTGGTAAAACCTTCTTTGTTACAGAAAAAAAATAGAATAAAATTGAAATTCAGCAAGAAAAATGAAATTTGCAAATTTCACCTCCACTTTGCTTTAATTCCTGTGAAATGCCTGAAGGGTTTAAAAAACGTTCTAAATGCTATTTTGAATACTTTGAGGGGTCTAGTTTTTAAAATGGGGTGTTTTATGGGGGTTTCTAATACATAGGCCCCTCAAAGCCTCTTCAGAACTGAACAGGTACCTTAAAAAAAAGGCTTTTGAAATTTTCTTAAAAATATGAGAAATTGCTGTTTATGTTCTAAGCCTTGTAACGTCCAAGAAAAATAAAATAATGCTCTAAAAACTATGCAGATCTAAAGTAGACTTATTGGAAATGTGAACTAGTAACTATTTCGGCTGGTATAACCGTCTGTTTTACAAGCACATGCATTTAAATTCTGAAAAATTCTATTTTTCTAATTTTTCTCTAAATTTTGCCATTTTTCACAAATAAACACTGAATATATCGACCAAATTTTACCACTAACATAAAGCCCAATGTCTCACGAGAAAACAGTCTCAGAATCGCTTGGATAGGTTTAAGCATTCCTACGTTATTACCACATAAAGTGAAATATGTCAGATTTAAAAAATAGGCTCTGAGCCTTAAGGCCCAAACTAGGCTGCGTCCTTAAGGGGTTAAAAGCCAAAAATGCTGGAAATAGATCACTCTGTGTAATGAGTCTATACAGTGGCCACCAAAAGTTCCGAAACACCCTCATAACTTTTGAACGGCTCGAGGTAGAGGGTTGAAATTTGGTGGGATTTAATGGGGTCATAAAATCTACCAGTTTATTGAAAAGAAAAAAAAAACACCCTTGGGGGCGGTGGGGAGGTCGGGGTTAGCAAAATCTTAAATGGCACGGGGGTCGAGTGGGGCTCATTTGAAAGCGCTTTTCAATATGAAAACAATGCCGCTGAGATATTTAACTTTAAAGTTATCATTGTCATTATCGGCTACCGCCGGTGTTTGCATTGCCCAGAATGTACCGCTCGGGTAAAATCCTAAATGTGTGTGGGCACGTGTGCATGTGCGAGCTTAGGAATGTCACATCAAGGTGACTTTAAATTACGTATTATTACAATCGGTCTCGGCGATACAAAATGGACCTAGTCTATGAATTTCAGAGAGCGCTAATTCGGAGAGTAATTTTCATTTTTGTACATTTCTATTGTCATATCACAAAATGCATTTGACCGAAACGGAAAGGATCACTTTATTGATGAGAGGGTATGGCGAAGAAAAAATAAGATCCTATCAAGAAGTAGCGGCTTTATTCAATGCCACTTATCCTATCCGTGATCCAATTTCATTGTCAACTGTTAAAAGAACTGTTCATCGTTTCGAAACAAGTGGTTCAATTAAAGACGCACCAAGATCCGGAAGACCCAAACATGCTAGTAATGATGAAAAAGCTTTAGATGTTCTGCTCAATGTACATGATGACCCTTAGGGTACGTTCACATGCAAACTCAAAAACGTCTGAAAATACGGAGCTGTTTTCAAGGGAAAACAGCTCCTGATTTTCAGGCGTTTTTTGAGCCACTCGCGATTTTTGTGGCGTTTTTTACGGCCGCTTTTGGAGCGGTTTTCAATAGAGTCTATGAAAAACGGCTCCAAAAACGTCCCGAGAAGTGACCTGCACTTCATTTTCACGACCGTATAAAAAAAAAGGCCCGTCGGAATAGAATGCCGTTCTTCCCATTGCAATCAATGGGCAGATGTTTGGAGGCGTTCTACTTCCGATTTTTCGGCCGTTTACGGACAAAAAACGGATGAAAATAGGCCGTGTGAACACACCCTTAAACATCTGTCTCGAATGGAGCACAACAAAATGATATCAGCGCCACATCAGTCCGTCGAATTTTGAGGAGGGATTATTATCATCCTTATAAAATACGTCTAGTTCAGGAGCTATCCGAAGATGATTATGACGGAAGAGTGGAATTTTGCGATACACTGATGACAAGAAGGGGGCCCAAGCTTGTGGAACAGCCCAGGGCCTATAGTCTACTTAATCCGCCTCTGGGTCCTGGACTAGAGGAGATGAGCCATCACTATATGCATATATACTTCCATTGCGATGCTGCCACCTAGTGGCCAGGAAGCCTTTTTATGTGTTGTTTTAGTCACAGGACCTTATATAGTTAGATAGTTACATAGTTTGTACGGTTGAAAAAACACACATGTCCATCAAGTTCAACCAAGGGTTGGGAAAGGGGAAGTGGGATGGGAAAGGGGAAGTAAAAAATTTCTACACATAGGAGCTAATATTTTTTTGTTCTAGGAAATTATCTAAGCCTTTTTTAAAGCCATCTACTGTCCATGCTGTGACCAGCTCCTGCGGTAGTCTATTCAATAAATTCACCGTTCTCACAGTAAAGAAGGCTTGTCGCCTCTGCAGGTTGAACCTTTCTTTTTCCAGACGGAGGGAGTGCCCCCTTGTTTTTTGAGGGGGTTTTACATGGAACAGGATTTGACCATATTTTTTTGTATGTGCTATTTATATATTTATATAAGTTAATCATGTCCCCCCTTAGTCGTCTTTTCTCAAGGCTAAATAGGTTTAGCTTACCTGTGCTTACATGTTCTGAGCTGTGCAGATGCTCACGTCAGCAAAGCTCACTGCTATGTAACACTGTTCAGAAAATGGTGGCTAACCCTGTTTATTGCAGGCACCGGGAATACCGGCTCGGGCACAGTCTTTAATATTTACTTTAGTGTGCAAAAACAGTGTAGTATGGGCAAGTAATCAGTGTCGGAACATTGAATAACTTACAAAGGGGCTGTTTTTAAATTTGATAAAAGGTGACTGATCCCACCTAATGGGTTCTGGTGCAAGGGCTGCGACCCATAAATCAGCAACTATTGTGCCAGCAGGGCTGAGTAGGCCCTGAAGCCAGAGAGGGCCCATTGCTGTGGCGGTGCAGTGCAGGAACCTCCCCACAGATGATTGCTGTAAAAGAGGCAGCATTGGATGTAACAAGTGGAAGTTGCGTGAAGCCTCCCTGTTATTTAGTTGCTGAGACGATGGGTTACCCCTGTATCAGGGAAGAGTCCGAGCTCTGTCCCAAGGAAACCAAGCTGGTAAAACCCCATTTCCTGCATTGCCTGAAATTGCCGCCATTTTGTGTAATATTTTAAGTGACTGTGCCTATCTGCTAAGAACAGTTTTTTGTATTTCCTTTTGGTCGTTTTGCAAACATTACCGGCCTACTAAAATAAACCTGCATCAAACCTGGGTTTCTTGTCATCATACTGCCAGTAACAATGCAAGGTCAAATACGTTACTCGCCCTCACTAGCCTCCCCTCATGCCAAATTTTATGGTCAAAAGGACCATAACAATTATATTCTATTGGAAATAAAAGGTGGATTTCTGACTTTAAAGAACAGAGGGTGAAATAATAGACATGTTCCTCACCTCTGTACCTGAGATATGGTTGTGTTATACTAGATATTGTCTATAGAAGATATACATGTTAAAAACACATATATTCTGATTTATCCGGAAGATACTATCACACCTTTGCGGGTCTAGAACTCATATCTAGCCTGAGTGTTATCAGTAATTAATATAAATATTAATTACCTGTCTTGTGATTCCTTTCTTGCTGCTGACAGGATTATATGTCACGTTCCTTCTTCTCACTGGGATCAGTCATCTGTAAAGAATCAAAGGTGTGATAATATGTTCCTGATACATGTTATAGACACTTTTATGTATTACACACTAGGGCCATAATTATTTATCTGAGGTATAATGTACAAATAGAAAATAAAGAAAAAGACGACACTAAGGACCTGTTCACATCACCGTTGCCCTTCCGTTGAGGGATTCCGTCGGAGGTTTCCGTCGGGTTAACCCCTCAAAAATGAAACAAAATAACATGCCCCCCCCCTTTCCTGTACTGTATGGCAAAACCCAATTTTATGGTCAAAATTAGAATAACAAGTGTATTCTATTGTAAGGCCCCTTGGGTGCCTAGAATTATGGAGCTTATGGGTATATTGCTTATATAGTTTAAATTAATGTTTATTATCAATGTAATCTTAAATGGTTAACACAATTATTTTTTCTGAGTCGTTATAAAGGGTTACCTGTGCCTAGTAGGCAACAGTTCTCCAAAAAGATTCAGGATTGTTACCACACAGGGTACTCAGTGGTGGAGTGGATGCAACGGCATGGAAATCCACTTTTTAAGGGAGTCCATTTTCCAAAAGCAAAGGAGCTGAAGAGCCCTTTCCAAAAACTTATGGACTGTTATTGTTGTCCCGTGCTTTTTAAAAGGATGTGTTATCCTCTAAAAATAGTTTCTCCAGCCCCCCTTCCCTGCATGTGGCATGGCCGGAAGTTCCCGGCTTGCAGTAAAGTTGTCCGGGGATGTGGGACAGCGCTGGTGTAGAGGAAGGAGGAGTCAGTCCTTACATTGCAACCTCATCTAACAGGTCCATGAGGCAGGGTTCTGCTCTGTCCCTGAGGAAGCAGTAGGGGCATGGATGGCTCGAGGTGTGGTGGAAGGAGCAGTCCTGTGGTTATAAAGTGCAGGCAGACTATGGAGGGCAGTCGGTAGCATCAGTGGTGAGACAGGTGTAGACTCCAAAGGGAGTTTATTGCCCCCTCAATGCGATTGGTGGGAAAGACCGTTGTCATAGGATACGGACGAAGACTGCCTCCTATTGCATCATTGGGATCTGCAGTTGACCACAGTCAAGAGACTGGTCGTCCAGCTGCTGGAACAATCTTGGAGGCACCCTTGGGTGATGCCAGGATTCCTGTGAGTGGTGAGTCACCTTCATGTTTGGCTGCGTAGTCAAGCACAAATGTGTTGACGGATGGGGATTTGTTCTCTATTTTAAAGGACAACTTGGGCTTGTTTGGGTGGCAAAGGGTGGATTATAAGCTCTGCCAGTAAAGCCAGTAGGTTAATACCCCGCCTGACTAGATGGTTTGTACAGATTAACCTTTTGTGGCTTATTATTCTGTGGTGTGGCTCCTCTGGGAATTTACCTGTCCACCAATATAGGGGACAAGATCCACAGACGAGAATTTGTGATATTTGGTTTCAGTGGATCACGTAATGGTGGACAAAGAGCGTATTGTGGACAAGAAGCTTAGTTTTGAGAGAGGGTCTGAGAAAAATTCCAAAGTGGTAAAGACCTGTACGATGTAACATGTCATTTAAAACGAGATAGCCTTGCTGTAAATATCACAGAGATGCTACATAAGTGTCAGGATTGTGAATAGACATGACGTCCTGGCTGGAGGTAATGTATATTCACTTTCAGGACACTTGAGTAACGTTATAATGTGTTTATGTGGCTGCACATAGCGATATAGCTATATCACTATGTGCTGTGTAAATGAATGGGGAGAAGTGTATGACGCTGATTGGTCATTGACTGGTCAGCGCCATACACTTCTCTCCACAATGCCCACTTGGTCAAAAAGTAAAACACGCCCAGTTGTCCATTAAGAAACTCATTAGCATGAAGCTAAAATAGGTCATAACTCCTTAAAAATGATCGTTTTTCTAAATAAAAAACACTGCTGTAATCTACATTACAGCGCCGATCATATTATGTAGACGATAGGCCACTTATAATGTGAGCCCAGAGCTAAGCAGAGCTGGGCAGAGGGCGGTCATGACGGGTCTGGACCTGCAAGGGGTCATTTAGAGGGGTATTTTTGTTATAGGTTGGTGGGTGGGTTTGAGTCAGGAATTGTGCTAGGGGGTTGTGAGCATTGGGGGTGGAGTTAATGGGATGTATATATAGTGGGATAAGCAGGGAAGCCATGTTATGGCTTGAAAAATTTTGTCAAGAATAGAGGTGTGCAGCCAGTGTCAGGGTAGCTGTTTTCTGGTCAGTTTTAGGGCCTAGAGTTATGGAGGGTTTAGAGCAGTTAATTGCTAGGGTTAGGGAGCAGGCAGCTGATAAGGGGCTGGAGTGTGTCCAGGAGCAGCTAGGGGCTTTAGCAGGCTACCCGGCGGGGCGTCCTCCCAGTCCTCTTGAACGCTTGAGCCCCTCTGCTTCCCCAGCCCCCCGGCGCAGACGGAGGAGTGTGACTCCCCCCTTACCTGTTTCCGCGGTAGTGGTCCCTGGTGTGACAGATCCGGTGGCTGGCGACGGTGGCGTTGTTCCGGTGTCGGGGACTGGAGCCATGGCGGTGTTGGGAGCGGCGGCAGCAGTGGAGAGGCCTGGAGTGAGAGGCCGAGGTGCGGTTCGCCGGGTGTCCAGTCGGGGTCAGCGCAGCACAGTCCGTGTGCCTAAGGAGCGACGTGGAGATGGACGTTGAGGGAAGCGGTGGTGCAGCGGCGGGGAGCAGTCCCCCTCCTTTCCAGTGTGGTGGGCTCGTTCAGGGAGCCTGTCAGGAGTTCTTCTGTGGGGCCGGAAGCAAGCCAGGACTCTGCGGCTGTCGCGGTGAGTGCCTTCAGCGCTGCTAGAGCGCCATCTGCTGGGTCAGGGGCCAGTGTGCATAGTACACCCGTTAGCATGGGTGATTTGGCGCCATCTAGTCACCGTTCGGAACATTGCAGTGTCGGTGGTAGGCCGGCGCCACCTGCTGTTCAGGAAAATTATTACATCGTGGTGGCAGGCCTGCGCCACCTCCTGGCCATTTTCGTTATAGCAGCAGTAGTGGTAGGTCTGCACTGACTTCTGAATATGTACAACATTTGCATCATCCAGCGCCTCCTGAGGGTGACGTTGGCCAGGTGGCAGGTGTATCGTTTGTTTATTTGTTGTTCCAGGTGTCGTCAGGACGGGAGTCCGGTGTAGAAGCGGCCAATGCTTTGCGGCGGGCACTCGGGGTGCCTTGGATGCTCGGTCAGGAGACGGCTTTGGTGGATTCAGGACGGACAGCCCCGTTAGTGTTTGGCGACGGGCAGCCTTCTGGTGAGTCACGGCGTTTACACACCATACACGTGGGCAGTAATTTTAGTAAAGAAGAGGCTGGACGCAGCCTGCAAGGCTTAGGAGGGAAGCCTCCATGACGGACCTAGTAGGGAAAGGGTTAACTATGAGGGAGAGGTAGGGGGTGGAGGATGAGAGGAGGGAGGAGTTAGGGGGCCGTTACCAGGCTTCCCGCTGCTTTCGGCATTGAGCCGGAAGCAGCGGGAGGAGTAACACATACTAGTATAAGCTCCTCCGTTGTCCCGCTCTGTGCCATGTCGAAGGCCGACATACTTGCGCGGCTGCGTGCTGCAGCTGTTCACCACGGTCCCGGGTGGTTGGAGGAGACCGTGGCGGCACTCACCAGGATCCCGGACGCCGAATCGTCGCCACGTCAGGCACGGCACCCGAGGTCTGTTGCTGAAGGGGACAGGCTCCCCTCCCCCGGCCCCCTTCCTAGCAGTAATATGGCGGCGGGGGGGGGAGTCGGCAACACCCGCTCCTGCTCAGAGGAGGCAGAGAGCGTCGCCAGGGGCGACGGTGACTCAGGCCGGGTCTACCCGTCGCTCCCGGCGGTCCCGCCCTCCAGAACGCCTCAGCCCTGAGGTGGTCCCGCGGACGCGGCGTCGCAGAGGGAGCCCTACAAAGGACGCTGCAGGCCAGGCAGCTGGGGGGGCCGCCTCTTCCCAGGCCCTGCGTCCTGGCAGGAATCCCCAGCCGCAACGGGGTCCGGCGGTAATCAGGGAGTCGCAGGCCGGGCTCCCTGTCACCCCTCCCCCATCGGATGCAAGATTTGGAGGACAATCTACGGCCGCCCCGCCTGGTGATGCTCCGGGCAGGCTTCATCGGGATCGTCTAGACGGACACCTAGAGCTGCAGCGACGACGAGGCAACAGGTCCGGTCGGAAGTCTGGGTCCCAGCGGTCGGGCGGCAGGTTGCCGGCCCATCTGTCAGCGCGTCGTCGTTCCCGTGTAGGAGATGTCGGTGGGATGGCCAGTCGTCTGCGAGAGAGGAGCTGGAGGAAGGTGAACTGGACGTTTATCGGCGAGGTCAGGATGGTCCGGCTGACGGGAACACAGCGCCTGTGCAGCCCGGTGAGTGCATAACTCCGTCTTTGTCATATCCTGCGATTTTTATGTCGGGTGTCGGCGGGGGGGCTGCTAGCATAGCGTCGGCGGCCGGTAGCGGCGCGGTCGGGCGTGACGACGCGGGTCTAGCGGACTTAGTGGGTTGCTTGCGGGAGCTGGTCGGGCGTCTAGATAAGGCGGCGGCTCCAGTAGTTACGGAGGTGTCCCCGGCGGTAGTTTGGGAAGGCCCCCGGGAAGTGGGATCGTTACAGGCGCGGCCCGGGATGGGGGCAAAAGAGGCGGTCGCGGTGTAAGTACAGACCGAGGCCCAAAAGGAAGGCAAGGCGATAGGGTGCTTATTGATGATCGTGCTCGTGGGGAGGTGTATGTTTGCTTCGAAGGTCCATTGGGGGCGCATTTAAAGCAGGAGGTGCGTGAGTGGATATGGAAGGACGAATATGTCGAGATTTTTTCTCTCCTGCCGCTTGCTAAATTCAATTTGGATAAGAGCAAGCGGAACGAGAGTAAGAAGGATGAGGAGGAACGTCGGCGGTATAGGCTTATCCCGCAGACATTCGTCAATTGGTCGCAGGCGTTTGCCATATTAGCCAGTGTGATAGGGGAAAAGGCGCCGGAAAATTGTTCGGCGTTGTTTTGCTATTTTGATGCCATTGGGGAGGCTCATAGGGCGTATGGGGGGCAGGCGTGGCTAAGATACGACGAGCAATTCCTTCAGCGGAAAGCGGTTCGGCCGGCGATTCGGTGGGACCAGAAGGATATTGCTCTCTGGTTAAGGGTTACGGCTCCGGTTAGGCAGTCCTTTCCCGGGAGCGTCGGCCAGGGAGGCCAGTCCAGTCAGGTCGGGCAAGGCGTCGGGGCAAAGCTGGGATTCTGCTGGCAATTCAACGATGGCCAGTGTAAGTTCGGGGCCACGTGCAAGTTCAAGCACGTGTGTTCAGAGTGTAATGGTGCATCCAACGGGGCTGCAAAATGTATGCGAAAGAAGAGGTCAGGGAACCAGTCCTCCTCGGTTAGTCAAGGGGTTGTCACCGGTGAGGGTGGAAAGGATGGTCCCTTATCTAAATGAGTATCCGGATAGGGCGGCGGCCATGTTACTTTACAAAGGGTTTTGTGTTGGGTTTATTATTCCTCCGCCTCCTTATGAGGTCCCGGTTACGCGGAGGAACCTTAAGTCGGCCTATTTGCATGCTCAGGTCGTGTCGGAAAAATTGTTTAAAGAGGTTTCGTTGGGTCGTATGGCGGGGCCTTTTGTTCATCAGCCAACAAAAGATTTAGTGGTGTCCCTGTTGGGTATTGTTCCAAAGTGCGAGCCTCGGAAATTTCGTTTGATTCAGCATTTATCGTTTCCCAGGGGTTCGTCAGTGAATGACGGGATTGATCACGAGTTGTGCTCCGTAGTGTATACCTCATTCGATAAGGCGGTGGGGTTAGTTCGGGCTGCGGGTCCCGGCGCGCTGTTAGCAAAAACCGACATCGAGGCGGCTTTCAGGTTGTTGCCAGTTCATCCAAAGAGCCAAAGGCTGTTGGGTTGTTTTTGGAATGGGGCTTTTTACGTGGATAGGTGCCTTCCGATGGGATGTTCCCTTTCTTGCGCATACTTCGAGGCGTTTAGTAGCTTCGTTGAGTGGGTGACGAAGGGAGTAGCTGGGGTCGACTCTTTGATACATTACTTGGACGATTTCTTGTGCGTCGGCCCGGGGGGTTCGCCGGTTTGCGGTAATTTGCTTCATGCATTGCAGAAGGTGGCGGGGGATTTTGGGATCCCTTTGGCGCCAGAAAAGACTGAGGGCCCGGTATCGACTATTTGCTTTTTGGGTATTGAAATTGACTCGGTGGCAATGGAGTGTCGTCTTCCTGCGGATAAGTTGGGGGCTTTGATTCAGGAGGTACGCCGGGCTTGTAGGTTAAAGAAAATTACGCTGCGTGAGCTTCAGTCGTTGCTGGGGAAGTTGAATTTCGCTTGCCGGATTATGCCAATGGGGAGGGTATTTGGTAGACGTTTGGCGGCGGCAACGGCGGGGGTGCGTGCGCCACATCATTTTGTGCGGCTCAAGGAGGAGCATCGAGCTGATCTGCAGGTATGGGATAACTTCTTGGGCCAGTATAACGGTCGCTCGCTATGGATGGCTCCGGCACAGGATACGAGTGATTTAAATATTTTTACGGATGCGGCGGGGGCGGGCGGTTTTGGAGCGTACGGGGGAGGTCCGTGGTGCGCAGGTCAATGGCCGGCTAGCTGGGTGTCCAGTGGACTCACGCGGAATCTGGCCCTGCTCGAGCTGTTCCCCATCGTGGTTGCGGCGACCATTTGGGGGGACAGGCTCAGGGATAAGAAGGTTCGTTTTTACTGCGACAACATGGGGGTGGTGCTGGCCATTAATAACATCACGGCATCATCTCCGCCGGTAGTTCAGTTGTTGCGATATTTAGTGTTGGTGTGCTTGTCATTGAACGCGTGTGTGGTGGCGGTTCATGTGCCGGGGGTACGGAATTGTATAGCTGATGCTCTTTCTCGCTCGCAGTGGGACCGGTTTCGGCAATTGGCACCGGGAGCGGACCGTCTCGGTTTGGCTTGTCCGGAACATCTCTGGGATCTGGTCTCGGTCCCGTAGAACGATTGGTGGAAAGGTCTTTAGCGCGCACAACGTGGAGTGCTTATTCTGCTTGTTGGAGGCAGTGGGAGGAGTGGGTAAGAGAGTTGGGTGACGTCAACACGGATAGAGACACGTTGGTGGCACTTTTGTACTGGTTAGGGGACGCCTGGGAGGCGGGGTTTTCTTTGGCAAAGGTTAATCGTTTCATGTCTGCGGTAGCATTTGGTTTTAAGTTGCGGGGCTTTCGGGATATATCTAAGGAATTTTTAGTGGGACAGGCTTTGAAGGGTCTGCGCCGAGGTAGGGTCGAGGCGGATTGTAGAAGGCCTGTGTCGTTTTCTCTTCTTAGCTCTTTGGGCGGATCATTAGCATCGGTCTGTCGTTCTTCGGCCGAGATGGAGTTGTTTCGGTTCGCATTTTCTTTGGCGTTCTTTGGGGCATTCAGAATTGGCGAGCTGGTGTCGCCTAGTACCAAGCGGGCAGGGGGGTTGAGACTGGGGGAGGTGAGCCTATATGCGGATCGGCTCGAGGTATGGTTGCGCCGGTCAAAAACTGACCAATTGGGAAAGGGAAAGCTGATAGTTTTGTTCGCCCTCCCGGGTTCGGCTATGTGCCCGGTCGCTTGCATGCGGGGTTTTGAGCCACGAGGGGGGTCTCCAGAGTTGCCATTGTTATGTCACGAGGATGGGTCATTTTTGTTCAGATTTCAATTTGGAGCTGTATTTAAAAAATGTTTGGCGGCGGTCGGTGTCGCGGCGGGCCCGTATTCATCTCATTCCTTCAGGATTGGCGCAGCAACAGAAGCAGGGCGCTGGGGGTTGGATGATGAAGGGGTGCGGCGCATCGGTCGTTGGGAGTCCAACAGATTTAGGTTTTATGTCCGCCCCCATCTGTTATGAGTCATGTTGTTAGCGGTTGAAAAATGTTTGTGTGTTGGTATCTAATTTTCTTTTCCGTTTCAGATACGCCTCCATGTCTGGTGTGGTTGTTGGGCCACTCTTACGTGCATTGGGGGGCTTTGAGGGCGGACGTCCGCCCGGACGGTCGCCAGTTGCGCATTCCGCGGCAGGATGCGGTTTTGCATTGGCTGGGATTTAGAGGTATGTCATGGAGCAGGGTGTTAGCGGAATTCCAGACATATTCCCGGCTGGATAGGGTTGCAGAGGTCTTGGTATTGCACGTGGGTGAGAATGACTTGGGGGTCCGCCCCTTTCGTGAGTTGGTGCGGGATATTAAACATGATATGTTGTGTTTGTGGGTTTCTTATCCCAGGTTGGTGATAGTGTGGTCGGACATTGTCCCAAGGAAACATTGGCGACTGGCTAGGTCAGTGGAACGAGTCAATAAGGCTCGCATTAAAGTTAATCGGGCGGTGTCCCGTTTTGTAGCCAAAAATGGGGGCATTTGCGTGCGGCACAGGGATTTGGAGTCAGGAGTGGGGAACTACTGGAGGAGTGATGGGGTTCATTTGACCGAGGTTGGGATCAATCTGTGGAGCCTGGCAATAGCAGAGGGAATTGAAAGGGCGGTGGTGGTGTGGCGGAACTCACAGGCTTAAGGTGGTCAAGGCCTGTTTCGCTGTGGCGGGGGGAATCCTTGAGGTCAGTCAGTACAAAATGGTGGGGGGGGGGTCGCATCGGGGGTATGCGTCCCCCAAAAAAGGTACATGGTTGAAGACTTCATCGGGTGTTATCCCTTTGAAGTGGTCTTCTGGTGGTTGGAGCCATCTGCAGAGGTGAGCGGTGCCTCCGAGCTGGTTTACGGCTGGAGGTAATTGGTTGGTGGTGGTTGCAGATGGCTAACTCGGGGTGTTTAAAAAGGAATATCTAAAATGGCTTCAAGGACTTCCCCTGCTCGGATTAATGTTAACGTTAAATTGTTATTTATGATTCTGACCCATGTTGGGTCATGTGAATTATTAGAAGGAATTCTCTGGTTGGATTCCTAATTAGTTATCCGAATGTTTCGGATTTAAATGGTATTTTATAAAACTGTGAAATTAATAAACGGCTGCTGTGGCCATTTCACATCCAACCTCGGTGTCACGTGTCTTTTCTAAAAGGTGGGAGTGGAGGGATAGGAAGGGATAAGTGAAGGTTCACTAACACACGACTCTACTTAGGCAGGTTATGAGAGTAGTCTAGTGGGGCAAGTACCTGTAGGTTGCGGTTCTACGGGGGATTTGTCAGTCACGAGTGGAGTTTGGGGAAATTTGTTAAATGGGTTACGTCAGTTGTTAGCTTCAGTTGATACTTCTCGTGGGTCACAGCTAGCAGGTCCCGTTGGAGCTTGGTCAGTGCAGGGACAGTTAGAGGGGGGTGCTCGTAGGGAGAGTACTGCGAGTGCTGAGGCAGGCTCTTCGTCATTTAACGCCTTAGATGCCGGGGTCCAGACGGAGAAGGTAGATGGGGCTAATAAGCCCTTGCCAGTTTCGGATACTGCAAAGGGGAGTATGTACATTCGCTTTGAAGGACCATTAGGGACCCACTTAAAGCCAGAGCTCCGTGAAAAGATTTGGAAAAGGGAGAATTTGGATATTTTTACTTTATTGCCGTTGGAGCGATTTAGTGTGGAACGGTGGGAAAAGGGCAAGGAACATCGTAAGGAGGAGGATGATGAGAGAAGACGGTATAGGCTGATTCCGCGCACATTTGGGAATTGGCTACAAGCTTTTTCCATCATGGCTAGCGTTATAGGGGAGAAATGCCCAGAACATTGTTCCGGTTTATTTTATTACTTGAATTCTATTTGGGAGGCTTATAGAACGTATGAGGGTACTGCTTGGCTTAAATATGATGAGCAGTTTCGTCAGCGTATGGCGGTTCAGTCATCCCTGCGGTGGGATCATAAGGACATAAGCTTTTGGCTGCACCTTATGACTACACCAAAGGGGGCTGGTCAGGGGGGTCATGTTGAAGTCGCGAGTTTGCATAACCCCTTTCAGTCGTCACCCGGCGGGTCTAGATCAGCGGGTTCGTCGGGGAGTTTTAAGAAAGGGGTCTGCTGACTGTACAACGAGAGCACCTGTAAATGGGGAACTAATTGTGTCTATAGATACGAATGTGCCGGGTGTGGGGGTGGTAACCACCCCATCTTCAAGTGTTTTAAGCGGGCACGAGGAGGCACGGCGAAGCCAGGGGATGGTTCTGCTAAAGGAGGTGAGTCCAGTAAACCTCGACGCTATGACGCCTTGGCTAAAGAGGTACCCCGACAATGAGAGGGCGCAGCTGTTATTGAACGGTTTTGGGGACGGATTTAGGATTCCGTTCTCCCCGGGGGTGGGTGTTTTGATGGCTAATAATCTGCGTTCGGTACGTCATTTAATGAGGCGGTTCATTTGGTTAGGACGGCGGGGCAAGGGGCGCTTATGGCTAAGGTGGATGTGGAGTCTGCATTTCGCCTTTTGCCGGTGCACCCAGAATCCATGCACTTGCTGGGGTGCTCGTTTGATGGCCTTTTTTATATTGATAGGTGCCTTCCTATGGGGTGCTCTATTTCTTGTGCCTATTTCGAAGCCTTCAGCACGTTTTTGGAGTGGGTGGTCCATGAACGAGCCAGCTCTAAAGCAGTTATTCATTATTTGGATGACTTCTTTTGTGTGGGCCCTGCGGCTCGGCCGTCGTGTGCAATAGTGTTATGGGCAATGATGGATGTTTTTGTTGACTTTGGGGTTCCGTTGGCGTTTGAAAAAACCAAAGGACCAACCAGTACGATCTGTTTTTTGGGAATTGAAATTGATTTCCAGGCAATGGAATGTAGGTTGCCAGAGGCAAAACTTATTCATCTGCGAGC
The DNA here is from genome assembly GCF_050947455.1 of Rhinoderma darwinii. NCBI lineage: Eukaryota > Metazoa > Chordata > Amphibia > Anura > Rhinodermatidae > Rhinoderma > Rhinoderma darwinii. The sequence continues at coordinate 4,893,285 of NW_027461962.1, forward strand.
AACGGTGCAGGAGGCTCTGGTGAGAACAAAAATCACCCTGCGGCTCCTGCAATCTTTATTGAGGAAACTCAATTTTGCCTGTAGAATTATGCCCATGGGCCATGTTTTTTGTAGGCGCTTAGCACAAGCAACTGCTGGTGTTAGATGTCCCCACTATTTTATTCGCCTTGGCAAGGAGCATAAGGCGGATTTGAGGGTTTGGGATTCCTTTTTGGTAGAATATAACGGCAGATCATTATGGATTGCAGAGGGAGTTTCGAATGTGGAGATGCAATGGTGTACTGATGCTTCCGCTTCTATCGGTTTCGGGGCGTATTTTCAGGGAAAATGGTGTGTTGGTACTTGGCCACTAGAGTGGAGGGAGTGTGGTTTGACAGGTAATCTTTGTTTTCTGGAGTTGTTTCCCATTCTTGTTGCAGTGGAAATTTGGGGACAGCTTTTGTCCAATCGGTCTGTGGTTTTTCACTGTGATAACATGGTGGTTGTGTGCGCTATTAATAGTTTGTCCGCCAATTCCCCCCCCCCGGTAATCACAGTGCTATGCCAGTTGGTCCTGCTGTGTTTGAGATGGAACATTCTATTTAGGGCTCATCATGTTCCTGGAGTTTCCAATGACATTGCAGATGCTTTATCTCGATTGCAATGGGATAGTTTCTGTTGGCTAGCTCCAGAGGCGGAGAGGGATCTGGTTTATTGCCCCGAGCACCTTTGGAGGGTGGTGTCGCTCTTCTGATATGGTGGGCGAAGCGTTCGCTGGCCCCTGCTACGTGGGATGCTTATACCACGATCTGGGTGAGATGGTTCCAGCTGGAGGATTCGTGGTGTAGTCAAGGGAGTCCTTTTAGTGCCTTAGAGGGGATGTTTTGTTTTTTGTTATCTCTTATGCAGAGTGGATCTTCAGCTTCCTCTGTTGTTAAGTCGATAGCGGCACTTTCCTTTTTCTTTAAGTTAATTGGTTGTACGGATGTTACTAAGCATTTCTTGATACGGCGGGCTCTGCAGGGTTTTCAAAAAGGGCATGTCGTGCAGGATAAGCGTGGGCCCGTGTCTTTTGCAATGTTGGAGGGACTTTATTCTCAGTTGCACAGGATATCCCATTCAGATTATGAGAGGTTGTTGTTTCAATTGGCTTTCTCTTGGGCTTTCTATGGGACTTTTAGGGTTGGCGAATTTTGGTTAGTCCCTCAAAACGGGTGCAGGGCGGTATTCAAGTAACCGATGTGTTTTTTTTCAGGATAGTGTGTTGAGAATAATGTTGTATCATTCAAAAACTGACAGGAATGGAAAAGGTTTTGAGATTTGTTTGACTTAAATTCATGAGGGGGAATCGTGCCCAGTGGGGTGTTTTCTGCATTTCATGGCTGTGTGTCCTCAGGGATTTTCCTCTTTGCTGGTGCTTGCGGATGGTTCAGCGTTATCCAGATATCAATTTATTGCTGTCTTTAAGAAATGCGTATAAGGGTTGGGCCTTTCACATCTGGATTACAGCTCTCATTTTTTAGGATTGGAGCTGCTACTGAGGCTTCTCGTTTTGGGCTCGACACTGCTTCAGTTAAGAGGATTGGCCGCTTGGAGTCCAGCCGCTTTCGTTCCTATGTTAGGCTGCATTTGCTGGAATGTTGATTTCTTTATCTTGGGTTTATTTTGTGTGGGGGGGATGTCATTCTTTTTCTGTGTGACTAATTTTCTGTTGCTTTCAGGTTCTGCAAAATGTGTGGTTTGGCTTCTTGGCCATTCCTATATTTACTGGGCTGAAAGGAGTGCCCGTGTGCGTCCGAATGGTAGGTATTTGGGTTTAGATCCGGATGAGGTGGAGGTACACTGGTTCGGAGTTTGTGGCCTGACCTGGGATCAGGTAAGGCCTTTGTTTCAGGATGCGGTTAGGTCCTGGGGTCTACCTGACATCTTGATAATTCATGCAGGGGGTAATGACATCGGGAGTTATCCCATGCGGAACCTCATTAAGACCATTAAGAGGGACTTCTTATGTTTTGTAGACACCCATCCTGGGCTTTTGATTATCTGGTCCAAAATTGTACAGCGGGTAAAATGGTGCAATGCGCAGACAGTGTCGGCGCTGAATTGGACCAGAGTTAAGATTAATAAGACAGTGGCCAAGTTTATTCGCCTAAATGGTGGGTTGTTAGTTCATCACCGACTGTTGGAGGATCGGGGCGCGTACATTGGAAAGGATGGGGTTCACTTAACGGATGTGGGCCTGGATGTTTTTAATTTTGGCCTCCAAGAAGGCCTGGAGTTGGGTTTCCAAATGTGGCGGCGCATGAAAATTTAAGGAGTCAAGTTTTCATGCTGTGGCGGGTCCTTGGCAACGCTATTTATGTTTTTATATATTGCTGTCTTTGACGCAATATATTGGTTTTATTTTAAAGCTATGGATTTGGGCTTCTCTAAGAGGCGGACCCTGGGAAGTGTGGTGCTTTAGCATACTTGTGGTGACGCCACTGTAGCTTATATGGTCACGGCTAGTGGTTTAAGGGTATTGCTTTATTTATGTTTTGGAGGTTGTCAAGGACTTAGCCACATAATGTTAATATGTTAATTATGTTTATGATATGTTTATACTTGTTTTTTATATATTCTCAGGTTCTGTAAAAGAAATCATCTAATAAAGCTGTGACAAGCACCTTCCAATTTTAATTGTGTCGTTGTATATTTATTAGATAGGAGGGTGTTTGTGTGGCCCCTTGTCGCCCTTGTACCGTCATGTGAGCCCAGAGCTAAGCAGAGCTGGGCAGAGGGCGGTCATGACGGGTCTGGGCATGCAAGGGGTCATTCAGAGGGGTATTTTGGTTATAGGTTGGTGGGTGGGTTTGAGTCAGGAATTGTGCTAGGGGGTTGTGAGCATTGGGGGTGGAGTTAAGTGGATGTTTATATAGTGGGATAAGCAGGGAAGTCATTTTATGCCTTGAAAAATTTTGTCCCGCCTGCCGTCCCGTTAATTTTTCTTTTGAGCGGAGATGAGCGGTCACTATATGCATATACACTTCCATTGCGATGCTGCCACCTAGTGGCCAGGAAGCATTTTTATGTGTTGTTTTAGTCACAGGACCTGTGCTTACATGTTCTGAGCTGTGCAGATGCTCACGTCAGTAAAGCTCACTGCTATGTAACACTGTTCAGACAATGGTGGCTGACCCTGTTTATTGCAGGCACCGGGAAAACCGGCTCGGGCACTGTCTTTAATATTTACTTTAGTGTGCAAAAACAGTGTAGTATGGGCAAGTAATCAGTGTCGGAACATTGAATAATTCACAAAGGGGCTGTTTTTAAATTTGATAAAAGGCGACTGTTCCCACCTAATGGGTTCAGGTGCAAGGGCTGCGACCCATAAATCAGCAACTATTGTGCCAACAGGGCTGAGTAGGCCCTGAAGCCAGAGAAGGGCCCATTGCTGTGGCGGTGGAGTGCAGGAACCTCCCCACAGATGATTGCTGTGAAAGAGGCAGCATTGGATGTAATAAGTGGAAGTTGCGTGAAGCCTCCCTGTTGTTTAGTTGCTGAGACGATGGGTTACCCCTGTATCAGGGAAGAGTCTGAGCTCTGTCCCAAGAAAACCAAGCTGGTAAAACCCCATTTCCTGCATTGCCTGAAATTGCCGCCATTTTGTGTAATATTTTAAGTGACTGTGCCTCTCTGCTAAGAACAGTTTTTTGTATTTACTTTTGGTCGTTTTGCAAACATTACCGGCCTACTAAAAGAAACCTGCATCAAACCTGGGTTTCTTGTCATCATACTGCCAGTAACTATGCAAGGTCAAATACATTACTCGCCCTCACTAGCCTCCCCTCATGCCAAATTTTATGGCCAAAAGGACCATAACAATTTTATTCTATTTGAAATAATAGGTGGATTTCTGACTTTAGAGAACAGAGGGTAAAATAATAGACATGTTCCTCACCTCTGTACCTGAGATATGGTACAATTTGTCCCGTAAAAATTAAGCCCTCATATGGCTGTGTCAACGAAAAAATAAAAGAGTTATGACTTTTGGAAGGCGGGGAAGAAAAAAACAAAAACATAAAAATGAAACTTAGCCTGGTCCTGAAAGGGTTAATCTAAGACTGAATAGCTATTAAAAATTATATTAAAAATAAAAGGGGAGTTCTGACTACAAAACAGAGGGTAAAGAACAGAGATGTTCCTCACCTCTGTACCTGAGATATGGTTGTGTTATACTAGATATTGTCTATAGAAGATATACATGTTAAAAACACATATATTCTGATGTATCAGGAAGATACTATCACACCTCTGCGGGTCTAGAACTCATATCTAGCCTGAGTGTTATCAGTAATTAATATAAATATTAATTACCTGTCTTGTGATTCCTTTCTTGCTGCTGACAGGATTATATGTCACGTTCCTTCTTCTCACTAGGATCAGTCATCTGTAAAGAATCAAAGGTGTGATAATATGTTCCTGATACATGTTATAGACACTTATATGTATAACACACTAGGGCCATAATTATTTATCTCAGGTATAATGTACAAATAGAAAATAAAGAAAAAGACGACACTAAGGACCTGTTCACATTACCGTTGCCCTTCCGTTGAGGGATTCCGTCTGAGGTTTCCGTCGGGTTAACCCCTCAAAAATGAAACAAAATAACATGCCCCCCCTTTCCTGTGCTGTATGGCTAAACCCCGTTGTCATAGGATACGGACGAAGACTGCCTCCTATTGCATCATTGGGATCTGCAGCTGACCACGGTCAAGAGACTGGTCGTCCAGCTGCTGGAACAATCTTGGAGGCACCCTTGGGTGATGCCAGGATTCCTGTGAGTGGTGAGTCACATTCATGTTTGGCTGCGTAGTCAAGCACAAATGTGTTGACGGATGTGGATTTGTTCTCTGTTTTAAAGGACAACTTGGGCTTGTTTGGGTGGCAAAGGGTGGAGTATAAGCTCTGCCAGTAAAGCCAGTAGGTTAATACCCCGCCTGACTAGATGGTTTGTACAGATTAACCTTTTGTGGCTTATTATTCTGTGGTGTGGCTCCTCTGGGAATTTACCTGTCCACCAATATAGGGGACAAGATCCACAGACGAGAATTTGTGATATTTGTTTTCAGTGGATCACGTAATCGTGGACAAAGAGCGTATTGTGGACAAGAAGCTTAGTTTTGAGAGAGGGTCTGAGAAAAATTTCAAAGTGGTAAAGACCTGTACGATGTAACCTGTCATTTAAAACGAGATAGCCTTGCTGTAAATATCACAGAGACGCTACATAAGTGTCAGGATTGTGAATAGACATGACATCCTGGCTGGAGGTAATGTATATTCACTTTCAGGACACTTGAATAACGTTATAATGTGTTTATGTGGCTGCACATAGCGATATAGCTATATCACTATGTGCTGTGTAAATGAATGGGGAGAAGTGTATGACGCTGATTGGTCAATGATTGGTCAGCGCCATACACTTCTCTCCACAACGCCCACTTGGTCAAAAAGTAAAACACGCCCAGTTGTCCATTAAGAAACTCATTAGCATGAAGCTAAAATTGGTCATAACTCCTTCAAAAATGATTGTTTTTCTAAATAAAAAACACTGCTGTAATCTACATTACAGCGCCGATCATATTATGTAGACGATAGGCCAATTATAATGTGAGCCCAGAGCTAAGCAGAGCTGGGCAGAGGGCGGTCATGATGGGTCTGGACCTGCAAGGGGTCATTTAGAGGGGTATTTTTGGTTATAGGTTGGTGGGTGGGTTTGAGTCAGGAATTGTGCTAGTGGGTTGTGAGCATTGGGGGTGGAGTTAATGGGATGTATATATAGTGGGATAAGCAGGGAAGCCATGTTATGGCTTAAATTTTTTTGTCAAGAAAAGAGGTGTGAAGCCAGTGTCAGGGTAGCTGTTTTCTGGTCAGTTTTAGGGCCTAGAGTTATGGAGGGTTTAGAGCAGTTAATTGTTAGGGTTAGGGAGGAGGCAGCTGATAAGGGGCTGGAGTGGGTCCAGGAGCAGCTAGGGGCTTTAGCAGGCTCCCCGGCGGGGCATCCCCCCAGAGCCCGGCGTTCACAGCCTCTTGAACGCTTGAGCCCCTCTGCTTCCCCAGCCCCCCGGCGCAGACGGAGGAGTGTGACTTCCCCCTTACCTGTTTCCGCGGTAGTGGTCCCTGGTGTGACAGATCCGGTGGCTGGCGACGGTGGCGTTGTTCCGGTGTCGGGGACTGGAGCCATGGCGGTGTCGGGAGCGGCAGCAGCAGTGGAGAGGCCTGGAGTGAGAGGCCGAGGTGCGGTTCGCCGGGTGTCAAGTCGGGGTCAGCGCAGCACAGTCGGTGTGCCTGAGGAGCCACGTGGAGATGGACGTTGAGGGAAGCGGTGGTGCAGCGGCGGGGAGCAGTCCCCCTCCTTTCCAGTGTGGTGGGCTCGTTCAGGGAGCCTGTCAGGAGTTCTTCTGTGGGGCCGGAAGCAAGCCAGGACTCTGCGGCCGTCACGGTGAGTGCCTTCAGCGCTGCTAGAGCGCCATCTGCTGGGTCAGGGGCAAGTGTGCATAGTACACCCGTTAGCATGGGTGATTTGGCGCCATCTAGTCGCCGTTCGGAACATTGCAGTGTCGGTGGTAGGCTAGCGCCACCTGCTGTTCAGGAAAATTATTACATCGTGGTGGCAGGCCTGCGCCACCTCCTGGCCATTTTCGTTATAGCAGCAGTAGTGGTAGGTCTGCACTGACTGCTGAATATGTACAAAATGTGCATCATCCAGCGCCTCCTGAGGGTGACGTTGGCCAGGTAGCAGGTGTTTTGTCTGTTTATTTGCCGTTCCAGGTGTTGTCGGGACGGGAGTCCGGTGTAGAAGCGGCCGATGCTTTGCGGCGGGCACTCGGGGTGCCTAGGATGATCGGTCAGGAGACGGCTTCGGTGGATTCAGGACGGATGGCCCCGTTAGTGTCTGGCGACGGGCAGCCTTCTGATGAGTCACAGCGTTTACACACCATACACGTGGGCAGTAATTTTAGTAATGAGAGTAGTCTAGTGGGGCAAGTACCTGTAGGTTGCGGTTCTACGGGGGATTTGTCAGTCACGAGTGGAGTTTGGGGAAATTTGTTAGATGGGTTACGTCAGTTGTTAGCTTCAGTTGATACTTCTCGTGGGTCACAGCTAGCAGGTCCCGTTGGAGCTTGGTCAGCGCAGGGACAGTTAGAGGGGGGTTCTCATAGGGAGAGTACTGCGAGTGCTGAGGAAGGCTCTTCGTCATTTAACGCCTTATATGCCGGGGTCCAGACGGAGAAGGTAGATGGGGCTAATAAGCCCTTGCCAGTTTTGGATACTGCAAAGGGGAGCATGTACATTTGCTTTGAAGGACCATTAGGGGCCCACTTAAAGCCAGAGATCCGTGAAAAGATTTGGAAAAGGGAGAATTTGGATATTTTTACTTTATTGCCGTTGGAGCGATTTAGTGTGGAACGGTGGGAAAAGGGCAAGGAACATCGTAAGGAGGAGGATGAGGAGAGAAGACGGTATAGGCTGATTCCGCGCACATTTGGGAATTGGCTACATGCTTTTTCCATCATGGCTAGCATTATAGGGGAGAAATGCCCAGAACATTGTTCCGGTTTATTTTGTTACTTGGATTCTATTTGGGAGGCTTATAGAACGTATGGGGGAACTGCTTGGCTTAAATATGACGAGCAGTTTCGTCAGCGTATGGCGGTTCAGTCATCCCTGCGGTGGGATCATAAGGACATAAGCCTTTGGATGCGCCTTATGACTACACCAAAGTGGGCTGGTCAGGGGGGTCATGTTGAAGTCGCGGGTTTGCATAACCCCTTTCAGTCCTCACCCGGCGGGTCTAGATCAGCGGGTTCATCGGGGAGTTTTAAAAAAGGGGTCTGCTGACTCTACAACGAGAGCACCTGTAAATGGGGAACTAATTGTGTCTATAGACACGAATGTGCCGGGTGTAGGGGTGGTAACCACCCCGTCTTCAAGTGTTTTAAGCGGGCACGAGGAAGCACGACAAAGCCAGGGGATGGTTCTGCTAAAGGGGGTGAGTCCAGTGAACCTCGACGCTATGACGCCTTGGCTAAAGAGGTACCCCGACAATGAGAGGGCACAGCTATTATTGAACGGTTTTGTGGACGGATTTAGGATTCCGTTCTCCGCGGGGGTGGGTGTTTTGATGGCTAATAATCTGCGTTCGGTGCGGGATCATCCAGAAGTGGTACGAGACAAGTTGCGGAAGGAAGTTTTGTTGGGTACAATGTTAGGCCCCTTTTCTGATGTTCCTATTTCCAATTTGCGTGTCTCCCCGCTGGGGATTGTCCCCAAGAAGGAGGCGGGTAAATTTCGGCTTATACATCATTTATCTTATCCGAAGGGTTCTTCGGTAAATGATGATATCGATGAGTCTTTGACGCGGGTTTCCTATACGTCATTTGATGAGGCGGTTCATTTGGTTAGGACGGCGGGGCAAGGGGCGCTTATGGCTAAGGTGGATGTGGAGTCTGCATTTTGCCTTTTGCCGGTGCACCCAGATTCCATGCACTTGCTGGGGTGCTCGTTTGATGGCCTTTTTTATATTGATAGGTGCCTTCCTATGGGGTGCTCTATTTCTTGTGCCTATTTCGAAGCCTTCAGCATGTTTTTGGAGTGGGTGGTCCGTGAACGAGCCGGCTCTAAAGCAGTTATTCATTATTTGGATGACTTCTTTTGTGTGGGCCCTGCGGCTCGGCCGTTGTGTGCAATATTGTTATGGGCAGTGATGGATGTTTTTGTTGACTTTGGGGTTCCGTTGGCATTTGAAACAACAGAAGGACCAACCACAACGACCTGTTTTTTGGGAATTGAAATTGATTCCCAGGCAATGGAATGTAGGTTGCCAGAGGCAAAACTTATTGATCTGCGGGCAACGGTGCATGAGGCTCTGGTGAGAACAAAAATCATCCTGCGGCTCCTTCAATCTTTATTGGGGAACCTCAATTTAGCCTGAAAGAATTATGCCCATGGGCCGTGTTTTTTGTAGGCACTTAGCACAAGCAACTGCTGGTGTTAGATGTCCCCACAATTTAATTCGCCTTGGCAAGGAGCATAAGGCGGATTTGAGGGTTTGGGATTCCTTTTTGGTAGAATATAACGGCAGATCATTATGGATTGCAGAGGGAGTTTCGAATGTGGAGATACAATTGTGTACTGATGCTTAAGTTTCTATCGGTTTCGGGGCGTATTGTCAGGGAAAATGGTGTGTTGGTACTTGGCCACTAGAGTGGAGGGAGTGTGGTTTGACGGGTAATCTTTGTTTTCTGGAGTTGTTTCCCATTCTTGTTGCGGTGGAAATTTGGGGACCGCTTTTGTCCAATCGGTCAGTGGTTATTCATTGTGATAACAAGGCGGTCGTGTGCGCTATTAATAGTTTGTCCGCCAATTCCCCCCCGGTGATCACAGTGCTACGCCAGTTGGTCCTGCTGTGTTTGAGATGGAACATTCTATTTAGGGCTCATCATGTTCCTGGAGTTTTCAATGACATTGCGTATGCTTTATCTCGATTGCAGTGGGATTGTTTCCGTTGGCTACCTCCAGAAGCGGAGAGGGATCCGGTTTCTTGCCCCGAGCACCTTTGGAGGGTGGTGTCGCTCGTCTGATATGTTGGGCGAAGCGTTCGCTGGCCCCTGCTACGTGGGATGCTTATACCAAGATCTGGGTGAGATGGTTCCAGCTGGAGGATTTGTGGTGTAGTCAAGGGAGTCCTTTTAGTGCCTTAGAGGGGATGTTTTGTTTTTTGTTATCTCCTATGGAGAGTGGATCTTCAGCTTCCTCTGTTGTTAAGTCGGTAGCGGCAGTTTCCTTTTTCTTTAAGTTAATTGGTTGTACGGATGTTACTAAGCATTTTTTGATACAGCGGGCTCTGCAGGGTTTTCAAAAAGGGCATGTCGGGCAGGATAAGCGTGGGCCCGTGTATTTTGCAATGTTGGAGGGACATTTTCTCAGTTGCACAGGATATCCCATTCAGATTATGAGAGGTTGTTGTTTCAATTGGCTTTCCCTTGGGCTTTCTATGGGGCTTTTAGGGTTGGCAAATTGGTTAGTCCCTCAAAACGGGTGCAGGGCGGTATTCAAGTAACCGATGTGTTTTTTTCAGTATAGTGTGTTGAGAATAATGTTGTATCATTCAAAAACTGACAGGAATAGAAAAGGTTTTGAGATTTGTTTGACTAAAATTCATGAGGGGGAATCGTGCCCAGTGGGGTGTTTTCTGCGTTTCATGGCTGTGTGTCCTCAGGGATTTTCCTCTTTGCTGGTGCATGCGGATGGTTCAGCGTTGTCCAGATATCAATTTATTGCTGTCTTTAAGAAATGCGTACAAGGGTTGGGCCTTTCACATCTGGATTACAGCTCTCATTCTTTTAGGATTGGAGCTGCTACTGAGGATTCTCGTTTTGGGCTCGACACTGCTTCAGTTAAGAGGATTGGCCGCTGGGAGTCCAGCCGCTTTCGTTCCTATGTTAGGCTGCATTTGCTGGAATGTTGATTTCTTTATCTTGGGTTTATTTTGTGTGGGGGGGATGTCATTCTTTTTCTGTGTGACTAATTTTCTGTTGCTTTCAGGTTCTGCCAAATGTGTGGTTTGGCTTCTTGGCCATTCCTATATTTACTGGGCTGAAAGGAGTGCCCGTGTGCGTCCGAATGGTAGGTATTTGGGTTTAGATCCGGATGAGGTGGAGGTACACTGGTTCGGAGTTCGTAGCCTGACCTGGAATCAGGTAAGGCCTTTGTTTCAGGATGCGGTTAGGTCCTGGGGTCTACCCGACATCTTGATAATTCATGCAGGGGGTAATTACATCGGGAGTTATCCCATGCGGAACCTCATTAAGAACATTAAGAGGGACTTCTTATGTTTTGTAGACACCCATCCTCGGCTTTTGATTATCTGGTCCGAAATTGTACAGCGGGTAAAATGGCGCAATGCGCAGTCAGTGTCGGCGCTGAATAGGACCAGAGTTAAGATTAATAAGACAGTGGCTAAGTTTGTTCGCCTAAATGGTGGGTTGGTAGTTCATCACCGACTATTGGAGGATCGGGGCGCGTACATTGGAAAGGATGGGGTTCACCTAACGGATGTGGGCCTGGATGTTTTTAATTTTGGCCTCCAAGAAGGCCTGGAGTTGGGTTTTCAAGTGTGGCGGCGCATGAAAATTTAAGGAGTCAAGTTTTCATGCTGTGGCGGGTTCTTGGCAACGCTATTTATGTTTTTATATATTGCTGTCTTTGACACAATATATTGGTTTTATTTTAAAGCTATGGATTTGGGCTTCTCTAAGGGGCGGACCCTGGGAAGCGTGGTGCTTTAGCATACCCGTGGTGACGCCACTGTAGCTTATATGGTCACGGCTAGTGGTTTAAGGGTATTGCTTTATTTATGTTTTGGAGGTTGTCAAGGCCTTAGCCACATAATGTTAATATGTTAATTATGTTTATGATATGTTTATACTTGTTTTTTATATATTCTCAGGTTCTGTAAAAGAAATCATCTAATAAAGCTGTGACAAGCACCTTCCAATTTTAATTGTGTCGTTGTATATTTATTAGATAGGAGGGTGTTTGTGTGGCCCCTTGTCGCCCTTGTACCGTCATGTGGTGACAGAGCCTCTTTAAGGGTTCACGGTTATGGCTCATTTTTTTTGTCAGTGCTTCCCTGAAAAGGGCGCTGTACTCTTTGCATGCTTAGATAATGTAGCATATTTAGTGCACACAA